>NC_091262.1:51470000-52670000 GCF_042477335.2 Ovis canadensis
AGAAATGATGTCCATTCTGCATTTTAATATATATCTCATATTTTTTCCCAACTGACTGGGTCTTTGAATAACAGTGGGTGACACATTGTTGTTGGTTATGTGTTTCCTTTTGTATAGAAGGAAGCATCCATCCTTCCTTCTACGCAAAAAGAACTCTGAATTTCCCCCAAATGTCTGATCTCATTTCCCAATTGTGTCAAATATATTTCAGGAGAGGCTTGATCCAGATTGACCTAAGTTATGGTGGCCCCATTCTCATTGCTTAGTTATTCTTGTGTGATAAAATTCTAGCAGTGATAAATGAAGGTAAATGTACTCTTTCCTTTAAGACACAAAGAAAAAGATCACTTTACTTTTAACTTATATCTGAGTATCATTTTTGCAATTGTTGCAAGCCTCTTTCAAACAAGGTTGCAAAATTTTGTATTGATATGAGTGGATTTTATAATGCCTGCTGATTGAGGTGCAAGAGTGAAGGAGATGGAAGAAAGATTTGGATACTGATGAGGAAGAACCAGCAGAGAAGAAAATTAATGGTACAGGAAAGAGTTGGGGATGATTGCTGAAGAGATATTTCTAAACAGGTTAGAAGAGCTAAGAGATAGGGAGCAAATAGATTTAGATAGGAGTATAGATAACCCGTGTATGTTGTCAGACAGTAGGGAAGAATTTGTGGGGAATGAATGAGGATAGGTGAGAGTATTTAGTGGTGAGTCTTGAAAGCTTTCTTCTAATTTTTTCAGTTTCTGGAGTACTGTATTTTTAATAATTTGTTCAAGGTCACATCACTCATAAAGGGAAGAAACAGATTCAAATTCAGGAATCTATTGGTATGTTTTTCCTGTGAACATCGTAGCACCTGAGATTAGGCAGGTATTAAAGACAATGTTGCCAAGAAAATATTAAAAAAAAACCCAAAACTCCTTTATTAATAGAACCTCGGTTATTTTTGTGGTGCAGATGTGCACACATCTAGGCATTCAATTGTAATTGATCTAATACATATATCACAATTTGATTCCTCACTTTTCCACTTGCAGATACGTGTGGTCCAACTCTGGACAATGAATGAGGTACACATTTGTTATGAATCTCTCTGGAAAATGTTTCTTTCCCAATTAAGAGACCAATGTGGTTTGCACTATCTCTGTCTCATGTTTTCCCTATATGTCCACATTGAGCCTTCATGATGGCTGGAGCTACAGTGGCCATCTTGCCATTATTATGAAAGAAAAGATGATTTTAGAATGCCTATATTAGAGGTTGGTGACTTAGAAAGAAAAAAGCCTAGATTCCTATGGCATCACAGAACAACTGAACTACTTGTAGAAAAATAAATGGCAATTTAAATTAGGGTTATTGGGAACCGTCAATGTAATTCTAAATGATAAGGCCAGAATTCCATCATTCTTCAACTTCTGGGGGAAAATAAAGAGAACTAAAAACTGTCAGCTATGATAAAATCCTTTATATATATATATATATTAATTATGAAATTCTAATCTCATGATTCTGCTGTTTTCTAAGAAATGCAAAAGTAGTTGTAAATTTTTAATCAGGATAGGAGATAAATCCTATTACTAAATGTTTAAGTAATGCTTGCCCCTGGTCATTTAGAAACCTTATTCATTTCATGTACAGCTGACACAGTGTATTTTAAAATTCTTAAACAAAATTAACTTTATATTTACTTGAATTAGGAGAAATTAGACATCAAATTAAAAGTTTGAAAATTAAGATGCGTCTAAGTGAAATCTATTTTTTTTAATGGGAAATTCCCCTTAATACCACTTTACAGAATTACATAGGTCAATTGGCATATCAGGAGAAAGTATTTCCAAGCATATTTCAATACAAGATTTTATGGTATAAAATTGAAAAATAATTTAAAAGTTGCTGCTGGCAAAGTGAAAAGAAGAAAGATTCTGAATGTTTCCTAATTGAGTCAATCCATTGAATTACCCAATTCAGAAGCTAATTTACTTATGATTTCTTATTATGCAAGATGATAAGTGGCCATATTGGTTAAATGACTTACTTGAAATTGCTGTTACTTTTAGCCAATGTGTCCTAACTGATAGAATATTCTAATAACTCTAGAAAACACTATATTTAACAATACTAAATAATCTTGTTTGTTTGGAGAGTTAGTTTTAATTTTTTTATTTGTTTACTGCAGAACTTTACTAAGCCTTTACTATGGTAAGATACATTTTGTATTCCCTAAGCAAAGAGTAACGGTACACAGTGCTTTGCATATTTATTTGGTCATGGAAGTTGTTACCTTAGAAGCTCTTCTTCCTACAGACAGTACCTAAAACACATATTAAATGGATCTAGCATTGACAGAATCAGTGTCTTAGCCCTAAAATAGAAGGGAAAAAAACCAAAACATCTAAAAATCTTGGCATGAGTTTAAAATTGGTATTCCATTGATAGTTGTGTATTTTAGACAAGCATCTTGATTTCTCTGAGGCTGTTTCTTTAAATTGGGGGCAAATAATAGTACCTATGTATGGTGCTGCTGGGAGAATTTACATGTTGACATTTATTGACTACCTAGAACACACTGAGTACTCAATCATTGATGACATTCACAGTGATAGTATTATTAGTACTACCAGCAGTGTTAATGGAATTATTAAAGTGATATTTTAACATTATTATGTATTTCATTTATCTGTGTTGTCTCTGACCCTGAGCAGGCCAATAAATTTCTGTTGCCATATTTGATGATTATTCTGCCCATGTAGTATATTATAAATCTGAATTTTATTGGATCAATGGCAGAATAGGAACAAAGAACCAAGTTCACAAGTTGCTTTTTAAAAAATTATCCAAGTGCTACCAGTGAGAAATTCCCTGAATCTGTAGCTTGATAGAGAATGCCATTTGAGTTGTGGGATTCCAATTATTTGTCTAGCATTCCAGTGTAGAACATGCTATTTTTCTCACCTAAATAAATGGAGTTGTAGAGTCAATTTATTGTATTATTGGTAGGAAAATAGGGCTGTTTCAGAGAATTTTACTGTCCATCCCTTGCTATACTAACTCTGACGTCACATACCAAGGACTCAGTTTTGGGGTTACTCCAGCTACTATGTATGTCCTTCAAAATTTCCCTCACAGACTGGAAAATTGCCCACTGGGAAAGCTTATAGACCAAGTGGATGCATTTTATTTTATTTGTTTATTTTTAAATTTAAATTTATTTAAGTGGAGGCTAATTACTTTACAATATTGTATTGGTTTTGCCATACATCAACATGAATCTGCCACGGGTATACACGTGTTCCCCATCCTGAACCCCCCTCCCACATCCTCCCCATACTATCCCTCTGGGTCATCCCAGTGCACCAGCCCCAAGCATCCTGTATCCAACCTGGACTAGCAATTCGTTTCATATATATTATACACGTTTCAATGCCCTTCTCCCAAATCATCCCACCCTCTCCCTTTCCCACAGAGTCCAAAAAACTGTTCTATACATCTGTGTCTCTTTTGTTCTCTCGCATACAGGGTTATCGTTACCGTCTTTCTAAATTCCATATATATATGTTAGTATACTGTATTGGTGTTTTTCTTTCTGGCTTACTTCACTCTGTATAATCAGCTCTAGTTTCATCCACCTCATTAAAACTGATTCAAATGTATTCCTTTTAATGGCTGACTAATATTCCATTGTGTATATGTACCACAGCTTGCTTATCCATTTATCTGCTGATGGACATCTAGGTTGCTTCCATGTTCTGGCTATTATAAACAATGCTGCGATGAACATTGGGGTACATGTGTCTCTTTCAATTCTGGTTTCCTCAGTGTGTATGCCCAGCAGTGGGATTGCTGGGTCATAAGGCAGTTCTATTTGCAATTTTTAAAGGAATCTCCACACTGTTCTCCATAGTGGCTGTACTAGTTTGCATTCCCACCAACAGTGTAAGAGGGTTCCGTTCTCTCCATACCCTCTCCAGCATTTATTTATTGCTTGTAGACTTTTGGATAGCAGCCATTCTGACTGGTGTGAAGTGGTACCTCATTGTGGTTTTAATTTGCATTTCTCTAATAATGAGTGATGTTGGGCATCTTTTCATGTGTTTGTTAGCCATCTGTATGTGGCCCATGTTTTGATTGGGTCGTTTATTTTTCTGGAATTGAGCTGCAGGAGTTGCTTGTATATTTCTGATATTGGTTGTCAGTGGATGCATTTTTAAACCAGACCTTAGCCAAGCGGTGCTTAGGACCTGTTCCTTGTGTTCACCACTAGATCTTTATGCCCCACATGTGCTTCATTCTCACTGGGAGCCGTAATGATACTCAGGTCTCTGGGTGTCAGTATCAACTCAGCTGCTGTGCCCAGTAGTCCTCACAGGTGGCGCTAGTAGTAAAGAACCCGCCTACCAATGCAAGAGACAAGAGATATAGGTTCAGTCCCTGGGTCGGGAAGATTACCTGGAGGAGGGCATGTCAATCCACTCCAGTATTCTTGCCTGCAGAATCCCATGGAGAGAGGACCCTGGCGGGCTACAGTCCATAGAATCAGAAAGAGTCAAACACAATTGAAGCAACTTAGCACACATACACCCACTACACAGTTACCTGAGTAACCCTGGGAATGGACAGGGGAATTGTCAAAGCATATACTTTCCATGGTATTGCAGGGTCCACTTATTTTTTTCAGTTTGTGCCAGATTTCATTTTGACTCAGATCCTGGAGCTGAGCAATGTGTCATATTTTATCCATGCAATCAAACTCAGCTTCCTGTAATTCCATTTGTGCCTTTTTATTGTGGACATTAGGGAGCACCCTCATTGGCTATCTATTTTCCCCCAGCATTACCATGCTTGTTTCTCCCTCAGGATTCACTCCTATTGCCCACCCTTCCATCCATGCCCTCCTGTGCTTACAGTACTTGCAGTCTCCTGGAGTCTTAGGTTGAAGCACCACCACATAGTCTTTATCATTTCTGTGTCCCATGGCCCCCATTCCCCGTTGAGACCAGCTCTTTTGTGGCAGAGTTAGTGCTGGACTGCAGAGGAGAGTGACCTCTGAATTTCTTACTGATGCAAGTGTCCCTCTCGGCAGCATAGTCCTGACTGCTTCAGGTGGGTGATGTGTCCTCTGGACTCTCCTGTGGAACATAACCCTGGGTCCTCTGGCCTTACCATCGATGTCCTTTCCAGTATGCCCACCTGTCTGAACCTTATGTCTTTTTTCTATCTTCTTAGAGGAAAAATTAAGTATTTCAGTTTTACTTCATATAGGCCATTCTTACTTCAGCTTTTAGATTCATCCTAGCAGCAAATTTGCCCTATCGGTTGGGGTCCTTGTTAGGTATTACATCTCATATCTTTGGAATTATTAGTCTGTGCTCAATTTCTGGCTTTTTGTAACCCCATGGACTGTAGCCTGCCAGGCTCTTCTGTCCATGGGATTTTTCAGGCAAGGATACTGGAGTGGGTTGCTATATCCTCCTCCAGTGTATCTTTCTGACCCAGAGATTGAACTTGCATCTCCTGTGTCTCCTGCATTGGTACGGGGATTCTTTACCACTAAGTCACCTCAGTGAAGCCCCATATCTTTAGAAAGTAACTCCACATTAATAATATTTTAAACATTCAGTCTTACTTTCTGCCCTCTTTGATGAAACAGAATTCTGTCTTACACATAGATACTCCCCAGGCTCTTACCTGTACTAGCTAGCTAACACTTGCATCATCTTCAGAATATAAACTCTTTTCTTCCTGTTGGATCCACCATATGCTAACTGAGAAATTTTGAGCTGGAATTAACATCAGATAATTGATAGATATAAATCTGTAGGAACAAATTAATGCCTCTTATTCATTATTTTCTGCTTTCCTTATATATATATTGAAAAACTTATTCATTATTCTTTTTAATTGATTTCCTTTCTATATTGCAATTGTTTTTTCTATCTTTCTGAAGATGGAATTCACTTGTTTGGTAATGTTTGCTATAAACTATCATGGTATGAAAGTAAATTCTGTTTTGGATTACTCAAGAAACACCAATCTAAATGTTTTAAAAACTTTAATATCTTTTAAGTGATGATGTATCATATGCTTTCCTAATTTTTCAAACTTGATTGACTAAGAGGGAGCCTGATTCTGTT
Organism: Ovis canadensis; assembly: GCF_042477335.2. Taxonomy (NCBI): domain Eukaryota; kingdom Metazoa; phylum Chordata; class Mammalia; order Artiodactyla; family Bovidae; genus Ovis; species Ovis canadensis. The sequence goes on from NC_091262.1 coordinate 51,476,135, forward strand.
GACTACAGTCTAGAGGCTCTGTAGTCAAGGTGAACTTAAATCCTGAACTTGTGGCTTATCAGCTCCGTGGCTTAGGTATATTATAAAAGGCCTAACATAGTTTCCACATCTAAATAAAGGGAATATACTGTCTATCTCATAGAGCTGATATGATTGTTCATAAACTAATTAATACAGTAAAAGCACTTAGCGTAAGACTTGGCATAGATATGTACTAAACAAATAGTAACTACTGCAGGATTATAATGAGATGTCATATCTTTTCTTAGTTATTACTATTTCTAGCACATATTTTATCATCAAATCTTGGCTCAAATTCTAGACTCTCCATAAAATATTCACATATAATTACAGTTAAAATGATTTTAATTTGATGAACTCTAGAGAGGTTTTTCTATACCTTGCTCATGTCACTCGTATACTTATTTATTATATTTTGATATTCATAGAATATCTTGTATCTTAGAATATCATATGCACCTTTGGAACAAGCATTGTTTTGAATATATATTATTCTCTACCCCATCCTTACAGTATCTTACATATATCAGGTGTTCAAAATATATTGATTTGAGAGAATAGCATTGAAACATATATATTACCATAAGTGAAATAGATCGCCAGTCCAGGCTCGATGCATGAGACAGGACACTCAGGGCTGGTGCACCAGGATGACCCTGAGGAATGGGATGGGGAGGGAGGTGGGAGAGGGGTTCAGGATGGGGAGCACACGTACACCCATGGCTGATACATATGAATGTATCTCAAAAACCACTACAATATTGTAAAGTAATTAGCCTCCAATTAAAATAAATGAATTAATTAAAAAAAAACAAAAACAAAATATATTATGTAAAATAATTAAAATGATGAGCACTAAATCCTAGTGATTTTACCAACAATAAAACAGTTACAACTACTGTCTACTCACCATGGTCTTATAATGTTAAAGTGAGATAGAAATTATGTGAAAAGCAAATTAGGGAAAAAAGTAAAGCAAATGTAGAAGTTAAAGTAAAATCATTATCGTGTGCATTTGTCTCAAAATTTCAGATGGTTACTTTTGTGTAATGAGTTTCATTAACTGTTAAGGACAGAGATGTAGTAAGATCATACTGTTGAACAATGCTAGAGTCAGCCCTCAAACACGTGTGTAGTCTATAGCAAATTCTTAAACTTTTGAATCAGGAAAATAAGGCAATTTTTACAACTTCTTCCTTCTAACTTTAATCATCTCCTCTCCATAACTAAGTGAATCAAAAGAAAAAAGTGTGCTGTCATGATGATGGACCCTTCGTAAGGCTTGTAATTTAGCCTCTCTTTCTAACTAGGACATTTATATATATATAAACTATATGATCCCTTACTTGTCTAAGTAGAGTATGTGAATGAGAGTGGCTTCATTACTCTTCCTCTTCTTCACATAGCTTAGTAAGCTTCACATAGCTTACATTTAAGTACACCTGCATATACGTTTTAATTATATATGAAAAGAGCTTGAAAGTTATTCTTTTAGACTTTCCTTGGATATTTATCCCCAAAGAACCTTGAGAATCCCCTGGACTACAAGGAGATCAAACCAATCAATTCTAAAGGAAATCAACCCTGAATATTTATTGGAGTGACTTATACTTAGGCTGAAGCTCCAAAGTTTTGGCCACCTGATGCAAAGAGCTGACTCAATGGAAAAGACCCTGATGCTGGAAAAGATTGAGAACAGGAGGAGAAGGGTGAGACAGAAGATAAGATGGTTGGATAGCATCAGCAGTGCAATGTACATGAGTGTGAGCAAACTCTGGGAGATAGTGAAGGACAAGGAAGTCTGATGCACTGAAGTCCATAGGGTCTCAAAGAATTGGACATGACTTAGCGACTGAATACAAAAGCAACTATTTATTTTCTTGTATTTGCAATCTACTATAAAGTGGCAATGAGAAAGTATTATTGACCCCACCTCCAGCTTATTTTTGAAGACTCTGAGAAAAACTAACTTAATGCCAGACATGAGGTAAAATAAAGCATATTCACAGTAGAAATGAAATCCGTCATTACACTGTCTTCTCAGATACACACACAAAATACTGACAAAGATTCACTTTTTGAGGTATAGTCTTTGGATCTATGATTAACGATAACATTCTTACTCCTTGGAAGAAAAGTTATGACCAACCTAGATAGCATGTTGAAAAGCAGAGACATTACTTTGCCAACAAAGGTCCGTCTAGTCAAGGCTATGGTTTTTCCAGTAGTCATATATGGATGTGAGAGTTGGACTGTGAAGAAAGCTGAGCACCAAAGAATTGATACTTTTGAACTGTGGTGTTGGAGAAGACTCTTGAGAGTCCCTTGGACTGCAAGGAGATCCAACCAGTCCATTCTGAAGGAGATCAGCCCTGGGATTTCTTTGGAAGGAATGATGCTAAAGCTGAAACTGCAGTACTTTGGCCACCTCATGTGAAGAGTTGACTCATTGGAAAAGACTCTGATGCTGGGAGGGATTGTGGGCAGGAAGAGAAGGGGACGACCGAGAATGAGATGGCTGGATGGCATCACTGACTTGATGGACATGAGTCTGAGTGAACTCCGGGAGTTGGTGATGGACAGGGAGGCCTGGCGTGCTGCGATTCATGGGGTCACAAAGAGTTGGACACGACTGAACTGAACTGAACTGAAATAAACAACTATAGTATAGAACTGGGCATTTTATTGGTTAGCAGTTGGTGTTTCCAAACTATATTTTCTTGAGTGTTTTCAACATTTCTCTTCTGATAATTCCAAGAACATTTTACTAAGTTTACCAATGATTTATTTCTGATTAGTTTGAAGTAATAGAGAGTTTGAACCTATTCCTTTATGGGAAAATATCTAGTTCTAGAAAATTCAAAGAACTACTTAATCAGTAGGTGCAGGTTTTAATAATATAAATGAATGCCTCCCCAATTGAATAGTTTATTTAACACATAGCTTCTATTTTATAAGAACAAGAATATATTATTTTTGCATCCTCTAGAAAAAAGCATAGGTAAGGTGAAGTCGCTCAGTCGTGTCCAACTCTTTACGACCCCGTGGACTGTAACCTACTAGGCTTCTTCGTCCATGGGATTCTCCAGGCAAGAATACTGGCGTGGATTGCCATTTCCTTCTCCAGGGGATCTTCCCAACCCAGGGATCGAACCCGAGTCTCCCGCATTGGAGGCAGACGCTTTAACCTCTGAGCCACCAGGGAAGCCCAGAAAAAAGCATAATAGCTAATATAATACAAAGTTCAACTAAAAAGGTATTTTTATTGTTTAATATTTTTATTTATTTATTTGGCTGTCCTGGGTCTTATGGCATGCAGTGGGTAGCCTTTCCCTTCTCCAGGCGATCTTCCCAAACCAGGGATCGAATCCAGGTCTCCTGCACTGCAGGTGGATTCTTTACTAGCTGAGCCACAAGGGAAGCTCAAGAATACTGGAGTGGGTAGCGTATCCCTCCTCCAGGGGATCTTCCTGACCCAAGAATCAAACGGGGTCTCTTGCATTACAGGCGAATTCTTTACCAACTGAGCAATAAGGAAGTAATTATAGTTAAATGAGGTCATAGAGTTTAGGCCTTGATCCAGTATTGGATTACTATTTTACGAGAAGAGACACCAGGAATTCACTCTTTCTCTCTGCCATATGAAGACACAACAAGAAGGCAGTCATCTGCAAGCCAAGAAGTCACTAGGAATCCAGTCAGCCAACAACTTGATCTTGGACTTCCCAGCCTCCATAATTCTGAGAAAATACAATCCTGTAGTTTAAACCATGCTGTCTGTAGTATTTTTGTTGTAACAGCTGAAGTGACTAATCAGATGACACAGAAATTATATCCAGAATAAAGGGCTTCCCTGATAGCTCAGTTGGTAAAGAATCTGCCTACAATTCAGGAGACCCCAGTTCAATTCCTAGAACCCATTTGATTCCTGGGGTGGGAGGATCCCCTGGAGAAGGGATAGGCCACTCCAGTGTTCTTGGGCTTCCCTTGTGGCTCAGCTGATAAAGAATCTGCCTGTAATGCAGGATACCTGGGTTCAATCCCTGGGTTGGGAAGGTCCCCTGGAGAAGGGAAAGGCTACCCACTGCAGTATTCTTGCCTGGAGAATTCCATAAACTACAGTCCATGGGGTAGCAAAGAATTGGACACAACTGAGTGACTTTCTCTTTCATTTTCAAAGAACCCCAACCACTCACTAAGAAACCCTGAAAAGGGGCAAAAAATTTGGACACAGGCACTTTTGTTTCAAAGATGAAACAAAACAAACAAATGGCCAGCTAGAATTTGAAAAGACAGTGAATGATTTTTAGTTCAGTTCAGTTCAGTCGCTCAGTCGTGTCCAACTCTTTGCGACCCCTTGAATCACAGCAGGCCAGGCCTCCCTGTCCATCATCATCTCCTGGAGTTCACTCAGACTCACGTCCATCGAGTCAGTGATGCCATCCAGCCATCTCATCCTCGGTCGTGCCCTTCTCCTCCTGCCCCCAATCCCTCCCAGCATCAGAGTCTTTTCCAATGAGTCAACTCTTCACATGAGGTGGCCGAAGTACTGGAGTTTCAGCTTCAGCATCATTCCTTCCAAAGAAATCCCAGGGCTGATCTCCTTCAGAATGGACTGGTTGAATTTCCTTGCAGTCCAAGGGACTCTCAAGAGTGTTGTTAGTTAAGGAAATGTAAATCCATACTACAATGAGGTACTGATAAATAACCACTAAAATGACTTTACAAATATTAACAATATCAAGTGATGGAGAAAATGTATCTTTTAGCTTTATTTATTGCCTTTGTGAACTTAAATAACATGACTACTTTGGAAAATGCTTGGCAGTTTCTTATAGAAAATATTATGTACTTATTCTGTGACTTAGAAATTCTATTACTAAAAATGTATTCAAGTAAAATAAAAGCATGTGGACAGGTAAAACTTATATATAAATGCTCATAGCGGCTTTACTCATGAACCAAAAACTAGAAATAATGTTAATTTGTATCAATAGGTGAACAGATAAGTAAAATGTACTATATCAATATGATATAGTTAGCAGTAAAAAGCAATAAGCTATTAATACCAATGCATAAAAACTATATGAATAAAACTCAGAAATATTGTGAAAGGAGAAAATAATCAGGCATAAACAGTATATAAACTGTATGATTCCATACACATCAAATTCTAGAAATGGAAAAGTTTATATGGCAGAAAAAAATCAGTGATTTCTTGTTATGACAAGAGGGTACAGGTGCTGATTGTAAAATGGTACAAAATGAACTTTTGGTGATGATGGAAATATTCTATATCTTGATTTTTGGTAGTATGGACATACTGTGTGCATTCATCATGTTCATTTGAAGTTTACACTTAACTAGGTGAGTATATTGTTTGTAAGTTATACCTCAGTATATTTAATTTTAAAAAGACGATTTGTAAACTGTATTTTATTTGCATATGCAACTATTGTTTCTGTTTATACCTGAGAAATTGCAAACACTGTCTCTTCCTGTAGAGGGCAATGTTTTAAGAGGGTCATTTTATATTGTATGCATTTTGATTTTTTTTTTTTTTTTTTGGTAGTGTGGTGTGGCATGCATGATCTTAGTTCCCTAACTAGGTATCTAACCAATGCCCCCTGCAGTGGAAAAGGGGAGTCTTATCCACTGGATTGCCAGGGAAGTCCTTGCCTTTTGAGTTTTGAATTAAGTGAATGAACCTATTTTTTTTTAATCAAGTGAATGAAACTATTTTTTTTATTATATATTTTCTTTATATCCTAGAATCTAGTACCATTCCTGGAACAAAGTAGACACCCAGTAAATGTATACATTTTTAAAATTAAGGCTAGGAATTGAATCATGACTCATAGTTTACTGCATATCGAACATATAATCTTCAAAACATCACAGAAAAAAGGATTTACTGGATAGTATTTCAAGCATGTACTATTTTAGTATAATAATGGAAGAAAATATTGCCAAGTATCATTTGTTCTTTCAGTATGCTACAAACTGATACACTGGGGTCAGCAGTGATGAATCTTAATACAATAAAAATGTTTAAAACATTGGCATATCTTCTAGATGAACAGAAGCTCTTAGAATCTATAAAATAGAACGTTCACTTAAGTCAAAGCACATGAACAACATATAATGGTTAAGATAGATCCTTTCCATAGAAAATGGAATCAAATGAAAAACCAACATGTAATTTACTGACAGCATTCCTGAGGGCTAGTGAATTCAGTTCTTCTTATAAAATACATCTTTGTATTTTATTTGTTACTATTTTCATTTTGTTGTTTGATTATAGAGACATTTATTACCTAATCTACTATGTGTGAAGGAACTTTTATATCAATAAAAATTACCTCATTCCTATGATTATAGGTGTTAATAAATCAAATTATACTAGAAATAAATTTAATAGTTAATTTTTACTTCTCTTTCAAAATTATAAATTTAGAGAATATATTTCAGTATTAGAAAATTTACTTGCAAAACATAATTTGAGACTACCTAGGAAGGTTGTTGATTCTGTTTTGTGATTCATTTGATTCTTTTGAATTTGTGCTGCACCTGCAATATTGTGTGTATTTGTGTGTGTATTTTTTTCTCACTGTGTTCTTTACAGGGGACACTAACAAATTGAAATGTGTAAAAAAGAGAGCAACCTGTGTAATTAGTAGATAGAAAGCTTTATTGCTGATAGTCAGTTCTCTTAAAGATCACCAGAAAAAAAAAAAAACTTGTGGCTGTGGCAAAGCTGAATTTATTAGACTAACTCCAGGAAGGGTGAACCTATCTTGAGAACATTTTAACATTGTATCAAAACAGGAGGAGTAGTGAAGGGATGTCTATAGTGTTTTAGGACATGGATTCAGTGATTTTAGGATGGAGAACAGGTAGAATAGGCAGGGTTTATGACAAGTTTTCTTTGTCTTGGTAGGCCAGATATAGTGATGGTCTTGAAGAGACCCTTAATCAGCAAAGTATTGTCCTAATAAGCAAGATATTTACTTTGGTTCACAGCCTTGCTTAGCATGTGAGTGGGTGCTTAGTTGCTCAGTCATGTCCAACTCTTTGCAACACCATGGACTGTAGCCCACCAGGCTCCTCTATCCATGGGAATTCTCCAGGCGTGAATACTAGAGTGGGTTGCCATACCTCCTTCAGAGGATACTCCCAACCCAGGGATTGAACCCAGGTCTCCTGCATTGTACACAGATTCTTCAACATCTGAGCCACCAGGGAAGCCCCTGAATACTGGAGTGGGTAGCCTATTCCTTCTCCAGGGGATCTTCCTGATGCAGGAATCAAACTGGGGTCTCCTGCATTGTAGGTGGAATCTTTCCCAGCCTTGTTTATCTTCAGTTCAGTTCAGTTCAGTTCAGTCGCTCAGTCGTGTCTGACTCTTTGCGACCCCATGAATCACAGCACACCAGGCCTCCCTGTCCATCACCAACTCCTGGAGTTCACTCAGATTCACGTCCATCGAGTCAGTGAGGCCATCCAGCCATCTCATCCTCTGTCGTCCTCTTCTCCTCCTGCCCCCAATCCCTCCTAGCATCGAAGTCTTTTCCAATGTGTCAACTCTTCGCATGAGGTGGCCAAAGTACTAGGGAAGAGTAAATCTGTTTTGTCTCAGAATTTTTTAGCAAAAGGACGAAAAGTGTATTGGTTTTGTAATAGTGACCCTTAAATAATGGTCCCAGTTCTATATCTTGGTATCCTAAAGAAAAATTGAAACGCTGAGGAAGTGTAATAAATGTAAAACATTCATGAAATTAGCTATGCACTACTTGAATGCGATCTCAAAAATGACAGAATGATCTCTGTTCGTTTCCAAGTCAAACAATTCAATATCACACTATCCAAGGTGATGCCCCAACCACTAATGCTGAAGAAGCTGAAGTTGAATGGTTCTGTCGTGACCTATAAGACATTCAAGAACTAACATCCAAAAAAGATATCCTTTTCATCATAGGTGCAGTTGTGCAGTAGTTTGAGCATTGTTTGGCATTGCCTCTCTTTGTGATTGGAATGAACACTGATTTTTTCCAGTCCTGTGGCCACTGCTGAGTTTTCCAAATTTGCTGGCATATTGAGTGCAGCACTTTCACAGCATCATCTTTTAGGATTTGAAATAGCTCAACTGGAATTCCATCACCTCTACTAGCTTTGTTTGTAGTGATGCTTCCTCAGGCCCATTGACTTCACATTCCAGGGTGTCTGGCTCTAGGTGAGTGATCACATCATTATGATTATATACGAAGGGGACATTTCATGCAAAGATGGCTTCAATAAAGGACAGAAATGGTATGGACCTAACAGAAGCAGAAGACATTAAGAAGAGGTGGCAAGAACACACAGAAGAACTGTACAAAAAATATCTTCATGACTCAGATTATCACAATGGTGACAGACTTTATTTTCTTGGGCTCCCAAGTCACTGCAGATGGTAACTGCAGCCATGAAATTAAAAGACACTTGTTCCCAGAAGAAAAGCTGTGACCAACCTAGACAGCATATTAAAAAGCAGAGACATCACTTTGCAGAAATATGTCTGAATAGCAAGCTACGGTTTTTCAGTAGTCATGTGTGGATGTGAGAGTTGGAACATAAAGAAGGCTGAGCACTGAAGAATTGATGCTTTTGAACTGTGGTGTTGGAGAAGAGTTTTATGAGTCCCTTGGACAGCAGGGGCATCAAACTGGTCAATTCTAAAGGAAATCAGTCCTGAATATTCATTGGAACGAGTGATGCTGAAGCTGAAGCTGAAGCTCCAATACTTTGGTCACCTGATGTGAAGAGCTGACTCATTAGTAAAGACTGATGCTGGGAAAGATTGAAGGCAGGAGGAGAAAGGGATGACAGAGGATGAGATGTTTGGATGGCATCACTGACTCAGTGGACATGAATTTGAGCAAGCTCCGGGAGATGGTGAAGAATAGGGAGGCCTGGTGTGCTGCAGTCCTTGGGATTGCAAAGAGTTGGACATGACTCAGAGACTGAAGAACAATTGCAGATCACAGGCTTTTTTGTGATTTCATTATGAAGCATTGCTTAGACTTCTGCATTCCATTGTTTGGGGGTATGGCTGATATTTTGGCTTCCTTTTCTTAATAAATGAAGCTGTGTATTTAAAATCCAAAATCTTGTAGAAATTGGTATACAAGAAAAGCATGTCTCAAAAGTCTTTGTGTTTCTGTCCTTTCATTTCCCCAACAAATATAAACCTCTGAATTAAATAACTATTGACTTTCCTGACTCCCCAAGTTGTTTCAATTTGCACAAATGAAGAATGTTTTCTTTGGAGTAAAGCTACTAATTTGGATGCAGAGCTTCTCTGGGCTAAGTGCAGATGTACTTTAAGTGTTGTAAATATCATTCTTGCTATTTTATTAAAATGAGCTATTACATAGTCTTGAGCTGTATTCTAGCCAGATATCCCTTGACATGATTCAGATATAGGTATTGATGATATAGATAAAGACACAGATATAGAACTTTGCTGCCTCTACATTTGTTACATGAATATTTATTATTTCCATAATATTAATAATAAAATTAAAAGACGCTTACTCCTTAGAAGGACAGTTACGACCAACCTAGATAGCATATTCAAAAGCAGAGAGACATTACTTTGCCAACAAAGGTCCATCTAGTCAAGGCTATGGTTTTTCAAGTGGTCATGTATGGATGTGAGAGTTGGACTGTGAAGAAAGCTGAGTGCCGAAGAATTGATGCTTTTGAACTGTGGTGTTGGAGAAGACTCTTGAGAGTCCCTTGGACTGCAAGGAGAGCCAACCAGTCCATCCTAAAGGAGATCAGTCCTGGGTGTTCATTGGAAGGACTGATGCTAAAGCTGAAACTCCAATATTTTGGCCACCTCATACAAAGAGTTGGCTCATTGGAAAAGACTTTGATGCTGGGAAGGATTGGGGGCAGGAGGAGAAGAGGACGACAGAGGATGAGATGGCTGGATGGCATCACTGACTGATGCACATGAGTTTGGGTGAATTCCGGGAGTTGGAGATGGACAGGGAAGCCTGGTGTGCTGGGATTCATGGGGTCGCATAGAGTCAGACATGACTGTGTGACTGAAATGAACTGAGTAATAAAATATTAGTCTTATAAATAGTAGTATTTTTAAGTTTCAATATTATTCAAAATTGTGTACAGAGGTGTTTTTATTTTTCTTTCTACTGAGTAGGAGAAGTGAGAGAAAAGAGTGCTGAGATACTATTAATTAAAAATATTCATCTTTAGTTTTGAAATACAGTAAAAAATAAAAAAGAGCTAAGGAAATGAACTCCAAATTTAGGTTACCGGCATTCAATTCTCTTACTCCATTGTATTGCTGAGATTGAGCATTGTTTAATTAACTTCAACTCAGTTCTCTTATCTGTAAATTAATAATAATATTAATTCCTAAGTGTTGTAGAAAAATCAAATCATATAATAAATATGGAGCATTTCACAGTGCCTAACATACAATAGACACTGAATAATACTGAATCTTATGGTTCCTGGAGATCCTCTTTCCTTTTCTGTTCCATTGAGCCAGGTACACCCAGAGAAACACATTTGCACAGGGACACGTGCATACTTTTATCATCCACATTTAGCTTTTGACTAGTGAAGCTCTAACTGTGTAACCTGGTTCTAATTTGGTAGTTGGGGGAAGATTTTTCCATAAACTTCATCAAATGACTTGTTCAAGGACTTATTTAGAACTTTTATCTTGGAATTGCTGCCAAGAATGGGTTACAAATGCACAGCAGAAACAGATAAATATTATAGTCTAGAGAACTGATTCAGCATACCTTCCTGTAGAGCAGTGCACTCTCTTAATGGTGAATTAAAATATTGGTTTAGTTAGGAACTTGCTATCTGTGAAGTTAGAAAGCTGTGCTTAATGTTCTCTCTAAGGAGAACTAACTTTAAATTTTCTGCTACTTCAGAGTTGTGGAGTACTATACAGAAAGTGAATTAAAAGTTTTAAACTAAAAAAGTAGAAGAAAACAAGTACTTGTCCTTTAGAACAAGTTATCTGACTGGCATATTAAGTTTAGAAAATAGGAAGTCTGTAATCTGAACTGGAGGAAATGTAATTTTCAAATCAGATTAAATTTTGATTAAAATTAAATGTGAGCACAATATATACATTGTCATTTTCATATTATATACTTTGTTGCATAAGTGAAATATTTAATTAGAAATAGAATAATGTTAATACCTGTAGAGAAAAAAGTTGCAAGACTTTGAATTTATCAATCTTCAAAACTTTTTATTTTAATTCTCTTTGCAAATTCAAGTTCTCCACATTTCTAATGTGAATTTTAGTACATTATCTTCATAAAAAGAAATCAACTGGCAAACTTTAAGGAAAAAAAATCTAAATTTCACAAAATTTTCTTACTATCAATTAACATATCTTTTTTATAATTCATATTTAAGATTCTTGAGTTGGTTTGACTTTATACTTCCTTTGTTACATATATTTGGGAAGTGCTTGACCCATCTTGCCAAGTCACAATAAGTCCATCAGTAGAATTTTTACAAGCTATGCATTATGGATAAATTATCCTTGAAAATATGATTAGCACTGATAGATTTCAGTCAGTATAACAATTTATGATCAGAGCTGCTGAAATTCTTCAAATAACTCATTTTCCTCAACCTCAGTTAATTGAACAGGAAGTAAGAGCTTCTTTGGAGCTTTCCAGGTGGCTCAGTGGTAAAGACGGAGAAGGCAATGGCACTCCACTCCAGTACTCTTGCCTGGAAAATCCCATGGCCGGAGGAGCCTGGAAGGCTGCAGTCCATGGAGTCGCTGAGGGTTGGACACGACGGAGTGACTTCCCTTTCACTTTTCACTTTCATGCGTTGGAGAAGGAAATGGCAACCCACTCCAGTGTTCTTGCCTGGGGAATCCCAGGGACGGCGGAGCCTGGTGTGCTGCCATCTCTGGGGTCACACAGAGTCGGACACGACTGAAGTGACTTAGCAGCAGCAGCAGCAGTGGTAAAGAATCTTACTGCCAATGCAAGAGACATAAGAGACAGGGTTTGATTTCTGAGTCAGGAAGATTATCTGGAGTAGGAAATGCAACCCACTCCAGTATTCTTGCCTTGAAAATTCCATGCACAGAGGAATCTGGCAGGCTACTGCCCATGGGTCCCAAAGAGTCCGGTACGACTGAGTCCCTGAGCGCATGCGCACCTACACGCGCTTGTGCACACACACACACACACACACACACACACACACACACGAGCGCGTTTGGTGTAGGAGAGTGGTGTATAACTCCTCCACTTGAGGTTCTTAGTGTCTTCTTTGCTAAATACTTGTAATCTCACATGTATGTGTGTGTGTGTTTAATGTCCTGTGATATCACAAGGGTAGTTACTCATTCTGACTTCTAGGGATTCCATTTGATTTGTATAATTTCTCATTGGCTTAATTTATACACTGTATCTTATTTCTTTTGGAAGAGAAAAATACAGAATTGTTTCAGTATTCTTCCTTCATTCATTATTAATCAACTGTACTATTTTGAAAAGCAAAAGATTTTGTCCTGGCACTCAGTTAAATTTTCACCAAATAGATTGGTCCATTTAGAGTTTGTTTTCTAGCATTTCTAATGTTGTTACAGAGAAGTCTTCATTCTCAGTCAAGACTCTTTTGAGGGCACTACTCATTAAATGGCAACCCACTCCAGTGTTCTTGCCTGGAGAATCCCAGGGGCGGGGGAGCCTGGTAGGCTGCCATCTATGGGGTCACACAGAGTTGGACACAACTGAAGTGACTTAGCAGCAGCACTCATCCTGAATAAAAGGTCTTTCCAAGGTGGTTACTATAGGCTCTGGGAATTGTTTGGCTTATTTTTCTTTAGTTCTATCCTTAGCCTTGTGGAGTTTTACTCCACCTATGTATAAATTGAATACAACTACAGTCTCGAGGAGACTTCTTCAGCTCTTAGTAACCCCTCCCCACCCAAGTGCTGCTCTATGCTGTAAATTCTGGTCACCTCAGTTTCCCTAAATTCTGAACTTTGCCTCCTGAACTCAGTAAAAGTGAAAGGATTGGAGTTCATTTCCAATGCTGAGACCTGGAGACCATTCCAGTAGCAGGAAGATGGCATAACTGCCAGGCTCATCTCACTTGTTTTCTTTCCTCTCAGGAATCACAGTCCTGTACTGCCTATTGTCCAGTGTCTGTAACCATTGTCTCACTTTTTCTTCTCCTCTTGTTTTTTACTTGTTTAGAGCAGGACAATCACTCTCTTGGTAGGCATTTCTTCACGAGCTAAAGCTGAAATCAGGTTGCTAGTTTCTTATGAAATTAAACATAAGCTTAACATATAAAATGGCTTCCCCGGTGGTTCAGATGGTAAAGAGTCTGCCTACGATGCAGGAGACCTGGGTTTGATCCCTGAATTGAGAAGATCCCCTAGAGAAAGGAATGACCACTCTCTCCAGTTTTCCTGCCTGGAAATTTAACTGAGTGCCAGGAGAATCCCTTGGACGGAGGATCCTGGTGGGCTACAGGTCCATGAGGTCTCAGAATCAGACATGACTGAGCGACTTTCACACTTAACATATAAAATAGCAATTCTACACCTGCACATTTATCAAAAAGAAATTAAATCACATCTATAAAGCAATCTATACACAAATGTTCATAGCATCTTTATTTATAGCAGATAAATTTGTTAGGCTTTTGGATTATTTAAAATCTTGATTGGATTAATAAACTTTCATATGTTTATATAAAGGATGATGAAGAAATGAAATTGCTCAGTTGTGTCTGACTCTTTGTGACCCCATGGAGTGTAGCCTATAAGACTCCTCTGTTCCTGGAATTTTCCAGGCAAGAGTACTGGAGTGGGCTATCATTTCCTTCTCCAGGGGATCTTCCCCAACCAGGGATCAAACCTGGGTCTCCTGCATTACAGGCAGATGCTTTACTGTCTGAGCCACCGAGGAAGCCCATAAAGGATGATAACTGTCAATATAAGAACACACCACTGATGTATGTTACATGGAAGAATTTCAGAAACATTCTGCTGTAAAAAAAAAAAAAAAGTCAAACAGGAAAGTAGAAGCTCTATCATTCCAGTCATGTGAAATTCTAAAACAAATAAATGAAAAATGGACAAACAAAAAGAAACCCCATAGTGATAGAAATTAGGTTGGTTGTTGCCTAAGGGATGGGCTGGGGAAATTATTGAACACTAAGGTCCATGAAAGATCTTTTTAGAATGATGGAGAATTTTATCTTATTGAGTTCGTGACCCCACACCCTGTAAATTAAACTTAAATAGGTTTTTAAATAAAAGGTAACTTAGACCAGTGTGAAGGCTTATAGAGATGGAATGAAGAATTTGAATTTAGAAAACTTTAGGTGGTTAAAACAGGCAGGAATTAGTGATAGAAATAAAAGTGAAAGAGGAGAGATAGGAAATTTTCAAGAGTGACTCTGAGTTTCTTGGGTTGAATAGGCATACATTCACTGAAATAAGAAACCCTAGAAAAGAAGTAGACTGGAAAAAACTGAGTTGTTGTAGAGAGAGGACTATAGTTTGAACTTTAAATTAGTAGAAGTACTTTTAATGTAGGCAAGTGAAAATATAATGTACTAGATTTATAGGATTGAAACTCAGATGTATGTGCTGGAGAGATCTGTCTGTCATTGGCATGTGGGATTAATTAAAGTGAATATAGACCAAGCTGCTTGAAAGACTAAGAAGAGAATGGACTTTGAAAAATTTCTCCTTTTATTGATTTTGTTAAGAGGATGCAGATAAGGGATGGATTTGTTCATGTGTTGGTTTCATCATTGATTTGGCAAATAATTTCATATACCTTTTATTTACCAGATATTGTCATTGTAAGCACTATGGCTAAACAATCCATAAGATGAAAAGAGAGTCCTGCACTTAGGATCACAGATTTAGAATGGCACCAGTTTGACTATAATCGTGCAAGTTTTCCAATAGTTCATTCATTATTGGTATATAATCAATAGATTAATATACTTATGTTGCTTTACTATTGGATTTTTATCAGGTATATGCTAAATGATAACAAAAGGTAACAGATTGGAAGCATGATATTGACGGTCAAAGGAATCTGAGATGGATAAGAAGGGATATGAAAATAAGGAAACTCAGCTGTTGCTGCTGCTGCTGTTGCGTCAGTCGTGTCCGACTCTGTGCGACCCCATAGACGGCAGCCCACCAGGCTCCCCCGTCCCTGGGATTCTCCAGGCAAGAACACTGGAGTGGGTTGCTATTTCCTTCTCCAATGCATGAAGGTGAAAAGTGAAAGTGAAGTCAGTCGCTCAGTGGTGTCCGACTCTCTGTGACCCCATGGACTGTGGCCTGTCAGGTTCTTCTGTCCACGGGATTTTCCAGGCAAGAATACTGGAGTCGGTTGCCATTTCCTTCTCCAGAAGGATCTATGTTATGATAAATTTTATTCTTTAAGAAAGCAAAAATAGTAAAGGTTTATTAAGATGCCTTCTGATAGGCACAACATGGTTGCTTCTTACACAACACAATGTGCTCAACTTTTATGTTCCTTCTGTATATAAAGGATCTCTTTGTAGTTACCATTTCATACAAAAGCTGGCTAAACACACACGCATACATATGCATGTCATGCCAGAACTTTTCTTAATATATTCTCCTGCTCTTTTTCTGCATTGTTTAAGTTAATTTACAGGAGAATTACCAAAATAAACTATTTATTTATGCCAAGACAAAATATTTTGTAGGAAGTTGGAATTGAAATCAAGATTGAGACAAGCAAATTCTCCTAGAGAAGTATAACAGCTCTCTCAGGGTAAGACTACTTTCAAATCAACCAGAAAACCTAATATGAACACCAAAATATTTAAGTATATCATTTATTTGTCAAACAGATATATTTATTATGTTTTATGACAATGGATATTTAACACAGGAAATTTTAAAAAGTTATTTTTAAAAGGTACAATTATATTTAAGAAATTAAATGTTTATTATAGTATTATATTAAAATCAAACCTATTGAAGTGGCAAGTATTATCCATAAATAAAATAGTAGGAAGTATTTATTAGTCCTAGAGCTAGAACAATAGCTAATGGAAAAGGGCAACCATGTGGGCTGTCTTCTTGGATCAGAAAACTTTGCTCCATTTGACAAATGTCCCGTCAATTTCTTGATATATTTATAATTCTAAGTTTATTACAAATACTTCCACAACTGTTATAAGGAATCAATACTGCTTTTAATATTAAGTAGTTATAATATTTAATATGCTTACTGGAAAATAATTTCTGATATATAAAGCTCCCTTAGTTTATATTTATTCTTTAATTAAAATATATCTCATCATGATTACCCTACTTGCATAATTTGCATCAAATGCCAATTAAGACACAGATCCTCATTCAAACACACACAATTTTATATAATTTTTACTTTTTACATATGACTGTGTTGATACACTGTTCTTTGTGTAATGGAATATTACCAATCATCTCCTCTCTGAGTTTATAGCCTGTCTTTCATTTTTAAAGATCATTATTTGCAACTTATTTTGGCAAAAGATAACTTCTCTAACCTCAGTTTCCTTATCTATAAAATGGAGAGACTAATAGTATTACTGAGCATGCAGGCATGTCTGAAAGTTTTTGAGGTATTAACTTATAAATCCCCCTCATAACCCTATGAGTTTATTATCAGTATTCAATTTAAAATGAGACATTTGAAAACTAAGGGAATAAATAATATATCACACTTTAAATCAAGTAATGGTGAGTTTATATAATCTTAATCATTGAACAGTACTGATCCCACAGTCCCACCATGAGATCTACCACTTAGTAGAGAGCTTATTACATGGAGTGAGTTCCAGAAATATCTATCTTCATATTTTTCATGAGCTGTTGGCTCAACTCAGTTAGCTAGGTAGGTTATGGTATTCTCTTTTTACCTTGCTTTTGTTAAGTAACCTCCTCAAGCTTTATATATATAGTTGAAATGTCAAAATGCAGAATTAATAAAGAGTAAAATAAAATCCATTATCCCTTCCTCTCAGTTACAATCCAAATATGGTCATGATTTGGTATATTTCTATATAGTTGTTTTTCTTTACATACTCTTGACTTTAAACACATAGAAGGTCATATATAAATACCTGATTTTCATTAAATAATTTGATCATTACACAAATATTAGATGATGCTGTATAGTCATTTAAAATTTTTATTTATTTAAAATAAAGAAGAACTTCAAACATTTCTCTGTATCCACCCTCACCTCTTGCAGCCACCAGTCTGTTCTTTCTATATCCATTTTTTTTAAATGTTTCATATATATATATATATCAGAGATTATATAGCATTTGTCTTTCTCTGCCTGATTAATTTCACTTAGCATAATGTGTTTGTGAAGGATATTTGTGTCTATAAATAAAATATACTCTTTTATAGATTTATTGGTCTTACAAAGGTCAAAGTACCTATTTTGAAGTAAGTTTCTGATGACTGTTCTAGAATATTTGATAGAGAATTCCCAAATCTGATTTATCTCAGTGATGATGTGTCAATTTTCCCTTCTTATTCAAGTTGTTTTTCCTGATTCTTGGTTTGATGAGCAATTTTCAACTGTATCCTGGACATGTTGGATGTTATATTAGGTTCTTGATGCTCCTTAAATCTTGTTTTGGCAAGCAAGTGCCCTGTTTAGGTCTAGTCTGTAGGTTCTGGTGGCCCTCACAAGATGCACCAAGTGCTGTCCGTGTTAGATAAGGTGCAGCTGTGGGGAGGTGTAGGAGGAGCTGGTTCAGCCTGTCAGGGCCTCACTGGTGATGATGCCACAGAAAAGCTGGCCTAGGATATCATTAGATATGGGTTTGAATGCCAAGTTACTGCTATTCATCCTCTTTCCAGGTAACCTTGGTCAGAGAGATCAGGCTTTTCTTATATTTTATAGTTTGTTTTTGTTGTTATTGACATCATTGTTCATTGTTTTTTTGTTTTTTGTCAATCTTTCTGTTCAAAGTTGGAGGACTCCTTGACACCCTATTTAACAAGTATGGAATATAAACCTAAAGCCCAGGAAACTCACAGGTGTCCTTTTAGTTTTGTAGGCTCTAGCCAGTCTACTTTCTTTCTGTCTGCTTTGCAGAGTCTTTTCATGATTGCCTTCTGAATTTTTCCTAGGGTATTTTGTTGAATTTAGAAACATGGAACAGAGGAAATTAATGCTATATTTTTTATCCTAGAACTGGAAACTCAAAGCATCTATTTTTAACAGTTTGTTTTCTGTCATTAATTTTGCTTTTATATTAAATCCTCTCCTTCACATTCTTTAGGTTTATTCCATTGCTCTTCTTTTAGATTACTGAGTTTAATGTTTAATATATTCAGTTAAATCTTTGTTTTCTAATGGAGTTGTCAGTGCAAGATCTTATTTTTTACAGAAAACAAATAGTGTTGCATCTCAGAAATGTTTATGTTCTAGGTTTTCCAGGGTATTCTGAAAAGAGACGGCTAGTTTACCAAGTGAAAAACAGGTCCCATTTTTTATGTTGGTAAAGAATTCACACTGGAGTGGGCAGCCAGCCAGGAACTGCTTTCATAGTCTTTTTTATTCCAAGGGTGGCCCTGTGACTATTTCTAGCCAGTGAAGTGTGAGCAGAGACTTTTGTGCCACATCCAGGGCCAATCAGTAAAAACCTTCAGCACATGCAGAAAATAGCATAGCCCCCATGAGTCTTGAATTATGGTTTGAAAGTTGCCTTCCTTTGTTTATACTACTTAGTACTGTTACCTGAAAAACTTCAGTTCCATATGTCACTATTATACATGTTTAGATCTGCGATTTTTGTAAATCTTATTTACAAACAGTATAAG
Organism: Ovis canadensis; assembly: GCF_042477335.2. NCBI lineage: Eukaryota > Metazoa > Chordata > Mammalia > Artiodactyla > Bovidae > Ovis > Ovis canadensis. Next base: position 51,495,060 of record NC_091262.1, read on the forward strand.
ATTGTCTCATTTGCAAGTAAGTTATTTAGTAGAATCTGTCTTCAAATTTAAGACAGATTTATATTTTGATTACTACTTCAGTATTATGTTCTAATTGTTTTTATTGCATTTAGAGAATATAATGTTATACAAGCTGCTCTTTGAAATTTGTTAATATCTTTATGAATTCATATGTGATCACTATTACTAATACTGCACAGGTTTTTACTTAAAAATGAGTAGTCCATGTAAGTGGAGTACAGTATTCATTATTTGTCTATTAGATTAAGCCTACTTATATGTCATTTATTCAGTTCCTCTATATACTTAATTTGTTCTCATTTGTTTTACTGATTTCTGAGAAGAGTGTGTTAAATTTTTCAAATATGATTTATGTGTTTGATCATTTCAACTTTGCTTATGTACTTCAAAGTGATGATTATGTACATTAAAAGTCACAAGTATATCACCCATGTGTTTTTTATCTTCAGTAACTTATTTTTCTTATTTATTTTCCCACATAGTACTATTTTGTTTGACAGTAATAGAGTAATACTTACCATAACTTAAGGGTATTTTAAAATTACTGTGATAAGACCATTGAACTTGAGCTCTACCTAAGTCCTCAACACAATGTCATTAAGTTTAGGCCTAATGTTGTATAGCAAATCTCTATATTCATCTTGTATAACTGAAATTTTATACCTTTTCAAAAGCAATCACCTCTCTTCACTCTTTAACAACCATCATTCCACACTATGTGTCTGTGAGTTTGACTGTTTAATATGCCTCATGTAGTGGGATCATGTACCATTTGTTCTTTAATGACTGGCTTATTTCACTTAGAAAAGGCAGAGGAACCAGAGATCAAATTGCCAACATCCACTGGATCATGGAAAAAGCCAGAGAGTTCCAGAAAAAACATCTATTTCTGCTTTATTGACTATGCCAAAGCCTTTGACTGTGTGGATCACAATAAACTGTGGAAAATCCTGAAAGAGATGGGAATATCAGACCACCTAACCTGCCTCTTGAGAAATCTGTATGCAGGCCAGGAAGCAACGGTTAGAACTGGACATGAAACAACAGATTGGTTCCAAATAGGAAAAGGAGTACGTCAAGGCTGTATATTGTCACCCTGCTTATTTAACTTCTATGCAGAGTACATCGTGAGAAACGCTGGACCGGAAGAAACACAAACTGGAATCAAGATTGCCGGGAGAAATAATCAATAACCTCAGATATGCAGATGACACCACCCTTATGGCAGAAAGTGAAGAGGAACTAAAAATCTTCTTGATTAAACTGAAAGAGGAGAGTGAAAAAGTTGGCTTAAACTCAACATTCAGAAAACGAATATTGTGGCATCCAGTCCCATCACTCCATGGGAAATAGATGGGGAAGCAGTAGAAACAGTGTCAGATTTTATTTTTGGGGGCTCCAAAATCATTGCAGATGGTGATTGCAGCCATGAAATTAAAAGATGCTTACTCCTTGGAAGAAAAGTTATGACCAACCTAGATAGCATATTCAAAAGCAGAGACATTACTTTGCCGACTAAGGTCCATCCAGTCAAGGCTATGGTTTTTCCAGTGGTCATGTATGGATGTGAGAGTTGGACTGTGAAGAAGGCTGAGCACTGAAGAATTGATGCTTTTGAACTGCAGTGTTGGAGAAGACTCTTGAGAGTCCCTTGGACTGCAAGGAGATCCAACCAGTCCATTCTGAAGGAGATCAACCCTGGGATTTCTTTGGAAGGAATGATGCTAAAGCTGAAGCTGCAGTACTTTGGCCACCTCATGCGAAGAGTTGACTCATTGGAGAAGACTTTGATGCTGGGAGGGATTGGGGGCAGGAGGAGAAGGGGACGACCGAGGATGAGATGGCTAGATGGCCTCACTGACTCGATGGACATGAGTGTGAGTGAACTCCAGGAGTTGGTGATGGACAGGGAGGCCTGGCATGCTGCGATTCATGGGGTCACAAAGAGTCGGACACGACTGAGCGACTGAACTGAACTAAACTGAATGTACTCCAAGTTCATTAATGCTGTTGCATATGGAAATAACTCCTTTTTTTAAGGTTAGAAAATCATCCTCTGTGTGTATGTGTCTTTATCCATTCCTTTCTCAATGGATATTTAGGTTATTTCTGTGTCTTGGCTATTTTGAATAATACTGCAGTGGGCATGAGAATGCATATATCTCTGCAGGATCCAGATATCAATTATCTTAGATGCCTACCCAGAAACAGAATCGATTGATCATGTGATTATTCTATTTTGAATTTTTTGAGTAAAGTCCATACTAATTTCTATAGTGGCTATACAATTTTTCATATCTACCAACATCATACAAGGTCTTTTATTTATCCACATACTCTTGTTATCTTGTGTCTTTTTTAAAATAACCATCCTAGCAAAACCACTTTTTGTTTTGACTTATATTTCACTGATGATTAGTGATTTTAAGTATTTTTTCATACACCTATTGGCAGTTGTATGTTTTACCTAGAGAAATGCCTCTTCAAATTATTTGCTCATTTTTAGTTTTTTTTTTTTTTAACTATTGACTTTTGGGAGTTCCTTATAAATACTGTTGCAGATACAGTTATAAAGACATATAGATATATATCAACACTAAGGTATGTTGATGCACATACACATAAACAGGTATATTCAAGTTTTGACTCAAAATATACATAAGTTCTAGACTCTAGAGCAAGTTTGACTTATAAATTTAAAATTTTTTTTCATAAAATAGCAAATACTTCTCCACAGTATTTCCAGTAAAGCATACTTTAAATTGTTGAACTAAACTAGGTCTCCTTTAAATATTTTTCCAATTTTTTTCAGCTGTTTATACCAGAGATGTGTTTGAATTTTAAAAGTTTATCTCTTAAATCTTGGATGTTCTATTGATATTGTTGATAAAATGAATATAGTTATCTTACAACTGGGATGCTTTCCATAATCAAACAATTTAATAGCATTAAAACAATTAGTTAATTATAATTACCTAGAACATTTATTAAATGTCTGGCAAAATTTAGATCCTGAAATATTGTTATTAAAAAAATCTACCTAATTTTGATTGTGTTACATATTTTCTTTTTTCTGTATTGTAAATGTTTTTGTTAAATTTATCTGCACTAAATATAAGCCATAATCAATCAACTATGAAAGTGCTTTTAGCTAGTAACTTTGAAATTCAGTGTTTTGATAAGAATAATATTATATATGTAAACAATTGACAGTTTAATACTTGAGAAAATTATTGCATATTTTTTAACCTCACAATAATATTTTATCCAGTGTGATCAGTGACTACAGACAAATGAAGACAGAACCTCTCCATTCAAGCTTACATATTCAGCATGTAAATCTATGTTGAAATAAAAGGGTATAATGTTGTTTTTGGTTTAAGTAATATATTTGAGTTTTTAACTTAAAACTTCTTATGACCTATAGTTGTCAATGGCAGTACACACTACCTGGATAGACATTTCATACATGGCACAAGATGTTATTTATTTTTTCTTTCATTGATTGGATTCTGTGATGTCCCTTGCAGACGTTTTTTATTGGCTTTTTGTTCTTAGGCAAAGTCATATGAATGGATCATAAACTGCAGCAAAATTATTATTACTGTTTATGTTTAAAACAATTGAGGTGTCTATAAGGTCACAGCTATTACAGTTACTTGCCACTGATATTCAATCAGATATTATTTCTGCTATTGCTATTTGAAATATCCTGGTCACCCATAGGCCAAGGTATTACAGTAGAATTTACATGGTTTAAATTTTTATCTCGTATTAATTACTTAGAAAGTGTTTTCTGGAGAGAGCAAGAATCAGCATTCTCTCTGCTCCTGTGCTATACTGTGCACTCCTAAAAATTCTGTGATAAAACCACTACTCACAGTTCAAGCACTGTTTAATTTCCCAAAGCAAAACCTATAAGTCACAGCCACAATTTTAAAAAATCATACAGGAAGGCATAATAGGTAAAAAACTTCACAGCTGGATGTAGAAAAAAGGATCCAAACCTCAACTTTCTTCACATTCTACTGAATATAAAATTACTTTCATACATAATTATGAAATTTTAAAGGAAATTAGTTACACAACAATAAAACTATAGTTCCTCTGAGAAAGCAATTTCTACTTTTTTCTGAAACTGGACTTTGTAATTACCTGAAGTAAAACAAAAGAATGTCCAGAAAGTTATTGCATGTCCTCAGATATGCAAGAATCAACATCTCCCACCAGAGTGGTGCACTTGTTACAAGTGATGAAACTACTTGATAAATCATTATTACCCAAAGATCATAGTTTGTATCAGAGTCCACTCTTAGTGTTATGCATTCTGTGGGTTTTAATAAATGTACAGTGATAAGTATCCAAAATTATATTATCATAAATAATGTTTTCACTGTTCTAAAAATATGTGCTCTATCAATTCATCTCTGCCTTCCATCTATATGTGTGTATGTTATTTGCTCAGTTGTGTCCAACTCTTTGTGATGCCATGGACTGTAACCACCCTGCTCATCTGTCCGTGGGATTCTCCATGCAAGAATACTGGAGTGGGTTGCCATTCCCTTTTCCAGAGGATCTTCCCAACCCAGGTATCAAATCTGTGTCTCCTTTGTTTCAGGAGATTTTTTATCATCTGAGCCACCAGGGAAGCCAACCTTCATTCTAACTTCTAATCTTTTAACTGTCCCCATATCTTTGCCTTTACCAGAATGTCGTATAATTGGAATAATACAGAATGTAACCTTTTCAGATTGGCATATTTCAGTTTAAATATGCATTTAAGTCTCCTCTATGTTTTTTCAGGATTTTATAGCTCTCTTTTTTTAAGCACTGAATAATATTCCGTTGTCTGGGAATACCACAGTTTATTTATCCATTCATCTTCTGAATGACATCTTGGTTGCTTCCAAGTTTTGACAGTTTCCCTGATGACATGATGTATAGCATATTTTTACACTTCTATTTTCTGTTTATATATCTTCTCGGATAAAGAGACTATTCAGATAATTTGCCTACCTTTTAATCAGGTTGTTTTTCTCTTATTGTAAACTTAAAGTGCTTTTATATATTTTGGATGACAGTCCTTTATCAGATATGTCCTTTGAAAATATTTTCTTCCAGTCTGTGGCTTATATTTTCATCTTCTTGACAGTCTCAGAGCAGAATTTTTTAATTTTAGTGAAGTCCAGCTTGTCAGTTTCTTTTCATGAATCATGCTTTTGATGTTGCAGGGAAACAATTTTTTAGATTCATAAGTTTTAAAAAGAATATGTGAGACAATAGTAATAGTGTCAGCAGAAGCATAGAGGTATGAAGATTCATGCATAATGTAGGAAAATAAATAGCATAATACTGCTCAAAAATTTTAAGTCTTGAGTGGTATAGAGTGAGAAATATTGGTACCATATTAGAAATTAATGTGAATAGCATCCTAAGGATTTACATTATATCAGACAAACAAAAGGACTCATTGAGATTTTCATTTCTTGCTACTGTCCTTCATTCCCCTCTCCCACAGGAGAAGGCATAAGCATATTTTTGCTCAGTGTTCTAGGAAATTCAGCATAAGGATATTTCATCACTGGGGCTCCACCCAGATGACGTCATCTAAAGCTAATTAACTCTAAAAGGCCCTACCTCCAAATACTCATCACACAAGTCCAATGATTATATTTGTGTAAGGATACATAAATTCACCAATGGAAGAGTATATAATCCACACATATGTATAATTAGAATTATAAATATGACATTGCAATATAGTGATAAAATATTTTTTCATTAATGAAAAGGCTGGATTAATTGGATATTTATTTGGAAAAATATATCTTTATCTCTGCCTCATGCCAAGCACAAAAATCAATTTCAATATATATTGTAGACCTAATATAAAAAATAAGGAAAGATAATATCTTTACAGCTCTTAAAAAAAACACACAAAATAATTAACTACAAAGGAAAAATTGATAAATTGGGTAACATTATAATTAAGAAGTTTTGTTTATAAAAGGATGCCATCAATAGTATAAGAAGGTAAGCCTCATCCTAAGAAATAATTCAAATGCAGAATATATACACACTACTTAATTAGATATCACTGTGCCAACAAAGGTCTGTCTAGTCAAAGCTATGGTTTTTCTAATTATTGTGTATGGATGTGAGAGTTGAACCTTTAAAAAGGCTAAGTGCTGAAGAACTGATGCTTTTGAATGGTGGTGCTGGAGAAGACTCTTGAGAGTCCCTTGAACAGTAAGAGATCAAACCAGTCAATCCTAAAGGAACTCAACCCTGGATACTCATTGAAAGGACTGATGCTGATACTGAAGCTCCAATACTTTGGCCACCTGATGCAAAGAACTGACTTACTGGAAAAAACACTGATGCTGGGAAAGATTAAAGTCAGCAGGAGAAGGGGTCGACAAAGGATGAGATGGTTGGATGGCATCACCAACTCGATGGACATGAGTTTGAGCAAACTCCAGGAGTTGATGATGGACAGGGAGGCCTGGCATGCTGCAGTCCATGGGGGTCACAAAGAGTCGGACTCGACTGAGCAACTGAACTGAACTGAACTGATCCTCCATCTCTGGTAACTGCAAATCTGATTTCTTTTTCTATGAATTTGGGTGTTCTTTCTCCCCCACATATAAGTGAGCTCGTACGTACTTACCTTTCTCTGTCTGATTTATTTAATTTGATGCCTTCAGGGTTCATTCATGTTGCAAATGGTAGCATCATCTTTATATGGCTGAATAATATCTCAGTGTGTAGAATATTATCTCACTTTTTTATCCATTCATCCATCAATGAACACTTAGGTTGTTTCTGTGTCTTGGCTACTGTAAATAAGTTGTTATGAACATTGGCATAAAGATATTTTTTCCCATTAGTGTTTTCATTTTGTTTGTGTTTATTTCCAGAAGTGGAATTGTTAAATAATAGAATAGTTTCACTTTTAATTTTTTGAAAATCCTCCATACTCTTTCCCACAGTGGTTGTACCAATTTACAGTCCTTCCAACAGGACACAAGGGTTCCCTTTTCTCTGCATCCACTCCAGTATTTGTTATCTCTTGTTATTTTTTTTTTTTTGAGCATATTAAGTATACTTTTATTTTTATTTATTTATTTTTTAATTTTAAAATCTTTAATTCTTACATGCATTCCCATAATGGCCAGTCTAACAGGACTGTGGTGACAGCTCATTCTCATTCTAAACTGCATTTTCCTACAGACTAGTAATGTTGAGCATCTTTTCAGATAGCTTTTCGCCTTTCATGTACATTCTTTGGAGAAATGGCTATCCAGGCCCTTTGCCCATTTTTAAATTGAGTTATTTGGTTTATAGCTATTGAGTTGTATGGGTTCTTTCTACATTTTGAAATTAACCCCTTCTCAGAAATGTGATTTTCAAGTATTTTTCCAATCTTTAGGTTGTCTTTTCACTTTGTTGATGGTTTCTTTTGATGTGTAAGTGGTTTTAAGTTTGATGTACTCCTTGTTTAATTTTTATTTTGTCGCTCATACTCTTAAGTGTCATATCTAAAAATTCATTACCAAGACGCACATCAAGGAGCTCTGTTTGTATGTTTTCTCTAGGCGTTTCTTGGTTTTAAGTCTTAAATTTAAATATTTAATCCATTTGGGTTAAATTTTGTGAGTGGCATAAGATATGGGTTCAGTTTTATTCTTTTACATGTGAATATCCAATTATTCCAGCACCATTTATTGAAAAGACTATCTTTTCAAAGGGATTTTTTTTTTAAGAAATAGGTAAAGCAAACCTAAAATTTATATGGAACCATAAAAGACCCTGAATAGCCAAAGAAACCCTAAGAGGGGAGAAAAATACAAATAAGGAGGCATTACTTTTAATTCTGAGGCAAGCTGTTGTCACAGATACCAATTAGATGTTAAAAAACTTCAATTTTGCTTTGTGACAAAATATGGATGTTTTTATTCCTCTGAAGAAATTATGATAATATTAGATAATGGAATCCATTTTTCATTGAGAATATTAAAACATACTTTTTTTTTCATTTGAGAGTCACTCTGATAAGAATATGTCATAAAATTACGGTTAGATAGACTACTCAAACACAAAATTAACAAGGGTTTGTATTCAATCTTTAAGGACTCCTCAAATCTTACTTGATAGGTTTATTTATAACAATGCTTCCTAGAGATTCATGTCTTGTTTTAGGAAGTTTTACTTGTATCTTGATGTTTAGACCAAATTTAATGTAGGTAATATTTTATATAATGAAATTCTACTTTGCAACTTGCCACAGTCTTTTTCCTCCCACTTCTGCAGTGACTTGCATTATTATAGTTTCTATATATTTTCAACTTATTGATATACTTTAGATAGTGAAATTGATTTTCATCAGCCAGTCTTTTCCCTCTTACATTATTTATTAATTCACAAATTCATTTGAGATGAGAGATGGTCTTTTTACTTGACTTGTACATAGACTAACCTCATTTTCATGACATTTTACAGTAAAATTTTGCTGTTTATTTAATGACTAAAATATTAAGCATGACGATTACACATAATGAAAATGATAAATAAATAAAAACCCTATTTGATGGTACACAATATTGTAACTCTGGGTGCATCTGATTATGGGAAACAAAATTTATCAATAGTCCAGCCTAAAAAATTGGATTATTTTTCAAAATAAGGAATATAGAATTAATTCCTGCTGGCACAGAAAATATGAATAAATATTTTCAAATATCTTTTCTAATAAAAGAAAGTATTTCTGCAGATAAGATGATTAAGAAGAAATGAGGTAGATGAGAGCTAAATATATGGCTCAAGAGAAGAATAATTGTTAGTTAGAAAAACAGCCCTTCATATGCAGTCATTTTATGCTAAAGTAGGTTAAGACTGTACTTATGAAACTCTGCTAACATTTTTGCATTAAACAAGAAATATACAAAATCTTACATAGTTATCTCTGGCCTGTGTAATGGGCAATGATTTGGACTTCAATTTGTGAAATATAATTCAAGTATTCATTCAGCTATCAATTATGTACATGACAGTCATCATGACATAGATCCTAGTCATGATTTTTCATCTGTAAATTGGGGTAGCTAATTTAAAAAAAAAATTATGTCCTGGTCCATGATTGCATGTTATATACACTTTGTACACACTGTCTAGTTTCTGATGTCTCAGGTTTGCTGTAAAATCATAGAGTGTAAAAAAGAAGTCCTAAAACTACTTTGAAAACAAAGTACAATAAAATCAAATAGTACTCTGGAAAATAACTGGTTTAAATTTCATCCAAATATGGCTCTTCATCTGACATTTAAAATTTTCAGCTAAAGATTATTTATATCTTTAAAATGCCAATAACATCTGCTAGTAGTTTGGAGATTTTATATTTATAAAACATAATAGTCCTCTTTGAGGTGTAACGCAACATGAATGTAAAGTAAGAATATTAAGGTTTGATTTGCTACAAAAATCAGGTCTATAGTATGAAAATTTTATGTCTTAGGAAGGCCATGTGTCCTAAGGAGGACCATCATGGATGACATGATTTAGAAACATTCCTCACCAACAGACTCTTTATGGGGAACTAATATGAATTAGCCACTATGGACAAATGTCCAAAGACGTCTGTGATTTTGCAATTGGTTGGTTTTACAGTTTATTTGAGTATCCTCAACAGCAGAGCCAAAGGCAAAAACTTGGGTGTGGACTGATTATTTATAAGATGAACCGAGGAAGTTGGAAAGAGGAGGTAGAAAGACTGTGACAAGGAAAGAAGAAAGCCAATATGATGGTGTATTATTATGATCATAGCTATAGGATATAGGGGCTCAATTCTGCTGGAAGCCCCTGAGAAACAGAAAAGATACCTATTTGAAAGTAGCTACTTAAAATATATGATGTCGGATTGCTCAGTCAAAGATCCACAAATTCCCATCTCTCAGATTATTGAGATCTCATAAACAGTTTTTTTCACCCTTATTCTTCCTGTCGACAATATGTATGTTGGAGATCACTGCATAGTTGTATCTAGCAATCCTGTCTCATTCAGTTTTATACTGCATACATTCCAGATTGTAAGGGAATGTAGGTTTCGCACCTTTGCCCCCAGAAGTCTACAAATAGTGGGGCAAACTTCAGTAGAGAAGAAAGGCAATTTATTCAGAAAAGCTGGCAATCTAGAGACAAGGTGGATTTATATCCAGAGACCATATCCAAATATTCTGCTCAAGCCATTAACTTTTAAATGGAAAAAGAGGAAATAATTTCAGTTAATCATTAAGGCAGGAGGTCAAATTATTTGTCATTTTTCCTTTGCGTACAGGCCTGCTGACTTCTCTCAATCTCCTTTGGGACACTGTCTTGCTGCACTGATCCACCTGCAATTGGAAATTCTCTTGTTCACATAGTTTGCCTAGGCCTGTGTGGTCCACTTGCAGATTTACTAAGGGAAATCTAAGGATAGAGTCATTCTTTAACTACTTAATTCATTCTTATTCCTTTTAACCTAGGAAAGAAATCAAAAGGTTATGTAAAGTGTTGTGTTTATTTAGAAAAGCAGGAATCAGGAGTTAAGTTAAACCTTGCCTAATAAGCTTATCTTTATGATTAAAGTCTAAGGAAAACAGGGATGAACAAACAGTAAATGGGCAAAGGAGATGCTTACAAGATTATGTTTAACCAATTCATTGATGATGGACCTTTGGGTTGTTTCTGAAATCTTATGTTTATAAGTGATATCTCAGTGAACAGTGTTTATCATATGTCATTTTGAATTTTATACAGGTTATGTTTGGGATAATTTTAGTGAGATTGTTTTGGTGAGAAGATAAACCTATATGCAGGTTTCCAAGAAAATCCCATAGTCTTCTTGACAAGGATTTCACCATTTTTTATTCTAACCAATAGTGTACAAGTGTCTATTTCACTACAGTTTTAACCACAGAATATGGTGTTAAGCTTCTGAATTCTTTGCAGTTTGGATAGGTAAAAAATGATATCTTGATATTTAAATTTGTTTTTCTTATTATTAATGAACTAGATAATGCCCATAAGGTATATTAGCATTTTCTCAGTGAAATGTTTATATAGTGTGTGCTATTTTTCATATGTTTTTTGTTTTTGTTTTTACTTTTTTTTTTGTAATATCTTCATAGAATAGAAATGGTAGACATTGTCTAAAATACAATGCCTATTTTCCCCAGGTGGGCCTTTTTCTTTTGAATTTATATATTGAATGTATTGGTGTACATTCATGTATTTACCATGTACAGAGGTATTTTCTTCTTTCTCTTAAGATTATGTAATCAAATTAATTGATTATTTATTTTACTGGTTATAAATTCTAGGTCATAATTAGGAAAGTTTTACCTATTCTGAAGTTGTTAAAGAAATATAGGGATTTAGTCATACTTTACTTAACACCCTGAAAGATGTCACTATTTAAATTTTAGAATTCTGTTCTAACTGGATTAATCCTGCAGTGTGATGGTGAGGGAACATATCCATTTAAATCTTTGTTCATTATGTCTGTTCAGATGCCACAATTCCATTTATTTAAAATGTTTCCTTTTCTGAATTACTTTAAATCTTCAGTTTTATTGCAGGCTACATTTCATAACTTTTGTGAGTCTATATTATTGTCTATTTCTCTTCAGTGATTGATTTCCCAGTTTTTATACCAATATATAATTTTAATTAGATTTACAGTGTGTTTTGTTTTATAAGCAATATCATCCCCACTGCCATATGTTCTTTTTAATTTTAATTGAAATATAGTTGATTTACAGTGTTATATTCATTACAGGTATACAATGTAGTGATTCAAAATTTTGATAGATTATTCTCCATTTAAAGTTACAAAATAATGGCTATGGTCCCTGTGTTGTAAAATATATTTTTGTAGCTTATTTATTTTATGCATAGGAGTTTGTACCTCTTAATCTCCAGCCCCTATTTTGCCATACTTCCTCTTTTCTTTCCTACTAGTAATCACTAGTTTGTTCTCCATAGTCATGAGCCTGTTTCTTTTTTGTTATATTTACTAGTTTATTTTGTTTTTTGCATCACCATATAAGTGATAATATACAGTATTCTCCTTTGTCTTTCTGACTTATTTCATCGGGCATAATACTTTCTAAGGTAATTTATGTTGTTGGCAATGGCAAATTTTCATGATTTTTCATGACTCAGTAGTATTCCAGAAGATTGTTAAACTTTCCGCTGTGTTCATCCATTCTTGTCCTGAGTTCTTTGATCATCTTTAAAATCATTACTTTGAACTCTTTATTGGGCATATTGCCTATTTCCAGTTCATAGTTCTTCTCCTGGGGTTTTATGTATCCATGTTTGAAACATGTTTCTCTGTTGCCTCATTTTGCTTAATTTTCTGCTTTTATTTCTGTCTATCTGAAATTTCTATCTATCTTTCTATGTTTTCTGGCCTGGGAGCAATGGCCTTTGTAGGAGATGTCCTGTGTATAGATGTTCTATGTATCAGTAGCCTTTATATGGATGTCCTATATCTTTTAGCAGCACACTTCTCCTCAGTTAACAGAGCTGTATACTTTATGGGTGCCCCTTCTGTGAGCTGTGTGGCTCCTTCTGTTGTGGCTGGCTGGCTAATGTGGGTGGTCTGGTAGGTGTGACTGACTCTTAGTCCAATAGGTTGTCAGGTCCTGCCTTGAGTGGAGGCTTTCAGTTGCTGGCTGGTAGGCTGTATCATGAGGCAGCTAGCTTCAGAACCCTGGGGCTAGTGCTGGCATGTTAGTGGGTTGAGGTGGGTCTCAGGTTTTCTGGCTGCTGGGCTCAGGAATTTCTGGAACTGTGTAGGAGGAGTCAAGGAGAGCATCTAGGCCATGATAAGCCAGAGAGAGAAGGGAGAAATGTGGGCAAGCACCTTTATTGTGGTTTCTGCAGGAAAAAGCATCAATTCTTTGGCGCTCAGCCGTCTTCACAGTCCAAATCTCACATCCATACATAACCACAGGGAAAACCATAGCCTTGACTAGACAGACCATAGTTGGCAAAATAATGTCTCTGCTTTTGAATACACTAGGTTGGTCATAACTTTTCTTCCAAGGAGTAAGTGTCTTTTAATTTCATGGCTGCAATCACCATCTGCAGTGATTTTGGAGCCCCCCAAAATAAAGTCTGACACTGTTTCCACTGATTCCCCATCTATTTCCCATGAAGTGATGGGACCAGATGCCATGATCTTCATTTTCTGAATATTGAGCTTTAAGCCAACTTTTTCACTCTCCTCTTTTACTTTCATCAGGAGGCTTTTTAGCTCTTCTTCACTTTCTGCCATAAGTGTGGTGTCATCTGCATATCTGAGGTTATTGATATTTCTCCCGGCAATCTTGATTCCAGCTTCTGTTTCTTCCAATCCAGTGTTTCTCATGATGTACTCTGCATATAAGTTAAATAAGCAGGGTAACAATATACAGCCTTGACGTACTCCTTTTCCTATTTGGAACCAGTCTGTTGTTCCATGTCCATTTCTTTTTTTTTTTTTTCCCATGTCCATTTCTAACTGTTGCTTCCTGACCTGCATACCCGTCTAGTCAAGGTTATGGTTTTTCCTGTGGTCATGTATGGATGTGAGAGTTGGACTGTGAAGAAGGCTGAGTGCCAAAGAATTGATGCTTTTGAACTGTGGTGTTGGAGAAGAGTCTTGAGAGTCCCTTGGACTGCAAGGAGATCCAACCAGTCCATTCTGAAGGAGATCAACCCTGGGATTTCTTTGGAAGGACTGATGGGCTAAAGCTGAAGCTCCAGTACTTTGGCCACCTCATGCAAAGAGTTGACTCAATGGAGAAGACTTTGATGCTGGGAGGGATTGGGGGCAGGAGGAGAAGGGGACGACCGAGGATGAGATGGCTGGATGGCATCACGGACTCGATGGACGTGAGTCTGAGTGAACTCCAGGAGTTGGTGATGGACAGGGAGGCCTGGCATTCTGCGATTCATGGGGTCACAAAGAGTCAGACAAGACTGAGCAACTGAATTGAACTGAACTACAGTAAAAAGGACAAGGCAGGGTAAGCAGAATTAAGATTGGCTAATTTGAATCATTTCAGTGTACTCTGGGGCTTAAGGACTATTAGTGGTTGTCTGTAACTGACCCTGGGACAGTTAAGATACGTATATAGAGACCCAGAGCATGAAAGCCCCAGGAGGGAGATGACCAAGCCTGTGGACTTAATTAGCTTCTCAAGAAAGGCAAATAACTTTATCCAGGGATGAACAATAGCATGTTTTAAAAAATTATATTATAGTTGACCCCTTGATGTGTTGACATCACTTTTAGGCTTGATTATTTGGAATAGTTGAGTGGCTTGAATAGTAAAAGAGTTTTATTTAGTAGGCCATTAGTTGCCTAAACAGAATAAACATTTCATTATGAGAGTAATAAAGAGAAACATGGGTAGAATTTTAAGGAATCTTTATAGTCTGGCCCATAAGTGATTTCTCATTTATATGATGTTAGCCATGAAAACAGATCTGAAATTTCCAGGATCTTTAATAATACAGAGTTAGAAAATGTGTATATAATACCTATATCTGTCCATCTGTCTATTTACCTACCCACCTCTCTTCCTGTCCACCTTGCTAACAGCAAAATCTTGATATATTTCTTGAGTCAAGTTGGTATGTCCTGTAGTCATGTTGTTGGAAGATATAAACTAATGGTTTAGTAAGGTATATGTAAAGCTTAGTGGTATTTGTGTAGAATTGAAGGGGGGCTCATTATTATGTCCATGGATGAGAGCCAGACAGGAGACTGGGGTGAAAAGCTGAAGGTGAGTTGAGTAGGAGGAAGCCTGGGGGAATGATTCTCTTCCTAGGGTGACTATGGGGTGGGTGCCTCATGGGGAAAGCAATATATCTCCATTATTTTATAGAATGTGACTGATAGTAGTAACCTCTACCAGATTTCCCTGTAGGTAGGGGCTATGGTTTTTCCATGTGTGGATGTGAGAGTCGGACAATAAAGAAAGCTGATCCCCAAAGAATTGATGTTTTTGAACTGTGCTGTTGGAGAAGACTCTTGAGAGTCCTTTGGAATGCAAGGAGATCCAACCAGTCAATCCTAAAGGAAATCAGTCTTGGATGTTCATTGGAAGGACTGATGTTGAAGGTGAAAGTCCAATACTTTGGCCACTTGATGTGAAGAACTGCTGCTGCTAAGTCACTTCAGTCGTGTGCAACTCTGTGCGACCACATAGATGGCAGCCCAGCAGGCTCCCCCGTCCCTGGGATTCTCCAGGCAAGAGTACTGGAGTGGGGTGCCATACTAACTCATTAGAAAATACCCTATTGTTGGGAAGGATTGAGGACAGGAGGAGAAGGGGATGACAGGATGAGGTGGTTGGATGGCATCACTGATTCAATGGATATGAATTTGATCAAGCTCTTGGGGGATGGTGAAGGACAGGAAAGCCTGGCATGCTGCAGAGAGTTGGACATGACTGAGTGACTGAACAACAACAAAACATGGAGGAATAGGGTTGTTCATTTTGGTGAGAACAAGAAGTATAATATGGTCACTAGATAAGCAAACCACAACCTCTAGAAATGTCTTCCTAACATCAAAGGAAGAGTAGCAGTAACTGTCTTGTGTCCAATTTGTCCTCATCTCTGGGGAGTCAGCCTGTGGCTGTGACTGGGGAGAAAGCTTTAGTGTCTGGGGTGAAGTTGTCTTTGACACAGAAGATAGTCATTTCCAACGGTAGATCTCGAAGTCATAGGCTGAGCAGTGTCTTCTAGCATATGGGACTGAGGAATCCTTTCTAAGTGAGTACCCACTCAAATTGAGGTCAGTCTTTTTTTTATGGCTCTGTGGTACCGTGAGGCTGAGGTCAGAGCTCCTGTATAACTTGTAGGCAGGCCCACTAATTTAGCCAAATACTAAGGGCCCTTTTGCCTCATTTGTTGGTTGATTTGGTGATGGCAAGCCAGAGAGTTCTTTGGATTATAGGGCTTATATTAGCCCAACTTGGTGGCACAAGGGTCTCAGCAGTTGTCATTTTTGGTTGAAACAGTAGCTTACTCAAAGGATTAGAACCTCTTGATTGGAAGCCACTAAAGCCACTCAGATTGATAGTAACAAGAAGAGACAGGACAATGGTGGAGGTTTAGCCACTAAGTCGCGTCCTACTCTTGCAACCCCGTGGACTGTAGCCCACCAGCCTCCTCTGTCCATGGGATTCTTCAGGCAAGAATACTGGAGTGGGTTGCCATTTCCTTCTCCAGGGGATCTGCCCGACCCAGGGATCAAAGCCTGGTCTTCTGAATTGAAGGCAGTTTCTTTACCGACTGAGCGATAAGGGAAGCCCACAGTAGAATGGGGTGCAGCTGTACTTGGTAGGCTTTTGCTGTTTACTTTTGATTTTCCTCCTGCATGTATTATTACCAAGGAGACATTGTCTGTTTTCATCATTATGGGATACAGTATTGACTTTTATTATCTTTGAATATGATTTTTATTTCCTGAGTAGAGTTCTCCATCTGTCTTTTTGTTAGCCCACCCAGTCTATGGGAATGGCTCCATAGTACCATTTTAATTTTCAGGAAGGAATTAGAGGGAGAACCTATATTAATTATTCACCTCCCATAATGAGAATATTAGGTAGGTTTTTTGGATGGTGAAACTTTAGGGCCCCACATCAGATAGGCAGCTGCAAGGCTATGTGACAGTCTATGGTTAAGAGATCCCAGAAGTTTTTGCACCTGACCTGGCCTCTAACCTTTATATGTTAAGGGCAAGAGGGAAATTTATATAAAAATGGGCTTTTATAAAATTTTATTAAAAAAATTATTAAAGGGTCTCATACAATTAGCCCTCACATACATGTAGGGGAGGCATGTTCCTTATAAATACAGGTAGGAAAGGGCTGTGAAAAAGTTTTCTAAAGTTGGTATGAGGTGTGAGTCCACAAAGGGCCTTAAATTAAAAGAGATTAAGGCCTGGAACAAGGTAGAGATCCATTAAGGGGTTCATTTGACAGTTTATAATAGCTAGGACATAGAAACAACCTAAATGTCCACTGACATATGAACAGATAAAGAAGTGTTATATATATACAATGGAATATTCAGTTCAGTTCAGTCGCTCAGTCATGTCTGACTCTGCGACCCCATGAATCGCTGCACGCCAGACCTCCCTGTCCATCACCAATTCCATTCCCAGACTTCACTCAAACTCACGTCCATCGAGTCAGTGATGCCATCCAGCCATCTCATCCTCTGTCGTCCCCTTCTCCTCCTGCCCCCAATCCCTCCCAGCATCAGAGACTTTTCCAATGAGTCAACTCTTCACATGAGGTGGCCAAAGTACTGGAGTTTCAGCTTTAGCATCATTCCTTCCAAAGAAATCCCAAGGCTGTTCTCCTTCAAAATGGACTGGTTGCATCTCCTTGTAGTCCAAGGGACTCTCAAGAGTCTTCTCCAACACCACAGTCAAAAGCATCTATTCTTCAGCGCTCAGCCTTCTTCACAGTCCAACTCTCACATCCATACATGACCACAGGAAAAACCATAGCCTTGACTAGATGGACCTTAGTCGGCAAAGTAAAGTTTTGAATATGCTATCTAGGTTGGTCATAACTTTTCTTCCAAGGAGTAAGTGTCTTTCAATTTCATGGCTGCAGTCACCATCTGCAGTGATTTTGGAGCCCAAAACAATAAAGTCTGACACTGTTTCCACTGTTTCCCCATCTATTTGCCATGAAGTGATGGGACCAGATGCCATGATCTTAGTTTTCAGAATGTTGAGCTTTAAGCCAACTTTTTCACTCTCCTCTTTCACTTTCATCAAGAAGCTTTTTAGTTCCTCTTCAGTTTCTGCCATAAGGGTGGTGTCATCTGCATATCTGAGGTTATTGATATTTCTCCCGGCAATCTTGATTCCAGCTGTGCTTCTTCCAGCCCAGCGTTTCTCATGATGTACTCTGCATAGAAGTTAAATAAGCAGGGTGACAATATACAGCCTTGACATACTCCTTTCCCTATTTGGAACCAATCTGTTGTTCCATGTCCAGTTCTAACTGTTGCTTCCTGACCTGCGTATAGGTTTCTCCAGAGGCAGGTCAGGTGGTCTGGTATTCCCATCTCTTTCAGAATTTTCCACAGTTTATTGTGATCCACACAGTCAAAGGCTTTGGCATAGTTAATAAAGCAAAAATAGGCCATCAAAAATAAGTGGAACATTTTGGATTCAAGCCCACATCTACTTGATCCCAGAACTAGTCATCTTTAACAACCATAAAAAATATATCAGAATAAAATATAATGAGTAGACTATGGGATACAAATAGAAAAATATAAATTTGACAGTTAACTATGTAATTCTTTTTTTTTTATTTTTAAATGTTATCCTATTTCTAATCATGACTCAACAATATTAGTGCTAACAATGCAGCCTGGAAAAATATATTCATTTGTTGATGTACCCTCGGTAGCTTGAAAACAGCCATCTAAGAATACCAGATATTATCATTTAGCATATATTGGGATACAAACTGTCCACAAAGCAATCACGTCTCCTCATGAACTATTCAGAGATGGTAAGGTTCCAAACATTGATGTTAAGAGGAAACACTTTATTATTTGTCATGAAGCCCTACTCTAGTGACCTGTGGGACAGTTAACTGTACTGGATTAACCTACTTTTCCTACATTTATCGATTTAAATAGCTTCAGAGCAAGTAGATTATTTGTATCCTCTGTGTCATTTAATCTTTCCCTCTCTTTTGTTATAAAGTTGTCTGAGACTTAAAAGAGCTATCTATGTTAAGAGAATAGAAACAGTGGAAAGCAGGTTCATCTTATGCAAGCTTTTATCCCATTTGACCTAGGACCCAACCCCTTCTTCCATTAGTACACTGGCTCTAGGAATTGCTTCAGTTTTCTATTTCCATAAGTTTTCTGCATCTAGTAATTTAAATTCTGTTTGAAAGCTTCCAATACTTAATATATTTATTGTCACACACATACACATTTGAACACAACATACATATGGAGAGAAAGAGGTTTCTATACCTACTTTTAAGCTTGTCTGCTTGTGTGTATTTATGCATAAAACCATTAAATCATACCGACTTCCAACTCTAAACCAACACTATAAGGTTCATTCTAGGTTGTCTTATTTTTCTATTTGTAGCTTTCCTTTGAGAGTGAAAAATCACATCTCCTTTTGCTTATTTTATTTACTTACATGCTCAATCCTAGAATCAGTTCAGATCAGTCACTCAGTTGTGTCCAAATCTTTTCAACCCCATGGACTGCAGCATGCCAGCCTTCCCTGAAATCATCAACTCCCGGAGCTTGCTCAGATTCATGTCCCTTGAGTTGGTGATGCCATCCAACCATCTCATCATTGGTTGTGCACTTATCCTCCTGCCTTCAATCTTTCCCAGCATCAGGGTCTTTTCCAATGAGTCAATGTTTCTCATCAGGTAGCCAAAGTATTGGAGCTTCAGCTTCAGCATTAGTCCTTTCAATAAATATTCAGGACTGATTTCTTTTAAGATAGACTGGTTTGAACTGCTTGCAGTCCAAGGGACTCTCAAGAGTCTTCCCCACCGCCACTGTTCAAAAGCATCAATTCTTCAGTGCTCAGCCTTCTTTATAGTGCAACTTTCACATACTGGAAAAACCATACCTTTGGCTAGACAGACCTTTGTCGGCAAAGTAATGTCTCTGCTTTTTAATATGCTGTCTAGGTTGGTCATAGCTTTCCTTGAAAGGAGCAAGTGTCTTTTAATTTCATGGTTGCAGTCACCATCTGCAGTGATTTTGGAGCTCAAGAAAATAAAGTCTTTCACTGTTTCCAGTGTTTCCCCATCTATGTGCCATGAAGTAATGGGACTGGCTGCCATGATCTTTGTTTTTTGAATGTTGAGTTTTAAACCAGCTTTTTCACTCTCCTCTTTCACTTTCATCAAGAGGCTCTTTAGTTCTTCACTTTCTATAATAAGGGTGGTGTCATCTGCATATCTGAGGTTATTGATATTTCTCCCAGAAATCTTGACTCTAGCTTGTGCGTTATCCAGCCAGACATTTCACATAGGGCTTCCCTGGTGGCTTAGAGGTTAAAGCATCTGCCTCCAATGCAGGAGACCTGGGTTCGATCCCTGGGTCGGGAAGATCCCCTGGAGAAGGAAATGGCAATCCACTCCAGTATTCTTGCCTGGAGAATCCCATGGATGGAGAAGCCTAGTAGGTTACAGTCAACAGGGTCGCAAAGAGTCGGACATGACTGAGCGACTTCACCTTCACTCTGCATACAGATTAAATAAGCAGGGTGAAAATATATAGCTTTGATGTCCTCCTTTACCAATTTGGAACTAGTCTGTTGTTCCATGTCCAGTTCTAACTATTGCTTTTTTTTTTTTTTTTTTAGTTTTTTATTTTTTAAATTTTAAAATCTTTAATTCTTACATGCATTCCCAAACATGAACCCCCCTCCCACCTCCCTCCCCATAACATCTTTCTGGGTCATCCCCATGCACCAGCATGGTGCTTCTTGACCTGCATGCAGGTTTCTCAGGATGCAGGTAAGGTGTTCTGATATTCCCATCTCTTGAAGAATTTTCCAGTTTATTGTGATCCATACAATCAAAGGCTTTGGTATAGTTAATAAAATGAGGTAGATGTTTTTCTGGAATTCTCTTGCTTTTTCAGTGATCCAACAGATGTCGACAGTTTGATATCTGGTTCCTTTGACTTTTCTAATTCCAGCTTGAACATCTGGACATTCTTGGTTCACGTACTCTTGAAGGGTTGCTTAGAGATGTTTGAGCATTACTTTGCTGTCTCACCTGGTAAAGAATCTGCCCACAGTGTGGGAGACCTGGGTTCAGTCCCTAGGTTGGAAAGATCCTCTGGAGAAGGGAAAGGCTGCTATTGCTAAGTTGCTTTAGTTGTGTCCAACTCTGTGTGACCCCAGAGATGGAAGCCCACCAGGTTTCTCTTCCCTGGGATTTTCCAGGCAAGAACACTGGAGTGGGTTGCCATTTCCTTCTGCAATGCATGAAAGTGAAAAGTGAAAGTGAAGTCGCTCAGTCGTGTTCGACTCTTCGCAACCCCATGGACTGCAGCCTACCAGGCTCCTCTTCCCATGGGATTTTCCAGGCAAAAGTACTGAAGTTGGGTGCCATTGCATTCTTCTAAGGGAAAGGCTACCCACTCCAGTATTCTGGCCTGGAGAATTCCCTGGAAGAGTTAGACATGACTGAGCAACTTTCACTTTCACTTGCTAGCGTGTGAGATGAGTGTAGTTGGGCAATAGTTTGAACATTCTTTGGCATTGCCTTTCTTTGGGATTAAGATGAAAACTGACCTTTTCCAGTCCTCCGGCCACTGTTGCATTTTCCAAACTTGCTGGCATATTGAGTGCAGCACTTTCACAGCATTATCTTTTAGGATTTGAAATAGCTCAACTGGAATTCCATCACTGCCAGTAGCTTTGTTCTGTAGTGATGTTTCCTAAGGTCCACTTGGCTTCACATTCCAGAATGTCTGGCTCTAAGTCAGGGATAGCACCATCGTAATTATGTGGGTTAGTAAGATCTTTTTTGTATAGTTTTTCTGTATATTCTTACCACTTCTTAATATATTCTGCTTCTCTTTGGTTCATACTGTTTCTGTCCTTTATTGAGCCCATCTTTTCATTATATGTTCCCTTGGTATCTCTAATTTTCTTGAAGAGATCTCTAGTCTTTCCCATTCTATTGTTTCCCTCTATTTCTTTGCATTGATCACTGAGGAAGGCTTTCTTATCTCTCCTTGCTCTTCTTTGGAACTCTGCATTCAAATGGGTATGTCTTTCCTTTTCTCCTTTGCCTTTGGCTTCTCTCTTTTCTCAGCTTTTTGTAAGGCCTCCTCATACAAGCATTTTGCCTTTTTGCATTTCCTTTTGTTTGGGAATGGTCTTGATCTCTGTCTCCTGTACAATGTCAGGACCTCTGTCCATAGTTCTTCAGGCATATTATCAAATCTAATCCCTCAAATGTATTTGTCATTTCCACTGTATAATCATAAGGGATTTGATTTAGGTCATACCTGAATCATCTATTATTTTTCCCTACTTTCTTCAATTTAAGAAAGTATACCTGTTAATTAGTTCATATTATAGTTTGTGTATATTATATTTACATATAAATATATATATTCATATTTATATGTTATATATTTATAATAAGTTTGTCTTATACCTGCTAAACAGTATACCTGTTAATAAGTTTACATTAGGCCAAATCACTGATATGGTAAATGTATGGTAGATAAGTTAGCTTTTTAAAACCACAGTCACAGAAAACTAACCCGAGTGATCACATGGACCACAGCCTGTCTAACTCAATGAAACTATAAGCCATGACATATGGTGGGTGCCACCCAAGAGGAATGGGTCATATTGGAGAGTTCTGACAAAATGTGGTCCTCTGGAGAAGGGAATGGCAAACCACTTCGTATTCTTGCCTTGAGAACCATGAACAGTATGAAAAGGCAAAAGGATATGCCACTGAAAGATGAAATCCTGTGGTCGATAGGTGCCCACAGTGCTACTGGAGAAGAGTAGAGAAGTAACTCCAGAAAGAATAAAGAGATGGAGCCAAAGCCAAAGCGAAAACAGTACCCAGTTGTGGATGTGACTAATGATGGAAATAAAGTCTGACGCTGTAGAGAACAGTATTGCATAGGAACCTGGAATGTTAGGTCCATGAATGAAGGTAATTTGGAAGTGGTCAGGTAGAAGATGATAAGAGTGAACATCGACTTTATAGGAATCAGTGATCTAAAGTGGATTGGAATGGGTGAATTTAATTCAGAAGACTATTAAATCTACTGCTGTGAGCAAGAATCACTTAGAAGAAATGGGGTGGCCCTCATAGTCAACAAAAGGGTCCTAAATGCAATACTTGGGTGCAATCTCAAAAATGAGAATGATCTCTAAGGCAAACCATTCAATACCAGAGTAATCCAAGTCTATGCCCCAATTGCTAATGCTGAAGAAGCTAAAGTTGAATGGTTGTGTAAAGACCTACAAGACCTTCTAGAACTAACATCCTCAAAAAGATGTGCTTTTTATCACAAGGGACTGGAATGCCAAAGTAAGAAGTCAAGAGATACCTAAAGTAACAGGCAAATTTGGCCTTGGAGTACAAAATAATGCAGGGCAAAGGCTAACAGAGTTTTGCCAAGAGAACACATGGGTCATAGCAAACACACTCTTCCAGCAATGCAAGAGATGGCTCTACACATGGACATCACCAGATGATCCATACCGAAATCAGATTGATTATACTCTTTGCAGCCAAAGATAGAGAAGCTCTATATGGTCAACAAAAACCAGACCAGGAACTGACTGTGGCTCAGATCATGAACTCCTTATTGCAAAAATCTGTCCTAGAATACACATAAATTAACTTCAGAATTGCTAGCCTATACCTTCATGAGAAACAAATTTGCTAACTAAGGAACAGTATTTGTGTATAGTCTTTTTTTTTTTTTTTTTTGCTTTCATCTTAAAGTGGCCAAATCACATTTTCAACTTTACTGAGGTGAATTATTTTCATTTCCACCTCAGTTAGTGTTTTTATTGTTATTTATAATGGCAACCCCTTCCAGTATTCTTGGCTGGAGAATCCCATGGGGCAGAGGAGCCTGGTGGGCTATAGTCCCTGGAGTTGCAAAGAGTCAGACATGGCTGAAGTGACTTAGAATGCACAATACATTTATTCAGTTTTTCCTGTTTATAGTGTAGTTGAACATCCTACACCTCAATTGAACCAGGCCTAGAATTTTTCCTTATATATCATTTGGTTAAGTAGAAACACCCCTCCCTACTCAAGGCTATCGTTATGGACTGAGGGAAGTAATTTGGTATAATAGGCATACGTAGCAAAGAAATCAAGGCAATCTGTTCTTGTAACTCATTCATATCCTCTAAATCTGTTTGAGTTCTCTCCTGACTGCACCACTTCAATCATGTGCTAAATTGCCATTATGCATATGGGAACTTATGACTTGGCACATCGGATAATAAATTATATATGCTAGGATGCTCCACTAATATATCCACTTGATGTCCTATGAACATGCATGTAGTTTCTACTGGGGCACAGTAACATATCAGGAGGTCCCCTTTGTACAAGAGTTGTTCTCTGTCAAAGCATGATCTTAGCTATAGTACTCTAGGGGTCTGAACTGTGCTTCCTTTATCTGTGTTTGTCAAGGTAGATCACAACAAACTGTGGAAAATTCGATGGGAATACCAGATCATCCTACCTGCCTCCTGAGAAACCTGTATGCAGGTCAAGAAGCAACAGTTAGAATTGGACATGGGATAAGGGACTGGTTTCAAATTGGGAAAGGAGTATATCAATGCTGTTTATTGCCACCTTGATTATTTAACTTATATGCAGAGTACATCAAGCAAAATGCTGGACTGGGTGAATCAGAAACTGGAATCAAGATTGCTGGGAGAAATATCAAAAACCTCAGATTTGCAGATGATCCTAGCCTAATGGCAGAAAGCATAGAGGAAGGAACTAAAGAACTACTTGATGAAGGTGACAGAAGAGAGTGAAAAACTGACTTGAAACTCAAGTTTTGAGAAAACTAAATTCATGACATCCGGCCCCATCATTTCATGGCAAATAGATAGGGACAAAATGGAAAAGTGACAGATTTTATTTTCTTGGGTTCTGAAATCACTGCAGATGGTGACTGCAGGACTGAAATTAAAAGACACTTTCTCATTGGAAGAAAAGCTGTGACAAATCTAGATAAGTATTAAAAAGCTGCTGCTGTTTAGTTGTTCAGTCATGTCCAACTCTTTGCAACCATATGGACTGTAGCCCACCAGTCTCCTCTGTCCATGGAATTCTCCAGATGAGAATACTGGTGCATGTATGTGTATATGAATTGATAAAGAAAATTGTGTGTGTATACACATATATCCACATAATTATATTAATTGTTAAGAATTAGGATTGGGGCTGGCTAGTAGTAAGGGTGATTGTTCAGCAAGGATTGATTGAGGTCCAAAATGGTTATATAGTTACAAGAAACTGAGGCCATAATGTTGCAGCAAAGCAGCTAGTAGGTACTGTTTTGAGAACTACTAGCTTTTGAACTGTGGTGTTGGACAAGACTCTTGAGAGTCCCTTGGACTGCAAGGAGATCCAACCAGTCCATTCTGAAGGAGATCAGCCCTGGGATTTCTTTGGAGGGAATGATGCTGAAGCTGAAACTCTAGGACTTTGGCCACCTCATGCAAAGAGTTGACTCATTGGAAAAGACTTTGATGCTGGGAGGGATTGGGGGCAGGAGGAGAAGGGGACGACGGAGGATGAGATGGCTGGATGGCATCACTGACTCGACGGACACGAGTCTGAGTGAACTCCAGGAGTTGGTGATGGACAGGGAGGCCTGGTATGCTGAGATTCATGGGGTCGCAAAGAGTCAGACATGACTGAGCAACTGAACTGAATTGAACTGAAGTGCTATCCTTGAGTGTGATATGGTCCAGAAAACTTAAGTACTCAGTGATGCAGGAATGTGTCTGAAAACACATGCACAGTGGCTGCCTGGCTCCATAGCGGATGCCTGAATCCCAGGTACTCTATCTTGATTTTTAAATGTATTCTCTTCTTTAATGGTTAAAGTATAAGTACAGTGTAAGGTTAGTTAGTTAGTTCAGTCACTCAGTCATGTCCAACTCTTTGCGACCCCATGAATTGCAGCACGCCAGGCCTCCCTGTCCATCACCAACTCCCAGAGTTCACTCAAACTCACGTCCATCGAGTCAGTGATGCCATCCAACCATCTCATCCTCTGTCGTCCCCTTCTCCTCCTGCCCCCAATCCCTCCCAGCATCAGAGTCTTTTCCAATGAGTCAAGTCTTCGCATGAGGTGGCCAAAGTACTGGAGTTTCAGCTTTATAGGCCACAAAACATGTGGCTCTAGCTAGCATGAAGTTTAGATTAAAAAATATTTAAGCCAGAATGAGTTCCCCTTAGTCAACATGTGAACATTTCTTTTATCATACTGTATTATATAGCAGAAATTTGCTAAGAGAATAGATTTAAGCATTCTCAACATAGATAGATAGATAAAACTATATAAGGTGGTGGTGGTTTAGTCACTAAGTCATGTCTGACTCTTGTGACCCCATGGACTTAGCCTGCCAAGCTCCTTTGTCTATGGAATTTCCCAAGCAAGATTGCTAAGTGGATTGCCATTTCCTTCTTCAAGAGATCTTCCTCACCCAAGGATCAAACCCGGGTCACCTGCAGCATTGCAAGTAGATTCTTTACCAACTAATGTATTAACTTGATGGCAGATCTCCTTTCACAATGTATACCTACATCAAACATTCATATCATACACTTTAAAGATACTACAATGTTCTTTGTCAATTTTACCTCTATAGGCTAGAAAAATTGAAATAAGTAAAAATTTACATTTGTAATTTTATATTATGTGATTTTATTATAATAGAAATGGGAAAAGTCAAACTGATAAAAACAGAAAGATGGGTATAAAATGATGAGTGAAAGTGAAAATGTTAGTCACTCAATTGTATTTGACTCTTTGCAACACTGTGGACTGTGTAGCCCACCAGGCTTCTCTGTCGATGGGATTCTGTAGCCAAGAATACTGGAGTGGGTAGCCATCCCCTTCTCCAGCGGATCTTTCCAACTTAGGGATTGAACCTGGGTCTTCTGCATTGGAGGCAGATTCTTTGCCCTCTGAGCTACCAGGGAAGCCCCAAAATACTGAGTATAGAGATTCAATTTGTTGATTCATCAACAAAGCCAAGAGCTGGTTCTTAGAAGTTATTTCTTGCCTGTGAAGTGAAAGTGACTCAGTTGTGTCCAACTCTTTGTGACCCCATGAACTATACAGTCCATGGAATTATCCAGGCCAGAATACTGGTATAGGTAGCCTATCCCTTCTCTAGGGGATCTTTCTGACCCAGGAATCAAACTGGGTATCCTCCACTGAAGGCAAATTATTTACCAACTGAGCTATGAGGGAAAGCCCTTGCCTAAATATAGACAAATTGACTCATCAGAAGAAACAAATATATCTAGGTCAGACATGTACAGTACAAACTCCAAGTTGAATATTCCTAAGGCTAGAATCTAGAATTTGCATGTGTGATTTCCTATTAACTGCTTCTCACTTAGGCTGGCCCATATAGCAAATTTTGTTCCTGGTGAGTTACTGTTCAGCGACTAAGTTGTATCCAACTCTTTTTTGCAAACCCATGGACTATAGCTTGCCAAGCTCCTCTGTCCATGGGATTTTCCAGGCAAGAATACTGGAGTGGGTGCCATTTCCTCCTCCAGGGGCTGTTCCTAACCCAGAAATTGAAACTACATTGAATTACCACTGAGCAACCAGGGAAGTCCTGGTTTTCACTTCTCACTTAGGCTAGTCCATATACCACGTTTTCCTCCTGGTAAGTAGTGACATAATCAGCTAGCCATTGAGATTCTAATCCAGCCAAATAACGAATCCTAAATAGAACTTTACTTTGAAAAAATGTTCAAATATTTCTGATGAAAACTGTACATCTCCCTTTGAT
Organism: Ovis canadensis; assembly: GCF_042477335.2. Classification (NCBI taxonomy): domain Eukaryota; kingdom Metazoa; phylum Chordata; class Mammalia; order Artiodactyla; family Bovidae; genus Ovis; species Ovis canadensis. Next base: position 51,522,697 of record NC_091262.1, read on the forward strand.
TTATGTATCATTTGAATCTGCAATTTTGAGAAAACTTCAGAAATAAGTCACTGAAGCAAAGGGAGAAACAGGATTGGTAGAATAAGAACACATAAACCAAATAGCTGTAGGGAGTCAGATATTTTAAAATATGTATTTGTATCATGTCTCCAGTTATAGCTTTCAATTTATAGAAAATCTGTGGGACAGAGAAACATATTAAATATCATCTTATTTATGCCACCAGCAAAATACAGATTATAGAGAACCACTTGCTGAATTATCTTCAACAAAAAGTTTGTAAATAAAAATAAGAAATGGAAAGAATTTTTATAGTAATTGGAAATGGAAAGAATTTAAAAGTAACTGGCTTAGTTGGTAGATTTTGAAGATGGATAATGGTTTATTATGCTAATGTCTCTTCTTGGGTGTTTGAAATTTTTCTTAGCAAAAATTTTGAAAATGTACATATAAAATAGCAGGAATGTATTAAGAATCTGTGGTAAAGCTATTGGCAAAGCAGGCTTTGTATATTGTATTATTAAACTATCTTGTAAGTTAGGTATTTTTCTTCAATTTCAAATAATTAAGTTATTGCCTGTGGTCACAGCTAATACAATGTAATAATTTCGATCCATGGGTTGGGAAGATCCTTTGGAGAAGGGAATGGCAATACACTCAACTATTCTTGCCTGGAGAATCCCATGGACAGAGGAGCCTGGAGGACAACAGTACATGGAGTCGTGAAGAGTTGGACACAACTGAGCAACTACACTCAGTTCAGTTCAGTTCAGTACAGTGACTCAGTTGTGTCTGACTCTTTGCGACTCCATGAATCGCAGCACGCCAGGCCTCCCTGTCCATCACCAAATTCTGGAGTTCACTCAAACTCATCTCCATTGAGTCAGTGATGCCATCCAGCCATCTCATCCTCTGTCGTCCTCTTCTCCTCCTGCCCCCAATCCCTCCCAGCATCAGAGTCTTTTCCAATGAGTCAACTCTTCACGTGAGGTGGCCAAAGTATTGGAGTTTCAGCTTCAGCATCATTCCCTCCAAAGAAATCCCAGGACTGATCTCCTTTAGGATGGACTGGTTGGATCTTCTTGCAGTTCAAGGGACTCTCAAGAGTCTTTGCCAACACCACAGTTCAAAAGCATCAATTCTTCAGCACTCAGCTTTCCTCACAGTCCAACTCTCAGATCCATACATGACCACTGGAAAAACCATAGCCTTGACTAGATGGACCTTTGTTGGCAAAGTACTGTCTCTGCTTTTGAATATGCTATCTAGGTTGGTCATAACTTCCCTTCCAAGGAGTAAGCATCTTTTAATTTCATGGCTGCAGTCACCATCTGCACTGATTTTGGAGCCCCCAAAAATAAAGTCTGACACTGTTTCCAATGTTTCCCCATCTATTTGCCATGAAGTGATGGGACCGGATGCCATGATCTTTGTTTTCTGAATTTTGAGCTTTAAGCCAACTTTTTCACTCTCCTCTTTCACTTTCATCAAGAGGCTCTTTAGTCTCTCTTCACTTTCTGCCATAAGGGTGGTGTCATCTGCATATCTGAGGTTATTGATATTTCTCCCAGCAATCTTGACTCCAGCTTGTGTTTCTTCCAGCCCAGGATTTCTCATGATGTACTCTGCATAGAAGTTAACTAAACAGGTGAACAGTATGCAGCCTTGACGTACTCCTATTCCTATTTGGAACCAGTCTGTTGTTCCATGTCCAGTTCTAACTGTTGCTTCCTGACCTGCATATAGGTTTCTCCAGAGGCAGGTCAGGTGGTCTGGTATTCCCATCTCTTTCAGAATTTTCCACAGTTTCTTGTGATCCACACAGTCAAAAGCTTTGTCATAGTCAATAAAGCAGAAATAGATGTTTTTCTGGAACTCTCTTGCTTTTTCCATGATCCAGCAGATGATGGCAATTTGATCTCTGGTTCCTCTGCCTTTTCTAAAACCAGCTTAAACATCAGGAAGTTCACGGTCCATGTATTGCTGAATCCTGGCTTGGAGAATTTTGAGCATTAATTTACTAGCACGTGAGATGAGTGCAGTTGTGCAGTAGTTTGAACATTCTTTGGGACTCCTAAACCACTAAAAGAGCTAATAAGAGATTAACCAGACCTAATGATGTATTTGTAGACTGTTTTTCCTCTGGGTCATTAATACTTAATTTCAACAGAGGCTACTTGTGAGGTCAATTTCAACAGAGACTACTTGTGAGGTCAATTTAAGACTACTTGATGGTCTTAAAGAAGACCATCCTTTAAGAGAGCCCTTTAAGCTAAGAATTACTTTCTACTTTTCCTTTATTTATATTTATACCCAAAGAAGTGTATACACAAATATGTGTCATATATATATATATATATATATGTATGTACATATTCATATGTGTATATATGTATATCTATAAATAGAGAGAAAATGTTGATTGACCTAGTTCATCACAATTATCTATGCTCAGGGAGCAAGAATGTCATGCTCTTTATATATCCATAGACATATATAAGAACAGAGTGAAAGGAAGAAGATTGAGTCTTTAAAATAATTATTTCCAGAATAGTGTCTCTTATGGAAAGAGATGAACATAAGAAAGAGTCTTTAATAAATAAATAAACAAGTAAATAAATATTGAAGATGCTCTAACCCCTCTTTTTTGGGGTCATGTTTAAATAATAGATGATTTTCTATTGTGTCACTTTGTTACTGGAGTGCACTGTCTCAAAATACTTGCAAGTTTTAGGAGAAGGATACACATTAGCATCATCAGCAACCAAATGCCATATTCCTGATCATAGTATGAGAAAAGTACAATTTGTTTTATAATTTAGAACTAGACTTCTTAGAAAGAATTCTGAAAGAAAGGATTGAATAATTAACACTGAAAACTATCTAATTCTTTAGCAAAGCTTATTTCACAGTTTTGCTTCAGTGTTCACCAGCTGCAGAGAAGGCAATTCAAACGCCCTAAATTAATCCCAGCTGCAGTGCTTGCAACACAATTAACACATTTAAAAGTGATAAATATATGTTAAAAAAACAACAATTTGGGGTCAATTTAAAATGAGCTGTCAGAAAGTCGGAAATTGCCTAAATCTTTTTCATTTCTTGTCTGTTAATTGTAAATTTCCATAATCAATTTGGATTTGGAGAAAAGTTTTAAATAACTAAAATATTAATACTATTTTAAAATACATGTGTTCTCTTTAAAGTGAAGGATATGACTAGAAAAATGTTTCATAATTTAAGAGAACTTGGAAAATACTGGCTTATCCATTTTGACATTCCAGGGAAAAGGGCAAAGCATAATTCTGGTCCATTATCAAGGAGACATGTCTTGAATAAATAGTTTGAAATAATATAGATGGCTGCTGTGTTAGACACTGTCTCAGTCATCCACATGCCATGTGATTCCCATGCCATACAACCTTTATGGCAGCAATAACTGAAAGGAATCACAAGCTCTTGGAAGTGGTAGTTTGATAATCTGTAAATAGGACTGATTTGGAGGCTTCCCACTGTCGTTTCTCACCTCAGTCCCATATCTCTGAAATCCATATTTGGAATACACTCAGCTTGGTTGAGATAGAGTTTAACAACAACAAAAAAAACCTCCAGAAGATTTTAGGATTTTACTTCAAATAGATTGTACCTTTCCTTTGGAAACAAATGAGAAGGTCTGTCGTGAATGATTCATTCTTTACTTTTCCCCCGTTTTATTATTTCATTTTTACAATAGCCATGTGCATGTTCTTTTTTAAAATTTATTTTATTGAAGAATAATTGCTTTACAGAATTTTGTTGTTTACTGTCAAACCTCAACATGAATCAGCAATAGGTATACATATATCCCCTTCCTCCTGAACCTCCTTCCCATCTCCCTCCCCATCCCACCCTTCTAAGTGGTTACAGAGCCCCTGTTTGAGTTTCCTGAGCCATACAGCAAATTCTCATTGGCTATCTATTTTACATATGGTAATGTAAGTTTCCATGTGACTCTCTCCGTACAGCTCACCCTCTCCTCCCCTCTCCCTATGTCCATAAGTCTGTTCTCTATGTCTGTTTCTCCACTGTTGCCCTGTAAATAAATTCTTCAGTACCATTTTTCTAGATCCTGTATATATGCATTAGAATACCATATTTATCTTTCTCTTTCTGACTGGCTTCACTCTGTAAAATAGATTCTAAATTCATCCACCTTATTAGAACTGACTCGATGAGTTCCTTTATATGGGTGAGTAATATTGCATTGTGAATATGTACCACAACTTCTTTATCCAGTCATTTGTCGATGGACATCTAGGTTGCTTCTATGTTCTAGCTATTGTAAATAGTGCTACAGTGAACATTGGGATACATGTGCCTCTTTCAGTTTTGGTCCCCTCAGGGTGAGGAGATATCCCTCATCCAGGGTAAGGAGCAGCGGCTGTGCTTTGCTGGAGCAGCTGTGAAGAGATACCCCACTCTCAAGGTAAGAGAAACCCAAGTAAGATGGTAGGTGTTGCAAGAGGGCATCAGAGGGTGGACACACTAAAACCATACTCACAGAAATCTAGTCAATCTAATCACACTAGGACCACAGCCTTGTCTAACTCAATGAAACTAAGCCAGGCTCGTGGGGCAACCCAAGATGGGCGGGTCATGGTGAAGAGGTCTGACACAATGTGGTCCACTGGAGAAGGGAATGGCAAACCACTTCAGTATTCTTGCCTTGAGAACCCCATGAACAGTATGAAAAGGCAAAATGATAGGATACTGAAAGAGGTTCTCCTCAGGTCAGTAGGTGCCCAATATGGTACTGGAGGTCAGTGGAGAAATAACTCCAGAAACAATGAAGGGTTGGAGCCAAAGAGAAAAGAATACCAGCTGTGGATGTGACTGGTGATAGAAGCAAGGTCTGATGCTGTAAAGAGCAATATTGCATCGGAACCTGGAATGTCAGGTCCATGAATCAAGGCAAATTGGAAGTGGTCAAACAAGAGACGGCAAGAGTGAATGTTGACATTCTAGGAATCAGCAAACTAAAATGGACTGGAATGGGTGAATTTAACTCAGATGACCATTATATCTACTGTTGCGGGCAGGAATCTCTTAGAAGAAATGGAGTAGCCATCCTGGTCAACAGAAGAGTCCAAAATGCAGTACTTGGATGCAATCTCAAAAATGACAGAATGATCTCTGTTCGTTTCCAAGGCAAACCATTCAATATCACAGTAATCCAAGTCTATGCCCCAACCAGTAACACTGAAGAAGCTGAAGTTGAATGGTTCTATGAAGACCTACAAGACCTTTTAGAACTAACACCCAAAAAAGATGTCCTTTTCATTATAGGGGACTGGAATACAAAAGTAGGAAGTCAAGAAACATCTGGAGTAACAGGCAAATTTGGCCTTGGAATACAGAATGAAGCAGGACAAAGACTAATAGAGTTTTGCCAAGAAAATGCACTGGTAATAGCAAACACACTCTCCCAACTACACAAGAGAATACACATGGACATCACCAGATGGTCAACACCGAAATCAGATTGATTATATTCTCTGCAGCAAGAGATGGAGAAGCTCTACACAGTCAACAAAAACAAGACCAGGAGCTGACTGTGGCTCAGATCATGAACTCCTTATGGCCAAATTCAGACTTAAATTGAAGAAAGTAGGGAAAACCGCTAGACCATTCTATGATGATACAGTGGAAATGAGAAACAGATTTAAGGGCCTAGGTCTGATAGATAGAGTGCCTGATGAACTATGGACTGAGGTTCGTGACACTGTACAGGAGACCATCCCCATGAAAAAGAAATGCAAAAAAGCAAAATGGCTGTCTGAGGAGACCTTACAAATAGCTGTGAAAAGAAGAGAAGCGAAAAGCAAAGGAGAAAAGGAAAGATATAAGCATCTGAACACAGAGTTCCAAAGAATAGCAAGAAGAGACAAGAAAGCCTTCTTCAGTGATCAGTGCAAAGAAATAGAGGAAAACAACAGAATGGAAAAGACTAGAGATCTCTTCAAGAAAATTAGAGATACCAAGGGAATATTTCATGCAAAGATGAGCTTGATAAAGGACAGAAATGGTATGGACCTAACAGAAGCAGAAGATATTAAGAAGAGGTGGCAAGAACACACAGAAGAACTGTACAAAAAGGATCTTCACAACCCAGATAATCACAATGGTGTGATCATTCATCTAGAGCCAGACATCTTGAAATGTGAGGTCAAGTGGGCCTTAGAAAGCATCACTATGAACAAAGCTAGTGGAGGGGATGGAATTCCAGTTAGGCTATTTCAAATCCTGAAAGATGATGCTGTGAAAGTGCTACACTCAATATGCCAGCAAATTTGGAAAACTCAGCAGTGGCCACAGGACTGGAAAAGGTCAGTTTTCATTCCAATTCCAAAGAAAGGCAATGCAAAAGAATGCTCAAACTACTGCACAATTGCACTCATCTCACACGCTAGTAAATTAATGCTCAAAATTCTCCAAGAATGGCTTCAGCTATACCTGAACCATGAACTTCCTGATGTTCAAGCTGGTTTTAGAAAAGGCAGAGGAACCAGAGATCAAATTGCCAACATCCGCTGGATCATGGAAAAAGCAAGAGAGTTCCAGAAAAACATGTTTTTCTGCTTTATTGACTATGCCAAAGCCTTTGACTGTGTGGATCAAAAGAAACTGTGGAAAATTCTGGAAGAGATGGGAATACCAGACCACCTGACCTGCCTCTTGAGAAATCTGTATGCAGGTCAGGAAGCAACAGTTAGAACTGGACATGGAACAACAGACTGGTTCCAAATAGGAAAAGGAGTACGTCAAGGCTGTATCTTGTCACCCTGCTTATTTAACTTATATGCAGAGTACGTCATGAGAAACGCTGGACTGCAAGAAACGCAAGCTGGAATCAAGATTGCCAAGAGAAATATCAATAACCTCAGATATGCAGATGACACCACCTTTATGGCTGAAAGTAAAGAGAAACTAAAAAGCCTCTTAATGAAAGTGAAAGAGGAGAGTGAAAATGTTGGCCCAAAGCTCAACTTTCAGAAAATGAAGATCATGGCATCTGGTCCCATCACTCCATGGGAAATAGATGGGAAAACAGTGGAAACAGTGTCAGACTTTATTTTTGGAGGCTCCAAAATCATTGCAGGTGATGATTGCAGCCATGAAATTAAAAGACGCTTACTCCTTGGAAGAAAAGTTATGAGCAACCTAGAGAGCATATTCAAAAGCAGAGACATTACTTTGCCGACTAAGGTCCGTCTAGTCAAGGCTATGGTTTTTCCAGTAGTCATGTACAATGTGAGAGTTGGACTGTGAAGAAGGCTCAGTGCTGAAGAATTGATGCTTTTGAACTGTGATGATGGAGAAGACTCTTGATAGTCTCTTGGACTGCAATGAGATCCAACCAGTCCATTTTGAAGGAGATCAACCCTGGGATTTCTTTGGAAGGAATGATGCTAAAGCTGAAACTCCAATACTTTGGCCTCCTCATGCGAAGAGTTAACTCATTGGAAAAGAGTCTGATGCTGGGAGAGATTGGGGGCAGGAGGAGAAGGGGACAACAGAGGGTGAGATGGCTGGATGGCATCACTGACTTGATGGACATGATCTGAGTGAACTCCTGGAGTTGGTGATGGACAGGGAGGCCTGGTGTGCTGTGGTTCATGGGGTTGCAAAGTCGGACATGACTGAGCGACTGAACTGAACTGAACAGGGTATGTGCCTAGGAGTGGCATTGCTGGGTCATATGGTGGTTTTATTCCTAGTTTTTTAAGGAATCTCCATACCATCTTCCATAGTGGCTGTATCAATTTACGTTCCCACCAACAGTGCAAGAGCATTCCCTTTTCTCCATGCCCCCTCCAGCATTTATTGTTTGTAGACATTTTGATGATGGCCATTCTGACCAGTGCGAAGTGATATCTAATTGTAGTTTTGATTTGCATTTCTCTAATAATAAGCAATGTTGAACATCTTTTCATGTGTTAGCCATCTCTATGTCTTTGGAGAAATGCTTGTTTAGATTTTTTTTCCCACTTTTTGATTGGGTTGTTTGTTTTTCTGGTACTAAGTTATATGAGCTGTTTGTATATTTTGGAAATGAATCCTTTGTCAGTTTTTTCTTTTACATTTACAACCCTCCCATTCTGAGGGTTGATTTTTCACCTTGCTTATAGTTTCCTTTGCCGTGCGAAAGCTTTTAAGTTTAATCAGGTCCCACTTGTTTACTTTTGTTTTTATTTCCTTTACTCTAGGAGGTGGATCATAGAGGATATTGCTTTGATTTATGTCATCAAGTGTCCGCCTATGTTTTCCACTAAGAGTTTTACGGTTTCTAGTCTTACATTTGGTGTTTTAATCCATTTTGAATTTGTCTTTGTGAATGGTGTTAGGAAGTGTTCTTATATTTCATTATTTTACATGTAGCCATCCAGTTTTCCAAGCACCTTTTATTGAAGGGCTGTCTTTGCCCATTGTATATTCTTGCCTCCTTTTTTATAAATAAGGTACCCATTGGTGCATGGGTTTATTTCTGGGCTTTCTATCTTGTTCCATCAGTCTATATTTCTGTTTTTGTGCCAGTACCATACTGTCTTGATGACTGTAGGTAGCTTTGTAGTATAATCTGAAGTCAAGAAGGTTGATTCCTCTAGCTCCATTCTTCTTTCTCAAGACTGCTGTGGCTATTTGGGATCTTTTGTGTTTCCATGTGAATTATAAAATTTTTTGTTCTAGTTCTGTGAAAAATGCCATTGGTAATTTGATATGGATTGCATTGAATCTGTAGATTACATTTGGTAGTATAGTCATTTTCACAATACTGATTCTTCCTACTCAGGAATGTGGAATATCTCTCCATTTATGTCATCTTTGATTTATTTTATTAGTGTCTTATAATTTTCTGTATGCAGTTCTTTTGTCCCCTTCAGGTCAGTCAGTCAGTGCAGTCGCTCAGTCATGTCCGACTCTGCGACTTCATGAATCGCAGCACGCCAGGCCTCCCTGTCCATCACCAACTCCCAGAATTCACTCAGACTCACGTCCATCGAGTTAGTGATGCCATCGAGCCATCTCATCCTCTGTTGTCCCCTTCTCCTCCTGCCCCCAATCCCTCCCAGCATCAGAGTCTTTTCCAGTGAGTCAACTCTTTGCATGAGGTGGCCAAAGTCCTGGAGTTTCAGCTTTAGCATCATTCCCTCAAAGAAATTCCAGGGCTGATCTCCTTCAGAATGGACTGGTTGGATCTCATTGCAGTCCAAGGGACTCTCAAGAGTCTTCTCCAACACCACAGTTCAAAAAAAATCATTTGGCACTCAGCCTTCCTCACAGTCCAACTCTCATATCCATACATGACCACAGGAAAAACCATAGCCTTGACTAGACTAAGGTAATTTTATTCCTAAATATTTAATTCTTTATGTTGCAATGGTGAATGGGACTGATTTCTTAATTGCTCTTTCTGATTTTTCATTATTAGTATATAGAAATACAAGTGATTTCTGTGTATTGCTTTTGTATCCTGCAACTTTGCTAAATTCACTGATTAGCACTAGTAATTTTCTGATACTATCTTTGGGGTTTTCTATGAACAGTGTCATGTCATCTGCAAACAGTGAGATGTTTACTTCATGTGAGTATTCTTATCTCCATTTTATGTTTGAGGAGAATGGTCCTCATAATAAATATTTGCCAAAAATAAAAGCAAATAAACATTTGTTAATAAACACACACACACACACACTACTGTCAATTTTTACTTCAATGGTGCACAATGTTTCACCACTCTTTACTGTATAAAGGGTGCCTTTTTTGTCTTTATAAAATAAGTAGAACTTATAGTTAAATTTATAGTATGGCCACTGCTGAGTTTTCCAAATTTGCTGGCATATTGAGTGTAGCACTTTCACAGCATCATCTTTCAGGATTTGAAATAGCCTAACTGGAATTCCATCACCTCCTCTAGCTTTGTTCATAGTGATGCTTTCTAAGGCCCACTTGACTTTACATTCCAGGATGTCTGGCTCTAGGTGAGTGATGACACCATGGTGATTATCCTGGTCATGAAGATCTTTTTTGTATAGTTCTTCTGTGTATTCTTGCCACCTCTTCTTAATATCTTCTGCTTCTGTTAGGTCCATACCATTTCTGTCCTTTATCGAGCCCATCTTTGCATGAAATATTCCCTTGGTATCTCTAATTTTCTTGAAGAGATCTCTAGTCTTTCCCATTCTGTTCTTTTCCTCTATTTCTTTGCATTGGTCGCTGAAGAAGGCTTTCTTATCTCTTCTTGCTATTCTTTAGAACTCTGTGTTCAGATGCTTATATCTTTCCTTTTCTCCTTTGCTTTTCTCTTCTCTTCTTTTCACAGCTATTTGTAAGGCCTCCTCAGACAGCCATTTTGCTTTTTTGCATTTCTTTTCCATGGGGATGGTCTTGATTCCTGTCTCCTGTACAATATCACGAACCTCCATCCATAGTTCATCAGGCACTCTATCTATCAGATCTAGTCCCTTAAATCTATTTCTCACTTCCACTGTATCATCATATGGGATTTGATTTAGGTCATACCTGAATGGTCTAGCGGTTTTCCCTACTTTCTTCAATTTAAGTCTGAATTTGGCCATAAGTAGTTCATGATCTGAGCCACAGTCAGCTCCTGGTCTTGTTTTTGTTGACTGTATAGAGCTTCTCCATCTTGGTTGCAAAGAATATAATCAATCTGATTTCAGTGTTGACCATCTGTTGATGTCCATGTGTAGAGTCTTCTCTTGAGTTGTTGGAAGAGGGTGTTTGCTATGACTAGTGCATTTTCTTGGCAAAACTCTATTAGTCTTTGTCCTGCTTCATTCTGTATTCCAAGGCCAAATTTGCCTTTTACTCCAGGAGTTTCTTGACTTCCTACTTTTGCATTCTAGTCCCCTATAAAGAAAAGGATATCTTTTTTGGGTGTTAGTTCTAAAAGGTCTTGTAGGTCTTCATAGAACTGTTCAACTTCAGCTTTTCAGCATTACTTGTTGGGGCATAGACTTGGATTACTGTGATATTGAATGGTTTGCCTTGGAAACAAACAGAATTCATTCTGTCCTTTTTGAGATTGCATCCAAGTACTGCATTTTGGACTCTTCTGTTGACCATGATGGCTACTCTATTTCTTCTAAGAGATTCCTGCCCACAACAGTAGATATATAATGGTCATCAGAGTTATATTCACCCATTCCAGTCCATTTCAGTTTGCTGCTTCCTAGAATGTCGATGTTCACTCTTGCCATCTCCAGTTTGACCAGCTCCAATTGCCTTGATTCATGGACCTGACATTCCAGGTTCCTAGGTAATATTGCTCTTTACAGCATCAGACCTTGCTTCTGTCACCAGTTACAACCACACCTGGCTGTTGTTTTTGCTTTGGCTCTGTCTCTTCCTTCCTTCTGGAGTTATTTCTCTACTGACCTCCAGTAGCATATTGGGCACCTACTGACCTGAGGAGTACCTCTTTCATTATCCTATCATTTTGCCTTTTCATACTGTTCATGGGGTTCTCAAGGCAAGAATACTGAAGTGGTTTGCCATTCCCTTCTCCAGTGGACCACATTGTGTCAGACCTCTCCACCATGCCCGCCCATCTTGGGTGGTCCTACAGGGTATGGCTTAGTTTCATTGAGTTAGACAGGCTGTAGTCCTAGTGTGATTAGATTGACTAGTTTTCTGTGATTATGGTTTCAGTGTGTCTGCCCTCTTGCAATACCTACCATCTTACTTGGGTTTCTTTTACCTTGGATGTGGCATATCTCTTCATGGCTGCTCCAGCAAAGCGTAGCTGCTTTGGACAAGGGGTATCTCCTTATCACCGCCCCTCCCTACCTTCAAAGTGGAATAGCTCTTCTAGGCCCTCTGGCACCCCTGACCTCGGACTTGGGGTAGCTCCTCTCGACCTCCGCCTCTCAGGCATGGGGTCCTCCCGACTTCTGCCCCTGACCTCGGACGTGGGGTAGCTCCTCTCGGCCACGCTCTGCACGTTGTCACAGCCACCTGCACTCTGCGCATTATCGCAGCCACCCTGGCAAATCTTTACAATGATATGTACCAAGCTTTTTTGTAACTTCTTGTATATAGCATTTCTAATACTCTTACAACCTTAGGAAGTAAACACTATAATTTTAATTTTACCTTTCTTCAAAAATGTAAGTTCCCTGCCCATTCTCATACCTGGTGAATTGTTGAGCTAGAACTCAAACTCATTTAAAAGTTTGTTGAATTCTACTTATATGACCTTCAACTATATTAGATTAAGTTAGAAATAAAGAGATCCAGTGAATAATATGGCCATCTTCTGGAATAAAATAAAAACCTATATAACAGATTAATAAGGAAGACATATTCCATCTCTAAAATTCTTCCCTCTTGGTTTCTGTGATGTTATTTACATTATTCCACATCCTTCCCTATATATTTCAAGTCTTTAGCTGCTACTTTTTATATCTTAGTGTTGGAATACCACATTTTTCCAGTATCTACTTCTACTTACTTGTTTACATTCAGGATTTTACCAACTGTTAATTTCCAGTTACTCCCAATAGGATATCTGCAGATGTGTGTCCTCAGGAATTTTAAATTTAAAATTTTAAAGTTTCAAGTCAGAAATTCTCCCATACCAAGTTGTATTGACAGCTAACTTATAGTATCATTAGTGACCCAGTTATTAAAGCTTTTGGGGCATTCATTTTTCCTTCATTCCCTACATCAAGTTAGTCTTTGTCACTTAATTTTAAATATTTGTCCTTCCTTTATGCACCTACCAAACTTCCTTAGTTTATCTTCTATTGATTTTTCAAACCAATAATGTCAATAGGCAACTAGCTATTTTTCTTACTGTTAAATTTGCACCCTTCAAGCTTTGCTGTCTCCAAAATATTTTCTGTACAATATAATGCCACCTTAGCAAAATTTGGTTTTTCATGTAATTAGAAAACTCACAGTTTTAAAATTATATTGTGTATACCCCTGGTATTCTATGGAAATCACTTAAGAAAATTTATCTCACTTATAAAGAAAATATGCATGAAATTGTTATATTATTTTTCTAATTTGTAATCTTTTTCCCTAGTGCCAATTATGCTCTCCTAGTATAAAACCTAATGTAGACATACATGAAATTTCTCAGTTTGCAGTGACATTAGAGTCTTAGAAATTTTTCACAGTGCTTATATGCAATAAATAGATTAAAAGATAATAGAAAGAGATAAATATATAGATAATCATGATATTTAAATTTTTATTTATTAAGGAGAACAGGTATAGACAACATATTAAGTATTTTTATCCTAATAGTATCTGCTTGATAGATAATGGACATAAAATTTAAAGATTAATAATATTTTAATCTTTTAATTTAATTTTAAGTTGAAAATTTTATTTTAAAATTAAAATTTTAATTAAAAATTTTAATTTAAATGACCACAGTTACTAGGATGATGTGTGTATCTGTTGGTACTACATGGTTTTTAAAGCTTATTCTTGCTCAATCATGTCTGACTGTTTATGACCCCATGAACTGTAGCCTGCCAGAGTCTTCTGTTCATAGGATATTTCAGGCAAGGATACTGAAGGGAGTAACTATTTCCTTCTCCAGGAAAGGAGATCTCCAGGAATCTTTTCAACATAAGGATCCAACCTGCATCTCCTCCATCTCCTGCATTGGCAGGCAGAGTCTTTACCACTGTGCCACCTGGGAAGCCCTTCTTAAGGCTTAGACTTAGATTACTTAATACCAATCTTATTTTCTGTTTAGGGTTGTCTTTTGCTTAGTACTTGCTTTTTCTTACAACTAACTCCAGAAATCCAACTTTTAAAACATATGATGTCTTCAAAAGGAAGTAATGTGATCTAATGTTCAAAATGTGAACTTTGACGTTCTGAAGTTAGTGTTCATACAGTAATAGATAGATCTTGAGCATCACAGAGTTTCCCTGGAATCTATGAAATATTAAGAGATAGCTTTCTAACTTTACAATAGTATCTTTAACACACAGTTTACAAATCACACACCTCAAACAAAATGAAAACATACAAACAAAAGAGCCCTCCAAGTCTCATTTTTCCTTCTTTACAATGTAGTACTTAGATGATATAGATTTAGTCGGTTGCCCTAACCAAAACACCTAATTTTAAACAGAAATTGCGTATTCCATCTTGCTGCCTGAGGTCACAGTAAAGGCAAGTGATTCAGTCTCCAGCAGGATTTGCTTCAGAATGGTAGTTCTTAACAATGTGTCTGTCCATGTGTTTGCTGAAGACCACTGAGAATCTGATAAAGCCTACAGATGTCTTCTCAGAATATTTTCAAATGCAAAATGTATAGGCATAGTGAAAGTTCTAGATAATGCAATAAGATAAGAAAACAATGTGTACATATATGAGGAAAAGAAAAAATAAAACTTCTTTTAGATTATCTGTAGAAAATCAGGAATCAGAAACAAAACAAAACTATCAGAACTAATAAGTGATAATAACAAAGTTTTATGATATAAGGTTAATTTACCAAAGCCAATTGTTTTCCTGTATACCAGTAACAACAATAGAATTTAAAATTAAAAACACATTGCCATTTATGTACCATCAAAAAAAGTGAAACAGGTGAAAGCATTGAAGAAAGTGAAACAAAAAGGTATAAATCTAAAAAATATGTAAAAGATCTAAATGAGGAAAACTATGATATAGACCTAACAGAAGCAGAAGATATTAAGAAGAGGTGGCAAGAACACACAGAAGAACTGTAGAAAAAGATCTTCATGACCCAGATAATCATGATTGTGTGATCACTCACCAGACATCCTAGAATGTGAAGTCAGGTGGGCCTTAGAAAACATCACTACGAACTAAGCTCATTGAGGTGATGGAATTCCTGTGGAGCTATTTCAAATCCTGAGAGATGATGCTGTGAAAGTGCTACACTCAATATGCCAGCAAATTTGGAAAACTCAGCAGTGGCCAGGGACTGGAAAAGGTCAGTTTTCATTCCAATCCCAAAGAAAGGCAATACCAAAGAATGCTCAAACTATTGCACAATTGCACTCATCTCACACACTAGTAAAGTAATGCTCAAAATTCTCCAAGCCAGGCTTCAGCAATAGATGAACTGTGAACTACCAGATGTTCAAGCTGGTTTTAGAAAAGACAGAGGAACCAGAGGTAAAATTGCCAACCTCCGCTAGATCATGGAAAAAGCAAGAGAATTTCTGCTTTATTGACTAAGCCAAAGCCTTTGACTGTGTGGATCACAATAAACTGTGGAAAATCCTGAAAGAGATGGGAATACCAGACCGCCTGACCTACCTCTTGAGAAACTTGTATGCAAGTCAGGAAGCAACAATTAGAACTGGACATGGAACAACAGACTGGTTCCAAATAGGAAAAGGAGTATATCAAGGCTGTATATTGTCACCCTGCTTATTTAACTACTATGCAGAGTACATCTTGAGAAATGCTGGACTGGAAGAAGCACAAGCTGGAATCAAGATTGCCGGGAGAAACATCAATAACCTCAGATATGCAGATAACAACACCCTTATGGCAGAAAGTGAAAAGGAACTAAAAAGCTTCCTGAAGAAAGTCAAAGAGGAGAGTGAAAAAGTTGGCTTAAAGGTCAACATTCAGAAAACTAATATCATGGCATCCGGTCCCATCACTTCATGGGAAATAGATGGGGAAACATTGGAAACAGTGTCAGACTTTAGTTTGGGGGGCTCCAAAATCACTGCAGATGGTGACTGCAGCCATGAAATTAAAAGACGTTTACTCCTTGGAAGAAAAGTTATGACCAACCTAGATAGTATATTAAAAAGCAGGGACATTACTTTGCCAACAAAGGTCCATCTAGTCAAGGCTACGGTTTTTCCAGTGGTCATGTATGGATGTGAGAGTTGGACTGTGAAGAAAGCTGAGTGCTGAAGAATTGATACTTTTGAACTGTGGTGTTGGAGAAGACTCTTGAGAGTCCCTTGGACTGTAAGAAGATCCAACCAGTCCATTCTAAAGGAGATCAGTCCTGGGTGTTCATTGGAAGGAATGATGCTAAAGCTGAAACTCCAGTACTTTGGCCACCTCATGCAAAGAGTTGACTCTTTGGAAAAGACTCTGATGCTGGGAGGGATTGAGGGCAGGAGGAGAAGGGGACAACAGAAGGTGAGATGGCTGGATGGCATCAGCGACTCTATGGACATGGTTTTAGTGGACTCCAGGAGTTGGTGATGGACAGGGAGGCCTGGTGTGCTGCAGTTCATGGGGTTTCAAGGAGTCAGACACGACCAAGCGACCGAACTGAACTGAACTGATAACCCTAATTAAATAATTCAACGAAGAACCAAATAAATAGAAAGATATTCTATGTTCATTTTCAGGAAAACTCAGTGTCATAATATTTTAGTTTTTTTTCCAAATTGATCTCTTAATTCCATTGTATCCCAATAAAAACCCTGTAAATTACTTTATGGATACCAGAAATATGATTATAAAATTTATATGGAACAGCAACAAACCCAGATTAACCGACATAGTTGAAGGAGAACAAAGTCAGGTGACTTATGCTAATTACCCAACTTAAAGACTTACTGTAAAATTAGAGTAATCAGGACAGTGTGGTATCCTTTTTCACTTGTCTATTGGAAAGAATAGACAAACAAATGAATGGGACAAAATAGAGAGCCAAGAAATAGACCCCAAGAAATACAGTCAACTGACCTTGACACTAGAACAAAATATAATGGAGAATAATCTTCAACAAATGGATCTAGAACGACTAACATCCATGAAAAAAAAAAAAGTGATTGCAGACACAGATCTTATATACAACAATGTTAAGTTAAAATGATCATAAGCCTAAATGCAAAACAGAAAACTATAAAAATCCTAGAAGATAACATAGGACAAAACTTAGAAAATCTTGAATATGACAATGACATTTTATTACCATCTATCAGTCAATCCCAGAGGCATGTTCTATGAAAGAAATAATTGCTAAACTCAATTAGGTTTAAAAACTGCGATGTAACAAAGTCACTGTGAAAAGAATAAGACATGCAAACATTTGGGAGAAAAATCTGCAAAAGATTTATCTGATTAAGGACTGTTATCTAAAATCTATAAAGAACATGTATACCTCAACAATAAAATAAAATGAACAACTTGATTAAAAAGTGGGCAAAATACGTGAACAGACACCTCAGCAAGGAAGATACAAAGATAATGAATAACATATGAGAAGAGACTCAATATCAAATGTCATTATGCTGTGCTATGCTGAGTCACTCAGTTGTGTCTGACTCCTTTGGACCCTATGCACTGAAGTCTGCCATGCACCTCTGTCCATGGATTCTCCAGGCAAGAATACTGGAGTTGATTGCCATGCCTTCCTCCAAGTGATCTTCCTGACCCAGGGATCGAACCCACATCTCCAGCACCTCCTGTTTTGGCAGGCAGGTTCTTTACCACTAGTACCGCATGGGAAGCCCACGTGTCATTGCTGCTGCTGCTGCTCAGTCGCTTCAGTCGTGTCCCACTCTGTGCGACCTCATAGACGTTTCAGTCGTGTCCCACTCTGTGCGACCTCATAGACGGCAGCCCACCAGGCTCCCCCGTCCCTGGGATTCTCCATGCAAGAACACTGGAGTGGGTTGCCATTTCCTTCTCCAATGTATGAAAGTGAAAAGTGAAAGTGAAGTCGCTTAGTCGTATCCGACTCCTAGCGACCCCATGGCCTGCAGCCTACCAAGCTTCTCCATCCATGGGATTTTCCAGGCAAGAGTACTGGAGTGGGGTGCCACTGCCTTCTCCGCCACATGTCATTAGGAAATTACAAATTAAAACAGCAGTAATATACTATTTTGCAACTTTAGAATGACAAAGAGCCAAAAATATTGAATTCACTTAAGATCTGACAAGGATGTGAAGCAATAAGAACTTTCACTTACTCTTAATGGGAATGTAAAGTGAAGCAGCAACATTGGAAGACAATGTGGCAGTTTCTTAGAGCTAAACATGCTCTTATCATATGATCACACTGCATGATACTTATTCAAAGAAGTTTAAAACTTATGTCCAAACAAAATCCTACACATACATGTTTATAACAGCTTAATCATAATTACCAAAAGTTGGAAGTGACCAACAGTCTTTCAATAAGTGAGTTTACAAATAAACTCTGGTACATCCAGATGATGGAACATTATTTAGTGCTAAAAAGAAATGAGGTATTCAGGCATGAAAAGACATGGAGAAAAGTAAAATACTTATTACTAAGTGAAAGAAGCTAATATAGAAAGATTACATACTATATGATTCCAACTATATAACATTCTGGAAAAGGCAAAACTATGGAGCTCAGTGGCTGCCAGAGGTTAGGAAGGAAGGGAGGAACAAATCGGTAGAACACAGAGGATTTTTTAGAGCAATGAAACTATGCTATATGATACTGCAACTATAAATGCATTTCATTATATTTGTCAAAACCCATAAAACATGCACCATCAGGAGTGAGCCCTAATATAAAGTAATAATGATTTGAGTAATAATGATTTTTAATATGGATAACAAAAGTACCACTCTGATGCAGAATGTTGGTAAGTGGGAGAGGCAGTGTGTGTGTATCACAGCAAGGAGTATATGGGCATTCTGTATACTTTGTGTTGAATTTTGCTTTGAACCTAAAGCTGCTGTAAAAACCTACACAAAATACATATATAAAGGAAAGCAAATGATTGCAAAGAAAGCTCAGAAATACATCATCAAAATATTTTTAAGAGTTTGCAATATGGTAATATATTTGTATTTTATAAAGAAATAAATGACACAATCAAACAACAGTTCACTTACCAAAAGTTTGAAGTAATAATAAAGGTAAATGTTAATAATATTCACAAATTTACAACTACCAGAGTGATATGAAATATCTCTACATTTTACTTGTTTTCTAAGTCACTGGTGCTATTAATACTAATAATTATTATTTATTAACTATTTAATAATAAATGTGCTAATTATAATCATTAATTAATGCTAATAATTGCCTGTTTTTATGATTTTAGAAGTTAACAAAAATAAATATGGTATATAATTGTTTTTCCCAACAAACTGCTCAGGTATTCTGAATTGTAATTGAAAATCTTTTGGAATTTCATGAAACAGAAGTTAAGAACCATGATTCAGAATGTCTTTGTAAGACAGAGGCAAGTTCTCTTTGTGTTATAGCTCTGAGGTATGATGATGAGAGTTGATTCTGATCTCAGAGTCTTTTTTTCCCCCACAGTTACAGTCTGTTTGCCTCCCTTAGAAATCCATTCTCCTTATACTAAGAAGAGTAAATTCACTTATTGTAATACGAAATTTGTTACATATGGTAATACGAATAAAGAATGTGTCGAGAAATCAGAAATGCAGACACTCTGTACTCTTTCTCCACCAGTTCAGCTCCAAACACAAGAGTAGTTTCCATAGAGTGGTACATATCAAAGTCATAGATGAGATTTCCTTTGGGAAATTAAAAAATATAAACAGAAAGTAAAACTAGAAAACTTCATTAGCAAAGGAAATTGACACAGTCAGAGCTGTGGCTTGTATCCAGGTATTGTTTTAGAATTATGTTGTTTGCATATTGCTCATTGTTTGGATTTTAATTTCATTCAAGAGAAGGGCTAGGCCACAGTGAAGTCCTATACTTTTAAGAAGTTCTTATTGTACAAAACTCATAAAATAAGCATAATTATTTCAAGAGACTAGTGAGAGTTTGATAAAGTTATTACTTAATTTTGGTCTCCCCCATTTATACTTAATCTTAAAGAAACATTCCAATATATATGTGAGAATAAATGGAACATGAACAAAGTACTTTAACTGTTTAAAAGCAGATTACTGATATTACTGATTTCCTATTATTGCTTTGTTGAGTTTTATAGGGAAGAGAGAAATGCTAGAGAGGTTTTTTATATTTAACTTAAGATTGAATTTACTTTTGTGTGGTAAGCAAGAATATGTGTGCATGTCCTAGTAAAAGAAAAATAAAAAGGAAGAGAAGAGACTCAGAGTTCAAAGTTCATATCCAATAATGCAATGTAAACTATGAGGCCAACATCTAAGAACTATTCAGATCAGTTCTGCGTTATAAAAGTTGCTATCCCAAGGATGAAGCTTTTTATGGATTTTTTTTTTCCTTCATGCCAGGAACTTTATTTCAAAGGGAGGTTTCAATTGCATTCTGTTGGACCTCAATAAATCTAGGCCAACAACTAAACTGCCAGAGGGAACGATAAAGCTGAATGAGATCTAAAAAGATTTACTATTAGTCAATGTGTGGAGAGAAATTCATTCAGCCATTAAAGATTGTATTTCCCAACCAAAAGAGAAAAAAAAAAAAAAAAAGACATGGGAGTCAATTTATATAAACAGATTGCTGTTGAAATCCAGAGTTAATTTGATAGTAAGCTGTAGCATTACCTGTATCATAATCTGCACCTCAGAACATCCAATAATCTTCAGGAAAAAAAAAAAAAAGAATGCACAACTATTTTGTGGAATGCATCTTCCTTAAAAGTCCATACAGGAGAAAGCAATTCCCACCAGGTTTAACCTGTGAATTACGTCTGAAAATATAGTTATTACAATTTTCCATTTCTGAGCTGATGGCTGGCTGTGCCCACCTTTCTGTAAAGTTGAATTGCCTATATGTGTAGGAGGAGGTAAAGTCAGTGTAAAATAATACAGAAAGTTATTAAGAGCAAACTTCTGAAGGGTTGATTTGATTGTCTTCAGATTGATTGCACTGAATGAAAGACTTGCATTTAATTTCCTTCTTTTTCATATTTCTCATTGATTGTTCACACATGTTTTGAGTAAAATGATCAAAGTATTACTTTTCATAAATAATTTGAAGCTTTATTAATGTTGTTCCTGATCAATATTATTTTTAAAATGCTTATTTTAGTGAAATGAAAAATCAAAACTTAGAAATAGTTTCTTTAGGTGTCCCTATCTTGCCCAGTTTATTTGTAATTTATGTTAGTATGAAAATATCACTATATTAACTTGTACATAATTTTTTGCTTGACTAAATCAGGGGAGAACTTAATTTATGGTTAGAGTCAGATAAACTTCATTTAATCATTGCTGTGAATTAGGATGGATAGATAGATAGATAGACAGAACACACAGATTATAACTCACAAGCCAAATTCTAATCTTGATCCACTTACAAGATTGCTGATCATAATGCAATTGACCATTTTTCCCCTTGAAAATAGCTAAAAATTAATATGATAGTGAGACAGTCTTTGCTTGAGATTGAATAGACCTAAGTTTTTATCTATTTATTCAGAGTCTTTGAGTATATTAACAAATAGACTGACTTATCACCAAAGACCCCTTCATGGAACAGAGTCCTGTTGTGCAAAGGGGCTTGTGTAACACAATGAAGCTATGAACTGTGCTATGCAGGGCCACCCAAGGCAGATGGGCTATAGCAAACAGTTCTGACAAAATATCCACTGGAGGATAAAATGGCAACCCAGTCCAGTATTCTTGCCTAGAGAATCCGTAAGACGAAGCCCCCAGGTTGGAAGATGACCAATGTGCTACTAAGGATGTGAGTGAAAGTGTTAGTCACTCAGTCATGTCTGACTCTTTGTGACCACATGGACTGTAGCAAGCCAGGCTCCTCTGTTCATGGAAGTATCCAGGCAAGAGTGGGTATCTATTCATTTCCCCAAGGGATCATCCCAACCCAGGGATCAAACCTGGATCTCCTGCATTGCAGGCAGATTCTTCACTGTCTGAGCCACTAGGGAAACCCTGCTAGGGAAGAGTGGAGGGCAATTACTAACAGCTCTAGAAAGAATGAAGTGTCTGGGACAAAGCAGAAAGGACGCTGAATTGTGGATGTGTACAATGGTGAAAGTAAAGTCTGATGCTATAAAGAAGAAGAATATCACATAGGAACCTTGAAAGTTGGGTCCATGAATCAAGGTACATTGGATGTAATCAAGCGGGAGTTGACAAGATTGAACATCAACATCTTAGGAAACAGTGAACTAAAATGGATGGAATAGGGCAAATTTAATTCAGAAGACCATTATATCTACCACTGTGGGCAAGAATCCCTTAGAATAAATGGAGTAGCCCTCATAGTCAACAAAAGAGTCTGAAATGCAGTATTTGGTGCAGTCTCAAAAACAACAGAATGATCTCAGTTCATTTCCAAGGCAAATCAACATCACAGTAAATCCAAGTCTAAGCCCCAGCCACTGCTGCTAAAGAAGCTGAATTTTAACGATTCTCTGAAGACCTACTGGACCTTCTAAAACTAACACCAAAAATAGATGTCCTTTTCATCATAGGGGATTGAAATGCAAAAGTAGGATGCCCAGAATAACAGGCAGGTTTGCCTTTGGAGTATAAAATGAAGTAGAACAAAGGCAAATAGTTTTGTCAGAAGAACATGCTGGTCATAGCAAACACCCTTTACCAACAATCCAAGAGATGACGCACATGGACATCAGCAGATGGCCGGTACTGAAATCAGATTGGTTATAGTCTTTGCAACCATGGATGGAGAAGCTCAGCACAAACAAGACCTAAAGCTGACTATGGCTCAGATCATGAGCTCCTTGTTGCAAAATTCAGGCTTAAATTGAAGAAAGTAGAGAAAACCACTAGGTCATTCAGGTATGACCTAAATCAAATCCCTTACGGTTATACAGTGGAGGTGACAAATAGATTCAAGAGACTAGATCTGGCAGATAGAGTGCTTGAAGAATTATGGATGGAGATTCACAGCACTACACAGGAGGCAGTGACCAAAACCATCCCAAAGAAAAAGAAATGCATGAAGACAAAGTGGGTGTCTGAGGAGGCTTTACAAATAGCTGAGAAAAGCAGAGAAGCAAAAGACAAGGAGAAACGGAAAAATGTAACCAACTGAATGCAGAGTTCCAGAAAATAGCAAGGATATATAAGAAAGCCTTCTTAAATGAACAATACAAAGAAGTAGGGGGAAATATTCGACTGAGAAAGGTCTCTTGAAGAAAATTGGAGATCCAAGGGAGCATTTCTACAAGGACGGGCACCATAAAGGACAGAAATGGCTAGGACCTAACAGAAGCAGAGGAGATTAAGAAGAGGTAGCAAGATACACAGAAGAACTATACCAAAAAAGTCTTAATGACCCAGATAATCATGATGATGTGGTTGTTCAACTAAAGCCAGACGTCCTGGATTGTGAAGTCAAGAGGGCCTTAGGAAGCATACTGTGAACAAAGCTAGAGGAGGTGATGGAATTCTAGCTGATCTATTTCAAATCCTAAAAGATGATCTTGTTAAAGTGCTACACTTAATATGCCAGCAAATTTGGAAAACTCAGCAGAGGCCATAGGATTGGAAAACTTTCCACTCCAATCCCAAGAAGGCAATGCCTAAAAATATTCAAACTGCCATATAAGTGTGCTCATTTCATGGGCTAGTAAGATTATGCTAAAAAAAAAAAAAAAAAAAAAACTATCAAGTTAGGCTTCAGCAGTATGTGAACTGAGAACTTCCAGATGTACAAGCTGGATTTCCAAGAGGCAGAGGAGGCAGAGATCATTAGTTGAATGATAGAGAAAGCAAGGGAGTTCTAGAAAAACATCTATTTCTGTTTCATTGACTATGCTAGAGCCTTTGACTGTGTGGATCAAAACAAACTGGAAAATTCTTAAAGAGATGGAAATACTAGACAACCTTACCTGTCTCCTAAGAAACCTGTATGAAAGTGAAGAAGCAACAGTTAGAACTGGACATAGAACAATGGACTGGTTCTAAATTCGGAAAGGAAAATGACAATGCTGTATGTTGTCACTCTGCTTTTTTAACTTCTATGAAGAGTACATTATATGTGAATTGATGAACTGGATTAATCACTAGCTGGAATCAAGATTGCTGGGAGAAATCTCAACAACCTCAGATATGCAGATGGTAGCACTCTAATGGCACAAAGTGAAGAGGAGCTAAAGTTTCTTGAATGAGGGTGAAACAGAGTAAAAAACCTGGCAGGAAACTCATCTTTCAAAAAAGTAGAATCATAGCATCCAGACCAACCACTTCATGGCAAATAGAACAGGAAGCATGGAAGCAATAACAGGCTTTATTTTCTTGGGCTCCAAAATCACTGCTGATAGTGACTGCAGCCATGAAATTAAAAGATGCTTGCTCCTTAGAAGGAAAACTATGACAAATCTTGACTGCATTAAAAAGCAGACATCACCTTGCTGACAAAAGTCCATATAGCCAAAGCTATGGTTTTTCCATTAGTTTTGTGTGAATTTGAGAGTTGAACCAAAAAGAAGGCTGAGCACCAAAGAATTGATGCTTTTGAAATGTGGTGTTGGAGAAGCTTCTCGAGAGTCCCTTGGACTGCAAGATCAAACCAGTCAATCCTAAAGGAAATCAACACTGAAGATTCATTGGAAAGACTGATGCTGAAGCTGAAACGCCAATACTTTGTCAGTTCAATAGAAAAGACCTTGATGCTCAGAAAGACTGAAGCCAGAAGGAGAAGGAGGCAGCAGAGGATGAAATGGTTAGCTAGCATCACCAACTCAATGGACATGAATTTGAGCAGTCTCTGGAAAATAGTAGAGGTCAGGTGAGCCTGGTAAGCTACAGACCATGGTGTCACAGAGTCAGATATGACTTAGCAACTGAAACATTACCAAAGAAGCTGGTTATTACATTGTTTAATATCTGATCATGCCAGAAATGTGGAGGTTGTGATGCCCTTTATTTATATTTTTAACTGAATAGGAAAATAATTTTTAAAATAGATGGCTATGCCCTATCATCTAAATGTATCACATCTTCTTAGGAAAAACAATACTATTAATTTTACCTCTATTGTGTCAGTTTCTTTTAGTATTAAAGTGAATTTTTACTACTTTATGTCTCTCTTCAGTAAGGCTATCTAATAAATATGCATAGGAAATATTTGGCAATACAAGAATAATGGGTTGCTATAGTGTAGTTTTTAGTAAAACCATTGAATTCTGAAGTTCAGTAAATGTCTCTGCTTAATATAAAGAGAAAATGAAGTTAAATCCTAATATAGCCTTTAATATCAACTATCATTTTTTTGAAATTCCATACTCATGCTTCTAGGTAATTTGCCTAACAGTATAGTGCAATTTATCCAGGAAAGAGCTTGTTAGGTAATGTAATTATCAGTTAGCTTGAAATGTATAAATTGCATTATAAATTACACTAATTTTTATATGTAATTCAAGTAATATCCAGGATCCTGTGGGGCTAGTGTCTGCGATAAACTACATATGATAAGTTTAAGTCTATGATAAACTTATAATATACAAAAGAATATTAAAATAAATACAGTATTGGCATCCATGATCATGGAAATAATTCTCAATTTTCTGTTTACTTATCTTTCCCAAAGAGCATTAAAGAATATGTAAATCATAGCCTGAATTTTTCCAGCCTTCCTTTCTTCTTCACCTACTACTCTCATTATCATAATCTCTTTCCAAACAATAAGATTATAAGATACATTTTTTCTTTTTCTCATTCATTTCACCTCTGTAGTTTTTCACTCCTGTAAATAAATCTTGTTTGTTTATAATAAAACATTCAACTCTAGTTCTCTGTCTTCACCCTAATTTTCTGACTATCCATCACAAAATTTCAAGAGTGAAACTCAAATTTTGTTTACTTGTTAGAACATTTTTAAGGATGTATCTCGTTTAGCAGTTGTCAAAACAAACTGTGAAATAACATGAGCAAGTTATCTTCTTTGCCATTTATTTGGAGACATCTCATATCATGTTTCCTCTCTATCCATGCATTTCTTAAAGCTTGAATGGAAAAAAAATATTTTGTACATATTGAGAGAAATTTAAATTCCATGTGTATGGTACTCAGATCCATTATGTTATGCATTTGAACATATCTACTGTACAATCTTCACTGAATAAGGTCAAGAGAGGACAGAGAGGCCTGCATATAGAAGCAATATAGTTATGTCTTTGGTCTTAAGTGGTGAGTGTTTGGGAAGCAAAGACTGATAGACTTGAAGTAATAGCAAAGGAAATTAATTGTATACTATTCATATGCCAAAATTGTATCCATAGTATCCATATGGCATAGCAAATATGCCATATTATTTACTAAGCCATAATTATTCAAAAGAAAGGAAGATGAATAGTTGGTACTGTTGAGTAGGTTTTGAAAAAAATGGAGTATGGTTTACACACTGAATGTGTTGGTGGGAAAGAGAAATATAGGAGAGCAATATAGGGGAAGAGAAAAACTGGATGAAGCCAGAAATCAGGGATAGTCTTTTCAGAAGATAAAGGACAATAATATAAGCATAAGGGAGGAAATGTTTTTGAAAGGCTTGTAATTTAGCCAAGTACAGAAAATAATTCATAGCTAAATTGTTTTTAATAGTTAAATTTCCATAATGTCCTAATTCTAATATAATAAAATAGTATTTCATCCTATATTTGCAAATATTCTAATTTTTAGAAACTTAATTCACTGTCTTTATATTTATCTCTCTTCTTTACCTTTTGAGAATTAGCATCTCCCATTTCCTTCACATTAACACATCCCTGGCTTCCTGCCATTTGCTTATTATCACCTCCACTGGGGAAAAACCAAAGAATAAATAAATAATTCAGAGGAAAAAGACACACTATAGTCACTTATTCGAACTCTTAACCATTTTGCTAATACTTTGGATAAGAGATGAAGTTTAAAATATAGGCTCTGATAAATCTTCAGAGTTTATTCTGAAGTTTTACGACCCAGACAGCAAGTATCTTTTAAGATGGAGGCTGCAATTTAAAGGGAGGCTGTCTTTGAGTTTTTACTTTCAGCAAATGAATGAGTTTTTGCTAATCATAGGTTTTTCATACTGATGCTATTAAAAAAACACAAATGAAGATCTTGAGATGTAGTTATATTTACATCCAGGATATTTATAAAAATATTCTATGAAAAAGTATGCATAATAATTTATTTCAGTAATTGTTATATTATTGAAATAAAAGTATATAACATATATATATTTTTATATATATACACACACATATGTATTACACATATATATGGAGAAGGGCATGGAAACCCACTCCAGTATTCTTGCCTGAAGAATCCCATGGACAGAGGAGCTGGGCAGGCTAGGAGTCCATACGATCACAAAAAGCTGGACACAGCCATAGATAGATAGATAGATAGATAGATAGATAGATAGATAGATAGATAGGCTTCCCAGGTGTTGCTAGTGGTAAAGAATCCACCTGCCAATGTAGGAGATTCCATTCTGATCCGTGGATGGGGATGATTCCCTGGAGTAGAAAATGGCAATTCACTCCAGTATTCTTGCCTGGAAATTTTCATGGACAGAGGACCCTTGCAGGCTGGAGTCCATGTGCTTACAAAGAGTTGGACACAATTGAGCAACTAAGCACACACACGTGTGTGCACACACACACACATGTGTATTGTTGTTCGGTCACTAAGTCATGTCTGACTCTCTGCAAACCAATGGACTGCAACTTTCAAGCACAACATTTTGATATCTGTTATCTACCTAAAATCAAGAATAGAAAAAGATATGGTTAACTCAGTACATATTTTGAATGGAATGTAACAAGTTATCTACGAAAATAAAGGGTAGATGGTGAAAGGTTTTGAAGGAGAATATGAAGTAATATAGACATTCTGCTTACATTTAAAGGCTCGCCGGCCCTATTATAGATCATCAGACTTTTGGTTTTTGTGAATCATAAAGGCTGAAATTTTTGTGCTTTTTTCCAAGATCATTAAAAATGGCACTAAAAACAGTAACTATGATACTGTGTTTTTAGATATTACTTTTTTTACTAGAGCTTACAACCCCTATGCATAAAAATATTAAAAAATGAAATAAAACTACTATTCAGCATTATAATGATATTTACTTATCTAATATTGATGGGATATTTATATGTTTGTTGTTTAAATGATAATGTCATAATCATTTAATAGCAGAAATCTTTAAAGTAACATAATTTGTAAACAAGAACTCCTTGAATTGTCTATATTTTATTATTTTGTCGTGTGCCAATTCACAACAGCAACCATAATGATGATGATAATAGCTAGCATTTAAAAGCACATTTTATGCTAAACACATTGTTCAAGGAACATATGTGTACACACCTGAGTATACTCATTTATTTTATCCTCAAACAAACAAAAAAATAACACTATAACACAGGTACTATTTAGTTATCATATCTTATAGAGGATAAATCTAAGGCTTAGAGACATATAATGACTTGCCCCAAATCAACAGATCTGTGGATTTAAACACAGCCGATGATAAGTGCTAGCCTCCATTTTTACTGTTTTATGGTTCCTAAGGTATTGTACAAAACTCTAAATTACCAGAGATTGGAATCATCGAAACTAATGAAGGCAAAGAATGCATGGATTTTTAAAAATGGATTTTAATTATAATTTTAATGGATTCTTGGTGAAAAGTGCCAATGGTCAGGTTGGTTTTGAAGGAAAAATATGATGACTCTCTCATCCTGAATCTCTAAATAGGAATACCTAACAAATGTTAGGCATGTCCTGTTTCTCTATGCTTCAGATTAGTAAATAATTATTTCGTTTTTTTCCTCAGTATTTTGTTTTCATCAAATATGTACTGCTGTTTCAAATGGAGAAACTTTGAGTATCCCTGTTGTTATCAATCAATGCTTTGGGTGAATACAGCTACTTATTATTTTGATATCTGTTAAAAATCTATTTCTGCTTTATTGACTATGCCAAAGCCTTTGACTGTGTGGATCACAATAAACTGTGGAAAATCCTGAAAGAGATGGGAATACCAGACCACCTGACCTGCCTCTTGAGAAACCTGTATGCAGGCCAGGAAGCAACAGTTAGAACTGGACATGGAACAACGGACTGGTTCCAAATAGGAAAAGGGGTACGTCAAGGCTGTATATTGTCACTCTGCTTATTTAACTTATCTGCAGAGTACATCATGAGAAAAGCTGGACTGGAGGAAGCACAAGCTGGAATCAAGATTGCCAGGAGAAATATCAATAACGTCAGATATGCAGAAGACACCACCCTTATGGCAGAAAGTGAAGAAGAACTAAAGAGCCTCTTGATGAAAGTAAAAGAGGAGAGTGAAAAAGTTGGCTTGAAACTCAGTGTTCATAAAACTAAGATCATAGCATCCAGTCTCATCACTTCATGGCTAATAGATGGGGAAACAGTGGAAACAACGGCTGAATTTATTTTTCTGGGCTCCAGAACCACTGCAGATGGTGATTGCAGCCATGAAATTAAAAGACGCTTACTCCTTGGAAGGAAAGTTATGACCAACCTAGATAGCATATTAAAAAGCAGGTCCGTCTAGTCAAGGCTATGGTTTTCCCAGTAGTCATATATGGATGTGAGAGTTGGACTATAAAGAGGGCTGAGTGCAGAAGAATTGATGCTTTTGAACTGTGGTGTTGGAGAAGACTCTTGAGAGTCCCTTGGACTTGCAAGGAGATCCAACCAGTCCATCCTAAGGGAAATCAGTCCTGGATGTTCATTGGAAGGACTGATGTTAAAGCTCAAACTCCAGTATTTTGACCACCTGATGCGAAGAGCTGACTCATTTGAAAATACCCTGGTGTTGGGAAAGATTGAAGGCAGGAGGAGAAGGGGACGACAGAGGAAGAGATGGTTGGATGGCATCACCGACTCAATGGACAAGAGTTTGGGTAAACTCCAGCAGTTAGTGTTGGACAGGCAGGCCTGGTGTGCTGCAGTTCATGGGGTCACAAAGAGTCAGACACGACTGAGCAACTGAATTGAACAAATTTGCTATAGGTGCATTTCAAGTCTATGTATTATACATTTCCATTTATAATAATAAATGTATATTTAGATATATGCATATATATTCATATGTGCCATAATTTATGAGCATCTGATATATTCAACATTATGATAAATTTTTGTAGACATGTTAATACTTGAAAAAATAATATGTAATGATAGAATTTAACATTTGAATTCTTATTATTTTACAGGCTATCTAGAGAAATATATATATATCTCAAGAGTCCTGCTAATTTACAAACACTTGATGTTCAGTTATTGCTATTTTGATTTTTTATGAGACCAAAATTTTCAGATCATGAAGTGTGATTTTAGTCATAAATTATTGGACATCTTGAAATTCTCTGAATATGTGAGAGAAAGATAATGGCTTTTCTAGTCCAAAGAGTCACTGTTTATTTATTTATTTTTAATTTTGTAGTGTATGCTTCTCTATTTGGCTCTGTAAGAGCACCATCTGGTGGCATCCAAGACTTCCAAAACAATCTGTAGATATCACTGTTGCCAATGAGTTGGTGGGATATAGCTGTAAATTTGTTTGAATAAAAAGTTTATACCTTTTAGATTTGTTTTGTTTTTTCTAAGCTCAACAAGGCAGTTATTTATTATTTTGAATGAATATTCCATACATGAAATATAATTCCATGAATGAAGTACATAAAAGTGTATCTTCGCATAAAGAAAGAAAGAAAGAAAGAAAAAAAAACCCACCTTGTTAGGCAGAAGTTTTCAGTGACTGGAGCTTAACCACAGGGAAATCAACTTGGTTCAAACTGAAATATCTATAGCCCTATTTTGGTTATATTTGGGAGCAGAGAAGCTGTTAAAAATTGATCAAGATTCACTGCCAAACATTCTATTTATTCTAATTCTTTGTAGTTGCAAAATATGTAAAAATTGCAATAACTTTTTACTGAAAATACTGCTTAAATGTTGGGATTATTTTAACTGAACTTTTGAAACATCTGTTACATTCACAGTTTTGCCAGGACCATTCACACAAAAGTACATTTTATGCAAGAAAATATTTAGACTGATGAATGACTGATGAGCTTGTAACAAGATATGTTTCCAATAGAATATAATATCAAATTCAACAAAGAATACTATCCAATATTCTACTATGTTTCTTATAAAAGTAATATTTTCTAGGGAAACAAATATACTTTATAATACCTGTAGAAAGATAGTAATATAAACATTGTATAAGTGGAAAATTATTATCTATAAATTAGGAACATAGAAACTAATTTTAGTTAAGTCTTAACTATTTTCCTATATGAAAATAAAATAAGAATCAATATTTCTTCTCTTTTGGTTAATTAAGTATGGTCTTATTCTCCTGAATCAAGTGGAAAATTAAAATCCATGTATTTAAATAGATTTTATAAATTTTCAGATCTGCAAATCTCTTCGCAAGATATCCTTTAGAATTCAAAAGGTTATAAATTACTTAATTTTAACTTCTATTAGTGAATTGAAAGATAATTTTTAAAATGACAATGGTAAAGAATAGAAGTTCTAGAATCAGGCTGTCAGTCTTTAAACCTCTAGTTCCTTTTCAGCATGTACTTTTGGACAAATACATGAAAACTTGCTTTGTCCATGCTAGAGCTATGGCTCTAGGCTACAGCTTCCTTATGTCTCAAATGGAGATCAGAGTTCCAGCCCCATAGAGTTGCAATAAGCATTATATTATTTAACACAAACAAAAAACTTAGAGTAGTGCCTACTTTTATCAAGCATTAAATAAATAATAGCTAGTAGCAGCAGCAGCAATATCTATTGAAATGTTTTCATAAGACGTATTCATTGGACTCTACCTGTAATTTCGTATGGAAGTATGCTTAACTAATATTCCATTTGTCTTGATGCAAAATAAGAATCACTGTATGTAATATAAAATATATTTCTAATGCAGAATTTTCTAGCCAGTGCTGAGAATGAGTTCCATGTGCCATTGCCATTGGTGACCAGAGTTCCAAAACTTGCTTCTATTTTCTGTGAGTGCCACTCTCTGTCACTGTAGTATGTTGATAAGTGTTTCATGGTCTCAGCGGTGTATTGACATGTAAGGTTTGGGAAACAGTGATCTGAGATGATGCTATGAAGGAATTTATATTGCTAAATTTACCATATTTAAGACCAATCATATGTGTTCCAGTAATCTATCATGTTTTTAGAGACTTAAGGGCTTATAATACATCAAAACAATACCCAATTCTAAATTAGAGATTTTAAACAAACAGTTCTTATACACATATGGTATGGAATTCTAGTGAATATCTCTGATTGCCTGACTGAAGGATCAAAAAACATTTTCGGTTTTCTTTACTAGTCGTTTGTCTTTCCATACTAACACCAGCTTGTTTCGAATTCTAGATTTTCTCATAACAAATATGCTGTTTCTCATAAGCATCAACATCTTTCATTCACTGGCTTATAAAAATGTCTGTTTTCATTCTATGTATTTTTAAAGCAACTTTACAGTGTTTGACTCACTATTGATTATTTTTCAGATATCATCTCACCTAAATCCACTTTAAGTATTTCATTTGGGGTATGGGCTAACAAATGAAAACAAGCAAATTAAATTCACATCCATGAAACCAATTCAGAACAATAAAAATTGAAAGGATAAGCTGAATATATTCAAAGGACTATTTTGATATAAATATATACTCTAAACTAGAGCACAATCATTTTATTTTGAAAATAGTTAATGGAAAAAAATCTTTGTGCCAAAATGATTGCATTTGTTGAGATTTAGATATAAAAATAGTTTAACTATTTCCATATTCTTCCATCTGATTTTTGCATATATGTACTCATTACCTAAAGATAATATTGTTTAAATAGGAATAAAATTTTATAGAGCAAGATATTATAGAAATGAGTTGTGTACAAATAAAAGCACAAACAAACTAAGGTTATCTAAAAGTATAATGAACTGTTGATTAATAATACATTAGCAGTTAACACAAAAATCAAATTAGTCATGTAAAGAAGTTTGCATATATATGTTTCCCTTGTCATTGATGGGGCTGTAATAGTTTTTAAAGCAAGTATGTCTGTATTATGAGTTCATTTAGTATTCAGTGTAATAGCACAGATAATAATGAAGTCATTTGGCTTCCATTATATAAACATTAGATAATGGATACCTATATTAAAATGCAACGCTTCTGTTTGTGCTTATTTTTATCTTCATTTGTACATAGTACTAAATCTTTAAAGTTGAGCTTTTATGCAAATTGTTGACATTTATAACTCTGGATGTTGAGTGACTTTTATGGACAAAAACATTCCATTATATTGCTTTGGATTCCAAGATAGACAGCAGTTGGATTGTTAAAAAGGGTGTTCTTATGATTATTAGCCAGTTGTCTAATCTCATTTTCTCCCTCCCACTTTTGTATTGCTTTCTTTAAAGGAAGCAAGCGTATACAAGAACATCTTGAAAAAAAAAAGCCCCATTATACAGTATCTCTGACATATTTTATTTTACTTTTTTTAATTTCTTGGGTGTTTGTTTCTTTTGTCCTTACCATATTTATTCATTTGCCATAATACAGAAATAAACTAAACATTGTGTTTTTAAATTAAAATAAGATTTTCCTTTCCAGAGGCTGTTACAGTTGTAGGATAATGGTTTTAAAAAAATGACACTTTTAGCTTTGTGAGGTTGTATGAACTTTTTTTTTGGAAGAGAGAGGGTTTACACTTATTATTCTTCCCCATGTTTGTGTTTCTAAGAAATTGTCCATTTCAGAGTTCAGAAACACTAAATAGATGCTGATTTTCTAGTTTCAAAAAAAAAAAACACAAATGGCTACACCAACCACATTAAAATGTTTCTTATATATTTTGTGTATGTTCAAGATTTTTTGTAAATTTTCATTGTCATGTACTTATATAACAGAGAGGTAAAAAGAGAGTATATAGATAATTATAACAGTATACTAAGTAATTGTAATGTTGGAATTAGTATTTTGTATAAGCACAGAAAACTTGGATTGCTCTTCATTTTTCATGGCCTGATACAGAGAATTCCAAGATCAGTCTTAGTTAAAGTATGGAGAGGATAGGAAGTTTAGATTGAACTTTGTTTTGAAAATGCTTTCTCTGTATAATGAGAAAACTCCAAGAATGAAACAGCCTTTAAAGTTGATAAGAATTCAAGAAGAAAAGAGTTTGGTAGGAAAAAAAAAAAGACTTAAAGGACTGATGTTTAAGTCTTCCTGTATCTATCATTCTATTCTGTCTTCTAAAATCATTGACTATAAACCTATTCTTTCTTTAGTATTCAGATATAAGAAGGTAGCGCCTCTTGGCCCTTCCTGTGAGAGGTGCTCCTCAGCCGAATTCTCTATTCTGTTTGCATATTGCTTAATATGATATGTTGTTTTATTTTAGGTGTACAAAGAAATCTATGTACATACATATGTTTGGAAAAGGAAGGGTGTTTTAATAGCTGTTTCAGATAATGGTGGAAATTCTTTGGTATTATAGCAAAATTTAACAATGGTAATTTATTAAAAATCATCTGCAATGTGAACTCTAAATCCACATTGCAATGTGCAGTCTAAACCTCCTATTCCCACTCCATATCACCCCTCCATAATTTAAATAAGACTGTCTTGGAATTCTCTGTAATAGGCCATGAAAGATGAAGTGTAATCCAAGTTTTCTCTGCTGGTACAGAACAATATTAATTCCAACATTACTTAATGTTCCTAAAATACTTAGTATTTTAAAAACTCAGTGAAGTTCTCATAGCTGCTCTGTGAAACTCCATTAGCTTATCTTGCATTTTTTTTTGAATCTTTTATTTTTGTATGCTTTTGCTATTCTGTTCTCTGGTCATTTGGAAAATACAGTTAATCTTTTTGAACAGCACAGGTTTGAATTGCAGAGTTCAACTTATATGAGGCTTTTTTTCAATAGTAAGTAACTGCAGTACCATATAGTCAATGGTTGGTTGAACTTTTGGATGTAGAATTATAAAGAGGAACTGTGGATTCAGAGGGCCAGTTATAAGTTATAAGCAGATTTTTGACTGGATAAAGGGCCATTGCCCCTGACCTACACTTTGTTCAAGGGTCAACTATGTAGGTTTTCTGAATTACAAAGATGTTCAAAATGGTCGCCCATTTCATTATAAAATGTCAGAAATTTTTATTTGTTAATATCACTAAAAGTTTCATCAAAAAGCTTTTAAGTGTTGGGAATATCTCAACCTCAAATACAAGTTTTCCAAAATTCCCATTTTCATTTGAAAGGTTGAATATTATTTTTGTAGTAAATCTTATCAGTTGTTTTTCCTGAAGTGATGGCTTTATGTTGCTACTTTGTTTACTTGTTAGAAAATATCTTGCAGGTAAACCATGTATGAATAACTCCCATTTGTCTGTCAGTTGGCATTTCAGATGAAAATGTCTTTGTATGAAAAAAAGAGCACACAAGCATTTTTCTTCACAACCACTATCATATTTCAGCAGGTAGCTGATATGCTTTATATATACTTCCCACTTATAAAACAGATTATTAAAAAGACATGTACTTATATGATCAAGGTATAATAAAATTAATTTTTACTGCTTCTTCAAGGACATTCTTTAAAAAAATATGTATTTTTATTTTTGCCTGGACTGGGTCATCATTTCTGAGTATGGGCTTTCTCTAGTTGCAGAGGGTGAGGGCTAATCTCCAGTTGTGGTATGTGCGCTTCTTAGTGTTGTAAAGCTCGGGCTCTAGGGTACACAGGCTTTAGCAGTTGCTGCCGGTGGCTCCATCATTCCAGCCTGCAGACTCCAGAGCACAGGTTCAGTAGTTGTGGTGCATGGGCTTAGTCTCCCCACAGCACATGGGATCTTCCAGGACCAGGGATCAAAGGCAGCTGTCCCCTGCATTGCAAGCAGATTCTTTACCACTGGACCACCAGGAAAGCCTCATGAAGGACTTTCTTAAGTGAAACTGCCTTTTTGTATTTTTTCTTACTACAAATATGTGCCAGTGTAGAATCAAAATGATCAAAGTTAACTTCTTTGATAACAGGTAAAATTTACATCATATTAGCTTCATAATATGATGCATTGAGATAGACACAGTAGCACTTTTTTGACATTCTCATCAAAAATTCACAACCTAAATTGAATCACTTGTATGCTTAGGGCAAACCCAAATTAAGATTATTCTGCAAAATAGCAGGCCTATTTTCTTTGAGTCAA
Organism: Ovis canadensis; assembly: GCF_042477335.2. Taxonomy (NCBI): domain Eukaryota; kingdom Metazoa; phylum Chordata; class Mammalia; order Artiodactyla; family Bovidae; genus Ovis; species Ovis canadensis. Next base: position 51,558,831 of record NC_091262.1, read on the forward strand.
AGTGAAAAACACAGAAAAGAGTTAGGATCTGATTCTAGAAAAAAAGAGAGAGAGATTGAGCAAATGGTGGCTAAATGCAAGTGTTATTCTGGACTGAAAACGGGATCAGGAAAATTTTTCTTGTCATTTATAGTAGGTTACAAGAGCAATTCTCAAAAATGAGAATTCTGTTTTGACTTTGTGATATCTCTATATCCTCTAACCAAATATTTTTGTAATTTATTTTAATTTTTCCTGATTTAGTTTCCTCTCTTTCTCCTTTTTCTTCTTCCTTTCCTTTATTTTTTAAGGTTTTCTATTAAAATATAATTAATTTACAATGTTGTGTTTTCAGGTTTACACTAAAGTGATTCAATAATACATATATACATATATATGTGTGTGTGTATTTATATGTATTCTTTTTATCTTCTCTTCCATTATAGCTTATTATAAGATATTGGGTATAGTTCCCTGTGCTATACAGTAAGTCCTTTTGGTTATCTATTATATATATATATATATATATATATATATATAGTATATTTTATCTATACTATATATTGTATAGTATATATTATATATATATAATACAACATATTATACTATATATATATAATATATAGTATATTTTATGTATATTTTAATCTCTAACTCCTAATTAAACCCCCCTTCTCTTTGGTAACCATGTTTGTTTTCTCTGTTTGTGAGTCTGTTATAAATAAGTTCATTTGTTTCATTTTTTTAAGATTCCACATACTGAGCTTTCACTTTTCATGCATTCACTTTCATGCATTGGAGAAAGAAATGGCAACCCACTCCAGTGTTCTTGTCTGGAGAATCCCAGGGACAGGGGAGCGTGGTGGGCTTCCGTCTATGGGGTTGCACAGAGTTGGACACGACTGAAGTGACTTAGCAGCAGCAGTAGCCTACGAGCAATAACATATCATATTTGTCTTTCTCTGTCTGGCTTACTTCACTTTAGTATGATAATTTCCGGGTCCCTCTTAGTTCCGTTCAGTTCAGTCGCTCAGTTGTGTCTGACTCTTTGTGATCCCATGAATTGCAGCACGCCAGGCCTCCCTGTCCATCACCAACTCCCGGAGTTCACTCAGACTCATGTCCATCGAGTCAGTGATGCCATCCAGCCATCTCATCCTCTGTCGTCCCCTTCTCCTCCTGCCCCCAATCCCTCCCAGCATCAGAGTCTTTTCCAATGAGTCAGCTCTTCTCATGAGGTGGCCAGAGTACTGGAGTTTCAGCTTCAGCATCATTCCTTCCAAAGAAATCCCAGGGCTGATCTCCTTCAGAATGGACTGGTTGGATCTCCTTGCAGTCCAAGGGACTCTCAACAGTCTTCTCCAACACCACAGTTCAAAAGCATCAATTCTTCACACTCAGCCTTCTTCACAGTCCAACTCTCACATCCATACATGACCACAGGAAAAACCATAGCCTTGACTAGACAGACCTTTTTTGGCAAAGTAATGTCTGCTTTTCAATATGCTATCTAGGTTGGTCATAACTTTTCTTCCAAGGAGTAAGTGTCTTTTAATTTCATGGCTGCAGTCACCATCTGCAGTGATTTTGGAGCCCAGAAAAATAAAGTCAGCCACTGTTTCCACTGTTTCCCCATCTATCTGCCATGAAGTGACGGGACCAGATGCCATAATCTTAGTTTTCACAATGTTGAACTTTAAGCCAACTTTTTCACTCTCCACTTTCACTTTCATCAAGAGGCTTTTTAGTTCCTCTTCACTTTCTGCCATAAGGGTGGTGTCATCTGCATATCTGAAGTTATTGATATTTCTCCTGGCAATCTTGATTCTAGCTTGTGCTTCCTTCAGCCCAGCGTTTCTCATGATGTACTCTGCATAGAAGTTAAATAATCAAGGTGACGATATACAGCCTTGACATGCTCCTTTCCCTATTTGGAACCAGTCTGTTGCTCCATGTCCAGTTCTAACTGTTGCTTCCTGACCTGCATACAAGTTTCTCAAGAGGCAGGTAAGGTGGTCTGATATTCTCATCTCTTTTAGAGTTTTCCACAGTTTATTGTGATCCACACAGTCAAGGGTTTTGGCATAGTCAATAACGCAGAAATAGATATTTTTCTGGAACTCTATTGGTTTTTCAATGATCCAGCGGATATTGGCATTTTGATCCTGGTTCTTCTGCCTTTTCTAAAACCAGCTTGAACATCTGGAAGTTCTTGGTTCACGCATTACTGAAGCCTGGCTTGGAGAATTTTGAGCATTACTTTACCAGTAGTTCTTCGTAGTAGCTCTACCCATTTACATTCCCACCAACAGTGTAGGAGAATTCCTTTATATCCAATCTCCCTAGCATACGTTATTTGTAGACATTTTGATACTGTCCATTTTGACTGTGTTGATACTTCATCACAGTTTCAATTTACGTTTCTCTCATAATTAACCTGGGCTTCCCTGGTGGCTCAGAGGTTAAAGCGTCTGCCTGGAATGTGGGAGACCGAGGTTTGATCCCTGGGGTCAGGAAGATCCCCTGGAGAAGGAAATGGCAACCCATTCCAGTCCTCTTGCCTGGAGAATATCATGGAGGGAGGAGCCTGGTAGGCTACAGTACATGGGGTTGCAATGAGGAGGACACGACTGAGCGACTTCGCTTTCATAATTAACCATGTTGAACATCTTTTCTTTCCTTTTGTGCCTTTTAGACATCTGTATGTCTCCTTTGGATAAATGCCTTCTAGATCTTCTTCCTAATATTTATTCATTGTTTTTTTTGTTTGTTTGTTTTGATATTGAGCTGCATGAGCTGTTTGTATATTTTGGAATATAATCCCTTGTCAGTTACAACATTGGCAAATATTTTCTCCCATTACATAGGTAGTCATTTTGTTTTTGGTTTCCTTTGTTGTGCAGAAGCTTTTAAGTTTAATTAGGTCTGATTTGTTTATTTTTATTACTCTAGGTAGTGGATCCAAAAACATATTGTGGTGATTTATGTTAAAAATTTTCTGTGTATTTTTCCTCTAGGAGGTTTATAGTTTCCAGTCTTACACTTAGGTCTTAAATACATTTTGAGTTTATATTTGTGTGTGGTGTTAGAGAATATCCTGTTTTTATTCTTTTAGATATAGATGTCTGGTTTTCCCAGCACCACTTATTGAAGAAACTCTTTTCTCCATTGTATATTCTCATCTCCTTTGTTGCAGGTTAATTGACCATATATGTGTGGGTTTATTTCTGGGCTATCTATTCTGTTTGACTGATCTAAATTTCTGTTTTTGTGCCAATGTCATACTGTCTTGATTACCGTTAACTTTAATACTGTCACATCAAAAGCATATCACTGTTGTATAGTCACTAAGTCACATCTGACTTTTGTAACCCAATGAACTTGTACCCCACCAGGCTCCTCTGTCCATGGAATTCCCAGGCAAGCATACTGGAGTGGGTTACCATTTCCTTCTACAGGGGATCTTCCTGACCCAGGTAATGATTCCACATCTCATGTACTGCAAGTGATTCTTTACAGTGGGAAGCTCATCAAAAGCATAGCAGATTGTAATAAATTATGAAATATAAGAGTAAAACAAAAACCCAAACATCTCCAAAAAATGGCTAGCATCTTAAGTAATTAAACTGATTAGCAAAATGTGATTGAAATTTTTATTAGTTTCTCAGCTTTATCTGTTTCTCAGAAAACATACGTAACAGACAGACCCAGGAAGTCATATGGTGAAAGCTGACTGTATGAGTATCTCTCTAGTGATATACTGGAAATAAAATCAGTCATGAGAGTCACAACATGCAAGAGCTGTAAAAAAATAAGCCTGGGCTGTTTGTACAGATACCCGCCCTCTGGTCTCCACTGTCTATCACTCTTCCTTCAGTTTTTAAAAAACTTCTCTACGTTTCATTGCTGGAACAAGATTTAACACTTTTTCACTATAATATTTATTATCTATGCTGATATTGACACCATAGTCTATATAGTCAGCATTTCTTTTTTAATTTTCCCCAGTGTTCTAGGTTTCCATATGTGTGTATATGTGTGTGTGTGTGTGTGTGTGTGTGTGTGTATGTTTAAATTTATCTAGAAATCCAAGAAGTAGTTTTCCGACAAATAATTTACTCTTAGGAGCAAATAAAACCCATAATAGCAGTAACAATAAAAAATGGTTTCTCTGGAAACTTCTCTAGTTCTCTCTTAGCAGAATGGAAAATGCAAAGATGTTAGGCCTCTTATATGTTCTCATTTAGATGCTTGTCTTTTGTGTCTAGAGGGTAAATTTTGTCTTTCATTTTTAAATTTGCTGGGTTCATATGTAATTTTTGTCCTCCTATACAAGAACTCTAATTCACCTGCTGTGTAATTGACAGATATGAGCAACAGTCATATCTTGGTATTTTCCATGTATTTCCTCTGTGTTCTCATCATTATAGCCTCTGCCTCTTCCTCTGTTTTCTTGCAGCTCTTGCTGTCTCGAAGATATGAAGGAGTATTGATATCCATTGCTCATAAGTATATTCTTTGTGAGATTCCCAGTGCACAGAGCTTCAGACAAAATGGTCTTGGATTTGTTAACTAAGTTTGGAAAATGCTCATTCCACATTGCAAGCTGTGGATGATTAGCTGAACCCTAAAGAAGTGTTGCTTTCTTCCTGAAAAACTGCAGGGAAAATTTTAGGTATTTTCAACAACACTAAAAAATCCGACAAAAGTATTAATATTTGTTCCATTATAATGGTAAAACAGTTTAACTGCATCTCATCCTTCTCTTCAGTACTCCCACTCTAAAACTAAATAATAACAAAAAAATAAAACAAAAAAATCCCAAAAACCTCTTGACCAAAAGAGTAGTTAAAGACAAAACTTAATCTGTTTTACACTTGGCAATTTTCATATAATATCTAGCATCAGCGTTAATTTTGATTTTGTAGCTTTCAGCTTGTGTAACTAAATATTCCACTAGTAAATTTTTTAAACAAAAATCTCTGTCCCCAAATGTGAAATTTAGTCATCACTTCTGGAAACATGAAATAGCTTATAATTATGTTTTCATCCTATTTTATTTTTAATGAGTTAAAAAATGGCAAGATTCCAGCTCAAGCAGGACACAGATTTGGGCAGTTGACCCAGACTGGTCTAGTCATGACGATTTTCCTAGATCACCAAGTAGTAGATGATTTAATCCTGACTTTAATTTACAGATTATCTAGGTTTCTAATATGACACCTGATGTCCCAAGATGTTATCTCTTCCTTACTTGCCCATAACTATTTCATGGTTCTTCCACGAGCACAGATGTGTATGAATCTTGTCATGGCTTTCCATGAACCCTCTGAGGTCTATTTGACTTACAGTAATAACGATTATTTATAGCCACTGTTTCTGCAACTATTCTTTGGTTTGAAGTGTCTCTTAAGGCATTATGTAGATGTGTAAATGACACGGTTTTCCAGGCATTTGACTCAAACCTTGAAGTCTCAAATTTTAAAGAGTTTATGATTTCTGTCACTTATGGTGCAGTTTTCTAGTGATGATCAAGGCAATAGAAGACAGCACTTAGTAGGACTGAAAGCTACTTGTCACAGGAGAAGGCAGGTCTGTGTGGTTAATATGATAAAATGGGGGATGGGGATGTATTGTGATATGTCATTCAAAACTGGTCTGTTCATCTCTACCTGTCCCAAGTCAGGTAATCATATTATTTTCTTATGATATTAAAAACAAGCAAGATATAAATCGAAAATAAGGTAAAAATAAAGATAGGGTGTGTTACATACTACATGAAGAGAAGTCACCAGTTTATTCTAAGAAAGAGAGAGAATTGAAAATTTGAATACATCGAAGTTTTCAAGGAATATCTTTACAAGGAAAAACTAAACCCAGCCAAACTCAGCAGCTATAGCAGAGCAGATTGGAGGTCAAATTGCTTAAGAGCATGGGACCAGACTAATTTTGGCTCATATCTGGCTCTGTTGGTTACAAAATTTTATTTCTATAGATTTCTTTAACCTGTCTAATCCTCATGGTTCTTAGAATCTCCTTCATAGTGATACTGGGAGGAATGCAAGGAGAACTATATAAAAAGTGCCTAACACAGAGTAGGTGGCGAGTAGCTGGTTATTATCATTAATAGCAGAAGCAATATCACAAGGTCAGAAAAAAAGTCATAATGCCCTCTTCAGCTCTAAATGCATTTTTTTTTAATGATTCTTTCCACTTGATAGGCCCAGTGCAAGATGGTCGTGTCCAGAGGCTCTTAAATTTTAATCATGGATGATGAATTATATAGTGCAGGAGCTACTCTGAAGGCTGCATTTGGAATGGAGACTAAACTTTCACTAGTGGTTGGAAGTGGATAAATTAATTTATCTTTTCATCTCGGGTGAGCCCTTGGAGGAAATCATTATCATAAAACATTGTAAATCTATAGACTTGGCAGCTTTTGCCCTGCAGAGTCTCGGGACTTGAGTAAATATGGAGATTTAGAGATTTACTGTCTTTTCCTTTGAAGAGGTGATTTCCCTTGGTAGGGAAAGACGGACATGGCAATAGGCAAAAGAAAAAGAAAAAAAAAATCTTGTTTTAACTTTGAACCTGAACCAGCTTTGAAATACATATATCTCTTTACCAGGATAGCTTTCTCAGCTGCAAAGCCATTTTTATTAAATTACAATATTAAAGTTTAGAGCAAAGAGGAGCTGGGGGAAAAGATCTTACTCAATATATGCACCTATCATGAATCAACAGTAAAGGCTCCGAATCATTATCAATATTTCCTCTGAGGCCTAGTGAAACAGGAAAACATTATTAGTATATATTGTCAAGGCAAGAAATTGAAAATGGAAAAGAAAAGTTACTATTTAGCCTAAAAGTCAAAAGTTGCATTTGATTGAAACAAAAGTTTTTTAAGAAAATGTTTCTCTTAAGACTTTTCCAGTAATTATCAAGAGTGTTTATCTATCTAAATCTGTCTAGTGCAGTGGTGCAGCGTGCTCAGTTTTATCTGACTCTTTGTGACCCCATGAACTGTAGCCTGCCAGGCTCCTCTGTCCGTGGACTTTTCCAGGCAACAATAATAGAATGGATTGCCATTTCTTTCTCAGGGGATCTTCCTGACTGAGGGATCGAAACTGTGTCTCCTGCCATCTCAGATTCTTTACCACTGTGCCACCTGGGAAGCCCAGAAATATTTGCCGAGATACACATAATTAAAACCATTATGTATCCTTTTGACATACATTATCATTTAATTCAATAAAATCATTTTATGAAATCTCTTGAAGAATGTCTAAAGGAGAATGTATCTTCATTTAAAAGCATACATCCTTGAAGTTAAGCAGTTTTCCCTGGAATCAGTTCTAACTGATAGTGCACAACAGTCAAGTGAGATTCAAGCTCAGTGTCCCTTGTATACAGAACAAAAGAAAATGAAGGAAAGTAAGTTGTAGAAGGCACCTGTTGATTACTAAGAAATGGACAAACCTGTGAGATGGGACAGGTGGCCTTGCAAGTGTTTCTGGGTGTATGTGAGAGAGAGCAGGGGAGAGAGAGAGAGAGACTGAGAGTAACCAATAGGGAATGTAGCTATGTGACATGGTGATCCAGGCCCTCCAGCTTAAAGACCATCATGATCAGAGGCTAAGCTTTCTTCATGTGCTAAGATGGCACTCCTCTTTCTTTTATCTCTTTATTCATTAATGCCATCAAAATCAATATGTCAGATAATTGGCTTAAAAATGTACTTGATTTGTTTTCCCTCTGCTATAGATATGACAACAGAATATTAGTCAAGAGAATATGGGAGTTTCAGAAAAGACAGCATATGGGAACATCGATATGTGCATACGTGCTAAATTGCTTCCGTCATATCTGATTCTTTGTGACCCTCTGGACCGGCTAGGCTGTTCTGCCCTTGGAATTCTCCAAGCAACAATACTAGAGTGGATAGCCTTTCCCTTCTCCAGAGAATCTTCCTGACCAGAGATTGAAACCAAGTCTCCCACACTGCAGGCAGATTCTTTACTCTCTGAGCCACCAGGGAAACCCAAACATTGATATACCATGTTCTAAATACCTAACTACCAGCAGTATCTGTAATGCCAACTTTCAACGACAAGACCAGAATATGATGTGTTATGTTTTCTAGAATATGATATGTTTTCTAGAATATCTTACAGTATCCTAAGGAGAAGGATATTGAACTGTTTATAATTACAGTCATCCTTTGGTTTTAGGACCTACCCCAATATTACAAGAGGATAGGACTTTGACTTTCTATACAAATGTGCATGATTTGACTACATATAATGCCGAAGAATTGATGCTTTTGAACTGTGGTGTTGGAGAAGACTCTTGAGAGTCCCTTGGACTGCAAGGAGATCCAACCAGTCCATTCTGAAGGAGATCAACCCTGGGATTTCTTTGGAAGGAATGATGCTAAAGCTGAAACTCCAGTACTTTGGCCACCTCATGCAAAGAGTTGACTCATTGGAAAAGGCTGTGATGCTGGGAGGGATTGGGGGCAGGAGGCGAAGGGGACAACAGAGGATGAGATGGCTGAATGGCATCACAGACTCGATGGACATAAGTTGGAGTGAACTCTGGGAGCTGGTGATGGACAGGGAGGCCTGGTGTGCTGTGATTCAGAGGGTCACAAAGAGTCAGACATGACTGAGCAACTGAACTGAATGATAAATAGTGTGTGGATCACAATAAACTGTGGAAAATTCTGAAAGAGATGGGAATACCAGACCATCTGACCTGCCTCTTGAGAAACCTATATGCAGGTCAGGAAGCAACAGTTAGAACTGGACATGGAACAACAGACTGGTTCCAAATAGGAAAAGGAGTATGTCAAGGCTGTATATTGTCACCTTGCTTATTTAACTTCTATGCAGAGTACATCATGAGAAATGCTGGGCTGGATGAAGCACAAGCTGGAATTAAGGTTGCTGGGAGAAATATCAATAACCTCAGATATGCCAATGACACCACCCTTATGGCAGAAAATGAAGAGGAACTAAAAAGCCTTTTTTTGAAACTGAAAGAGAAGAGTGAAAAAGTTGGCTTAAAGCTCAACATTCAGAAAATGAAGATCATGGCATCTGGTCCCATCACTTCATGGGAAATAGATGGGGAAACAGTGGAAACAGTGTCAGACTTTATATTTTGAGGCTGCAAAATCACTGCAGATGGTGATTGCAGCCATAAAATTAAAAGATGCTTACTCCTTGGAAGGAAAGTTATGACCAACCTGGATAGCATATTCAAAAGCAGAGAGACATTACTTTACAAACAAAGGTCCATCTAGTCAAGGCTATGGTTTTCCCAGTAGTCATGTATGGATGTAAGAGTTGGACTGTGAAGAAAGCTGAGTGCCGAAGAATTGATGCTTTTGAACTGTGGTGTTGGAGAAGACTCTTGAGAGTCCCTTGAACTGCAAGGAGATCCAACCAGTGCATTCTAAATGAGATCAGTCCTGGGTGTTCATTGAAAGGACTGATGCTAAAGCTGCAACTCCAATACTTTGGCCACCTCATGTGAAGAGTTGACTCATTGGAAAAGACTCTGATGCTGGGAGGGATTGGGGGCAGGAGGAGAAAGGGACGACCGAGGATAAGATGGCTGGCTGGCATCACTGACTCTATGGACATGGATTTGAGTGAACTCCGGGAGTTGGTGATGGACAGGAGGCCTGGCCTGCTGCAATTCATGGGGTCACAAAGAATCGGACATGACTGAGTGACTGAACTGAACTGAACTGAACTGAATGATGAATAACACATTTTCAGGAAAAGCATTGATAATTTTAAAGAATTGTTCAAAGTCCTAACCAATGGTTTTCACACACTATTGTTACAGTAGAGTTCTCTTACTCTATTATTTTGTTTTCTGCTTCTCCAACTCTGTTTTGTTTCTTTTCCTTCTCCTCATATACTCTTTCCTTTTTCTTTAGTCAGTGGTTAAATGGACTCTTATATAAACTTTACTATTTAAGGAAGAAAAACAGAAACAAAACCAGAAAGTTTAAAACACAGATGAGGGCAGGAAACTAAGTTTTACACGACCATTAACTATGAGTGTCTCTATTCCTACCTTCAGCGTGTGCCCAGGGAATACAAGCAACCGTAGCAGTTTTCAAAATTCCTTTTGAAAACTGTACTCTTGACTATAGAAAAATCTGCAGTAATGGTAGAATTCTACTTGCTACTTTAGAATTTCACTGAGTTTAGACCTATAAGATAGTTATTTTAACAATGAAGTTGCCTGCTTACAAATTCAAGTAATCCCTCTTAGGCAATACTAACTTTTTCCCATTGCAAACTTATTTCTAAAATTTCAATGTCTTTACTTTTGAATCTAAATGTTCCATATTAGCTTCTCAATGAACATATTAAGTAACATATAATTTGAATTCCTGAACAGTGTAGTTCAGACTGCATATGTGATCATATTACTGTCCCCACTTAACCAAAAAAAATACTCTGGCAAGGATTTCCTCATATTTCTGTGAGCAGACTTATCAGATAATTTGCTTGTCTTTAGAAGAAAAAAAGAATACACCACTTGACATGAACTGACAGATGTTGAAATAGTGATAGTATTTATACCTTTTGCCCTTCTTTGAAATTAGTGGTCTTGACTCCTATATTCATGGGCATAATAGAATTCCAAGTTACGAATAATCAGTGTGAAATTGACACACACACCTTTGGTGCTCATAACCATCTGAAATTGAGGATCATAGAGTCTATTTGGAAAAACGAGAGGTACACAACATATATCTCCAGTGATAATATAACATATGCTAACTTACTCAAAAAAAAGAACTTTTAAGCTAATTTATTTAATTTTTGTTTTCCTCTAAGAAGAACTTTGTCAATTTTTTTATGATTATCAAAACAGATTTTTTTACATTCCTTCCTCCAAACTTCTGACTCCAAGGCTAGTGGGTTTATCGGATTGTTACCACTCTCCATTACATTATCAGCACTGGTATCGTAAGCAAGAATTTTATTAAAAGGCATTATTATTAAAGAGGTACTATCTAGAGATGAAAGTGAAAGAAGAGAGTGAAAAAGTTGGCTTAAAGTTCAATGTTCAGAAAACGAAGATCAAGGCATCTGGTCCCATCACTTCATGGCAAATAGATGGAGAAACAGTGGAAACAGTGTCAGACTTTAGTTTTTTAGGCTCCAAAATCACTGCAGATGGTGACTGCAGCCATGAAATTAAAAGATGCTTACTCCTTGGAAGGAAGGTTATAACCAACCTAGAAAGCATATTAAAAAGCAGAGACATCACTTTGCCAACAAAGGTCCGTCTAGTCAAGGCTATGGTTTTCCCAGTAGTCATATATGGATGTGAGAGTTGAACTGTGAAGTAAGCTGAGTGCCGAAGAATTGATGCTTTTGAACTGTGGTGTTGGAGAAGACTCTTGAGAGTCCCTTGAACTGCAAGGAGATCCAACCAGTGCATTCTAAATGAGATCAGTCCTGGGTGTTCATTGGAAGGACTGATGCTAAAGCTGCAACTCCAATACTTTGGCCACCTCATGTGAAGAGTTGACTCATTGGAAAAGACTGTGATGCTGGGAGGGATTGGGGGCAGGAAGAGAAGGGGACAACAGAGGATGAGATGACTAGATGGCACACCGACTTGATGGACGTGAGTTTGAGTGAACTCCAGGAGTTGGTGATGGACAGGGAGGCCTGGCGTGCTGCAATTCATGGGGTCTCAAAGAGTCAGACATGACTGAGTGACTGAACTGAACTGATGTAGATATGGGTTAAGGCAATCCAGTACATTCTATCAAATGGTGATTTTCATTAGCAATTTTTGATTGACTTTAATTTTAAAATATCTTGACTGACTTGCTGACGTCTATCATCTTCAGTGATAATTAAAGTCAATTGAAGCATTGTATCTATAAATACTCTAATATATACACAAATAAATTCACCAAGATATCACATCCAGAATACGAAAATGATAAAGGTAACTTAAAAAATCTTAGGTGTTATGAATATTATCATTAAAATATTTTTAAATGTGAGGTTTGGAAATGAAAGGAATCCCCTGGAAAAAAATTCAGAAATACAAAGATACACAGATGTGCATGTGCACACACACACAGATGCACACACACAAAACAAGGATATATGACTAATCTGAGAGGTTCAATAGCTGATGAATAAAAATTACTAAAAAAAAGAAAGATGAAATTAGACCACAATAAATCAAAGAACACTTAAAAAGATTTTTCTCAAACTGAAAGCATAAATCTTCAGATTAAAAGATTCCACCAAGGGCCCAGAAAAATTAGTAAAAATACTTTCACACTTATAATCTTTATTATGAAAGTTCAAAGTATCAAAAATATAAAGAGGATCTAAAAGTTCAAACTGGGAAACCAAAACCAATAAAAGAAGTTCATATCCCTTTGATTTTAGCAACTGTATAGTGAACTGATAACAGTAAAGTCATTCCATCAAAATTGTAAAAAAAAAATTTTGTCTAGAATTTTATTATTAATTTGTCATAATATATAGAAAGATTTACTATACAAGGATTTGGTACATTTGTCTTCTAACATAGTTTTACTAAATTATGTAAAGAATTACTCCAGCAAAATGAGGCACATACCAGGAAAAAGCAAGTCATAACTTTCAGGAGGCAGTGTTTCCAGTTCTGACAAGCAATGAAAAAAAGTTTTACTGTGATTGATACAATCTAGAGTAGGGAAAATAATAATTCATATGGAGTCAGAGAAATCTAATTTGTGGAAGAGAAATCTTTAAAAGCATAGAGACTATACTGGAAAATTTAAGAGTGTGACTGAGAATTGGAAAACATGTAGGAAAAGTTTGGAATACTAAAAGACTGTTCTAAAATTGTTGTGTTGTGTAGTTACTAACTCATGTCCAGCTCTTTGCAACCCCCATGGACTATAGCCAGTCAGGCTTCTCTGTCCATGGGATTTCCCAGACAAGAATAGTGGAGTAAGTTGTCATTTCCTTCTCCAGGAGATCCTCCTGACCCAGGGATACAACCTATATCTCCTGCATTGCCAGGTGGATTCTTTACCACTGAGCCACCTGGGAAACCCCATTCTAAAATTAGGGATTTATTATTGAAAAGTTGATGTATAAATTATTCTCTGCTTAAGCATATTATTTAAAGTCACACAAAGGAAGTAAGAAAACTAAGGGTAATACCAATATGAATGTAATTGTGAGGCATCTGTCAGAGAGATAGGAATGAATAATATCAATGAGCTAAATTTTTTCATTATTATTTTAGAAAATTGAGTGTCATTTAAGATGTTTAAAACATTAATTATCCTTTTACTGAAGCAGATTTGTAAAGATACATGTATGCATATATTAGTTGGGTTTCTAAATGGAAAAAAAATGTTAAAAATAATGGTGAATGCAAAAGCACTTAGCAAAATAAATTAAGTATCAATTTTTTTTAAAAAAGTTATTACTGGCCAGTTATTACTGGCCATTATTGAGGGAGATTTGATGACAACGGAAAGAAAATGGAGCCTGCAGTTGCTGGCACTATTTGGTGCTATGTGACAGTGAGAAGGGCAAGTGAAAGCATAAATGTCCAAGATCTGCTCTGGGAAAACATGGTCCTTTTGGGCAAACAGCTAAATCCAACTGCCTTGACTATACATCTTCCTAGCAAAAGCATACCACTTAAGCACTCTTTACTGGCATACAGAAGCTGATTCATGTAGCCAGTTTTATATTCAGGGAATGTGCTTTCAACAAAATATTTGGGATTCATCTGAGGGACTATTAAAATAGAATTCAAATAAGAAGGCATATCTGCATTGATTTTAAAATATTCATTAAGTTACATATGCATTCTTTTCATCTTAATTCTAATTCAATAGGAATTTATTTTCCTCTAATGTGTGGATTATAGGTCTGCATTTTATTTGTTACATATTAAATTATTAAGTGTAAAACTTTTGTTTCTAGCTCACAGATATCTTTCCAGTATTCCATTTAGATGTGGCCTACACATTGCATTTTAATCATCATTTCTTTAGAAAATATTGTAAGATTTGGCAGACATTGGCATTTCTTTTTTCATTATTTATTATTATTTTGATCATTATATAATGTTCTCACTTCAAATCTAAATTTGGAATCACTTTATCACCTCTGTAAAATGTCTTCTGATATTTACTTTCTTATAGTCATATCACACACATCTTCATTTTAAGCACCCAAATAAATCAGTAATTATGCATTGTATTCCCCAATCCGTATCTCTAATGAGAGTATCCATCTGTCTGTCTCCCTCAATATCTCTATATCTTTATATAAGAAAAATTATCACAATGAATGTTTTTAGTTTTTAGAAAGTTTTCATTAGTGTATAAGCTATTTGAAAACTAAAGTTTTCATTAGTGTATAAGCTATTTGCTAATATTTTATAAATACATTATTCATTTAAAAATAATGAAAGTAGTCTGTGGAAGGTAGAAGAAACATAGGGAACCCAGAGCCAATACTGCGAGGATGAATATGTCTAAGGATAGCTGGTAAGAACAGTGGACCAAGAATGGATCATTGGAGTAAAGAGAAGATAATAACAGAAATTGATTTAAATGGAAAGGGTTAGAGGATGTGAGAGGGGACTATAGGACATAATTTAATTAGTTAGATGTGTGAACATAAAGGGACAGTTGTAATTGAGAATTTAATAATGCTTCTAAAGTTTGTTCAGAAGCCTATCACTTTCCTTTCAGCAATAACTGAAGAGGTTGCCTCAAATCAGATATTCAACTTGGAGGTACAAGTTTTGAAAACTGAAAATCATGAGGTTTAAAAGATAAGCTTGGTATTAGACACCACACACAAAAATAAAGTCAAAATGGATTAAAGATCTAAATGTAAGATGAGAAACTATAAAACTCCTAGAGGAGAACATAGGCAAAACACTCTCTGACATAAATCACAGCAGGATCCTCTATGATCCACCTCCCAGAATACTGGAAATAAAAGCAAAAACAAACAAATGGGATCTAATTACAATTAAAAGCTTCTGCACAACAAAGGAAACTATAAGCAAAGTGAAAAGACAGCCTTCTGAATGGGAGAAAATAATAGCAATTGAAGCAACTGACAAACAACTAATCTCAAAAATATACAAGCAACTTATGCAGCTCAATTCCAGAAAAATAAACGACCCAATCAAAAAATGGGCCAAAGGACTAAATAGACATTTCTCCAAAGAAGACATACAGATGGCTAACAAACACATGAAAAGATGCTCAACATCACTCATTATTAGAGAAATGCAAATCAAGACCACAATGAGGTACCACTTCACACCAGTCAGAATGTCTGTGATCCAAAAGTCTGCAAACAATAAATGCTGGAGAGAGTGTGGAGAAAAGGGAACCCTCTTACACTGTTGGTGGGAATGCAAACTAGTACAGCCACTATGGAGAACAGTGTGGAAATTCCTTAAAAAATTGCAAATAGAACTGCCTTATGACCCAGCAATCCCACTGCTGGGAATACACACCAAGGAAACCAGAATAGAAAGAGACACATGTACCCCAATGTTCATCGCAGCACTGTTTATAATAGCCAGGACATGGAAACAACCTAGATGTCCATCAGCAGGTGAATGGATAAGAAAGCAGTGGTACATATACACAATGGAGTATTACTCAGCCATTAAAAAGAATATATTTGGATCAGTTCTGATGAGATGGATGAAACTGGAGCCGATTATACAGAGTGAAGTAAGCCAGAAAGAAAAACACCAATACAGTATACTAATACATATATATGGAATTTAGAAAGATGGTAAGGATGACCCTGTATGCGAGACAGCAAAAGAGACACAGATCTATAGAACGGACTTTTGGACTCTGAGGGAGAGGGAAAGGGTGGGGTGATTTGGGAGAATGGCATTGAAACATGTATGCTATCATGTAAGAAACAAATCGCCAGTCTAGGCTCAATACAGGATACAGGATGCTTGGGGCTGGTGCACGGGGATGATCCAGAGAGATGATATGGGGTGGGAGGTGGGAGAGGGGTTCAGGATTGGGAACTCATGTACACCCATGGCGGATTCATGTCAATGTATGCAAAACCAATACAGTATTGTAAAGGAAAATAAAGTAAAAATAAAAATTAAAAAAATAAAATAGATAAGAAATAAAGACATGCTGTACAGCAAAAAAAAAAAAAAAAAGTAAGCTATGTCAGTCCATTCAGGAAACCCAGTTCTTCTGTATCAGATGCTGAAAATTCTTTAGAGTAGTAAACCATTTGAACTTATTAATATATAACTAATTGTTTCGCTTAAACTTGAACAAATGACCAGGGAGGAAAAGTAATCCATAGAGGTGCAGAGCTTAATTTTATGACAAGAGCTAATTCTAAGAACAACCTCTGTGAATAAAGCTTGCCTATGGTAGAAGTGAACTTTGAAATTTCCAGTGTTTTGTCACAAAGAAATGTTATTTTTAATATTTACTGAAAAAGTGTGTGAAAAAATTAGGTTAACAATGAAAATCTAGGTGTCCAATAGTTTCACAAACATATTTGTGACTATCGCTGCTAATGACACTAGGAAAAGACTGTCATTTAAATGTATTGCCAGAATTTCTTTCTTCAAAGCAATCCATTTTATTCAGGTTTACATATTTTGAGACTTGTGTGTTTTCTGTTAGGGTATAATTATCCAACATTTTTGATTACTTTTTAATATTCATTAATTTTTATCTATAATTTCTATCTATCTTTTATAAAAGCCTTTTGGGTACCTGGACCCACTTCTAATGTGTGGGAGGGTGATTTTTCCCATACCACCAGTGCTCCATAGTCACCAGCTGGGTGTCCTGTAATTCAACTCAATTCAGACATCATCATCTACCAGTGTTTCCCTTGTGGCTCACAAGAATCTGCCTGCAATGTGGGAGACCTGGTTTGATCCCTGGGTTGGGAAGATCCCTTGGAGAAGGGAATAGCTGCCCACTCCAGCATTCTTGACTGGAAAATTCCATGGACAGAGAATCCTGGCAAGCTACAGTCCATGGGGTTGCAAAGAGCCAGACATGACTGAGCGACTAACATTTTCATTTTCACTCTTGCAGGAAGACAGCTCCAGTATTACCGTATATAACTACAGTTTGAACTAGATGTTTAGATCCAGAAGGAATCTAGCAAAGTCTGTTAAAATTCCTCTCTATGTCCCACTGTCTCTGCATTGCCCAGCAAATGTTTCTCTACAAAACATTTGCTTTTCCATGTCGATGTGAATTCCCTTCCTTCTTTTTGAAATTTCCAAACCACTGCTCTCAGCATCCTATTGTGTCTTTAGCTGTAGATAGTCTTTAAGGTGAGGGATTCAGCTATTTTGGCAAGTTAATTCTCTTGAATCTCTCCACCATATACATGCTATTAAACTTTTGTTTGATTTTCTCCTGTTATCTGTCTCAAGTCAATTTAATTCAGCCAAAAGAACCTAGATGGGTGGAAGAAAATTTCTTCTTCCCTAACATTATAAATCACAATGTCATAAAAAGTAAATACCACCTATTCTGTAATATGTAGAGAATACCAAAAACCATACAAAATGGATTTTCAATTACCATAAAACTACTTTGCTATATATACATCTTTTCTAGATACTTACAAAAAGACAGTGTAGGTAATATTCCAAATGAAATGCTTCAGGCTTATAAAATAAAATGTTGAATGTTGTGACTTATCTATTATAATTAATATTAAAAGAAACACAGCTATAATAACTTGATCAAATATGTAATGGGAAAATCCTTTTAACCAAATACTTCTAATTTAAAGAGAAATATATATATAGGTACATATTGTAGAAAGTATGCATATTTCAAAATACAAGTGTCAAGTGTCAATTAAAAGAAAAACTCAACAACATAAAAGTTGTTTTATTTGGGGATCCTACTGAGGACTCAGGAGGTAGATAGCCTGTCAGGCTGCTCTTAGGAACTGTTCCAAGGAAGTAAGGGAGGAGCCAAGATGTCTATATACATATGAAGCTTTTTATTTTTTGGCTGGGTCATGTAGTTAAGTATAAAATATTACTGCTAATCATAATGAACAGACATCTGAGTTTCACAGTTTTAAGTGCTTTTCTGTGTGTGGAAAGATGCAAGAATCTGGGGTCACTGAAATTTGTCCTTAGATATGTATCTTATTTGTCCTTGGGCATGTATCCTCCATGCCCTGGAGGAGGCCATGGCAACCCACTCCAGTATTCTTGCCTGGAGAATTCCATGGACAGAGGAGCCTGGCAGACTGCAGTCCATAGAGTTGTATGGAGTCAGACATGACTGAAGCACACACATGCACAAATATATCTTAACTGGGCTTTCCTAGTGACTTAGTGGTAAAGAGTCCACCTACCAAGCAGGAGACTCAGATTCAAGGTTTGGGTCAATTTCAGAAAGATTGCCTGGAGGAGGAAATGGCAACCCACTCCAGTATTACTGCCTGGAGAATCCCATGGACAGAGGAGCCTGGGGGCTACAATCCATAGGGTGGGAAAGAGTCAGACACAGCTGCAGCAACTAAACAACAAATATATCTTAGTTTTCTGGGGCCAATGTACAAAGCCCAGCATGCTTTCTGTCTTTCTCAAGCCTGAATTCCGCTTGGGTACACTATAGCAGTTAATGGCTTGATCCTTGTAGAACTGCAATGGCAGGCAGCATTTTTGTTTTTAATTTACACAGTTTTCCACATATTTTTGCAATGATACTTAGTAGAGATAATACATGTGAAGCGAAGCACTTAGCTCAATACCTGGCATAGAACAAAAGTTTTTGATTCTTTTGTTTTCCATAGCTATATCTTGAATTGTGCTGTGATGGGCTGATATTTGTTATGCTCTATGTGTTTGCGTGCGTGTATGTGTGCTAAGTTGCTTCAGTCATACCTGACAGTTTGTAACCTCATGGACTGTAGCCCACCAGGCCCCTCTGTCCATGTGCTTCTCCAGGCAAGAATACTGGAGTGGGATGCCATTTCCTTCTCCAGGGGATCTTTCCAACCCAAGGATCGAACCCTTGTCTCTTGTATCTCCTGCATTGGCAGATGGGTTCTTTACCACTAGCAGCCACCTTGGAAGCCCCCAAGGTACTCTATATGTTGCTAAATAACATATTTATGTAAATAAGATTTTAGAAGAATCTTTTACAAGCAAATAAAAGATTTGTCTGGAAAAAAGTCTTATCAGCAGATTTCTTATAATTGCAGACACTTAAGCCTTCCATTAGGTGACAGTTTATTCCTTATCTGAAATGCTGCAAACTCCTGAAAGTTTATGTTGTCCTTTCCTCTAATTCTAGATTTATGAGATATTCTGGCATTGTGGTTTGTACATTGCCTTAAATACACAAATAGTTTTACTAAAGTTAATTCATTAATTTTCAGGGAGGTTAAACATTCATTTTATAATAATTTTATAATATCAAGTATTAACTGTCTATATGTCCCATAATATATCTCAACCCTTAACTAAGAAAGTTGTCAAGCTGATACAGTGCTGATAATTAATATGGTTTGAATTAAATATAACTTGCTGAAACTTCATTCCTTCCCCTGATGACCTGGTCTGTTATTTTTGAGCAGTGTTCCTTCTACTTCTACTTTGGCATCTGAAACTGTGTCTTTATAATCATTTGTCTAACAAATGCTCACCTTTCCAGAACAATTGTGTTTCCTTAGCCTTTTTAAGAGGCACTCCAAAGAGTTCTCTGTCTAAGAAAAATACACATTTCCAGTTTTTGTTGCCAGCATTCTTTCCTCCTTTCCTGATGATGTTAGATACTATTTATGATTTGGTTAGCCTTGAAGAAATTAATTAATTCCTCCCTAAATTGTTTTCCCTTTCACTTAAAATAACAAGACATGTTAGCAGTACTCTGTATGAATTGCTTTGACAGTGTATGACTTACTGCATTGATTTTTCCATGATTCTTCAGGTAGTTAGTCACTTCTGAATTCTCTCTGGCATCTCTGATCAGCCTCTTGCAGAAAACAATGTTTTTCTTTTCTTGATTTGAGATTTATAATTAGGACCTATTGTTTATTTGTCTTGTCAAATTAACTTTATTTGAGGAAACATGTTAGGTGTAATTTTGACATATCTTTAAAGCAAAATTTAGGATATTTGCTGACAGTGTTTAGTTTTGCCATTTAAATAAAACATTCCCTACAGTAAAGTATGTAAAGCACCACCTTTACTGCTATTGATTTAGATAAGACACAATTTTTTCATAGATGTAATCCTCTCTGCAAGGCAGGGGCTAAAGGATTCCCCTTTTCATGTATGATCTTTTCAGGCCAGGTGAATATTGTTTAACATGCCGAAGTAGTAATTTGTCCTAGAAATGATACTGTAGGTTCCAAAAATTCCATTGAATAACATTTGTACTGGATTGAACAAATTTCAGTAGCTATCCAAAAGATAATAAACCTAAGTGAAATAATATTTACTAATACTCTTGATTTTTTCTCCCTAAAATCCTGTCCTCAGGCTAAAGCTCTTTGAGGGCAATTCAAAGTTTAGTATGTACGTTATGAAATAGTGCTTAAAATCTTTCAAAATGTGTGTTGTTTCTAACATGTTAATTCAAGTTAATTTTAAAGTGAGTTAAGAGTACATAGATTAAAAACAAGTTGAATGTCATAGAAAAGAGAATGCAACTGTCATTTATTAATATTAATGAAATATTCCCCAAACTAATAACCATAGGCTCATACTTGGTTCAGTATCTACGTTATAAATCTAGAGAGTGAAAAGCCATATGTCATAAAGAAGTGATTAAACTCTAAGTTTTTGAGATCATCAGTGAGGTTCAAATTAAAGCACCTGAAGAATCCAAAGAACATTGGAAAAGAATGATGGAATTTGAAATCTCATTTTTTAAGTGTGTATTATCCCTCTAATGTGTTAATTTGTAGCAAAAGAGCACAAAGACCTGGTTCAGCTAGAAGATCTGCTTCTAATTGGTTAGATTGCCTTAGATAATAATAATCATATTGATAATGAAAATAAAACAATAGTTAGTAGTAACTGAGTGGTTTGGTGGTCAGACATTGTATTGATAGTGTCTACAAGTAATCCCATATTGCTTTTAACAACCTACTTATTATTATCATGTTATAGAAAAGGAAATCAAGTTTAGAAGATTAAAGTAACTTGCCTAAGTTCATACAGCTTGATAAAGTTAGAATTAAGAATTTAAATTCAGATTGTATGACTCTAGGAACAATATCCCTAACTTCCAGCTACAGTTACATAATTTATCTGAATATCAATTTCTTTACCTGTAAGTAAAAATTGTAAATTAAAATGTGTAGAACTGCTGTGAGGTTCAGTTTTCAGTTAAAAAAATTGCTTAAAGAATATCTGTTCTGCACTGCAGATAATCGTATTATGATATATACTAGACCTTATAGACATATATACTATGTCTGGGGAAACCAATACTTCTTACTGTTATGGAATTTGTGGTATACTGTGCAGTAAGTATAAGTGAACAGGTAATTAAAATAAAATGTGGTAAGTCATCCTTCATTGTGCTCCTTTCTTCACCCCCATATCCAACTATCAACAACTTTGTTTGGCTCTACTTACCCACATATTCTAGTAGTCATGTATGGATATGACAGCTGGACCGTAAAGAAGGTTGAGTGCCGAAGAATTGATGCTTTCAAATTGTGGTGCTGGAGAAGACTCTTCAGAGTCTTGGATAGCAAGGGGATCAAACCAATCAGTCCTAAAGGAAATCAACCCTGAATAGTCATTGGAAGGACTTATGCCAAAGCTGGAGCTCCAATACTTTGGCTACCTGTTGTGAAGAGCTGACTCATTGGAAAAGATCCTGATGCTGGGAAAGACTGAGGACAGGAGGAGAAGGGGGCAACAGAGGATGAACTGGTTGGATGGTATCACTGATTCAAGGGACATGAGTTTGAGTGAACTCTGGGAGAAAGTGAAGGACAGGAAAGCCTGGTATGCTTCAGTCCATGGGGTTGCAAAGAGTCAGACAGGGCTTAGTGAATGAACAACAACCCACATATCAAATCTAATCACCTAACCATTTCTATTGCTAAAATCCTAGGTCAAGGCAGAATCAACATATCCTCCTTGGTATAGATTAATAAAAAGACTTTTAACCAGCTCACTTGCTTCCCAGGCTCTTTGGAACAGAATACACTGATAGAGAAATGAGTGGAAGGGGCAGATGGCCCAGGGTTGGTGGGTAAGTTCCTGAAGAAGAGTCTATAGTCTACAGTGCTACCTGCTGCCTGCATAGTTTTAAGATTTAACTATGGCAGAGTTAAGGATGGAGACACTTTCAGGAAAGGTGAACCTTAAACTAATGAGAAGGAAAATATGGCATCATTTTAAAACTAAAGGATTTCAGTTTGTTGGAAGAAAAGATTATCATATGAGGTACCCCTGAAATGAGACTGTCAGATCATACAGAGTCTTACAGGATATATTGCATGCTCAGTTGCTCCATTTTGTCTCTTTGCGAATCTGCCAGGTTCCTTTGTCCATGGGATTTTCATGGCAAGAATACTGGAGTGGGTTGCAATTTCCTCCTTCAAGGATTCTTCTGGGCCCAGAGATTGAACCCAAGTCTCCTGTCTCTGCATTGGCAGGCAGATTCTTTACTTTGAGCCACCATCTCCCTAGGAAAAACTGAGGATACTGTAAATTACCTTTAAAGTTATAAATTTCTTAGAAGTTTTAAGCAAGAAGAATTATGGTAAATATTGTGAGATATTTTATTGATAAGATTGTTCATAATATATGTGATACTTGGATTATTTGCATTTTACGTGATCACTGATATTGTTAGATTCTCATCTGTCCTGTACTGTTTTCTATTCTCCTAATCATATCAAGACCATCCCCTTGGAAAAGAAATGCAAAAAAGCAAAATGCATGTCTAGGGAGGCCTTACAAATAGCTGTGAAAAGAAGAGAGGAGAAAAACAAAGGAGAAAAGGAAAGATATAAGCATCTGAATGCAGAGTTCCAAACTATAGCAAGAAGAGATAAGAAAGCCTTCTTCAGTGATCAATGCAAAGAAATAGAGGAAAAGAACAGAATGAGAAAGACTACAGATCACTTCAAGAAGATTAGAGATACCAAGGGAACATTTCATGCAAAGATGGGATCGATAAAGGACAGAAATGGTATGGGCTTAACAGAAGCAGAAAATATTAAAAAGAGGTGGAAAGAATACACAGAAGAACTGTACAAAAAAGATCTGCATGACCCGGATAATTATGATGGTGTGATCACTCACCTAGAGCCAGACATCCTGGGATGTGAAGTCAAGTGGGCCTTAGAAAACATCACTAGGAACAAAGCTAGCAGAAGTGATGGAATTCCACTTGAGCTATTTCAAATCCTGGAAGGTGATGCTGTGAAAGTGCTGCACTCAATATGCCAGCAAATTTGGAAAACTCAGCAGTGGCCACAGGACTGGAAAAGGTCAGTTTTCTTCCAATCTCAAAGAAGGCAATGCCAAAAAATGCTCAAACTACCACACAATTAAACTAATCTCACATGCTAGTAAGTTCAGTTCAGTCACTCAGTCGTGTCCAACTCTTTGTGACCCCATGAATCACAGCACAACAGGCCTCCCTGTCCATCACCATCTCCCAGAGTTCACTCACACTCATGTGCATCAAGTCAGTGATGCCATCCAGCCATCTCATCCTCGGTCGTCACCTTCTCTTCCTGCCTCCAATCCCTCCCAGCATCAGAGTCTTTTCCAATGAGTCAACTCTTCGCATGAGGTAGCCAAAGTACTGGAGTTTCAGCTTTAGCACCATTCCTTCCAAAGAAATACCAGGACTGATCTCCTTCAGAAAGGACTGGTTGGATCTCCTTGCAGTCCAAGGGACTCTCAAGAGTCTTCTCCAACACCACAGTTCAAACGCATCAATTCTTCGGTGATCAGCCTTCTTCAAAGTCCAACTCTCACATCCATATATGACTACTGGAAAAACCATAGCCTTGACTAGACGGACCTTAGTAGGCAAAGGAATATCTCTGCTTTTGAATATGCTATCTAGGTTGGTCATAACTTTTCTCCCAAGGAGTAAGCGTCTTTTAATTTCCTGGCTGCAGTCACCATCTGCACTGATTTTGGAGCCCAAAAAAATAAAGTCTGACACTGTTTCCACTGTTTCCCCATCTATTTCCCATGAAGTGATGGGACCGGATGCCATGATCTTCATTTTTTGAATGCTGAGCTATAAGCCAACTTTTTCACTCTCCTCTTTCACTTTCATCAAGAGGCTTTTTAGTTCCTCTTCACTTTCTGCCATAAGGGTGGTGTCATCTGTATATCTGAGGTTATTGATATTTCTCCTGGCAGTCTTGATTCCAGCTTATGTTTCTTCCAGTCCAGCATTTCTCATGAAGTACTCTGCATAGAAGTTAAATAAGCAGGGTGACAATATACAGCCTTGACGGACTCCTTTTCCTATTTGGAACCAGTCTGTTGTTCCATGTCCAGTTCTAACTGTTGTTTCCTGACCTGCATACAGATTCCTCAAGAGGCAGGTTAGATGGTCTGGTATTCCCATCTCTTTCAGAATTTTCCACAGTTTCTTGTGATCCACATAGTCAAAGGCTTTGGCATTGTCAATAAAGCAGAAATAGATGTTTTTCTGGAATTGTCTTGCTTTTTCAATGATCTAGCGGATGGTGTCAATTTGATCTCTGGTTCCTCTGCCTTTTCTAAAACCAGCTTGAACATCTGGAAGTTCACGGTTCACATATTGCTGAAGCCTGACTTGGAGAATTTTGAGCATTACTTTGCTAGCATGTGAGATGAGTTCAATTGTGTGGTAGTTTGAGCATTCTTTGGCATTGCCTTTCTTTGGGATTGGAATGAAAACTGACCTTTTCCAGTCCTGTGGCCACTGCTGAGTTTTCCAAATTTGCTGGCATATTCAATGTAGCACTTTCATAGCATCATCTTTCAGGATTTGAAACAGCTCCACAGGAATTCCATCACTTCCACTAGCTTTGTTCATAGTGATGCTCTCTAAGGCCCACTTGACTTCACATTCCAGGATGTCTGGCTCTAGGTGAGTGATCACACCATCGTGATTATCTTGGTCATAAAAATCATTTATGTACAGTTCTTCTGTGTATTCTTGCCACCTCTTCTTAATATCTTCTGCTTCTGTTAGGTCTATACCATTTCTGTCCTTTATCAATCCCATCTTTGCATGAAATGTTCCCTTGGTATCTCTAATTTTCTTGAAGAGATCTCTAGTCTTTCCCATTCTGTTGTTTTCTTCCATTTCTTTGCATTGATCACTGAAGAAGGCTTTCTTATCTCTTCTTGCTATTCTTTGGAACTCTGCATTCAGATGCTTATATCTTTCCTTTTCACTTCTCTTCTTTTCACAGCTATTTGTAAGGCCTCCCCAGACAGCCATTTTGCTTTTTTGCATTTCTTTCCCATGGGGATGATCTTGATCCCTGTCTCCTGTACAGTGTCATGAACCTGCGTCCATAGTTCATCAGGCACTCTGTCTATCAGATCTAGGCCCTTAAATCTATTTCTCACTTCCACTGTATAATCACAAGGGATTTGATTGAGGTCATACCTGAATAGTCTAGTGGTTTTCCTTACTTTCTTCAATTTAAGTCTGAATTTGGTAATAAGGAGTTCATGATCTGAGCCACAGTTAGCTCCTGGTCTTGTTTTTGTTGACTGTATAGAGCTTCTCCATCTTTGGCTGCAAAGAATATAATCAGTCTGATTTCGGTGTTGACCATCTGTTGATGTTCATGTGTAGAGTCTTCTCTTGTGTTGTTGGAAGAAGGTGTTTGCTATGACCAGTGCATTTTCTTGGCAAAACTCTATTAGTCTTTGCCCTGCTTCATTCCGCATTCCAAGGCCAAATTTGCCTGTTACTCCAGGTGTTTCTTGACTTCCTACTTTTGCATTCCAGTCCCCTATAATGAAAAGGACATCTTTTGGGGGTGTTAGTTCTAAAAGGTCTTGTAGGTCTTCATAGAACCGTTCAACTTCAGCTTCTTCAGCATTACTGGTTGGAGCATAGACTTGGATTACTGTGATATTGAATGGTTTACCTTGGAAATGAACAGAGATCATTCTGTCATTTTTGAGATTGCATCCAAGTACTGCATTTCAGACTCTTTTGTTGACCATGATGGCTACTCCATTTCTTCTGAGGGATTCCTGCCTGCAGTAGTAGATATAATGGTCATCAGAGTTAAAATCACCCATTCCTGTCCATTTTAGGTCACTGATTCCTAGAATGTCGACATTCACTCTTTCCATCTCTTGTTTGACCACTTCCAATTTGCCTTGATTCATGCACCTGACATTCCAGGTTCCTATGCAATATTGCTCTTTACAGCATCGGACCTTGCTTCTATCACCAGACACGTCCACAGCTGGGTATTGTTTTTGCTTTGGCTCCATCCCTTCATTCTTTCTGGAGTTATTTCTCCACTGATCTCCAGTAGCATACTGGGCACCTGATGACCTGGGGAGTTCCTCTTTCAGTATCATATCATTTTGCCTTTTCATACTGTTCATGTGGTTCTCAAGGCAAGAATACTGAAGTGGTTTGCCATTCCCTTCTCCAGTGGACCACATTCTGTCAGACCTCTCCACCATGACCCGCCCATCTTGGGTTGCCCCACAGGCATGGCTTAGTTTCACTGAGTTAGACAAGTCTGTGGTCTTAGTGTGATTAGGTTGACTAGTTTTCTGTGAGTATGGTTTCAGTGTGTCTGCCCTCTGATGCCCTCTTGCAACACCTACCATCTTACTTGTGTTTCTCTTACCTTGGGCATGGAGTATCTCTTCATGGGGTACTCTTTCTGTCCCCTTCTGATGCCTATGTCAGAAGCTTTCTCTATCTCCTTTATACTTTAATAAAACTTTATTACACAAAAGCTCTTAGCGATCAAGCCTCGTCTCTGGCCCTGGATTGAATTCTTCTCCTCCGGGGGCCAAGAATCCTGGCATGGTGATTCAACAGCAACCTTTCATCTTGGTGGCTCATCTGGGATCCTTCAAGACAAGGTAAGGATGCTTGGAGCTCTAGTTCTTTTTTCTCTTAGCAAACACGTTTTCTTCTGTGCTTTACTAACCCTACGGTGTGTTTGTGTCAATGAATGACATGCCCTGCGTGAAGCAAGTAAGGAGCCCTGCTCTGCAGTTCCACAGTGATCTCATACGACTTATGGAAGAAACCTGCCGGGGGTTTATACCGACCTGCCAATGCCGAGAGGCACCCAGTTACTCCTTTGGGAACCAACCAGAAATAGGCAAAGCATTGGACTGAACTCTCCTTTCTCGGTCAAACTTTTTGGTCTCTTTGACCATTTCATAAATCCTCAAGCCACACCACGTCCAAGGAACGATGGCTGCATGGGCGCAGGAGGGCCTAGAGGAGCTATCCCACGTTGAAGGTAAGGAAGGGCGGCGGTGAGAAGATACCCCTCATCCAAGGTAAGGAGCAGTGGCTGCACTTTTCTAGAGCAGCTTTGAAGAGATACATGCTAGTAAAGTAATGCTCAAAATTCTCCAAGCCAGGCTTCAGCAATATGTGAACCATGAACTTCCTGATGTTCAAGCTGGTTTTAGAAAAGGCAGAGGAAACAGAGATCAAATTGCCAACATCTACTGGATCATGGAAAAAGGAAGAGAGTTCCAGAAAAATATCTGTTTCTGCTTTATACGAAAGCCTTTGACTGTGTGGATCACAAGAAACTGTGGAAAATTCTAAAAGAGATGGGAATGCCAGACCACCTAACCTGCCTCTTGAGAAATCTGTATGCAGGTCAGGAAGAAACAGTTAGAACTGAACTTGGAACAACAGACTGGTTCCAAATAGGAATAGGAGTCCGTCAAGGCTGTATATTGTCACCCTGCTTATTTAGCTTATATGCAGAGTACTTCATGAGAAATGCTGGACTGGAAGAAACACAAGCTGGAATCAAAGTTGCCGGGAGAAATATCAATAACCTCAGATATACAGATGACACCACCCTTATGGCAGAAAGTGAAAAAGGAACTAAAAAGCCTCTTGATGAAAGTGAAAGTGGAGAGTGAAAAAGTTGGCTTAAAGCTGAACATTCAGAAAATGAAGATCATGGCATCTGGTCCCCTCACTTCATGGGAAATAGATGGGGAAACAGTGGAAACAGTGTCAGACTTTAATTTTTTGGGCTCCAAAATCGATGCGGATGGTGATTGCAGCCATGAAATTAAAAGACGCTTACTCCTTGGAAGAAAAGTTATGACCAACCTAGATAGCATATTCAAAAGCAGAGACATTACCGACTAAGGTCCATCTAATCAAGGCTATGGTTTTTCCTGTGGTCATGTATGGATGTGAGAGCTGTACTGTGAAGAAGGCTGAGCGCTGAAAAATTGATGCTTCTGAACTGTGGTGTTGAAGAAGACTCTTCAAAGTCCCTTGGACTGCGAGGAGAGCCAACCAGTCCATTCTGAAGATCAGCCCTGGAATTTCATGGAAGGACTGATGCTAAAGCTGAAGCTCCAGTACTTTGGCCACCTCATGTGGAGAGTTGACTCATTGGAAAAGACTCTGATGCTGGGAGGGATTGGGGGCAGGGGGAGAAGGGGAAGATAGAGGATGAGATGGCTGGATGGCATCACTGAGTCGATAGACCTAAGTCTGAGTGAACTCCAGGAGCTGATGATGGACAGCTGGTGATGGAGGCCTGGTGTGCTGTGATTCATGGGGTCGCAAATAGTTGGACACAACTGAGCGACTGAACTGAACTGAATCTTATTTTTATTTCCTTTATTCTTACCAAGAATTTAGCTCTGTTACTCTCAATATTGCTGCTTCCACATCCATTTTATCTGCCCAAGCTGCCTATGGGTATCTTAGATTGACATTAACCCTTTGTGCCACTGAGTCACAAGTAAATATAAGTTCCTGACCTGCCTACTCCAATGGCTCTTGTGTTAAACAGTCTTTTCTGCTTCCCAGGGCCTTCCCCTTGTGAGTCCCTTAGATAAGGAGCTGTGCAAAACCCTGCTTTTTGGTTTAAATTGACCAATCTAGCTTTAACTTGGGAACCCCAAAGCACTGTACACATAGACCTTAATAAAGTCATGCCCCCCAGGTCCTGCTGCAAACTCTGCCTGCACCCTGTCTTTACCTCATGTGTGGCCCTTCGAGGCATGCTGCATGTTTTCTATGGGGTCTTTGAATAATAAACTTATACATTTTAGTTTTCCTATGGCCTTTGGTTGAACAGAGGCCCAGTATCCTGGACTCTACCTGACATAACCAACTCATTGTTTTATGTCATTGTTACATTCTTTTTTTTTTTTTTTTTAGTTTTTTTTTTTTTAAATTTTAAAATCTTTAATTCTTAAATGCATTCCCAAACATGAACCCCCCTCCCACCTCCCTCCCCATAACATCTTTCTGGGTCATCCCCATGCACCAGCCCCAAGCATGCTGCATCCTGCGTCAGACATAGACTGGCGATTCAATTCACATGATAGTATACATGTTAGAATGTCATTCTCCTAAATCATCCCACCCTCTCCCTCTCCCTCTGAGTCCAAAAGTCCGTTGTACACAAACTCATTGTTTTATGTCATTGTTACATTCTTTTTTTAAAGTCATTATTATGTTCATTTTTTTCTGTCTTTTTATGGATTTGTGGATTACTTTAATCATTTCATGAATCATTTTACCTCCTTTGCTGACTGGTGAGCTGCAGCTCATTGTTTAGTCATTTTCCGGTTGCTTTAGAGTGTACATCTTCATCATATCACAGTCTACCTTCAAGTATGACAGCACTTTTCCATCTTTGCCCTCTTGGATTTGTGCTATTGTTGTCACCTCTCTTTTACATATCTATCAAATTCACAGAAAATTATTGTTAAACAGTCATTTATCTTTAAAATAAGGGTTAGATCACAATAAAACATGAAATATGTCCATCCACGTAACTTTCATTTCTAGGCATTCTTCATTCCTTATTTTCATCCGGTTGTCTTTTTTTCCCTCCCATCTGAAGAAAATGTCTTTCATGTTATCCCGGTCTGCTGGTGATGTCTGAAAAGTTTTACTTCACATCTTTTGGGAAAGATATATTTACTTAGTAGATGAGAAAGCATTTTCTTTCAGCACTTTAAAGATCCTCCTCCATTGTCATCTCACTTACATATTTTCTATGAGAAATAAATCATCCTTCTCTTTGATTTTGTACATAAAATGTATTATGTTAAATACATAATTAGTTTAAAGATGTCTTTTCCTCTGGCTGCTTTAAAGATTTTCTATCACTAACTTTGAGGAATTTGATTATGTTGTGCCTTGGAGTATTTATTTTTAATGTCTCTTGTACTTGAGATTTATTGAGATTCTTAAACTATGGGTTTCTATTTTTCAACAGTTTTGCAAACATTGTAACCATCATTTCTTGAAAAAATTTTGGTCCTTCTTTCTTCTCTGATATTTCCTAACCTGTGGAGATTCTAACTGTGTGTATATGAGACCACTTGAAATTGTTCCACGGCTCACTTGAACTCTTCACTATTTATTCCTTTTGCTCTCTGTGTCTTATTTTGGATGGTTCCTCCTATAGTATCTCAGAGTACACTAACTCTTTATTTTCTGCAATGTCTGATCTGTTGTTAATTCCATTCCATGTATTTTTCATGTCACAAATTTTAGTTTTCATCTTTAGTAGTGCAGTGTGATTCCTTTAAAAATATTTATATTTCATATCTCTACTTAACTTTTGAATATATGAAATGCAGTTACTGTTATTGTTTCAGGAAGGAGGGTAATTTGTTACTTCATCTTCTTCAGAATTAGAAGTTCCTTCCTCTTGGTTTTAGCCAGGTACATGGCTATCTAGCTAAAGACCACAAATCTATCTATCCTTATAGACTCGTGTGACCGTATGAATAATGTCTGACTGATGGGATAAAGGTAGAAGTAGTATGTCACATTCTGAGCCCTGCCCTTTAAAGAGATGCACCTAGACCTCTGATTCTTTCTTCCAGATGACTGACTGTAGTGACAAGAACAAGCAAAGATGCCTGAGGTTGAGAAGAGCAGAGCTTCTCAGTCTCAGAACTGAGAGTGAGAGACAAATATGCTTTGACACAGCCACTGAATTCTTGAGTCTTACTTTTGCAACAGAATAGTCTTTACTAAATAAGAAAAAGAAGGATATTTTGAGGGAAAGCTATAAATTCACCCCGGGGATTTTTGAGTTTAAAGCCTCTGCCTGGCTAGCTCAGTCGCAATAGCATGAGACTCTTAAAGCCTCTGTGGAGGTGGATATACAAGTATGGATGCTTCTGAAGCCCAAGACAGAGTTCTAGGTGGAGATGTGGACTTGTGAAGAACCACCATGTACCTGGAAAATAAATTACTGTGTGTGGTTGTACAATCAAATGTTTGATTCAGTGCACAGTTGTAAGAGAAGAAAGCCTGGGATAGAAATCTAAGATAGTAGTTCTCAAACTTGGCTACACTTTGGAATCAGCTGGAGAGTTTAAGGAAAATATATTGAATCCTGAGTCTCTCCTCCAGATATTTCTTATTAATCAATCACTATAGGGTATAACCTGGACATCATGATATATAAAAACTGCATGGGTGATTCAAATATGCAGCAAAAAAAGATAATTGATGCTCTAAAATATAATTAAAAAAGAAAATTGAAGTGTGCTCAAAAGAAGACATAGAAGCAATGGGACATGTGAGGGAGGAAATCTAGGTGCTATAGGATTTTGATCCAAATTTGCATAAAATAGGCCCCAACAAATACATGTCTGTATGTGATTGTGACTTTCATGTATTATGAAAAGTACTGAGTTTGAGAACATGTTGAATTGTGTAACCTAAATCAACTAAATCAGAACCTCAATATAATCATGTATAAAATGTGGGTAATAACCCATTCCATTTCACCTCATCACTCTAAGTATAAGATATTTGACAGAATCTTGCAAACAATAATGTTATACCATTCCCAAGTGAGGTATTTCAAGTCAAATTACTTCAATCTTGACTTCCTACATTTCTACTTTCATAGGAAAATTAGGCCTATGTTTTCAGAAAAGTGACTCAGGAAAGGGGAATTCATGGTGAATATAACTGACATAATTATTTCATTTTCCTTTTCTTCATAGTGGCATGACTTTGTCACCATTATAACTGTGATAACAGTTCTGTTAATCATGTTTCTGATGAAATTAGCAGTTAGTAGCAAGGAAAGGCAGACTTCACAGAAGCAGTAGGTTCTCTCATCATTGAACTTGCAACCAAGAACTGAGAAAAGTCTTACTGAGTAATGGCAAGAGGAACCATCACTGTTCATGCCTGGAAGATACTGGATACTGATATCCAGATACTGGAAACTGATACTCCTATCAAAAAGTATATGATTTTCATTACTTCCAGAGATTTTCAAGCTTAGTCTTGGAATGGAAGCATTAGAAAAAAACATACTTATTGAATCTCTTTAAAGCTCAGATTGACAAAAAAAAAAAGGAGAAACAAACAAAAAAATTCCATAACAAATAACCTTACCCAGAGGAAAAATTAAAAGGGTGACTTAGCAAGTTATTTGCATCTCTAATTTCTGTGACCTCACTGGAATTGGGAGTAGTGAAGTGATCTTGCTGTTCTGATTAGAATGCTTTCAGAGAGGAAGCAGTTACACCCTAAGTGAATCAATAAAAGGCTAACAGTT
This sequence comes from Ovis canadensis, assembly GCF_042477335.2. Lineage (NCBI taxonomy): Eukaryota > Metazoa > Chordata > Mammalia > Artiodactyla > Bovidae > Ovis > Ovis canadensis. The sequence goes on from NC_091262.1 coordinate 51,591,620, forward strand.
TAAAGGCAGTAAAACATAGACTTACATCACCATCTAAATATTAGATACCAAAGAAGAGACTGTAACATAGCTATATGGACATATTTGGAGATGCCATACCTTAATCTGTCAAGTTATGCTTTAAAAAAGTCCTGAACAGGAGTTAGGAAAGTTCACACCAGGATAAACTAAGAATTGCATCATCCTAAGATTTATATGGTAAAAGAGACCACATTTTTATATGTTGAGAACAAAGTTTCAACTCGAAGAAAGTCTGGTTGCATAGAAGATAGGAGACCTAAAAGTCAGGTATTAAAATATTTAGTCACTTGGATAGTATGACTTGCTGCTGCTGCTAAATCGCTTCAGTCTTGTCCGACTCTGTGCGACCCCATAGACGGCAGCCCACCAGGCTCCCCCATCCCTGGGATTCTCCAGGCAAGAACACTGGAGTGGGTTACCATTTCCTTCTCCAGTGCATGAAAGTGAAGTCGCTCAGTCGTGTCCGACTCTTCGCGACCCCGTGGACTGCAGCCCACCAGGCACCTCCGCCCATGGGATTTTCCAGGCAAGAATACTGGAGTGGGGTGCCATTGCCTTCTTCAAGTATGACTTTACCTTATATCAATTTACTATAATAGTCTCATGAGATGGTTTGTTATTGGAATATCTATTTTATTTTTTATTTCTTTGTTCATTACTTTATCAGTAATGTGTTATTAGATGTCTTTGTGTAATAAATGCTTGTTGGGGGATATGTGAAGGTTAATTACCTTTGGCTCTACCTTTAAGAATTTGCATTCCTACAAGATAGAAGCAAAAATGCATATTTAATATTAAAATTCAAGATAGAAGATTATGTATACCACATGAATAAAATTATATGTGGGAGGTAATATTTACAAACCATATATCTAACAAAGAATACATTCATATCTGAAATGCATATAAAAGACTCTCAAACTTGGCAGTAAAAATCAAATAGCCCATTTACCAATTAGTCAAAAGCCAAAATAGATGTTTCAATGAAGAGGGTGTGGAAATAAGCTCAAGAATATATGGTCCACATCATTAGCGACTAGGGAAACACAAATTAAGCCAACAGTGATATTACTGGATACATATAAGAATGGCTAAAATAAAGCAACAATAACACAAATGCTGCTGAAGACACTGAAAAACTAGATAATTCATACATGATTAGTGAGACTATAAAACAGGACAGACCCCTAGGAAGCAGTTTGTCAGTTATTCAGTTCAGTTTAGTTCAGTTGCTCAGTCATATCTGACTCTTTGTGACCTCATGCACCGCAGCACGCCAGGCCTCCCTGTCCATCACCAACTCCCAGAGTTCACCCAAACCCATGTCCATAGAGTCGGTGATGCCATCCAGCCATCTCATCCTCTGCAGTCCCCTTCTCCTCCTACCCTCAATCTTTCCCAGCATCAGGGTCTTTTCAAATGAGTCAGCTCTTTGTATCAGGTAGCCAAAGTATTGAAGCCTCAGCTTCAACATCAGTTCTTCCAATGAACACCCAGGACTGATCTCCTTTAAAATGGACTGGTTGACTCTCTGCAGTCCAAGGGACTCTCAAGAGTCTTCTCCAACACCACAGTTCAAAAGCATCAATTCTTCGGTGCTCAACTTTCTTTTTAGTCCAACTCTCATATCCATACATGACCACTGGAAAAACCATAGCCTTGACTAGACGGACCTTTGTTGCAAAAGTAATATCTCTGCTTTTGAATATGCTGTCTAGGTTGGTCATAACTTTCCTTCCAAGGAATAAGTGTCTTTTAATTTCATGGCTGCAGTCACCATCTGCAGTGATTTTGGAGCCCCCCAAAATAAAGTCTGACACTGTTTCCACTGTTTCCCCATCTATTTCCCATGAAGTAATAGGACCAGATGCCATAATCTTTGTTTTCTGAATTTTGAGCTTTAAGCCAACTTTTTCACTCTCCTCTTTCACTTTCATCAAGAGGCCTTTTAGTTCCTCTTCACTTTCTGCCATAAGGGTGGTGTCACCTGCATATCTGAGGTTATTGATATTTCTCCCGGCAATCTTGACTCCAGCTTGTGCTTCTTCCAGCCCAGCATTTCTCATGATATACTCTGCATATAAGTTAAATAAGCAGGGTGACAATATATAGCCTTGATGTACTCGTTTTCCTATTTGGAACCAGTCTGTTGTTCCATGTCCAGTTCTAACTGTTGCTTCCTGACCTGCATATACGTTTCTCAAGAGTCAGATCAGGTGGTCTGGTATTCCCATCTCTTTCAGAATTTTCCACAGTTTATTTTGACCCACTCATTCAGAGGCTTTGGCATAGTAAATAAAGCAGAAATAGATGTTTTTCTGGAACTCTCTTTTTTTGATGATCCAATGGATGATAACAATTTGATCTCTGGTTCCTCTGCCTTTTCTAAAACCAGCTTGAACATCTGGAAGTTCACGGTTCATGTATTGCTGAAGCCTGGCTTGGAGAATTTTGAGCATTACTTTACCACTGTGTGATATGAGTGCAATTGTGCAGTAGTTTGAGCATTCTTTGGCATTGCCTTTCTTTGGGATTGGAATGAAAACTGACCTTTTCCAGTCCTGTGGCCACTGCTGAGTTCTCCAAATTTGCTGGCATATTGAGTGCAGCACTTTCACAGCATCATCTTTTAGGATTTGAAATAGCTCAACTGGGATTTCATCACCTCCACTAGCTTTGTTCCTAGTGATGCTTTCTAGGGCCCACTTGACTTCACATTCCAGGATGTCTGGCTCTAGGTGAGTGATCACACCATCGTGGTTATCTTGGTCATGAAGATATTTTTTGTACAGGTCTTCTGTGTATTCTTGCCACTCTTCTTAATATATTTTGCTTGTTAGGTCCATTCCATTTCTGTCCTTTATCGAGCCCATCTTTACATGAAATGTTCCTTTGATATCTCTAGTTTTCATATACAGCACTAAACATGTACTTATCACAACGTCTAGTGATCAAACTCTTGTAGATCTACCACCGAGAAAGAAAAATATATGTTCACACAAAAGCTAATACATAAATATTCATATCAACTTTATTTATAATAGTCCAAACTGGAAACAAACTAATTATTTCTCAATCCATGAATGGTTAAACAAATGATAATAAATTTGTATCATGGAGTATTATAAAAAGGAGTGATGTACTGATATGTACAAAAACTGGGAGTGATATCGGAGAAATTAAGCCCTGTGGGAAAAGCCAGCATATGGAATTTAGAAAGATGGTAACAATAGCGCTGTATGCGAGACAGCACAAGAGACACAGATGTATAGAACAGTCTTTTGGACTTGTGCAAGAGGGAGAGGGTGGGATAATTTGGGAGAATGGCATTGAAACATGTATAATATCATATATGAAATGAATCGCCAGTCCAGGTTTGATGCGTGATACTGGATGCTTTGGGCTGGTGCACTGGCACGACCCAGAGGGATGGTACGGGGAGGGAGGGGGGAGGGGGGTTCAGGATGGGGACCACGTCTATATCTGTGGTGGATTCATGTTGATATATGGCAAAACCAATACAATATTGTAAAGTAATTAACTTCCAATAAAAATAAATAAATTTATATTTTAAAAAATTTTAAAAAAACTTTTCCACTTACCAAAAAGCAATGAAAATAAAAGGTTACAAACAGTGTGTTTCTATCTATTAAATATTCATTAAATAACAAAATTATCAAGATGATGAATAGATTAGTGTTTGCCAGGTAGGATTTCCCTGGTGGCTCAGATGATAAAGCGTCTGTCTACAATGTGGGAGACCCAGGTTCGATCCCTGGGTTGGGAAGATCCCCTGGAGAAGGAAATGGTAATCCACTCCAGGACTATTGCCTGGAAAATCCCATGGGACAGAGGAGCCTGGGAGGCTACAGTCCATGGGGTCGCAAAGAGTCAGAGATGACTGAGCGACTTCAGTATAGCAGTGGGTAGTGGGGAAAGGTGTAAGGATGTAAGGAAACCTTATGGTTGGTGATGGAATAGTGCTGCATTTTGATTGTGGTGATTGTTACATAAATCTGCACATGTGATGAAGCTGTGTAGAATTTATACTCATCTATAGAACAAACAGATGAGTGAGCATAGGACTGGTGAAACCTGAATAAGCTCTGTAGATTATACTAAACTTCTGTTTTATATTGTAATATAGTTTTGCAGGACTTGGGGTAAAACTGGATTAAAGGAACATGGGACTTCCCTCAATAGTTTTTGTTTTTTCTAATTCTTATGAATATCTATTTCAAAATAAAAAGATAATAAATGATATATTTACAGTGGAGAAACAAGATGTAATTTCGTGGAAAAAAAAAATGGAAAGGAACCTAAATAATAATAAGGGTTTGGCTTGCTTAATGGACTTCCCTGGTAGCTCAGATGGTAAAGAATCTGCCTAGAATGCAGGAGACCAGTTTGATCCCTGGATTGGGAAGATTCTCTAAGAAGGGAATTGCGAACCCACTCTAGTATTCTTGACTGGAGAATTCCATGGACAGAGGAGCCTGGCTTGCTTAACATTTAGAGGGCTCCATGTTTAAGACAGAAGGACCTTATTAAAGAGTATATGTAGATGCATGTGTTCAAAGTCCAGAGGGTTTTATGTTTGTTCTCTGTATCTTTCTTTTTCTGACTGTCTGTCAGTTCAGTCAGTTCAGTTGCTCAATCATGTCCGACTCATTGCAACCCCATGGACTGCAGCATTCCAGCCCTCCCTGTCCATCACCAACTCCTGGAGTTTAGTCAAATTCATGTCCATTGAGTCAGTGATGCCATCCAACATTTCATCCTCTGTCATCCCCTTCTCCTCCCACCTTCAATCTTTCCCAGCATCAGGGTCTTTTCAAATGAGTCAGTTCTTCACATCAGGTGCTTCAGCATCAGTCCTTCCAGTGAATATTCAGGACTGATTTCCTTTAGGATGGACTGGTTGGATCTCCTTGCAATTCCAAGGGACTCTCAAGAGTCTTCTCCAACACCACAGTTCAAAAGCATCAATTCTTCTGCGCTCAGTTTTCTGTATAGTCCAGCTCTCACATCCGTACATGACTACTGGAAAAACCATAGCTGATTGTCTGTAGGGTGAGTTAAAAAAGGTCATGAGCTTGGGATTCTAGAAAACTGTAAACAGATGAGAGTGTTCAGGGGCTTAAAGGCTACTTTGCACTGGAAATACAGTTTGCGTTTGGTCTTCCAGAAATAGTTTCTCGAGTTCATACTATTTGTCCCTTTCAACATGTACAGATACATATATTAGTATGATCTTCTTGAATAAAAGTATCATTATTTCCTAAGAGAAAAGTTGAAAGTGAAATACAGAAGAAGTGCATTTCTTTAAGCCATAAATGCTCTGTAAATGTATCACGGAGCAGTGAATATTTATTTCACTTTAATTGGGCTGTATTCTACTAGAAAATGTATTAGAATGTCTTTGTTAATATTATTAAATTTTAAAATTAAACATTTTGTATTTTAATATTTCTTATATTTGCATATTAATTTCATTATCTTTGAAATCAGTCTGAAAAGCCATCAAAATGCACATTCTAAATGCCATTTATGTACCTTTGTTGGGGGTAGGAGAGGATTAGTACAGTTTCTGAGAAATAAAGATTAATATCCTATTCATCTTTAGGTTTTTTAGATAACACACTCTTCTTTTTATTATATAAAATAAAATGCTAGTAAACTGCTTTGAAGAATGTTACACCTAACTCCACAGCTCTTAAACAGAGTTTCTCTTTATTGCAAATCAATATTGGATGTAACCGCAACTTTTTACATACCTTTTACCTTTATTTAGGGTAATTCATTCCCTTTCCCCAAATATTAAGGTCTACTTGCTGGCCTGTGCAGATCACTGAATATAATCTATATGTTACTGTCCAAAACAGCTACTTGAGGAGAAATTGTAAACATCAAAGCAAAATGTAATCCTTTTTCGCAATTGAAAGCCCAGGTTGAAATAAATGAAAGCCTTTCATGGACTCAGTGCTGTCCATAAAGTATTTAGATAGAAGTCTGCTGCCAGTTCTCAGCATTCAAGCTACAGGTAAACAACTGTGGGTCAGGAATATCACATATATAGTTGTTACTAGAATGTTGAGTAAATTCTACTCCCTGGTTCATGACATGTCATCATACTCTTTAAGTTCCTTCTCTTACTTTATACATGATTTATTCATTTAAATGAATGAATAAACCTCTCTCTCTTCATTTCTCTCCCTTTGTGGACAGCCATTCTGATACAGCTAGAGTTCATCCCTTGGTCTGTTTATGTTCTTATAAAATGCGTGTTGTTTTTCGATGTATTTTAGTTTAATAACATGAATTTTGTTCTGTGTATTGCTTTCTTCTCTTAGCGCTGTCTTACTGTGAATATCTCGTCTGTCGCATCTGTACACCGTACCACAGTGTGCATCTACCGTATCTTGTATGTCCAATTCACCAAAAAAGGGATGAGGATAATACTTCTTCCCCTGCCACTGATAGGTAAGTGAGCATCCTTTCCTTATGAACTGTGTCTGTCCAGGAGAACTGCTAGGTCATGTTATGTGTACATTTAACTAAGAACTGTCAGTTTCCTCTTTCAAGGAAGTATACCAGTCTTCTATCCAACCAGCAGGACTCTGGGTTCCATATCCATGTAGCCCCTTGAATATTGACATTATTCAGCATTTTATTCTTTTTTTTTTCTAACAAACGTTTTATTTTGTATTGAGGTATAGCTGATTAACAAAGAGTTCTATGACAGTTTCAGGTGAACAGCAAAAGGATTCAACCACACATATACATGTATCCATTCTCCCCCAAACTCCCCTTCCATCCAGGCTGCCACATAACAATGAATAAAGGTTCCATGTGCTATACAGTAGGTCCTTGTTGGTAATTAATTTTCAATATAGCAGTGTACACATATCTGTCCCAAATACCAGAACTCTCCCTTCCTGCCACCCTTCTCCCCTAGCAACCATAAGCTAGTTCTCTAAGTCTGTGAGTCTGCTTCTGTTTTGTAAGGAACTTCATTTGTATCATTTCTTTTTAGATTCCACATGTAAGGATGTCATATACTTCTTCTCTGTCTGACGTGCTTCACTGAGAAGGATACTAAGTCCATCCATATTGCTGTAAATGGCATTGTTCATTCTTTTTAATGTCTGAGTAGTGTTCCGTAGTATATATGTACCACACCTTACTTCTATCCCTGTGTCGATGGACATTTAGGCTGTTTCCATGTCTTCACTATTGTAAACAGTGCTGGAGCCAGCATTTAGTTCTTAAGCAGTCTGGTATACAGTGACATTTAATTGTTGTTTTTTTTTTTTTATTATGTCTCCAACTCACACTTTATTTGAGAATTTCTTTATATTTTGTTCTACTTTTAGATTTCCTCTCTGTAAATCACCTATTCATAATGAAACATAATGCCTCCAGCTTTGTACTTCTTATTCAACACTGCTTTAGTGTTGGGGTTTTTTGTTATGATTCTATAAAAACTTTTTGTATTATTAATTCTACTTCTTTGAAATGTACCATTGGAATTTTGATAGAGATTGTACTGAACTTGTAGATTGCTTTGGATAGTAACAGATTGTAATAATATTAATTGTTCCAATCCATGAACATGGGATATCTTTGCACTTATATCATCTTTAAGTTCTTTCAGTAATATCTTGCAGTTTTAAGTATGACCATATTTCACCTCCTTGATTAAATTTACTCCTATGTATTGTGTTCTTTTAATACAATTTTGAATGGAATTAGTGTCTTTATTTATTCTTCTGCTGTGTCATTATTAGTATGCAAAGACAAGAGTTTTTTTGTATTGATTTTGTGTCTTACAACCATACTGAAATCTTTTGTTAATTCTAATAAGTTTTTTTTTTGATGGATTCTTTAGGGTACTCTGTAAGAAATATCATATCATCTGCAAATAGTAACAGTTTTACTTTTTCCTTTCCAACTGGATGCATTTTAATTCTCTTTTTTGCCTAATTGTTCTGATTAAGACTTCCAGTACTATGTTGAACAAAAGTAGTGAAGGGGGGCAATCTTGTCTTGTTCTTGAACTAGAGGAAAGGGTTTTCACTATTCACATTTTGAGCATGATATTGGCTGAGGGCTTGTTGTATGCAGCCTTCATTATGTTGAGGTGGCTCAGTGGTAAGAACCCACCTGCCAAAACAAGAGATGCAGGATATGCAGTTCTGGTTCATCTGTGAGCTGGGAAGATCTCCTGGAGGAAGAGATGGCAACCCACTCCAGTATTCTTGCCTAGAAAATCCTATGGGCAGAGGAGGCTGGTAGGATACAGCCCATGGGGTTGCAAAAAAGTGGGACACAATTGAGCACACGTTAATGCATATTCCCTCTATACCCACCTTGATGAGAGTTTGTTTGTTTGTTTGTTTGTTTGTTTTTGTAAACGAATGTTGAATTTTGTCAAATGCCTTTTTTGCATCTATTGAGATGATCATATGATTGTTAAACTTTATTTTGGTAATGTATCATGCTGAGTGATTTGAAGATGTTAAACCATCCTTTAATCCTTGGTATAAACCTCATTTGATCATAGCATGTGATCTTTTGACTTTATTGTTGAATTTGGTTTGTGATATTTTGTTGAGGATTTTCACGTTTATGTTCATGAGGGATGCTGGCCTATAAATTTCCTTTCTTATGGTATCCTTGTCTAGTTTTGGCATAAAGTTAAACTGGTCTCATAAAATGACTTTATACGAGTTCTCTCCTTTTTTATTTTTGAAGAATTTGAGAAAGACTTTTTCTTGATTCTTCTTTAAATGTTTGGTAAAATTCACCAGTGAAGCTGTCTTTTCCTGGACTTTTGTTTGTTTGGAGGTTTGTGATTACTGGTTTAATCTCCTTACCAATAATCAATCTGCTAATATTTTCTGTTTCTTTGTGGTTCAGTCTTGGTGACTTGTGTATTTCTAGGTGTTTATTTAGTCTATGGTGTCCTGTTTGTTGACATATAATGATTAATAGTTGTCTCTTATGATCATTTGTGTTTCTGTGCTATCAGTAGTCACATATCCTTTCTAATTTCTGATTTTATTTATTTGAGTTATTTTTCTTTTTTTCGTGGTGAGTCTAGCCAAAGGCTTGTCATTTTTGAAGATCTTTTCAAAGAAACAGCTCTTAGTAATCTCTATTATCTTTATTTCTCTTATTTCTGCTCTAATCTTTATTTCCTTGTTTGCATTACCTTTGATTAAACTTCTCAGTTTAACCATATCATCTATAAAACCTGCAATAAACTGAATAAATGAATAGATTTTTAAAAATTTTTTTATTTTTAAAATTTTAAAATCTTTAATTCTCACATGCGTTCCCAAACATGAACCCCCCTCCCACCTCCCTCCCCATAACATCTCTCTGGGTCATCCCCATGCACCAGCGCCAGGCATGCTGTATCCTGCGTCAGACATAGACTGGCGATTCAATTCTTACATGATAGTATACATGTTAGAATGCCATTCTCCCAAATCATCCCACCCTCTCCCTCTCCCTCTGAGTACAAAAGTCCGTTATACACATCTGTGTCTTTTTTCCTGTCTTGCATACAGGGTCGAATAGATTTTTTAAAAATCCTGTATGGGCAAAAGTTGAAAATCATCTAGCCACACATTAAATGTTAGTATGTGAGTCTGGGGTGCCAGGAATTTTACATTCCCCGTAGAAAAGTAAAGAAGAAATAAAATAAATACAATTTTTCTTTCTTAGTACTTTTTGTGTCATAAATATCTAACATATTGTTTGCCAGGAATCAACTCTGTGCTAGAAAAATATGACTGCTTTCACCAAGAAAGTGAAACAAGTTCAATGTACTAAATTTTATTAAATTTAATGGAGAAAATCAATGTAATATTTTTACACTATTGCTAGAAGATTTACAGGAATGAAATGTAAACAGGTATACCTATTGTCAACTTGAAATTCAAAAATACTTATAAAAACTTTGTACTTAATATGAATGTCTGTGTTGACAAGATTGCCAGGTACTCTTTAAACTGTGGAATTACTCCCTTTTTAAACATTCAGTAGGAAGAGAAGAATGTTCATCAAGGCAAGTATGAAACTACATGCACAATTTCTCAGTCATTTTAATGGAAATTTTGTATTTAACTCCCCATGCTCTCATTAAGCACAACTTAAAAGAAGATGCTTTAATCTGTTTAATTGTTTATGAAGTTTTATATTTTTTCTATGAAAATGACTTTTCTACTGAGTTGATTTTATTCTTTCTGAAGACATGGAATATAGCCATTTTATTTTTATTTTAAGAAAATGCCTTTAAAATATATCAAAAAGAAAATGCCATTAAAAATTAACATTAAAATTTTGAAAAATGCAATAAAATATAATAAGCATGTGATTATCAAGTACAAATGTGAATATATATATATATATATATATATATATATATGGCTTTATATCCAAATTTAATCTTCTCTATACCTCAGTATTAACATATTCATCTTATTGCAAATACAAAATAACTAATGGGAGTTCAGCAGAAGTGAAGTGAAAATCACTCAGTGTGTTTGATTCTTTGCTACCCCATGAACTATACAGTCCATGGAATTCTCCAGGCCAGAATACTGGAGTGGGTAGGCTTTCCCTTTCCAGGGGATCTTTCCAACCCAGGGATGGAACCCAGGTCTTCCACATTACAGGTAGATTCCTTACCAGCTGAGCTACAAAAGAAGCCCAAGAATACAGGAATGGGTAGTCTATTCCTTCTCCAGTGGATCTTCCTGAACCAGGACTTGAACCGGGTCTCTTGCATTGCAGGCAGATTCGTTAACAACTGAGCTATCAGGGAAGCCCCTTTGGTAGAAAATAGATTTAAAAAAGGAAATTATGCAGTATAGGCTTTAACAAATTTCCTCAAAACCAAAAAGGCATGAATTTTCTGATATAAAGGCCATTGATTTCCGGTTCAATGGTGGGAATAAAACACACACACACACACACACACACACACACACACACACACACACACTGGAAAGCAGAATGATAGCTTCTTCTAAAGTTAAACAGTCCTCCTCTCCTAAGTATTTATCTAAGAGAATGGGAAATACATCTCTACACAAAGATGTGTATATAATGTTTGTGCATGCTCTCTCACTCAGTCATGTCTGACTTTTTGTGACGCTATGGACTGTAGCCCATAAGGCTATTCTGTCTGTGAAATTTTTCAGGTAAGAATACTGGAGTGGGTTGCCATTTCCTCTTTCAGGGGATCTTCCCAACCCAGGGTTAGAACCCACATCTCCTGTGCCTCCTCCATTGGCATGTGGATTCTTTACCACTGAGCCACCTGGGAAGCCCATCGTGGAGACTCTTCAAATTGAATATAAGTTCAAAATGTAGAAAACTTTCCAAATGCACATCAGCTTGTGAGTGTATAAGGAAACTTGGTATATGAATATAATAAAATACTGCTCAGTATGAGCAACGAAAAAAAGAACTGATATAAAACACCAACTTGGACAAATCTCAAAAGCATGATGCTAAGTTAATTAAGCCAGACACAAAAGACTGTGTACTTACATGAAATTCTGGTAAAGTCAAGACAGTGGTAACAATGGAGTGATCAAAAAGTCATGATTATTGTGAGAGTAGTTAAATGATTTTATATAATTCCCAAATCTTATAAATTATACTCTTAAAATTGGAGAATCTTATTGAATATCTAACTCTAAATTGAGAATTTTACCTCAAAGAAGTGACTATGTCCCAAGGCATATTATTGTGCACTTTAGAAACTCTTGGGACAAAGAGAAAACACTAAAGAGATTCTATGAAGAAAAATTAAAAAAAATAAGAAACATAAAAGAATTGGTTAAACTGAAATTTAGAATTATATGCAGTGATAGGATTCCTACATCAAATTTTGTTACTATATAATTTAAGCATAAAAGAGTAAAATTGTTTCCCACTTGCAAAGGATAAAACCAAACAACAAACCAGTCTCCTATGAAACTTTTTCTAAAGATTCTGACTGATATGCTGCAATAAAATGAGTATATCAAGAAAGTATTCAAATGGGCAACTCAGGAAAGAAGGGATCAAATATTTGGAGATAGAAGATGGATTTCCCAAGATTATGGCTAAGAAATTCCAGTCTTTAGTGTTCAGTGACAGGCCTAGAGAGTAGCAAAATCCGACCAGAGCAGGAGCAACTTGACTTCTGACAAAATATTAATCAGAATTTGTTCAGTGAAGCAGTACATCATGAGAAACTCTGGGCTGGATGAAGCACAAGCTGGAATCAAGATTGCTAGGAGAAATATCAATAACCTCAGATAGGCAAATGACACCATCCTTATGGCAGAAAGTGAAGAAGAACTAAAGAGCCTCTTGCTGAAAGTGAAAGAGGAGAGTGAAAAAGTTGGCTTAAAGCTCAACATTCAGAAGACGAAGGTCATGGCATCTGGTCCCATCACTTCATGGCAAATAGATGGGGAAACAGTGGAAACAGTGGCTGACTTTATTTTGGGGGGCTCCAAAATCACTGCAGAAGATGATTGCAGCCATGAAATTAAAAAATGCTTACTCCTTGGAAGGAAACTTATGACCAACATAGATAGCATATTCAAAAGCAGAGACATTACTTTGCCAACAAAGGTCTGTCTAGTCAAGGGTATGGTTTTTCCTGTGGTCATGTATGGATGTGAGAGTTGGACTATGAAGAAAGCTGAGCACCGAAGAATTGATGCTTTTGAACTGTGGTGTTGGAGAAGACTCTTGAGAGTCCCTTGGACTGCAAGGAGATCGGTCCTAGGTGTTCTTTGGAAGGAATGATGCTACAGCTGAAACTCAAGTACTTTGGCCACCTCATGTGAAGAGTTGACTCACTGGTGAAGACTCTGATGCTGGGAGGGATTGGGGGCAGGAGGAGAAGGGGACAACAGAGGATGAGATGGCTGGATGGCATCACCGACTCGATGGATGTAAGTGTGGGTAAACTCCAGGAGTTGGTGATGGACAGGGAGGCCTGGCGTGCTGCAGTTCATGGGGTCGCAGAGTCAGACATGACTGAGCAACTGAACTGAACTGAACTGATGTATGGATGTGAGAGTTGGACTATAAAGAAAGCTGAATGCTGAAGAACTGATGTGTTTGAATTGTGGTGTTGGAGAAGACTCTTGAGAGTCCCTTGGACAGCAAGGAGATCCAACCAGTCCATCCTAAAGGAGATCAGTCCTGAATAGTCACTGGAAGGACTGATACTGAATCTGAATCACTAATACTTTGGCCACCTGATGCTAAGAACTGACTCATTGGAAGAGACCCTGATGCTGGGAAAGATTGAAGGCAGGAGAAGGGGATGACAGAGGATGAGATGGATTGGGTGGCATATCCAACTCAATGGACATGAGTTTGAGTAAACTCTGGGAGTTAATGATGGACAAAGAGGCCTGGGTGCTACAGTCTATGAGGTCACAGAGAGTCGGACATGACTCAGCTACTGAACTGAACTGAATATCTTGCAAGACTTGAAAGAAAGAAAAATCATCAACATCAAAAACAGGATATCAGTACAGATGCTGCAGACATAAAAAGGCTGAAAAAAGAAGTACTGTGAATGCTTAGACACATACATTTGACAACTTAGATAAATGGACTTGTTATTTGAAAAAAGAACAACCACAAATCATCTAAAATAAAATAGATAATTTGATAGCCATGTAGCTATAAGGGCAACAGATTTTAAATTTAAAGCTTTCTGAAAAATAAATCTGCAGGTCAAGATGGTTTCTGTAAAGAATTTTTCCTGACTTTTAAAGACCTAATACAAGTTCTACATATACTTTCAGACTTATCATGATGATGAATCACCTCTTAACTGATTTTTTGAAGATTATTATCCTAATACCTGATATATGAAGAAAGTTCCACTCAGTCCCTAGAGTAATATCACTTATGAATATAGGCACAGAAATGTTTAATAAAATATTAGCAAATACAATTCAGCAACAGGTGGCAATTTTACACCATGACTCACAGGGTTTATTCTAGGGAAGCGTGGCTGATTCAATATTCAAAAATTATCTCATATCATCTACCTTATTAATAGGCTAAAAATATCACATGGAGATATACCAACTTATGCAGAAAAATCATGTGAAAAATTTCAACACCCATCTGATCAAAAACTGTCAGGACAACAGGAATAGAAAGAAATTCCCTCAATTTGATAAAGAGTTTCTACTAAAAAATTCTACAGTTAACATTGTATTTTATGGTGAAAGAATAAATAGTCTAATAATTGCCACAAAACCAGGAAAAAAAGAAAATTGACCAGAGATATAGGAGCCAGTGAAATTGCAGTTTTGAGGACCTCACAGTTTTGAGTTCCCTTTTAACTCTAGGTTATAAAAACACTGTAAGTCACCCCATGTATTTTAAGACTAAGTGGGCTGAGGCAGGATTTTGAGACACTAAACACTTCACCTATAAAGCCTCTGTAGTGACATCCAAAAGAGATCAATCATTTGGATTAGTTGTCGTAGTGAGTTTTGTTCATGTCCTATTTCTGCTGTAACAATTTACCAAAAACTTAGTGGTTAAAAACATGATTCATTACCCTACATTTCTGCAGGTCAGAAATCCAAGAGTCTTACTAGGCTAAAATCCAGGTGTTGGTGGAGCTGTATTATTGCTAAAGACTTCAAGGGAGAATTTGTCTTTACCTTTTTCAACCTCTAGAAGTCACCTTCCATTCCTGGTTCATGGCCCCTTTCCCATTTTCAAAGCCAACAGTGTAACATTTTCTTTTTTTCTTTTTTTTTTTTTTTAGCTTTTTATTTTTTAAATTTTAATATCTTTAATTCTTACATGCGTTCCCAAACATGAAGTGTGTAACATTTTCAAATCTCTCTGTCTGACTCAGCCATCTGGCCTTCCCTTATAAGGACCCTTGTGATTGCACTGGGCCCACTGGATAATTCAGGCTGTTCTTTCAGTGGCATTATGTTTAATGTAATCATGTGGAAAGTCCCCTTTACTATGTAAAGTAACATAGTCACAGGTTATGGGAATTGAGACATCTTTGAGAGAAGGACCTTATAATTATAATGCCTACCCCAAAAGTTGAAGTTAGAGTAAATCAAATATATACAGAAAATAAAACTTTATCACACGTACCAAACTTTGCTTGCTTATTTTCCCGCTAATCAAAAAGGAGACATATCTTTTAGAATAGAGAAACTATGTTATTTCTCAGCAAATACTAAAATGCATATTTCCTCATTCCATCATAACTATATTTAAGCCCAAACAAGCAATAACAAAATTTAATAATATCCTTTACATTTGCACAATATCCCTGGCTTATACAATGTCACTATAATGTAAAAATAACACACACACACCATGAGAACTAAGTTTGGTCTAGATGGAGTTTAGGGTTGAATTATGTTTCAGACAAATTCACTAAACATTACAAGTTTATGGAATAATGAGATTAACAGTAATAATGAGGTCAACAGTATTCATCAGATTCATTCATTCTATAAATATATATGGTATATGTTAGGAACCTACTTTGCTGAAAATTGAATAAGCAATAAAGGGGCACATAATGAATAAAACATACCTGATATTACAGTGTAATTAAATCAACAAGAAATATCAATAATATATCACCAGGAACAATAGATCAGTGCAACAACAGAAGTTAAAATTTTCAATCAAAGAAGAAATTACTTTGTGGGAGCAATAATTGTCAAAATTATTTAAGAAGTTGACATATATAATGATTCTGTGATCACTACAAGGGATGAATCAGAGGTTTGCTTAAATCTCAGACTCCCTTCACGTTTTTTGATAGTTATATGTGCACAGTGGTGTAAAACAGACATCATGGATAAAGTTTTCTCCTAGCATTGTTTGCTAAAGTTTCTTGAAAAAAAAAATACTGTGCAATTATTGTTTTAAATAAAACAAGCTTCTTATTTATGGGTAGCAATTTAACAGCCAGATACTTCGTAGAAACAACAGTTATTGTTGCGTTGATTTAAAATAGAGAACTCAGGGGTAATATCAGTTCTTTGGTCTGCTGTTTCAAATAGTTTCTCTATAGATAAGCTTAGGAGTCATCACTTCAGCAATTACTCTTAATTGTCTACTCACTATCGATTGTTCTCTTTTTTTCTCACTGAAAAGATTACAGTTGAAGTAGCGAGATGTACGGATCAAAATACATATTTTTTAACTTTCTCCAGCAGCAAAGTTTGATCATGTGATAGTGTTGTAGCCAACAATATGTAAATGGAATTCTGTAAGAAGCTTCAGAAAGAGTTTTAGTGCCTCCTTGATAAAGAGTTTCACAAATTTCCCCTGTTTTCCTTCTTCTGCCTACTTGGGATACAGGTTGCTACCTAAAGGAACATCTTTTGATTATGAGAATAAAGTAAGCCTTTTTTAGGTTTAAGCTACTGACATTCAAGTTTTTTGCAACAAATGTATTCTTAATGTAATAATGTATTGTTGTATTTTAAGTTGTTAACTTCTTTGCAGATTAAAAATAAAATCTAGTGCCGGTGTACTGAATTTTTGAACTTAGTAGTTCAGTAGTCCTGTTGAATGGAGTATATAATCTCAAGCTGTTTTTTTCTATTAAATCTATTTATTTACTGAATCTTTTGAACTGCTGCTCTGGTGTCATTTCGGCATCTTTTTTTTAACGGAAGAACTGTACAAAAAAGATCTTCATGACCCAGATAACCATGATGATGTGATCACTAATCTAGAGCCAGACATCTTGGAAAGTGAAGTCAAGTGGGCCTTAGAAAGTGTCACTACGAACAAAGCTAGTGGAGGTGATGGAATTCCAGTTGAGCTGTTTCAAATCCTGAAAGATGATGCTGTGAAAGTGCTGTACTCAATATGCTAGCAAATTTGGGAAACTCAGCAGTGGCCACAGGACTGGAAAAGGCCAGTTTTCATTCCCATCCCAAAGAAAGGCAATGCCATAGAATGCTCAAACTACCGCACAATTGCACGCATCTCACATGCTAGCAAAGTAATGCTCAAAATTCTCCAAGCCAGGTTTCAGCAATACGTGAACCGTGAACTTCCAGATGTTCAAGCTGGTTTTAGAAAAGGCAGAGGAACCAGAGATCAAATTGCCAACATCCGCTGGATGATCGAAAAAACAAGAAAGTTCCAGAAAAACATCTATTTCTGCTTTATTGACTATGCCAAAGCCTTTGACTGTGTGGATCACAAGAAACTGTGGAAAATTCTGAAAGAGATGGGAATACCAGACCACCTAACCTGCCTCTTGAGAAATCTGTATGCAGGTCAGGAAGCAACAGTTAGAACTGGACATGGAACAACAGACTGGTTCCAAATAGGAAAAGGAGTATGTCAAGGCTGTATATTGTCACCCTGCTCATTTAACTTATATGCAGAGTACATCATGAGAAACGCTGGACTGGAAGAAACACAAGCTGGAATCAAGATTGCCAGGAGAAATATCAATAACCTCAGATATGCAGATGACACCACCCTTATGGCAGAAAGTGAAGAGGAACTAAAAAGCCTCTTGATGAAACTGAAAGAGGAGAGTGAAAAAGTTGCCTTAAATTTCAACATTCAGAAAATGAAGATCATGGCATCTGGTCCCCTCACTTCATGGGAAATAGATGGGGAAACAGTGGAAACAGTGTCAGACTTTATTTTGGGGGGCTCCAAAATCACTGCAGATGGTGACTGCAGCCATGAAATTAAAGACGCTTACTCCTTGGAAGAAAAGATGACCAACCTAGATAGCATATTCAAAAGCAGAGACATTACTTTGATGACTAAGGTCCATCTAGTCAAGGCTATGGTTTTTCCTGTGGTCATGTATGGATGTGAGAGTTGGACTGTGAAGAAGGCTGAGTGCAAAGAATTGATGCTTTTGAATTGTGGTGTTGGAGAAGACTCTTGAGAGTCCCTTGGACTGCAAGGAGATCCAACCAGTCCATTCTGAAGGAGATTAACCCTGGGATTTCTTTGGAAGGAATGATGCTAAAGCTGAAACTCCAGTACTTTGGCCACCTGATGCGAAGAGTTGACTCATTGGAAAAGACTCTGATGCTGGTAAGGATTGGGGGCAGGAGGAGAAGGGGATGACCAAGGATGAGATGGCTGGATGGCATCACTGACTCAATGGACATGAGTCTGAGTGAACTCCGGGAGATGGTGATAAACAGGGAGGTCTGGTGTGCTGCAATTCATGGGGTCGCAAAGAGTCAGACACGACTGAACGACTGAACTGAACTGAACTGAACAGTCTATCTAGATAATCTCCTGATAGTGCAGGAAAATTTGAGAAGGATGTCCTTATTTATGGTGTAGTAAACCAGGCATGATTTCTTGATTTTTCCTTTTAACTATTTAGTGCTAATGAAGTAGAGAAAAATAAGGGAGGAATTTCCCTATGTTATGTTTAACTCTTAGTTTCTTTCTCAATCAAGGAAAATAGTTATCTTGATGATTATTTGTTTGCTACCCAGTCTTAATCCCAGTCTTGTGGTCCTCTCTTTCTCAGGGATGCCATTTTGCCTTCTTCCGCATTTTCAAAGATTTTACTCGTTACTGTTTCCTCCACAAGTTATTTCTGTTCCCTGAAATGCCTCCCAACATCTTTTGTTTTAATTCAAAGAAACAATAATACTTATCAATGAGGTATTTTAAAAAGTTGACACACGGATATGATTATAAAGTTCCCAGTGTTTTATAATTAAAAACATCTTATGACTCTAAAATCTTTATGAAAACAGGGATAGCACTGATTGATAGTATACAGATGTAATAACCAAAACAGAGTAATACATTAGTTTTAATAGTTGCATGTGTTAGATAATATAAAAAGTTTATAAATAAGCACACATGAGCCTGAGATCTCCTCCAAGGTCAATTTTACCAGTAATTTCAGGCACATGAATAATCGTGAACCAGGAGAGATGAAGAAATCCAAGACTGTCAACAACAGTTCTCATGTCTTTTCTCTTTATTTACAGTGTGTCTAACAGAGTTTTAACATATACACTCTCAGCTATTCCTGGGGAGGGGGACATCACTTACACAGAAAAGTGCTCCACAAGTTAAGAAATATTTCCATTTTATACCCTGCAAAGTATCTAGCCTACATGACATTTTCTAAAGAGCTATGGCAGGTTTAAGTAAGCAATGGAGATGAGCCATAGAGGGCTTGTATATGGGCTCACATGTGTTCCTCCCAAATTTATATATTGAAATTCTTAGCTTCAGTGTCTCAGAATGTGTCTGTGTTTATAGATGATGCCTTTAAACCTCTGAGTTCAAGTGAAATTAAACCAATTATGTTAAGTTTAGGACCACAAGGATAGATTTTAATCTAATCTTATTTGTGTCCTCATAAGAGGAGGAAATTTGGACATAGAAAGAGATACCAGGAATGTAGAAAGCAGACAGAATGTGTGAGGACGCTGCAAGAAGGCAGAGCTCTGCAAGCCGAGCAGTCTCAGGAAAACCAGATCTGCGGAGGCTCGACGCTGGACTTCCTGTAGAACTGCATGTTACACACACACACACACACACACACACACGCATACACTCAGAGAGACACACACACACACACATACACACAGAGACACATACACATACACACAGAGAGACACATATACACACATACACACACACATACACAGAGAGACACACACATACATACAAACATGCACACACAGAGACACATACACACATACGCATACAGACACAGGGACACATATACACACACACACACACACACACCTACACATACACACATACAACAAGATCAGACCAGTCAATCCTTAAGGAAATCAACCCTGAATATTCATTGGAAGGACTGATGCTGAACCTGAAGTTCCAATACCTTGGCCACCTGATGTGAAGAGCAAACTCTTTGAAAGGACCATGATGCTGGGGAAGATTGAGGGTAAGAGAAGGGGGCCACAGAGAATGAAGTGGTTGGATGTCATGACTGACTCAGTGGACATGAATTTGAGCAGATTCAGGGAGATGGTGAGGGACAGGGAAGCCTGGTGTGCTGCAACTTATGGGGTCACCAAGATCCAGACACAACTTAGTGACATAACAACAAAAACAACACACACACACACACACGTATATAACTGATCAGTTCAGTTTAGTCTCTCAGTCGTGTCCGACTCTTTGTGACCCCATGAATCGAGCACACCAGGCCTCCCTGTCCATCACCATCTCCTGGAGTTCACTCAGACTCACGTCCATCGAGTCGGTGATCCCATCCAGCCATCTTTTACTCTGTTGTCTCCTTCTCCTCCTGCCCCCAATCCCTCCCAGCATCCGAGTCTTTTCCAATGAGTCAACTCTTCGCATGGGGTGGCCAAAGTACTGGAGTTTCAGCTTTAGCATCATTCCCTCCAAAGAAATCCCAGGGTTGATCTCCTTCAGAATGGACTGGTTAGATCTCCTTGCAATCCAAGGGACTCTCAAGAGTCTTCTCCAACACCACAGTTCAAAAGCATCAATTCTTCAGTGCTCAGCCTTCTTCACAGTCCAACTCTCACATCCATACATGACCACAGGAAAAACCATAGCCTTGACTAGACGGACCTTAGTCAGTAAAGTAATGTCTCTGCTTTTGAATATGCTATCAAGGTTGGTCATAACTTTTCTTCCAAGGAGTAAGCATCTTTTAATTTCATGGCCACAGTCACCATCTGCAGTGATTTTGGAGCCCCCCAAAATAAAGTCTAACACTGTTTCCACTGTTTCCCCATCTATTTCCCATGAAGTGATGGGACCGGATGCCATGATCTTCATTTTCTGAATGTTGAGCTTTAAGGCAACTTTTTCACTCTCCTCTTTCAGTTTCATCAAGAGGCTTTTTAGTTCCTCTTCACTTTCTGCCATAAGGGTGGTGTCATCTGCATATCTGAGGTTATTGATATTTCTCCTGGCAATCTTGATTCCAGCTTGTGCTTCTTCCAGTCCAGCGTTTTTCATGATGTACTCTGCATATAAGTTAAATGAGCAGGGTGACAATATACAGCTTTGATGTACTCCTTTTCCTATTTGGAAACAGTCTGTTGTTCCATGTCCAGTTCTAACTGTTGCTTCCTGACCTGCATACAGATTTCTCAAGGGCCGTGTTAAATATTCCTAACTTAAGGACTTACCTGCCAGAAAATGTCACTATGTGTTTTGTGAAAGACCAGGCATTAATATGTTTACAAGATGATTTGAGTAGGACATCTTTCTGTCTCACACAACCAGATAGATGGCCATAGTATACCGCAGCCTCCTGTTTAGTCTTTCCTTCCATAAACCATGACACTGAAATTCCACTTAGTATGTATCCAATGAATTTGACCAAACTCCAGGAGGTAGTGAAGGACAGGGGAGCCTGGCATGCTGCAGTCAGTGGGGTCTCAAAGAGTTGACTACATCTTAGCCACTGAGCCACAACAACAACACAAAGACAATATCACACAGGTATGTATGAGTAAATATGTTAGTTTCTTACCATGAGATTTGTTGTAGCAGGTTGTAGACCATTAGGCAAGGATAATAGTTAGCTCTGATGACTACACTCCATGGAACAGTAGGCAGCAGTTAAAGTAAGAGATTATATATGGATAAGGTAATATATATGAATCTTTAAAACTTAATGTAAAGTGAAGTGGAAGAAAAAGATAATTATTTTGCAATTGATTACACATTTCCGTTACATTTATTAAAATATAAGCACTGAATGTAAATGTCTATTTTAAAATAACATATACTGAAAATTTGTTGCCATATTCAATATTATAGTTTTCTATGGAGTATGTGGAGGAGGGAAACGTAAGGGAGGAAATACAAAATGAAGTGAATAAAACCAACCAACAAACAAACAAAAGAAAATGAGACTTTTGTGGCATAGTCCCATGATGATGGTGTGTTGTGAACTTGGTTCAACAGATTGTATCTGAATCCAAACTTTAAAAGCGTATTTTAATGTTAATTCATTAATATGGGCTTTCCTGGTGGCTCAGAGGTTAAAGTGTCTGCCTGCAATGCAGGAGACCTGGGTTCGATCCCTGGGTTGGGAAGATTCCCTGGAGAAGCAAATGGCAACCCACTCCAGTATTCTTGCCTGGAGAATCCCATGGACAGAGGAGCCTGGTGGGCACGGGGTCGCAAAAATTCGGACACGACTGAGCAACTTAACTTTTACTTTCACTTTTTAATAATAATAATATGTTTCAAGCAGAGAAAATCTTAATGTAAATCTTTATATAAATTTTAAATACAAATATAAAGACATAGACTCAATGCTAAAAACACCCTAAAAAACATAGCAGAAGATGTAGTTCATTTCAGAAAGCTAACTATATAAAATAAAGAAATCTGAGAAATAGTATTAAAGACTTAATAGCTACTATTTATAAAAAATATGCATTAAGCATGTTTTTCATCTTTGAGGATGTCATAGGGAAAAAAAGGGAAGAAAACCAACACTGAGGAAATTCTCTTAGGTTTTAGATATCAAATCTGAAAATTTCAGTGGCCTCTTTACTGATTTCAGAAGGATATAAGAAACTACAGATGACACTGAGGTAAAAAGAAAAAAGGCATTAACGTGTGAACTAATGAAAAGGAATCAGCAACTCTTCATTTATCAACTTATTTACATAATTATTGTGTCTCTTGTTCACAAGACTATATACATTACACAGGCAGGGATCTAGTCTGTCTCACTCATCGTAGTATCCAAGCATCAAACCCAGTGTTGATCTGTGTCTGAAACAATGTGCAGTTAATAACTGAGGAGTGTACTGGGGATGAAGAGCAAATGGAAACAGGATAATTTTGTCTACTGACATGGAAATTCCCTGTAGGCAGTCATAGAAGAGCTAAAGCTTCTTTCTAAACTGTCTGTTTAACTTACACTTTTGAATTGACCTAGGCACCAGTAGTCATGTATGGATGTGGGAGTTGAAATATAAAGAAAGCTGAGCGCCAAAGAATTGATGCTTTTGAACTGTGGTGCTGGAGAAGACTTTGAGAGTCCCTTGGACTGCAAGGAGATCCAACCAGTCCATCCTAAAGGAAATCAGTACTGTATGAATGTTCATTGGAAAGACTGATGCTGAAGCTGAAACTCCAATACTTTGACCACCTGATGTGGAGAACCGACTCATTGGAAAAGACCCTGATGCTGGGAAAGATTGAAGGCAGGGGGAGAAGGAGACATCAGGTGATGAGAGGGTTGGATGGCATCACCAATGTGGTAGACATGAGTTTGAGTAGGCTCTGGGAGTTGGTGATGGACAGGGAGGCCTGGCGTGCTGCAGTCCAGGGGGTTGCAAAGAGTCGGAGATGACTGAGCTGAATTGAAAGCACCAGGGAAGATAATGGTTGTTTCTTATTTTCTCTTGTTAGCAGAGGGCATGGTCTTTGTTCTTGTGTTTTATTTATGCCAAAGAATAACAATGGATAAAGTTTTATTTAATGATTTAAAATTGTATTCTTTCATACTTTTAAATCATCTTAAACTCTATAACATTACGTAGTGCATTCAGATTGCAAACACTTTTAAATTCTAAATTTTATACTGAAACACTCCCAATAGGAGTGCCAGTGATAGGTAATCTATACGTATATATGAATGCAGTCCTTCCAGTTACTTGGAATTAAAGTTCTTTCACAAGCAGAGTGTTCCTCCCTGTCTATTTAGGGTTGACAATGACATTTGTCTTTCCTCATGCAGAGATGCCTGATAACTCACTTCTATCACACACTCTACAGTCATGAAGTTTTAACACAATAGCTGAAATCCATCTTAAATTCTTTATCACTTCCTGCTGAAGAGAGAATAGGGAGAAATTCTGCTTGAAGAGAATAGGCAAAAGTGGAGAGTAGTATTAATTCTCAACATAAATTAGTTTTGGATAATTGTTCTTTATTAAAATGTAAAAAAGCCTTCCAGTTACAATGAGAAAATTGGCAATATATGGTTATAAGCCTATGTTTTTTTCCCAGTGTATGCCAGATGCACACACACACACACACACACACACATACACACACACATATGCACACGTGCATGCATTACAAGGCAGCGTGTCTTCTAGTTAGAGACTGGTTGCTGAGGCCAGAGGTTCTTTAGATTTGAATCTGAACACTATTGTTTATTCACCATCTAACCTTGTTTACGAAACAGCTTGTCTATGCAAGTTGTCTCAGCTGTAACTTTTAATAAAATATGTATAGAACTAAAATGTATTAAAGAGATTAAAACACAGATGTAGAAAACACCAAGGATAGGAGGAGGAGAGATGAGAAGAATTGGGAGATTGGGATTGACATATATACATTACTATGTATAAAACAGGTAACTAATGAGAACCTACTGGATAGCACAGGGAGCTGTACTCAAGGATCTGTAGTGTGTTAAATGGGAAGGGAATCCAAAAAACCCGGGAGATATATATATATATATATATATATATATATATATATATATATATACACACACACACACATACCTATAGCTGGCTCACATTGCTGTACAGCAGAAACTAATACAACATTATAAAGCAGCTGTGCTCCAACAAAAATATTTTTTAAATAAAGAGATTAAAATCATATATATATTTACAAAGTCTAGACAACTTTCTGGCATAGAGGAAGGACTAAATAAATGTTTGCTAATATAATGTGAGCTTGTGTTTTGTGTTTGCATACATATATGTGAAGATCATGGCATCCAGTCCCATCACTTCATGGGAAATAGATGGGGAAACAGTGGAAACAGTGTCAGACTTTATTTTGGGGGGCTCCAAAATCACTGCAGATGGTGACTGCAGCCATGAAATTAAAAGACGCTTACTCCTTGGAGGAAAGTTATGACCAACCTAGACAGCATATTGAAAAGCAGAGACATTACTTTGCCAACAAAGGTCCATCTAGTCAAGGCTGTGGTTTTTCCAGTGGTCATGTATGGATGTGAGAGTTGGACTGTGAAGAAGGCTGAGCGCTGAAGAATTGATGCCTTTGAATTGTGGTGTTGGAGAAGACTCTTGAGAGTCCCTTGGACTGCAAGGAGATCCAACCAATCCATTTTGAAGGAGATCAACCCTGGGATTTCTTTGGAAGGAATGATGCTAAAGCTGAAACTCCAGTACCTTGGCCACCTCATGCAAAGAGTTGACTGATTGGAAAAGACTCTGATGCTGGGAGGGATTGGGGGCAGGAGGAGAAGGGGACGACAGAGGATGAGATGGCTGGATGGGATCACCGACTCGATGGACGTAAGTCTGAGTGAACTCCAGGAGATCGTGATGGACAGGGAGGCCTGGTGTGCTGCGATTCATGGGGTTGCAAAGAGTCAGACATGGCTGAGCGATTGAACTGAACTGATGTGATATAATTACATATTCTATAACTTTAATTTGCCAAAATTAAGTGGAAGCCATGGGTTGAATTTCACTGAGGTTAAAAATGTAACCATTCCTTCATTCTCTTTAATGACACACTTCAGCTTCTCTATGAATTTTACTGTCAATATCCGAAAGTGCACAAATACCCATATATCATAAGCAAATAAAATACTGAGGTAAAATATTGCTTTAGCAACCGATAGGAACTACTTCAGGCTCCCTATACTTTATAACTAGAGTGGCCATATCATCCCAACTGGGCAGTTTAAGAGTAAAATGTATGTGATTTTATTAATCACTGAGGCAAACCAAGAGGGAGCTTCTCTGTGGCTCAGCTGGTAAAGAATCAGCCTTCAGTATGGGAGACCTCGGTTCGGTCCCTTGTGAAGATCACCTGGAGAAGTGAAAGGCAACCCACTCCAGTATCCTGGCCTGGAGAATTACATGGACTCTATAGTCCATGGGGTCGCAAAGAGCCAGACACAACTGAGTGACTTTCACTTTCAAACCAGAAAGAAGTTGAGTCACTGTACTTCAAACTCTGGAAAATACAGTGAATGAGAAGCATACATCTGACTCACTCCAAGGACAAAGGTTTTTATTTATTAAAAAAAAAAAAAACTGGTACCAACTTTTCTTGTGAAATGATGTCATTTATTTACACGATGGATATAGCTCAGGTTGAATTTGTAACTCTGGTAGGAGTGTCACTTTTTTACTTTCAGATTTTTATTATTATTATTATTATATAATGCTTTGTGTCTCACAGTTAAAAACAATTGTTAGCTTCCAAGTGGCCTTAGGTACAGCTGCCAGGATTTAGTGTGGATCACATTGTTTGGGGCATTTGTTCAGCTGTCTGTTGAGTCCCCTGAAACTAATGCTCAGGCTATATTAATGTCTCAGTCCCGGGAAACCTCAGCCTGTTCTCTCCTATAATTAATCTTGCAGGTACTGCCTTGACATTATTGGTTCACCAACAGAGCAGAACTGCCTCAGCCATCAATAATAATTCACTGCATTAGGATGAGGCCTAGGTACGGGGCCACCGAGGTAGCCAGATCTGCACAGTCTCCTGCGTTCCTCTCCAGTTAACCGGGAGGCTCTGCAATTGAAACTAGTTGTTGTGGTGGCTCAATAATTTGTAATGGAGGGGTTTGGGTGTTACTAATTGTTTTGCTTTGTGCTTTTCTCCGAATGTAGCCACTGCTTCGCACAATGGGAGTGATTGTCTGTTTACTGAATCTTAATATGGAGGCTGTTACAAATTGTCTTTCACAGATGGTGGGAGCTTTTCAGATCGAGAGAGGCAGGGAATTTATTACTCAATATTTCTGTATTACTGATTGGGACGTGAGGAGCATAGACAATCTGTTCTACTGCAGGCTTTGCCGCGTGGCTTTTTCCCTCTGCAAAATTATGGCAGGCTCTAGACGTTTCTCTCATTTTGTATAGATAGCAGCTGTGTAATTTCAAGCAGAATGTTTGCTTTGATCCCCTTTCCTTTAATTGAAATCCACAATTATGAGATTTGTTTCTTTTATGTGTGCAAGTTTATTGGTTTAATCTGCAAAATGTGCTGTCTTGCTGTCTTACACAGTTAAAGGCTACAGCACAGTTGGGACTGAAATGACAAACATTGGAAGGAGGGGCTTTCGTTTTGTCTTTTTTTGGCTGTGGAAATAAACCAATAGATATTCCTCCCCTCAGAAAACAGGCTGTGTGACAACTGAATAAACTGTCATTCTGTAGCATTTCCAGCTATGCCTCTGATGTGTGTGTGTGTCTGTGTGTGTTGTGTATGTATATATATACACCAGATTATATATATGATTATTTACTTTCTAAAAATGCAAATGGTGTGTGTGTGTTTAGAATGAAAAGGTGGCCTACTGACACAGGAGCTTCTTTGATTATAGTAACTAGTATCATCTACATAAATTCAGATTTTTCAGAACATTATAGGGGAAGAGAATGAAAGAACTGTTAAGTAAACAGATATAAGAAACAGGATTGCTTGATCTCTGCGATGCTTTCACAACAAATAGTTTCATATATGACGATATGTTCTACCAGGTTAATGAGCCACGGTTTTCCTAAATGGTAACTCTCCAGACTTTTGGAATTGTTGCTGAATAAAATAGAAGAAAGAAAAGATCAAAGAGAGAAGAATGAGACTTTTACTGTCAAGTTTACATTCTTCCACTCATAATCTGTCATAAATTGTAACTGTATTTTTTAATAATATGTTGGCTAGTATTTTATGAGTTGTTTTTATTTTCTGTCACAGTACAATGAACTTCAGTTTGGAGTTCTGGGCTGTGTCTCTTATATAAAGGAACTCCTGTATTAACTGGTATTAGGCCAATTAGCTTGTATTAATAACTGAATTAAACTTTCTGTGCAGCACCCTCATTTCACCCCAAGTAACTGAACTGGTTTAACAGTTTTGATATTATTTGGGCATTTCTCTGAAAATGGTCATAAATGGTTAACTCATTTCACTTTATAAAACAAGGGATGGTTCACACAATCCTCCATGCTTGGTTTTTTTTTTTTTTTTGGCGGGGGGTGAGGGCAATGTGGGGAACAAAATGAGTTTTGTATGGATAATTTAAAATACTTTAGAACTTCAGATTGTAAACTATGTCTCCAGGTCACTATGTGGTCTCCTGATTATTAGATGGCAAGGTCTAAAATCATGCAATTGTAAAATATACTATCTAAGCTATATTTTGGAGAAGGAAATGGCAACCCACTCCAGTATTCTAGCCTGGAGAATCTCAGGGACGGGGGAGCCTGGTGGGCTGCCGTCTATGGGATCTCACTGGGTCGGACACGACTGAAGCGACTTAGCAGCAGCAGCAGCAGCAGCAAGCTATATTTGTGTGAGCTACCTATTTTGATTTCAGAGGATATTTAGATTAATTCCTTTTATTCCAGGATGATAGCTGGATTCTAGTTTAAAAAAAAATCTCCTAAAAATAAGCCCTTTAATACACTATTACAAGGTCCTGGCATGTGCCACTAGAAAAATTTGGGGATGTTCTCTTGCTCTTAATGGTTACAATTTAATTAAATTTCCACTCTTTCAGGAATTTATTTAACTTGAGTGATTTTAGATACTTCCAGCTTACACTTGAAAAAATGAGACTAATATTTCTTAAACGACATGCTCAGGAACATCTAGAAAACTAAGGAAATTAAACAGAATTCAAACTCAGATCTTTCTAGAAACTTTGTGTTTAATCTGACCAGACCATTTTCCTAGAGTATGTAGTAATTTCAGTTAATTCCAGGCTTTGCATTATGGGAGGAGGGTCCAGGAAATTTAAGGACACTGATAGCCTGAATATGCATGGGATGGTGGGTAGGAGAAAAAAAAAAAAAGAGAGAGAGATCTGGAAACAAAAAGGAAAAATGAGAAGAGGAGACTGAAGGTGAAGAAGGCTCAAGATAAACTACCTCATTCACAATGCTTTTACAGGAAAATTCAACCCATAAGTGAATAAAAACGATCCTAGTGCATACAGAATTAATCTTTTGGAGCCATGCTCATCTTTTTCATTTCCTACAAGTTGGATTTCACTTATGAGGTGTGATATCAACTCTTAGGAGAAATAAGTGTTTAATTTGCATAAAGAGGTTCATAAGTTAACACACCTGGCTTTATTCACACCATTTGAGGAAATATTTTCTCTCTCGATGCTTTTAACTGTGGCTGACAAGCTAAGAAACTTCCACTCACTCCCCCGAGAGAGCTGTTAGGAAGATAACTTTCTCAGTTTTCTCCCTCACTTCTCTTTCTCAAGCAGTGAACTGTCAGATTGGTGAGGTTGAGGAAAAAAAGTCCAGTGTGTTTCTCAGCCACTGTCTCTTTTGGGAACCAGTCTGTTCCCAGTTCATTTTAATTATGTTCCTTAATTTAGTGAGTTTATCAGGATAACTCTTTCCTCTGCCTGTGGATTCTCTCATCTGGGTGTGGATATTTATTTCTGGGAACAAAATGGTTAATCTGCCCATGCTGCATAGTTTGATTCATTTTGTAGATAATATAGCTGTTCATGTTTATGACATATTCATGCATTTCTTCAGAAGGATGACTCTTAACTGGGTATTTGGGTATTACCCCAAACCTAAAAAGATATAGTGATATATCTCAGTTTTTAAGGTGCTGCATAATATTTTTCCAGTCTACCAATGTATTCATCTGGGTCGTTTCCAACATGTTGTTCTGTGTACTCTGTTAAGTTGCTTCCGTTGATTCTGACTCTTTTTGAGCCTAGGGACTGTAGCCCACTGTGGGATTCTCCAGGCAAGAACACTGGAGTTGGTTGCCATGCCCTCCCCAAGGGGATCTTCCCGACCCAGGGATGGAACCCGCATCTCTCAGGCCTTCTGCATTGGCAGGCGTGTTCTTTGCCACCAGCACCACCTGGAAAGCCCTATAAATTGGACATTTGATTCAAAACAAGTAATGATACAATAAACCTTCTTGTTTATAATTTGGCATGCTTTTGCAAATATGTTTTAAATTAAATTTTGAGATTAATAGTTGAGTTAAATCATACCTACAGTTTCACTTTTGCTCCATAGTACCATATTTCTGTGCAAAATCACACCAATTTATAAAGCCACAAGCAAGAGTATTTCTTTGTCACATCCTCACCAAAGCTTGATTTTATAAATGGTTTTAAAATTGTTTGACAGTGTGATAGAGCCTTATTTCTTTTATCCTTTCTTGTTTTTAATTTTCTTATTATTTTTAATGGTTTATTTTGGCCACATGTGTATATCTTTGGCTTCGGACTTTTTCATTTCATTTTAATCTAGTGTTTTGATTTTTTTTTCCTTTTCTGTCTCCTTGATGGACTCTTATTTTATTGTATTAATGTTCCCATTGCATTTTTCTATAGAATTATTCTTAGGGCAGTTTGTCATTTTGTTTGATTATTTTTTATAGAATGAATTCCAAATCTGGTGCTTGCATGCTGTTTTATGTTCTTTTATTGCCTTGTCTTCTTATTGTAAAATAATTTCATACTTGCCATGATTTTCAGCTTCCTAGACTTAAGATGGGCAGCTCTTTCACTCTGATCTATTGTGGGTGAATTTGTCTCCACTTTTTCACATTGAGCTACAGTTTAAGGGTAGGATTTTTGGAATGTGTCTACATTTTCTCTAGCCTGATTGTGTACAGAATAGATGCGTAAACTCAATGGGTGTGCTGCTGCTGCTGCTGCTGCTGCTGCTGCTGCTGCTGCTGCTGCTGCTGCTGCTGCTGCTAAGTCACTTCAATTGTGGTTAAAGGGCCTGGACTCTTGTGCCTACCTCTGAAATGTCATTAAAACCCCAATATAAGGGCTTGTTCCATCTTTCTGGGAGGAAGTTTTGTTTCCTTGAAGATATAGGATTGCTTTTGTATCACTTCCCTAATTTAACATGAAGCCATTCAAGCCTGGCTTGTATCCCCAAGTCATCTCAAGTGTTTCCATCTCCCCACTTCACCAGTCCCTTCCTGACATTTCTCTCTCCATTGCCTAGTCCAAACCTTAGTGGAAAACAAATATTTGGTTGAAAAGGAGTTTGATGTCTTATCCTGCAGCAAGGACAACCTGTTTGTTCAAATTTTTTATCTGCTTTTTCTCTTCATTATGCTGGAAACATAGATTCTGAGGGTATTTATCATGGTACCTCATTTCTGAATCTGCTTTCTTTCCAACTTAGAGGCATCAAAATGATAAGCTATAACTACTTTCCTGCTTGTGATAGGAAATGGAAGTTAATGTTTCATGGAAATTATCAGGTATCTCTCTGGCTGCCTACACAAACCCTCACTTTACTTGTCTTTAAAGCATCATTCATAAGATGTTTTCTGCATTTTTTTTTTACAAAACAAAGATAAATATCATATGTTTTCTTAAAACCACATTCTCCATCACTATTTCTAATATAGCCTGAATTTGAGAATTAAAACTCTACTCAGATGCTTGTTTGATAAGAGGCAGTTTTCTTTATATTCCTTTTATGATCTTTTGTTATGCATCCTCTATAGTCATGCAGGTGAACCCCACACTGTCATTTCCTCCTCTCTTTGCTTCCCACTGAGGTTCATCCTCCAATAGATCTGCACATACCCTCTTCTCAGTTGAAAACCAAAAATAGAACCCACAACAGACACTATCAGAATCAATGAGAACTGCTTTTGAATCCTGGTTTGTCATCTGCTTATTGTTTGAAATGCAACAGATTACTTAACAACTCTGAGAAATAATTCCATAAAAGTCAAATAACCATAATGATATTAACAGAAATTGTGTGATGAGTAGATTAAATATTTAATCAAAGTAGTAATAAACACTTGAACAAAAATATGCTTTCATCTACTCTCCATTTCTCTATGTCAAGTAATGTCCTGTATTTCATTTTATGTAAATACTGCTTTCTTTTATACAAATGTTTTTATATACACTATGCAATCTGAAATGTGCAATGGACTGTGATGTTCACAGTTTCATCTTTAAAAAGTTACAAATATATCATTTGCTTATATTCTTAAAATCTGGTTGATATGAGTGAAACTTTTAGATACCTGGGAATGAATTTTTGCTCTAATCCACCTGTGAGAAAACATCTACATTTTAGTACAAAGCAATCTTTGTAGAAGGGTGAACTGCTCTGTAATATACTTTAAAAAATAGGTATTTGGGTTGCAGACATTAACAGAACACTGACATTACTGAGATCTTAAGCATTTAATATATAAATAAATGTCACTTTAAGTTATATTTCCTACTATCTGAGAATATTGCCAGAAGAGACTAACTTTTGATAGCAGCTGTTAAAATTTTTATTTTACTAATCAAGCTGACTCGTATGCTGTATATTTTAATATATACTACAGTTATACAATTTGGGTATGGATTAAATTTATATATATATATATATATATATATCTATATATATATATATCTATATATGACTTCCCTGGTGGCTCAGACAGTAGAGCATCTGTCTACAATGCGGGAGACCTGGGTTTGATCCCTGGGTCGGGAAGATCCGCTGGAGAAGGAAATGGCAATCCATATACATATATATATATATATATATATATATGATGGCTTTCCAGGTGGCTCAATGGTAAAGAATCCACCTGCATGCAATGCAGGAGATCCAGCACACAAAGATGTAGTCCCTGGGTCCTGAAGATCTCCTGGAGGAAGAAATGGCAACTCACTCATGTATTTTTATCTCAGAAATCCTATGGACAGAGGAGCCTTGCAGGCTATGGTGTCAGAAAGAGTCGGACAGGACTGAGCATGCAAGCATGCACTCACACATAGTTATGTGTTGTGTTTGCTTCCATCAAGGAAAGCACGTTGGAGATCAGAGTTTTCATTATGATTTTGCTCTTTACTATTTCAGTTTTATTTCATTGACCTGAAATTGCTTTAGAAAACAAGCTTAATTTGTTTTTTACAATTTATTCTGTACTTTTTATCAGCTATGCTTCTACCTTCCAAAGTTTGTCAAGATAATTTGTTCAGCACCATAAAGATTTAGTTTTAAAAATAATAATGAGTTTCTGTAATCTTAAAAAAAATCTTTTCCAGTGCTGAGTTATGTGTTTCTGCACCTTTGACTTTTGTTGGTTTGTTCTTTTCCCAAGAAAACAATGTAGTACTTAGTCTGCCAATAGATTCACTTTTACCAAGGAAAAGTGAAACGAAGCTTTACAGAAGTCCGTGGAATCTGGATGGAAAATCTGGTTACAGAAAACATTAAAGCATCTGATGTTTTATGGTTTTAGTTTTGGTTTTCCTCATCTTAGTAGGATGTACAGTTGTCCATCAGTATCCCTGGGGATTTGTTCTGGTACTGCCCTTGGATACCAAAGTACATTGAGTTTAAGTTTTGCTTGTATAAAATGGAACAGTATTTGCATGTAACTTATGTACATCCTCCAGGATACTTTGAATCATCTCTAGGTTACGTATAACACCTATTACAATGTAATACTATGTTAACACAAAGTAAATGCTATGCAAATATTTGCTGGGCATGCAGAAAATTCATGTTTTACTTTCTGTATGTTTCTGGACATTTAAAAAATGAAATTTTTGATTCATGATAGTTGAAATTGCAGCTGTGGAACCTGTGGGCATTGTGGCCCAATTGTGGGCAAGCCTCCTCTGTCCATGGAATTTCCCAGACAAGAATATAGGAGTGAGTTGCCATTTCTTCCTCCAGGGGATCTTCAGGACCCAGGGACTGAATCTTTTTGTGCTGGGTCTCCTGATAGAGTAACTGAAGAACTATGGATGAGGGTTTGTGACATTGTACAACAGGAGGCAGTGATCAAGACCATCCCTAAGAAGAGGAAATGCAACAAAACAAAATGATTGTCTGAGGAGGCCTTAAAAAAATAGCTGAGAAAAGAAGAGAAGCTAAAGGCAAAGGAGAAAAGGAAAGATATACCCATTTGAATGCAGAGATCCAGAGAATAGCAAGGAGAGATAAGAAAGCCTTGCTCAGTGATCAATGCAAAGAGACAGAGTAAAACAATAGAATGGGAAAGAATAGAGATCTCGTCAAGAAAATTAGAGATACCAAGGAAACATTTCATGCAAAGATAGGCACAATAAAGGGCAGAAATGGTATGGATCTAACAGAAGCTAGAATAAATCCCACTTGATCATAGATCTCTTAATGTATTTTTTAATTTAATTCACTAATATTTTGTTGATATTTTACCTATCTTTACCAGAGAAAATTGATCCATAATTTTCTTGTGATATTCTTGACAAGCTTTAGTATCAGGATAATTCTGGCCTTGTAAAAAAGTTTGGAAATATTATCTTCCTTTTTTTTTAAATAGAATTTTAGAAGAATTGGTATTACATCTTTAAATGTTTGGTAGAATTCACCAGTGAAACTGGTTATGGACTTCTCTTTGTTGAAAAGTTTTTGATAAACATTTTAATCTCCTTACTAGGAGTCAGTCTGTTTAGATTCTCTCATCATAATTGTGTCTTGGTAGGTTGTATATTTCTAGGAATTTATCCATTTCTTCAGTTCAGTTCAGTTCAGTCGCTCAGTCATGTCCGACTCTTCGCAACCCCATGAATTGCAGCACGCCAGGCCTGCCTGTCCAGCACCATCTCCCGGAGTTCACTCAGACTCATGTCCATCGAGTCAGTGATGCCATCCAGCCATCTCATCCTCTGTTGTCCCCTTCTTCTCCTGCCCCCAATCCCTCCCAGCATCAGAGTCTTTTCCAATCAGTCAACTCTTTGCATGAGGTGGCCAAAGTACTGGAGTTTCAGCTTTAGCATCATTCCCTCCAAAGAAATCCCAGGGTTGATCTCCTTCAGAATGGACTGGTTGGATCTCCTTGCAGTCCAAGGGACTCTCATGAGTCTTCTCCAACATCACAGTTCAAAAGCATCAATTCTTCGGCGCTCAGCCTTCTTCACAGTCCAACTCTCACAACCATACATGACCACAGGAGAAACCATAGCCTTGACTAGATGGACCTTAGTTAGCAAAGTAATGTCCCTGCTTTTCAATATGCTATCTAGGTTGGTCATAACTTTTCTTCCAAGGAGTAAGTGTCTTTTAATTTCATGGCTGCAGTCACCATCTGCAATGATTTTGGAGCCCCCAAAAATAAAGTCTGACACTGTTTCCTCATTTATTTCCCATGAAGTGATGGGACTGGATGCCATGATCTTCGTTTTATGAATGTTGAGTTTTAAGCCAATTTTTTCACTCTGCACTTTCACTTTTCACTCTCCACTTTCACTTTCATCAAGAGGCTTTTTAGTTCCTCTTCACTTTCTGCTCTAAGGGTGGTGTCATCTGCATATCTGAGGTTATTGATATTTCTCTCAGCAATCTCGATTCTAGCTTGTGTTTCTTTCAGTCCAGCGTTTCTCATGATGTACTCTGTATATAAGTTAAATAAGCAGGGTGACAATATACAGCCTTGACGTACTCCTTTTCCTATTTGGAACCAATCTGTTGTTCCATGTCCGGTTCTAACTGTTGCTTCCTGACCTGCATACAGATATCTCAAGAGGCAGGTCAGGTGGTCTGATTGTCCTATTTGCTGGCATATAATTGTATAATCTGTTTAGTTCTGTAGTATCATTTATAACATCTCCTCTTCTATTTAATAATACAAATAAATGTATCTATTTGAGTATTCTTTATTTTTTTTTAAATAAGCCTGCTGCTGCTCCTTAGTCACTTGTTGTGTCCAACTCTGTGCAACCCCATAGACGGCAGCCCACCAGGCTCCCTTGTCCCTAGGATTCTCTAGACAGGAACACTGGAGTGGGTTGCCATTTCCTTCTCCAATGCAGGAAAATGAAAAGTGAAAGTGAAGTCACTCAGTCATGTCCGACTCTTTGTGATTGCAGCCTACCAGGCTTCTCCGTTCATGGGATATTCCAGGCAAGAGTACTGGAGTGGGGTGCCATTGCCTTCTCCGTTAATAAATCTAGCTAATAGTTTGTCTCTATTGTTTTCCGTTTCAAAAACACAACTTTTAGTTTCATTTATCTTTTGTATATTTCTACACTCTATTTTTTCCTTCTGCTAATTTGGGGTTTAATATGTTTTCCTTTTTCTAATTCCTTTAGAAAGTGCAAAGCTGGGTTAGGCTCTATATTTTTGAGCATTTTTGAAAGTATGTGGTACATATTACAGTTCTTATTTCATAATTCTTTATATATGCATATGATTTTCTACATCTGAATGCAGAGATAGCCTCAATATTTGGCTATTTTTATCAAGATATGTTCTAATTTAATGTTAGTATGTTCAGTTCTTGTATGTTTATTCTTGAGAAATCTCTATGCAGGTCAGGAACAGTTAGAACTGGACATGAAACAACAGACTGGTTCCAAATAGGAAAAGGTGTACGTCAAGGCTGTATATTGTCACCCTGCTTATTTAACTTTTATGCAGAATACATCATGAGAAATGCTGGACTGGAATAAACATAAGCTGGAATCAAGATTGCCAGGAGAAATATCAATAACCTCAGATATGCAGATGACACCACCCTTATAGCAGAAAGTGAAGGGGAGCTAAAAAGCCTCTTGATGAAAGTGAAAGAGGAGAGTGAAAAAGTTGGCTTAAAGCTCAACATTTAGAAAACGAAGATCATGGCATCCGGTCCCATCACTTCATGGGAAATAGATGGGGAAACAATGGAAACAGTGTCAGACTTTATTTTGGGGGCTCCAAAATCATTGCAGATGGTGACTGCAGCCATGAAATTAAAAGATGCTTACTCCTTGGAAGAAAAGTTATGACCAACCTAGATAGCATATTCAAAAGCAGGAACGTTACTTTGCCGACTAAGGTCCGTCTAGTCAAGGCTGTGGTTTTTCCTGTGGTCATGTATGGATGTGAGAGTTGGACTGTGAAGAAGGCTGAGCGCCGAAGAACTGATGCTCTTGAACTGTGGTGTTGGAGAAGACTCTTGAGAGTCCCTTGGACTGCAAGGAGATCCAACCAGTCCATTCTGAAGGAGATCAGCCCTGGGATTTCTTTGGAGGGAATGATGCTAAAGCTGAAACTCCAGTACTTTGGCCACCTCATGCAAAGAGTTGACTGATTGGAAAAGACTTTGATGCTGGGAGGGATTGGGGGCAGCAGGAGAAGGGGATGACTGAGATGGGATGGCTGGATGGCATCACTGACTCGATGGACATGAGTCTGAGTGAACTCCGGGAGATGGTGCTAGACAGGGAGGCCTGGCGTGCTGCGATTCATGGGGTCGCAAAGAGTCCGACACGACTGAGCAACTGAACTGAACTGAACTGAGAACCCTATGTTGAACTTACCTTGTTAAGGGGTAAATTGAAACATATTAACATTTTCAGGATTTTATTTGTGCAAACAATGATTCAAATCCAGTGGTTAGGAGCACTTCTTGACAGGATCTAAGGAAGAGGTTTTTATAGAAAGGACTCAAAGCAAGGAAAGGAAATTATTTGATTGGCTACAGCTTAAGCAGTTGCCTTATTTGGGAAAGCTTAGTTAGTGGTTTGTGATAGATTGGTTGATTTTTAGCTTTCATTTTTCTCAGTTTTGAGTGCATTGACTTTGGCTTAGGTTTAGATTTGCTTTGAAGCTGCCCAGGTATTAGAGTCACCCCAGTCTATTGATTTCTTCCTTTAGTAACTTTCACAACCTTAATGTAGCTAGTCCCCATACCCCAGTATAACCCTATATAGAAAATCCACTCCAAACAGATTATTTATATAAATATAAAAGAAAATATATCATTAGTGCTTCTAAAAAGTGCTAAGAGAATACATTCCTTAATTATTGTGTAAATAGTTTTATTTTAAACAATGCATAAATCACTAGCCATACAGAAAAGAAATTAGGGGCTTCCCTGGAGGTCCAGTGCTTAAGATTCTACATTTCCACTTGAGTAGCAAAAAAAAAAAAAGGAATTAATATATTGGATTCCATTTAAATTAAAAAACTTCTCCAAAGCCAGCATTTAAAAGAGTATGCATGAAAGCTATGGACTGAGAAAAGGTATTTGCGATGAGCAATGTGTGCAGATGAAAAATAATTCAATGAACAAAACCTTTCTGAATCTCAAACATTTATAGTTGAGGTCAAATTTTACACATTTTCAAAGTTTTGGAAGAACTCTTATTTTAACTTAACTACTTTAGCTCTCCTAAAGGTAGATCAAAAGGAAGAGTGAAGATTAAACTGTATAATGAGCAGTTAACTCAATAACTTTTAATGACCATAAAAAACGGATATGGCCAAGACTGGAGCACAATTTCACCCAAGGTCATAAAAGTCTATTTTATGTGCTATAAATCTCACGGGAGCTGTGAAGTATGTGTCCCCTCTCCTGGTCTAAAACCTTGTGGCTTGTCTGATTGCCCTTTATGATCAGTGAGGTTAATATCTCTTGCCTATAAAATGCCTTACCTATTTTTTAAGAAATACAGATAAAGGAAGAATTTGAACTAAATATATTTGCTAACATGCAGCTATTTACTCAATTCCTTTCAATTAAAAAAGTCTTATCCCCAAAGAACCAAATTCTCTGCATTTTAAAAAAACAAAAAACAAAAACCTTGTTTCATAGTACATTTGAAGTAAAAATTTCTAGTTTAATGTCAATTAATGTAATCAAATATTGCTCTTCTTACTAGCAACATGAGGAAAGATAAGTTAACATGAATTTCTGGAAAAATTTTTTAAAAATCTGAATATATCTATACTTAAACAATCTAGGTAATTTTTGTGGAAAAAAACGATTTGTTTTACTCTAAATAATGTCTTCAGTAATTTATTTCACTCTGCATGTTTCAGACTGCTTCTGAAATTAAGCTAGTGAAAGATATATGAACATCGGATGTACAAAAATCATACTGACAGTTCTTTATCAACTTTTCTGTTAGCTAAATATAAACATTCTATTAACTATAGGAGGAGAACTCTAATAGTTTTAAAGTATACATCCTAGACAGTGAGAGAAAGCTGTTTTTTTGGCTATTATTTCCCATAAAATCTTTTAAATATTGTTTATTATAGCTACTATTTATGATAATGATGTTGTATGCATTATTACGGCCCTGTATTTCAGTAAAATGCCCAATAAATGTATTTTGAAAATGCATTCTGCTCTAACTGCTTGAGATAAAATGTTGCTGTCATTTTACTGAACTGCACAAGCACATAAACAGGGCAATAATAAATGTTTTAAAGTTTCTAAAGCAGTGAATGGTAGGAAATTAATCTGCATCATCACAGCCTCTTTCATAACAACCTTTTTTAATGAGTCAGATTCATCTATTCCATTTTGATGGCAGAAAGTGGATCATTTCTTGAAGAGATTTGTCAGCATAAAGAGCACTATGAATTTTCCCTGTACTTTAAAGGTCTGAAAATAGGAAATAAAACTTTTCAATTTAGTACAGAATATAACTTTTTATCTACCTTGGTTTCTTCAAAGATCACAGATTCATCATTTAACCTAGAACACGATGTTCCAAATGTGAAAAGGAAAGCATTCTAAAATTAATGTTACAAGGTGGTCTTTGTTCCAGTGAATTTCCAGCAATTCCCTTAATCAGCATATGTCCTGATTTTGCTGCTGCAAAGATGGAATGGAACAACTGAGATCCTTAGAAATAATAACTATTTATCACGTTACACAGAGATTTCAGGACAAGAACTATAGTCCTGACTAAAATCTTCTAGTATATTTCTAATATAGTCACATTATATGAGTAATGTGTTACATCGTGCTTTTAGCCTTTTGCCTGCTTGGAAATATTTCTTTATTTTCCTGATACATAATGTAATTTTTTCATGCTTTCCTAATGAAAGAATTCCACGAATCCTTGATAATCTGAATGAAGGCACTGGATTTAGCCCTTTACATCTTGTTTTTCACAAAATCCATATACCTGAAGTTTATTAGGCTTTCCAGGTTTTATGGACTCTGTTAAATTATTTTCTAGAAATTTATTAGAACTGTGTGTAGTGATCATTAGGGTATTTTTCATTTCCAGTTTTCTCCTTGTGCATATTTTGTAGAGGACTGATCATATTTCCCCACTCCTTTGAAATTAAGCTTGCTCACTTTGGACTTAAGCTTGACTTGCTCTGGAAGATGGAATGTGAAATACTTGAGAACCAGATTCTACACTGTCTATCCACTTGTCTTATTTCATTTGTCAAGTGCAGAAGTACATGTTGAAATGAAGCCTTTACTTGCTTAGCTTTTTGAGTTGATAACATATTAAAGCAGAACTCCCTGCCCTGCTTGTGCAGCATGAGCCAGAAATAAATATTTACTATTTTAAGTCTCTGAGAATTTTTTTGGAGGGAATAGGGTCCTTATGCACTAATATTTGGGCTATCTTCACTCAGACTGTGTGCTTTCATATCCTTCACAGTGAAAGAAAATATAGTGATAAGAAAACTATGTATTTCTTTTTAAAAATATTTTTATTTATTTATTTGTCTGTGCCAGGTCTTAGTTTTAGCATGCGGGATCCTCAGCTGTGACATGCAGGATTTTTTAGTTGTGGCATGCTAGCTCCTAGTTGTGGCATGTGGAATTCAGTTCCTTGACCAGGGATTGAATCTAAGCCCCCTGCATTGGGAGCATAGAGTTCTAGCCACTGAATCACCAGGCAAGTCCCTATATATTTCTAAACAATGCTTGTTTTTCTCCTTGGTAGCTGTAAGGGTTTTAAATTTTAAAAAAGAATAAGATAATATTAAGTAATAAAAAGGTTCAATGTAAAATACACCATTGATATTTAATGTAAAGTAAAAGATTTAACACATTTCTAAGCATATAAATTACAACTCATGTATTTAGAACTGTGAATTATAAGAAAGTTAAGACTCAGACTCTGAATTCTTCCTCCTGAAGCTTCTAACAATCTATGGTGTCTTGTTTCTAATATTTTCAAGAATAGAATATTGCAAACCAGAAATTAGGATTCATCATACTGACAGTTGCAGGAATGGAAATAAGGGGAAAAGATTCAAATATCAGTCAAGAGAAATAAAAAGAACACTGAAATTATCGTCATTTTGTACAGGGCAAACACCCTTAAATATCTCAGTAGGTATTTGGCAACTGTAGACGTAAAACAGGTAAGCTTCTATAAATATTCTTTTCCTGAGATTAAAGATACATTGAATTATAGTCACCATCCCTAATTATCGCAACTTTATAGTAAGTTTTGGAATCAGGAGATGTGAGACCTCAAACTTTGATTTTCTTTTTCAAGACTATTTTGGCCATTTAGGCGATTGTGCTTTCATATGAACTTTAGGACTCTGTTTTTTACTTCTAAAAGAGCTATCACTGTGATGTTTATAGCAATTACATTAAATCTGTAGATCATTTTGGGTGGTATTGACATCTTAGCAATATTAAGTTTTCCACTTCATGAATATGGACTATCATTCCACTACTTTGTATCTGTTTTCTTTCAGAAATGTTCTGTAGTTTTCAGTCTTTTGTCTCTGTGATTAAGTTAATTTCTAAGTATTTTGTTCTTTTTGATGCTATCTTAAGTGAAATTATTTTCTTAATTTTCTCTTTTGAGTATTCATTGTTAGTAAATAAAAAATATAAGTGATTTTCATGTTGATTTTGTATCCTGCAATTGTGCTGAATGTGTTTATTTGTTCTAACAGCTTTTCTTATAGAATATTTAGGTTTGTATACATAAAAGAGCATGACATCTATGAACAGAGATAATTTTACTACTTCCTTTGCATCCAGATGGCGTTCTTTTCCTTGCCTAATTACTCTGTCTTAGGACCTCCAGTCGGAGAAGGCGATGGCACCACACTCCAGTACTCTTGCCTGGGAAATCCCATGGGCAGAGGAGCCTGGTGGGCTGCAGTCCATGGGGTTGCAAAGAGTCGAACACGACTGAGCGACTTCACTTTCACTTCTCACTTTCATGCACTAGAGAAGGAAATGGCAACCCACTCCAGTGTTCTTGCCTAGAGAATCCCAGGGACGAGGGAGCCTGGTGGGCTGCCGTCTATGAGGTCTCGGAGTCAGACACGACTGAAGTGACTTAGCAGCAGCAGCAGCAGCAGGACCTCCAGTACTGGGTAGGCTAGATGTGGCAAGAGTGGGCATCTGTGCCTTGTTTCTGATGTTAAAGAAAGCATGTTCAGTCATTCATCTTTTGAATATGAGTTCACCTATGTTTTTTCTGTTTTCTTTTGGTAGTTTTTATGGTATGTTTTCCTGTCATTTATAATTACATTGCCTTATTGTAATATATGCATCTTATAAATAGGATATCTTTAAAAATATTAATATTTCTGAAGTTTTTGTGATTATATGTTTTGTTTTCACATATTTAATATTATTGCTGATGTATTTAATTTTAATTTCTAATTTTTCAAATCATTCTATTAATTTTTCCTTATCTCTCTTTAAAATTAATCAAATATTGTTATTTTTCATAATTTTCTCTATTAACTTTAAGTATAGAAGCATCAGTTAATTTTACCTTCTGAAGAGAGTTTATTCATTCTTTTCTAAACAAATGGAATAGAACTGACCAATATAATCAAATTAGGATTGGAGTTGAATTGTGACATGGTTTCTGTTTTGACAATACTCTTTTTACCTCTGTTTAACTATGTTCTTTCTGATAATTTAAATTACATCCTTGTGACCTCACTGTGATTTCTAGAGCTACTAAGTCCTTAAATCTAATATTTATCTCTTAGATTTCTTGAAAAACTTCTAGAATATGCTTGTTATCATGTCATCATTAGTAATATTGTCAATTTCACTCTTAAACATGTTTAGTTTAGTATTATAGCTACCCTTATCTTTGTTATCAAATTTATATAGCACATAAAACCTAAAATGGTTTCTCATAGAGCTAAAGACAGCATTTTAATGAGCCCAGTATTTAATAAAAATATGCAAATATTTATATATAAAGAAAATAAAATTCATACAGAAAAAACTGGAATTTGTAGTGCTGAAAAATTGGTGCTTTTGAACTGTGGTGTTGGAGAAGACTCTTGAGAGTCCCTCGGACTGCAAGGAGATCCAATGTCCATCCTAAAGGAAATTACTCCTGAATATTCATTGGAAGGACTAATGCTGAAGTTGAAACTCCAATACGTTGGCCAATGCTGAAGTTGAAACTCCAATACGTTGGCCACCTGATGTGAAGACGTGACTCATCTGAAAAGACCCTGATGCTGGGAAAGATTGAAGGTGGGAGGAGAAGGGGATGCCAGAGTATGAGATGGTTGGATGGCATCACCAACTCAATGGATTGAGTTTGAGTAAACTCTGGGAGTTGGTGATGGACAGGAAAGCCTGGTATGCTGCAGTCCATGGGATCACAAAGAGTCGAACATGACTGAGCAACTGAGCTGAACTGAACTGAAAGAAAACTGGTATGCCTGGTACATAAATAAATTGAACTTAGTCAATTAGCTCATGCAGTTTACATTTGCCAAAGCTAAATGATGTATTATATCTACATATTATATTATATAACATTTGCCAAGGTTATATTGTCTTCCCATGTGGTGCAGTGGTTCAGTAGTAAAGAATCTGCTTACTAATGCAGGAGATGTAAGAGATGCAGGTTGGATCCTTGGATCAGGAATATTCCCTCTAGTAGGAAATGGCAACCCACTCCAGTATTCTTGCCTGGAAAATACCATGGACAGAGTAATCTGGAAGGCTGCAGTTCATGGGCTTGCACGGAATCAGACATGATTGAGCAACAGAGCACACACATGAGGCTATGTTACATAGGAAGTAGTCTGACATTTTCTAGGTGCCAAATAATTTAATTCAGATAACAAAATTTTGCTTTATTTTTCTTTTACCCACATTTTTCACCTGAGAGAAATGTTACAGATAGGTTAAGAAATATGCCCCAAGTTACAAAGAAGTAAATAAT
Source organism: Ovis canadensis (assembly GCF_042477335.2). NCBI lineage: Eukaryota > Metazoa > Chordata > Mammalia > Artiodactyla > Bovidae > Ovis > Ovis canadensis. The sequence goes on from NC_091262.1 coordinate 51,635,559, forward strand.
AGAACTAAGGTTGGAACTTAGGAAGACTAATGCCAGGATCTATTCTCTTAACCACTATACTTGCAATACATTCATGTCTGTATATGTATGTGTATGTATGTGTATTAGATATATGAGTTGCAATTTTATGTATACTTCCTGCTGCTAAAAAATACCTGCTATATACTAATAAAAACTTTAGTTATGGTAATGAAGATAAGTGATTGCCACAGGGTCATAATAGTGTGCTGCTTTATTTATCTTTAAAAATAAGAGATATTTTAAAATATACCAACAGAATAATTACCTAAATATGACATATTTTATGTTGTGAGCCAGTGCTACTATCTGTATCTCCCTAATCTACAACCAGAAGCAATCAAAGAGGAAGAACAAAAGAAACCTAAGGTAGAGTCATCTTTGGCATTAAATCTTCATGACTGTGGAGAATGTGATAGATATAAGTGAGTTATCAAATATCTCCACAGGAGTGAAGACAAATGTTACTTCAGTCCTAAACAGACAGCAGTGAGCACTCTGCTTGTGTAAGAGCACTTATTTCCAAGAAACTAGAAAGACTGCAGTCATATTCATGTAGAGATCACAGAGAAGGCAATGGCACCCCACTCCAGTACTCTTGCCTGGAAAATCCCATGGATGGAGGAGCCTGGTAGGCTGCGGTCCATGGGGTCACTAAGAGTCGGGCAATACTGAGCGACTTCACTTTCACTTTTCACTTTCATGCATTGGAAAAGGAAATGGCAACCCACTCCAGTATTCTTGCCTGGAGAATCCCAGGGATGGAGGAGCCTGGTGGGCTGCCATCTATGGGGTCACACAGAGTCAGACACGACTGAAGCGACTTAGCAGTAGCAGCACACTATACTAGTACTCCTGTTGAGTAAGTTTTAGTAGAAAGAGTAAAGATGCTGGCAGTTTGAATTCCCCCATGCAAAGTAATATTTGAGAGATTGTTTTGCTTTACTAAAGTGCTTTTTTTTTTGGGGGGGGCGGTGCTGAAGAGAACACACACTAAAGGCCTAGAGAATCAGACCTATAGTAACCAGTGAAGATGAGAAGATATTATATCTTTTTCCAGTGTCTTAGATTATCTTTGAGATACCAAGTTGATAGGAAGCTCCAGGATCATTTCCAAACAGTGACATCAAATAGAAAACCACAGGCTGACTAAAAGAACTTTATAGGAGCTCTGGAAACCAGTCAGAAGTCTACAGCAACTAAGCAAATGCCCAAAGAAGACAAAGTAGTATTAAAAATGGTAGGAAATACCAGAGCATTTTAATTTGCCTTGCTTCGTTGCTTCCTCGGTGCTGCATAAGTGTGAAGAAGAAGCTCAAATCAAGGTTCTTTCCCTCAGAGAAAATGTTTGCAGGGTTTGTAATATTCTGACCTGTCTGTGGGCTTTCCAAGGGACTGGTATGTATCCTTCCTTATGTGGAGGTCAGGTAGGAATGGCATTGTTAAAATCTCAGACTAGAAGTAATGGAGGGATGGTGGATAGTACAGAACATAAAGTTAAAGGACTGAAGACTCAACAGCTGCCTAGGGACAAGAGATAATGAGCAGAGGAATACAGTAGATCATTTAGTACCCTGAGAAAATGCTGGCTGAAACTCTTTGGAAAATTGTGTCTTTTAAAATCAGCTGAGGGAAATTGGGAAAAACTATGTGTGCGCATGTGCACACACACATATCCAGACAGAACATAAGCCCAAATTACACCTGAGAGGAAATTACACCTTTATATCAGGCTAATCTTGAAACTTAAGATTCTATTAATTAATAAAGTTCTTCACACCAGACTGCAAAGGCTGGGAGAGTTTGTTACTTCTTAAATGTCTAATTTTCAACAAAAGATTACAAGGCAAAGAAAGAAACAAGGAAACATGGTCCATTCAAATGAACACAATGAATCTTTAGAAATAGTCAGGAAACAGACACTAGACATACTAGACAATGACTCAAGAACAATTCCCTTAAAACACTTAAAGAGCTAACAGGAAAGATGGGTAAGGATTAAAGGAATTTAAAAAAAAAAAAACTGGGAACAAAATGAGAATATCAACAAAGAGAAATAATAAACACAAATTTGGAGATGAAAAATATAATAATTGAAAAATGTAGTGGTGGTGTCCATTATCAGACTTGCACATGCAGAAGAAAACGTCAGAAACCTTGAAAACATATTAGTTAAAATTTTTGAGTTCAAAAAGCAAAAAAAAGAAAAAAGTTAATAGAGTTTAAGGGATCTTACAACAACAACAACAACATTATCCATCAGACTAGTATACACATTATAGGAGTATCAGAGGAAAAATGATACAGAAAGAAACAGAAAAACTATGTGAAGAAATAATGACTGGAAACTTCCAAAATTTAATGAAATTTGTGAACATAAGTTTCCAAGAAACATAACAAATCCCAAGTAAAATAAATCTGAAGACCCATACCAATAAACATTATAATCAAACTGCCAAAAGCCAACAACAAAAAGAATACTGAAAGCAGGGGGGGAAAGTGGCTAATCACATATAACCGATTCCCAATGATATTATTAATGGATTTCTCATCTGAAATCTTGCAGTCCAAATTTAGGAGGATGACATTTTTTAATGCTTTTGAACTGTGGTGTTGGAGATGACTCTTGAGAGTCCCTTGGATAGCAAGGAGATCAAACCAGTCCATCCTAAAGGAAATCATTCCTGAATATTCATTGGAAGGACTGATGCTGAACCTGAAACTCCAATACTTTAGCCACCTGATGTGAAGAACTGACTCATTGGAAAAACCCTGGTACTGGGAAAGATTGAGAGTGGGAGTAGAAGGGGATGACAGAGGATGAGATGGTTGGATGGCATCACTGACTGGATGGACATGAGTCTGAGCAAGCTCCAGGAGTTGGTGATGGATAGGGAAGGCTGGCATGCTGCAGTCCATGGGGTGGCAAAAAATCGGACATGACTGAGTGATTGAACTGAAATGACAGCTATGTTGGTATCAATTTAAGATAGATTTGTATAACTTTAGGACATCATCTAAACCCTGTGGAAACCACAAAGCTTATGTATATGCATACACACACAGAAACACACACGCACAAAAAGAAATCAAAACATGTCATTACAAAATGTCAACTAAATACATAAGACAGCAGTAATGAGGGGAAAGAGACCAAGAAGCTATACGTAATATAGGAAACAAACAAAATGATAAAAGTAAGTGCTTCCTCATCAGTAATTATATGCATTAACCCTACCATCAAAAATTGAGTTTGGCAAAAATGTATAAAGATTCAGGATCCAGTGTTATCACAAAAAACACATTTTAGATCTAAGAAAACCATAGGTTGAAAGTGAAAGGATGGAAAAGATATTCCCTGTAAGTAGTTAAAAAAAAGAGAATAAGAACAAGGATGGCCATTTTAATATCAGACAAAATAAATTTTAGATAAAAAAATTTTATAAAAAGCAAAGATGAACATTGTATAATGATCAAACTGTCAATTCACCAGGAAGGCTATGATAATATATGCATGAAACATCAGGACTCCAAAAATGTGAATTAATAATTAATGTAATTGAAGGGAGGGAAAAGAAAAAGAGTTCTACAATAGTAGTATGAAACTAATGTCCCACTCGCCACAGTGGATAGCACAATCAGAGAGAATATCAATGTTAAAATAGAGCATTTGAAAAATACTACAGACCAATTGTCCTTTATCGAGCTCATCTTTGCATGAAATGTTCCCTTCGTAGCTCTAATTTTCTTGAAGAGATCTCTAGTCCTTCCCATTCTGTTGTTTTCTTCTATTTATTTGCTTTGATTGCTGAGGAAGGCTTTCTTATCTCTCCTACTATTCTTTGGAACTCTGCATTCAGATGCTTATATCTTTCCTTTTCTCCTTTGCTTGTCACTTCTCTTCTTTTCACAGCTATTTGTAAGGCTTCCTCAGACAGCCATTTTGCTTTTTTGCATTTCTTTTCCATGGGGATGGTCTTGATCCCTGTCTGCGGTACAATGTCATGAACCTCCTTCTGCTAACAGAAGCAAAAGATATTAAGAGGTGGCAAGAATACATAGAAGAACTGTACAAAAAAAGATCTTCATGATGCAGATAATCACGATGGTGTGATCACTCACCTGGAATGTGAACTCAAGGGGGCCTTAGAAAGCATCACTACGAGAAAAGCCAATGGAGGTGATGGAATTCCAGTTGAGCTATTTCAAATCCTGAAAGATGAAGCTGTGAAAGTGCTGCACTCAAAATGCCAGCAAATTTGGAAAACTCAGTAGTGGCCACAGGACTGGAAAAGGTCAGTTTTCATTCTAATCCCAAAGAAAGGCAATGCCAAAGAATGCTCAAACTACCGCACAATTGCACTCATCTCACACGCTAGTAAAGTAATGCTCAAAATTCTCCAAGCCAGGTTTCAGCAATATGTGAACCGTGAACTTCCAGATGTTCAAGCTTGTTTTAGAAAAGGCAGAGGAAACAGAGATCAAATTGCCAACATCCGCTGGATCATTGAAAAAGCAAAAGAGTTCCAGAAAAACATCTATTTCTGCTTTATTGACTATGCCAAAGCCTTTGACTGTGTGGATCACAATAAACTGGAAAAGTCTGAAAGAGCTGAGAATACCAGACCACCTGACCTGCCCCTTGAGAAACCTATGTGCAGGTCAGGAAACTGCAAATAGTTAGAACTGGACATGGAACGACAGACTGGTTCCAAATAGGAATAGGAGTATGTCAAGGCTGCATATTGTCACCCTGCTTATTTAACTTATATGCAGAGTACATCATGAGAAATGCTGGGCTAGAAAAAGCACAAGCTGGAATCAAGATTGCCAGGAGAAATATCAATAACCTCAGATATGCAGATGACACCACTCTTATAGCAGAAAGTGAAGAGGAACTAAAAAGCCTCTTGATGAAAGTGAAAGAGGAGAGTGAAAAAGTTGGCTTAAAGCTCAACATTCAGAAAACGAAGATCATGGCATCTTGTCCCATACTTCATGGGAAATAGATGGGGAAACAGTGGAAACAATGTCAGACTTTTATTTTGGGGGGCTCCAAAATCATTGCAGATGGTAACTGCAGCCATGATATTAAAAGACTCTTACTCCTTGGAAGGAAAGTTATGACCCATCTAGATAGCATATTAAAAAGCAGAGATATTACTTTGCCAACAAATATCCATCTAGTCAAGGTTATGGTTTTTCCAGCAGTAATGTATGGATGTGAGAGTTGGACTGTGAAGAAAGCTAAATGCCGAAGAATTGATGCTTTTGAACTATGGTGTTGGAGAAGACTCTTGAGTCCCTTGGACACAAGGAGATCCAACAAGTCCATCCTAAAGGAGATCAGTCCTGGGTGTTCATTGGAAGGACTGATACTGAGGCTTAATCTCCAATACTTTGGCCACCTCATGCAAAGACTTGACTCATTGGAAAAAAACCCTGATGCTGGGAGGGATTGGTGGCAGGAGGAGAAGGGGACAACAGAAGATGAGATGGCTGGATGGCATCAGTGACTCGATGATTGTAAGTTTGGGTAAACTCCGGGAGGTGGCGATGGACAGGGAGGCCTGGCGTGCTGCAATTCATGGGGTCACAAAGAGTCGGACACAACTGAGCAACTGTACTGAATTGAACTGACTGGTAGACCAATTTTACATAACAGTATACTATCACTCCAACCAAAATTAGCAGAGTACACTTTCATCTCAAGTGCACATGGAATATTCTTCATAACAAACAGTATGTTAGGCCACAAGATAAGTCTTAGAAGGAAGGAAAGAAGAAACTAAGGTGAGTAGCTTAGAGGTCTTCAACTTCTGCTAAAGGCAATATGAAGAGGTCACAGTTTCTGCAGAAAACTAGAAACTCTGGGAGGAAGATTTTTAAAACAATCATTTAAGGGCACTTGAAATGTATGATAAATGGAATATAAAAATATAAAAGAATTTTGCTTCTTAAAAATTGTTGCAGCCTTGTCTAAAAAATGTGTTCAGTCTTTGTCAACCTTCCCCATCCCATCCTTCTCCCACTAGCTCATTAGATTCTTGGCTAAATGGAAAACATCTGTAGTTGCCAGAGGTGGAGAATTCAATTTACAATGAAGGATAGAAACCAGTGTCACTAGTCAAAACAGGAAAAGCCTGATGTTTTCCAGTGCATTTTGGGATATTGGCAGATTATCCAGAAATTTAATAGGAAGAATCTGGAAGCAAGACATTCATAGGATGAAGATAATGTCATCACAGATCTTTGGCTAACTGATTAACTGTTTGTATGTTCCAGAGATCCAAGAGAGCACAACAAAATATGAAACAAGTAATATTTGAGAATTGGCTTCAAGTTTGAATGCTTTCTTCAATCAACATATGGCTTAGCCAGCAGAGTTTGAAGTATCTGATCACAGGTCTGCTGAAATATTTGCTGACCACTAAACTATGCAAACAAAGGTCTGATCCCTCATGAACCAGGCTAGAAAATATAAATTAAAATTATAAAATCTGATGAGAAACATCAGCTTGGAGGAAACAAATACCACAATATAAGTCTAACCAAACTAGCAGAACATATAAACCAACAGAAACCTCAGAGATAATATAAATCACATTGCAAAGCTGCTAGAAAATACTTTCTAAAATATTTGATTTTCAACCAAAACTAATAGACATGTAAGAAAGACAAAGGAGATTTTTACTCATACTATAGATGATAAAACACTTAATCAAAGCTGGCTTTTAGGACATCTAGATGTTAGATTTAGTAGGGGAAAAAAAAAAAGACTTCAAAGCAGCTGCACATATATTCAAAGAAAATAAGTAAATTGTGTTTAGAAAATTAAAAGATATGACCCAGAGAGATGATATGGGGAGGGTAGTGGGAGGGGGCTTCAGGACTGGGAACTAGTGTACACCCGTGGCAGATTTAGGTCAATGTATGGCAAAACCAATACATTATTGTAAAGTAAAAATAATAATAATCATAATAATAAATAAAGAGCACAAAAAAGACAAAAGATATTATGGAAACAATAATTCAACAAATAAAGAATATCAGTAGAGAAATGGAAATTAATAAATAGAGCCAAATGAAAAGTTCTATGGGCTTCCCTGATGGCTCAGAGGTTAAAGCGTTTGCCTGCAAGGCAGGAAACCCGGGTTCAATCCCTGGGTCGGGAAGATCCCCTGGAGAAGGAAATGGCAACCCACTCCAGTATTCTTGCCTGGAAAATCCCATGGACGGAGGAGCCTGGTAGGTTACAGTCCACGGGGTCGCAAAGAGTTGGACACGACTGAGCGACTTCATTCACTCACTTCACTCATCTTGAACAACAGTTGAAATGAAAGATTCACTATATATGTGTAACAGCAATTTTGTGATAGCAAAAGTAAAAAACAGTGAACGTAATGTAGATCAGTGGAAATAATCCAATCCAAAGAACAGAAAGTAAAATCATCAAAGAAAATAAAGTCTCTAAGATCTCTGAAATGGCACAAAGCTGTATACACGTAATGGCGGCAGTAGATGGGGATTAGAGAGATAAATGAGAACAAAAATATCTAAAGGGAAGGAAATATAAGGAAGACCAGGTATCCCTCTTGATGTTTTTAGCCGTATGAAGATTCAGGTTGGGGAACTCATGTACACCCATGGTGGATTCATGTCAATGTATGGCAAAACCAATACAGTATTGTAAAGAAAAAAAAAAATAATAAAGTGGTTTGCTACACAGTCATGTATGATTCAAACTGTGTGTGTGTGTGTACGTGCATGCATATATATATATATATATACACACACACACACACATACTAAAATTGTAGATCATCTAGTGATATGTTTTACAGTAAATAAATCGACATATGCTGATATACTGTTTGGGGCCTTTTGAGTTCAGAAGAGTCTAATAATCTTCAGTGGTCAGGTAAACAGTGATAAATATCTGCTTTGATAAGCATAAACCTGCATGCCTCAAGGAATGTGATTCATTAATATAGAACCAGCTTAATTATGTGTTTGTAGTTTTTGTGAATGTGGTAGCATTTCAATTTAAACCTAAACAGTAAAAGTGCATTATGGGTTGGCTCTAATGCAACAAGAATGGTAACTGTGGATGTCATTTTATTTTTATTTTTAATATAAATTTATTTATTTTAATTGGAGATTAATTACTTGACAATATTGTATTGGTTTTGCCATACATCAACATGAATCCATCACAGGTATACACGTGTTCCCCATCCTGAACCCCTCTCCCTCTTCCCTCCCCATACCATCTCTCTGGGTCGTCCCAGTTGATTTTTAAACTTCAAAATTTGTAAAGCAATAAAATAGAGAATGTAAATATTTTTAATAACATTTTAATGTAATACTTCACTTTTTTCATAGAAACTGTAGGGAAGGTAATAAAAATGTTATTTAAAGACTTTCATTTGTGTCTCTTAATAAGATACTCAGGGCCTTGTCTGTTTTGTCTGAATCCCAACAAAGATATGATACACTACTCTTCACAACAAGCTGTTAGAAATTTGGGGGCTACTTAGAGAAGGGGAAATTGTTCATTAAAAAGGTAGCAGAGACTTTCAAAATGATCATTGGTAGGTATTGTGAAGAAAAGCAGTATCTGACAAAGCAGTTCACAGGACTGGCAGAAAGTTATCATTTCTGTTTTCTTTGCTATTTGTCAATTTGATGTAACTTTATTTTCTAACTGAAATTAAAATATAAAATACTATAGAGTATTTGAACCATTTTAATAAACAAATTAGCTCATTTGATACCTAGAATTCATTTTTGTTAATTTATTTGAGATAAACCCTGGGCTCTTCTCTAAGAAGATCATGAGGAGTAAGAATAACATTAAATTTCCTGATATAATATGGATTGTTTGGTTTCTATTTTATTTTGATCCATTCCAAAAATTTTTTATCATGTCTTTTTAATAGTTTTCATATTTTAAGTCCAGTAATGCTCATAAGAATTCCTTATATATTAAGCAATTCAAATTACACTTTTTAATGTGGAGTCTTGTTTATTCAATTTGATTTGTAATTGACATAATTTGAATATTGAGGTGAAGGATGTTCAGAGATGGCTGCTTTTAGTTTAATGAATTTCATTGTCTAAGGTACAAAAATCAAGTGCCTCCTTTATCCTTCAACTGTTTATTTGGACACAGAAATGTGATCATAGCTTTTAAACAGTGAATACTTGTAGAGGTTTATGGGTGACTATACCTTATAACTTATAAAGACTATACCTTATAACTTATAACGAGATTAGCAAATGCTTTTTGTGTGATCAAGTGAACTAAAGAAATCTCTTCAGTAAGACTGGTTGATCATATTGCTTGATAATGGAAGGAAAGCATAAGATTTGGGGAGATGATGAAAAGCTTACATGAAATGCAAAGTTAGAAATCTGGCTAAAATCCTGTTTAGTGAAATGGAACATGCTGCATTTTCACTTGCTGCATAATATTTTTAAGTGACAGACATTAAAGCCATTATAGTCACTCATTATTTCTTCATAGATTAATCAAAATTAATGTTTTTGTTTCTTCTAGTTGACACATACATAATATTGATTTTTTTTTTAACAGTAGGTCCTTGTTGGTTATCTATTTTAAATACAGCATGGGTACATGTCAATCTCAAACTTCCAATCTAGATGCAAATTACTTTGATCCATTGATAGTTCTTCTTATGCAAAAATATTTTTTTCTATTCTATACCAATTCTAATATAATAATAATAACTAAGTACATTGAATATAAGTTTCTTTATTTTGTTTTTATTTATATATTTATTTTTTATGATACTTATCCAGGAAACTATTGTGTAAACAGAGTAGTTGAGAGTAACTTGAATTTAAATGATCTAAAGGAGAAAATTTTAGGTGAAGAACCAAGATGAAAATAGAAAGTATCAATATAAGAGGTACCTTCAGTTATTCTGGGAAGCTTATTTTTAACATAAAAAAGAAAAAAATCGGGTTTAAAAGAATAATGTAGGAAGAATATACAGTGATGTTAATAATTTTCAGTTCAGTTCAGTCTCTCAGTCGTACCCGACTCTTTGCAACGCCATGAAGTGCAGCACGCCAGGCCTCCCTGTCCATCACCAACTCCCGGAGTTTACCCAAACTCATGTCCATTGAGTCAATGATGCCATCCAACCATCTCATCCTTCGTCATCCCCTTCTCCTCCTGCCCTCAATCTTTCCCAGCATCAGGGTCTTCGCATCAGGTGACCAAAGTATTGGAGTTTCAGCTTCAGCATCAGTCATTCCAATGAACACCCAGGACTGATCTCCTTTAGGATGGACTGGTTGGATCTCCTTACAGTTCAAGGGACTCTCAAGAGTCTTCTCCAACACCACAGTTCAAAAGCATCAATTCTTCGGCGCTCAGTTTTTTTTATAGTCCAACTCCCACATCCATACATGACTACTGGAAAAACCATAGCCTTAACTAGACAGACCTTTGTTGACAAAATAATGTCTCTGCTTTTTAATATGCTGTCTAGGTTGGTCATAACTTTCCTTCCAAGGAGTAAGAGCCTTTAAATTTCATGGCTGCAATCACCATCTGTGGTGATTTTGGATTTTAAATAATACTAATTTTAAATCTAATATACTACATAAAATGTACTTGTTAAAAATCAAATTGCAATAATTGTATTAATAATAATTACCAAGGAAAGAAAGAGATGAGAATTCTAAACCAAATGATAATCTATATTAAATAAACAAGACTATTTTAAAGGAATTTTATGTAGGCTACATTTCACTGAAATTACAATAAACTTCAATTTATGAACAAGTTCCTCTTTGAACATTTACCTTTATGTATTTTTCATGGCATCGTTCAATAGATGTTAATTAAAAGAAATGTGATACATGCATTTGTACATATGTGTATCAAAGAAGAGCTACAAAGTATACAAAAAGAAGAAAGCTAAAGATGTAATCAAATAACATTTTTAAAATTATTTACACTTGACTAATTAGAGTAGAACTAAATCAGGATACATAAAGTAGCATGCACAAAATGAATATCAAAAGGTATTTTCTAAATCAGTAAGTGCCTGCCAGACATTTAAAATAATTTCATGAATCCAAAAAGGAGCAGAAAGCAGCATGCCATTTGTAGTCTGTCTTACAGTTGTTCAGCATCACATTTTAAAAGCAATTTATCTACTTTGAGGAAAATCATATTCACCAATAAATGATAAAATTTCTATAAAGAAAATATTAAAAGTAACTTTGAAATTATTGTCTTGGAAATTTTAAAAAAAATATTGTTTTTCCCTCTAACAATAAAGTAAAAGATTTACAAATTAAAAAGCACCTGAAATAGCTTTAGATATCTTTTTTAGGGGAATTGTTTCATGATTCACAACACGCAGACATTTGAGCTTCTTAAAATCAAGGTTAAATTTTCAAAGACATTTTCTTTAATATTTTAAAAAAAAAGACAATCCCTCAAATTGCTTGTCAACTACATTTAAGTGAAAAATGTTTTCTTTTTTTTTTTTTCTGAAGCTCCCATTTTATGTCAGCCGACCCTGCTTGAAAAATCTATAGTTCATGCTGTGCAAATAGAACTGCTTTTGTACAATTTTCCTTAACATTTTCTACATTAATCCATCTGGAATCCTAGCAACAGACCACTTTGCTATGTGTTATTCCTCCTTTTGAGCAAATAGGTTTTAATTGTCAGAAAGCAGAGATTCAACTATAAATATTACTAAAGGTTTGACGCCAGCACATTTAGTGATTGGAATCATCACTTTTTTCCCTCCAGAATCTTCACGAAACCCTCCTTATTAAATCATTTAAATCTATATTTAAATAATTCATTTTCCTTTTTTTTTTCATTTATGAAAACCCTGTACAGCTGATATGTGACTATATTCTGGCAAAAGAATCAAGCTATGTGGAGGAAAACTAAGTGAATATCTAATATCAGTCTCCTAACTGATAGTTTGCAGGCACAGCCACAGACTATGGTTAACAATTTGATTTGTGTTAACTTGGTATTTTATCTGCACATTTAATAAACATAATTATGCATATGTATCTCTTCAAAGAAACATTTTAAAATATTTCATCATTCTATGATTATTCTAATATGACTTGTAGTTTTTCACTTAATAATATCCCTTTGTGATATTGTCTTATGTTGGTACAAGGTGTGTAATCAATAATTATTATCTAGAATTTTAATATTGTTGTCATGCAGTTTTAAGAATGGCACACACTTGTCCTGTCATTTTGGCATGGGTTTCTCTTTGATAGATTTTTCAGAGTATAATTGTGTGGATAAAAACTGCATATATGCATGTATCTAATTCACTTCTCTATATAGCAGAAACTAGCACAACATTGTAAAGCAACTATACTCCAATAAAAATTTAAAAAAAAAACCTGCATATGCAATAGTGATAAGACTTTAAAAATAATCATTAATTTGTTTTTTCCATTGGCATTTTTGACTACAGAATATTTACCTCACTTAGTCTAAGTACTTCTTTCTTGGGGCTGAGGGTATGTTTTGTGAGTGGAAAATTATGAATTGTCCTAGAAATTTAGGAGGAAAAAACCTCACCTTTAAAAGTAGGATTAGGTAGTAATATAACAACATTAAAAGCCTAGGTATTTTAAGAGAAGAGTTTCCTAATTCTTTTAATGCTCACTTATCATTCCCATGGTCAAGGGAGCAGAACCATACTTGAAAAGTAGACAAGAAGATCTTTTTATCTTTGGCAACAGTGCCTTGAAGCGTAGTGTACAGTAAAACAATGCAATACCGAAAACTCCAGTTGTAGAAGGTGCAGAGCCACTGAAACTGATCGGATCACTGAGAATAAGATTGAATGTGGAGTTGCAGAGATTGGTACCCTGAAAATTTTAACAGCAAATGTTCAGGAAGGAGTTCCGAAAAGTTTGCATCTTTCAGGGTGTTTCTCAGCCACTCTTTGTTTCCTTGAGGAATGAAATTGAATCAGAAACAGAAAGCACATCTGAGAGCTTGCTGAAGGAGAGCATGAGGACAGGGTTTTAGTTGCTTTGCCCTGAGGGCTATATTATAGACTACTTTGTCTGGGACCCTTAATAAGTCTGGGACTTAATAAGTCAAAGCCAGATATTTCAGATGACTGCAAGGAGTTAGGATACCACTGAGTCAGCCAGGTACCCTTACTCAGGCTCTGACCAAGAAAAGATCACATTACACCCTCGATGCAAGAGTGCAAGCCGAGGGCATACAAGAGATATTGCGCCGTAGAATACAGGAAGGATTAGACAATGAAAGCCTTGCTTATTTTGGTACTTTTACTTCTACATATTACTGTATATTTATCCATTTTTTTAAGATTTCTTTTCTCAAAAATAGAAAAATAAGAAATAGACTGATTTTTAATCTGAAAATGGTTTACAGGATAAAAAATTTCCTTTAATTATTTAAAATATCATAAAGTAATCATTAATTATGATATCAATTTATTATGATTATAAAATAGTATAATGATTATAACAACATTTTCATAAGATTTGAAGACAGTTTTTGCTAAATGGTTATTCAGTTAAGCATTCCTGCTACTCAACAAGGTAAAGGCTTAAGAGAAAGATCAAATTATTGGGAAAAAACTAATAATATTTAAAATTATAATATTCCATGTTTCTGTCTCCACACATCTCACTCTCTCCTTAATTACCATATGTAAAATAGATAGCCAATGGAAATTTGCTGTATCACTCAGGGAACTCAAATTACAGACTCTGTAACAACCTGTGAAGTGAAGTCGCTCAGTTGTGTCCGACTCTTTGCGACCCCATGGACTGTAGCCTGTAGCCTATCAGGCTCCTCTGTCCATGGGATTTTCCAGGCAAGAGTGCTGGAGTGGATTGCCATTTCCTTCTCCAGGGGATCTTCCTGACCCAGGAATCGAACCCAGGTCTCCTGCATTGCAGGCAGACGCCTTACCGTCTGAGCCATCAGGGAAGGGGTGATATGGGGAGGGATATGTGAACAGAGGTTCAAGAGGGAGGGGACATGTGTATACTTATGGTTGATTCCTGTTGATATTTGGCAGAAACCAACAAAATTCTGTAAAGCAATTACCCTTCAATTAAAAATAAATGCTTTTAAAATGATTAAAAAAAAAAAAAAGATTTTGCCTTTGACCATCCAAACTATAGCATGAATAACCTAGCCAAGACATTTTACTTCTTTTTCATGCTCACTAGGAAGTACTTTATTGTTATTCTTCTTCTTGTTGTTTTTTTCTTTATATATGTGTGTGTGTATATATATATATATATAATATATATATTATATATATATATTCAGGAATGTTTATGGGTTTTACAAATGCTTCTGTTTTAGCATTGTTGGTGATAAGATATATTTTGTTGTTTTTACTAATCACTTTATATTTGATCAGTTCTGCCACTTTCTAATGCAAGGGCCTAAAGCTTGATAGTCAATACTAGTCATCCTCTCATATTGTCATTTCCTCAGTGAAGCATTCTGTTATATCTTATCATAGAAGCATTTTAATTTTATAGAAGTTAAAAAAGAAATAGTAGGCATTTACAAGTTGATGTGTTGAGTAAATGAATACATCACTTCATAGTTTTCAAAACTATGTTCTCACATAGAATCTTACTTTATCATCAATACTGTTGTGTTGAATTTACTTCAGAAATGATATGTTAACTTAGGTGTGGGGTCACTGCTCCTTTCTCCTGGGTCCTGGTGTACACAAGGTTCTGTTTGTGCCCTCCAAGAGTATATATCCCAGGCCTGTGTAAGTTCTGGCAGCTCTATGGTGGGGTTAATGGACTCCTCCAAGAGGACTTATGCCATACCCAAGTCTGCTGCACCCAGAGCCCCTGTCTCTGTGGCACTCCACTGCGGACCTGTGCCTCCATAGGAGATGCTCAAACACAGTTCTGTCTCAGTCTCTGCAGTGACCCCAAAAGAGACTGACCCAGACTTGCCTGTGAGTGTCCAGGAGTCTTCAGCAGAGGTGTGGGTCAGCGTGGCCTGCTGCAGGGTTGGGGGCACTGAGTGTAGCAGTACATGCGCGGGATCTTTTGAAAGAAGTCACCATTATCTTCATTACCTCCACCATAGTGTGAAAGTGAAGTCACTCAGTCGTGTCTGACTGTTTGCAACCCCATGGACTGTAGCCCACCGGGCTCCTCTGTCCATGGGGTTCTCCAGGCAAGAATACTGGAGTGGGTTGCCATTTTCTTTGGCCCCAGGTAAATAACAGGGAGGAAACACAACTCCACCCTTCAGCAGAAAATTAGATTAAAGATTTACTGAACATGGCCCCTTGCATCAGAACAAGACCTAGGTTCCCCCTGAGTTAGTCTCCCATCAGGAAACTTCCATAAGCCTCTTATCCTTCTCATTCAGAGGGCAGACAATCTGAAAACCACAATCACAAAAAAAATACCCAATCTAATCACATGGACCACAGCCTTGTCTAACTAAATGAAACTATGAGCCATACCTTGTAGGACCACCCAAGACGGATGGGTCATGGTAGAGAGTTCTGAAAAAATGTGGTCCATTGGAGAAGGGAATGGCAAACTACTTCAGTATTCTTGCCTTGAGAACCCCATGAACAGTATGAAAAGGCAAAAAGAGAGGACACTGAAAGATGAACTCCCCAGGTTGGTAGGTGCCCAATATGCTACTGGAGGTCAGTGGAGAAATAACTCCAGAAAGAATGAAGAGACAGAGCCAATGCAAAAACAAAATCCAGTTCTGGATGTGACTGGTGATGAAAGTAAGGTCTGATGCTGTAAAGAGCAATATTGTATAGGAACCTGGAATGTTAGGTCCATGAATCAAGGAAAATTGGAAGTGGTCAGATAGGAGATGGCAAGAGTGAACATCCACATTTTAGGAATCAGTGAACTAAAATGATCTGGAATGGGTGAATTACTTGGATGACCATGATATCTACTACTGTGTGCAAGAATCCCTTAGAAGAAATGGAGTAACCATCAGAGTCAACCAAGAGTCCACAATGCAGTACTTGGATGCAATCTCAAAAATGACAGAATGATCTCAGTTCACTTCCAAGTCTAACCATTCAGTATCAAGGTAATCCAAGTCTATGCCCCAACCACTAATGCTGAAGAAGCTGACGTTGAATGGTTCTATGAAGACCTACAAGACCTTCTAGAACTAACACCCCCAAAAGATGTCCTTTTCATTACAGGGGACTGGAATGCAAAAGTGGGAAGTCAAGAAACACCTGGAGTAATGAGCAAATTTGGCCTTGGAGTACAGAATGAAGCAGGGCAAAGGCTAATAGAGTTTTGCCAAGAGAATGAACTGGTCATAGCAAACACCCTCTTCCAACAACACAAGAGAAGGCTCTATACATAGACATCACCAGATGATATTTGTTGCAGCCAAAGGTGGAGAAGGTCTATACAGAGAGCAAAAACAAAACTGTGAGATGACAGTGGCTCAGATCATGAACTCCTTATTGCCAAATTCAGAGTTAAATTGAAGAAAGTAGGGAAAACCGCTAGACCATTCAGGTATGACCTAAATCAAATCCCTTACAATTATACAGTAGATGTAATAAATAGATTTAAGGGACTAGAACTGATCGACGAGTGCCTGATGAACTATGGACTGAGCTTCGTGACATTGTAAAAGAGCCAGGAATCAAGACCATTCCCAAGAAAAAGAAATATAAAGAAGCAAAATGGCTGTATGAGGAGACCTTACAAATAGCTCTGAAAAGGAGAGAAGTGAAGAGCAAAGGAGAAAATGAAAGATATACTCATTTGAATGCAGAGTTCCAAAGAATAGCAATGAGAGATAAGAAAGCCTTCCTCAGTGATCAGTGTAAAGAAATAGAGGAACTAAAAAGCCTCTTGATGAAAGTGAAAGAGGAGAGTGAAAAAGTTGGCTTAAAGCTCAGGAGATCCAACCAGTTCATCCTAAAGGAGGTCAGTTTTGGGTGTTCACTGGAAGGACTGAGGCTGGAGGCTGAAACTCTAATAATCTGGCCATCTCATGCGAAGAGTTGACTCATTGGAAAATACCCTGATGCTTCCTAAATTTTTCTGTCAAAGAACCACTGAAACTTGGTTCATAGTTGAGTTTACTTGAGAAGCTGTTTTATCTTGAAGTATTTACATGTTTGTATTTTCTAATCCATAATATAATAGCATTTCTTTTGTTACATTCTTGATGGAGGAAATGGCAACCCACTCCAGTAATCTTGCCTAGAGAATTCCATGGACAGTGGAGCTTGGTGGGCTACACTCCATGGGGTTGCAAGGAACCAGACACCACTGAGAGTCTAACAGTTTATTACATTCTATAATGCGTACTGATATTTTAAGGATATTCCATGGATTAAAATGGATACTTTTGGATAAAATGGTACACATTTATCCTCTGGCTTCTTATATTCATGGACAAATATCTATATGTCTGAGATAAGATATTGTGAGTTTTTATAGAACAATCTGTTTAGAGACCTTTACATTTATTGCAGTAATATTCAGGAAAAAATAACCAAAATTGCATGCCTCTATAGATGTCAGGCTCAAGAGTATTTTTCCTGCTTTAATTTTATCACTTAATTTTTATCAAAAGAATATTTTTGCTATTTTTGTGTTAAAATTTGTGTTAGAACCCATGTAAAGTGGAAAGCAATATTAATCATAATCTCTCTAGTTTCAGTAACTTGAATCTATTTTTGTGCTTGTTGTCACCTCTGTCAGTTCAAAAATGTTCAGATCATTGACGCAGACCTTATGTGGACAAATGTTGAAAGTAAAGCAGAGAGCACAATGTCATTTATAAAAAGAGAAAAGAAAAGGGTTGACAATATTTTCCTTTCAGGACCTTAATTTAAGACATCAGACAGTCCTTGGTTTTCACAGTCATGAGGTTTGTAACAAATTCATTATATCATTATGATACAGAATGAAGCATATAAAAAGATCTTTAAAAAGTTTGGGGGGTTAGAGTAAGTCTAATCTGAATATTTGTCAGTTTCTAAGCAGTGCATCTCTTTTTCATTTTCCTCATATCCTTTGTTGTCTCCAGAGAGGGACCTGCTAGAAGAGATCAGCTGGAGGAGCCTCAGCATCACAATTTGGTCAGCCTGACTTGTTTGGTATTCATGGCTTTTGTAGGTTATTGCTCTGTAACCTATCAAGGCTCTGCAGGGGTCAATATCTGACCCAGGTTCACCTGAAAGCTTCTTTTTGCTCTCTGATTTGAAAAAAAAAATGACACAGCAAGCTCTTACTTTTTATCTACTTCAAATTCACACCTATAGGATCTGGGAAATTGATTGAGTTTCATTGGTCCAACTTTTTCTGGGTCGTTTGTCTTGCCCAAACTGATGAGATGAGCAGTACCGTGGCATTGTTTTAGCTGGAAAAGGGTTAATAAGGCAAGAGGAAAGCAAAATCCCTAATTTGTACATATCCATTTTACTAAACAATGCCAGTGTTTGACTATGTCTTGTGAAATTAGCATGCTTAGTAAACTACTTACCTATTCAGTTCAGTTGCTCAGTCTTGTCCTACTCTTTGTGACCCCGTGGACTGCAGCACACCAGGCTTTCCTGTCCATCACCAACTCCTGGAACTCACTGAAACTCATGTCCATCGAGTCAGTGATCACATCCAACCATCTCATCCTCTGTTGTCCCCTTCTCCTCATGCCTTTAATCTTTCCAAGCATCCAATCTTTTCCAGTGAGTCAGTTCTTTGCATCAGGTGGCCAAATTGTTGGAGTTTCAGCTTCAGCATTAGTCCTTCCAATGAATATTCAGCACTGATTTCCTTTAGGATGGACGGGTAAGAACTTCTTCCAATCGAAGGGACTCTCAAGAGTTTCTCCAACACTACAGCTATAAAGCATCAATTCTTTGGTGCTCAGCTTTCATTATAGTCCAACTCTCACATCCATACATGACTACTGGAAAAACCATAGCTTTGACAAGCCAGGCTTTGTTGGCAAAGTGATGACTCTGCTTTTTAATATGCTGTCTGTATCTAATAGGAAAATAATACTTACTTATATTCACAGAAATTATTAGAAATGCGATTGAGGGGTAAAGAAAGTTATAAAATATATGATCCCAAAATGTGGAAACTTTATATAGGATTAAAAAGTTTTTGTCCAAAGTCAACTTTTAAAAATATTATGAGAGGGACCAAATACAATCCTAAGCTATATCAACAGATAATTTACTT
Source organism: Ovis canadensis (assembly GCF_042477335.2). Lineage (NCBI taxonomy): Eukaryota > Metazoa > Chordata > Mammalia > Artiodactyla > Bovidae > Ovis > Ovis canadensis. The sequence continues at coordinate 51,654,834 of NC_091262.1, forward strand.
ATTAAAAGAATTAAATAAAATTATATTTGACTATGACAAACCTAAACAGCTTATTAAAAAGCAGACACATCACTTTTCCAACAAAGGTCTGTATAGTCAAAGCTATGGTCTTTCCAATAGTCATGTACAAATGTGAGAGTTGGACAGTAAAGAAGGCTGAGCACCAAAGAACTGATGCCTTTGAACTGTGCTGCTAGAGAAGACTCTTGAGAGTCCCTTGGACTGCAGGGAGATCAAGCCAGTCAATCCTAAAGGAAATCAATCCTGAATATTCATTGGAAGGACTGATGCTGAAGCTGAAGCTCCAATACTTTGCCCACCTGATGTTCTCATCAGAGCTGATTCATGGAAAAGACCCTGATGCTGGGAAAGATTGAGGGCAGCAGGAGAAGGGGTGGCAGAAGATGAGATGGTTGGATGGTATCACTGACTCAATGGACCTGAGTTTGAACAAGCTCCAGGGTTGGTGATGGACAGGTGAGCCTGGTGTGCTGCAGTCCATGGGGGTCCCAAGGAGTTAGACACAACTGAGCAATGGAACCGAACTGAACAGTAAAATTGACTAAATAGTGATTTAAAGAAATTTGGGTTTGGATGTTAGAATAGAAGTTGCCTTGGAGAAGGGATGGAGGCTTCTGAAGAGTTGAACATATCTTGATGTGGATGGTGGTTACATGAGTTTATACATATGCTACAAAGCCACCAAACTGCACACTTAGTATTTGTGCCTCAGAGTTGGACTGTGAAGAAGGCTGAGCACCAAAGAATTGATCCTTTTGAACTGTGGTGTTGGAGAAGACTCTTGAGAGTCCAAGGGAGATCCAACCAGTCCATTCTGAAGGAGATCAGCCCTGGGATTTCTTTGGAAGGAATGATGCTAAAGCTGAAACTCCAGTACTTTGGCCACCTCATGCGAAGAGTTGACTCATTGGAAAAGACTCTGATGCTGGGAGGGATTGGGGGCAGGAGGAGAAGGGGACGACAGAGGATGAGATGGCTGGATGGCATCACTGACTCGATGGACATGAGTCTGAGTGAACTCCGGGAGTTGGTGATGGACAGGGAGGCCTGGCGTGCTGCGATTCATGGGGTTGCAAAGAGTCAGACATGACTGAACAACTGAACTGAACTAAAGGGAAAAAAATAAAAACGAACAGTAGGCTTATTCTCATGCAGCAAGAAGTCTTATCCTAGGCATTACTCTCTATGCTATCATGGGATATCACAATCTCTGGACTCTCTTGAATTCCTTTTTCATTGTTTTGTAGTTGCCTCTACTTCAGCCAGCATGTCTGTGTTCCAGGCAGAAATAAGGAAAAAGGAGCAAAGTGGGCATCCATGAGAAGGGCTTGAGGAGGATCTTAGGAAAGAAAACATTTCCAGAATCCTTTAGCAAACATCTGTTGAGGTTCATTAGCTAGTCTAGCTTTGCAGTCAAATCTACCTGCAAGGGAAGATGGGAGCTATATTTTTCATTCCATTTCTTCCTAGGAGGGAAATGGTCTCTGTTAATAAGAAAGGGCAGAATGCATATAGTGCAGGTATCACTACCATATATGTGTGACTTTATTAAAACTGTTGTAAAATATATCCTCTGAGCCAATTATGGATTGAATGCATGAAATATAAAATAAATGGTTGTCATACCTTAATGGGTTTAGATTAATTATGTGTTTGAATATCTTAAGTTATTATTTCCTCAAAATATGTTATGATTCAATCTTTTATCCTTGTTTGTTGGCCTTTTGCTAGTTTGAACAAGTGACACAGTGTTAGCAGCACCTGTTTATTTGTTTTATAGAATGTTGAGAGATAGCCTAGTAATCCACAATGCCAAAGCTAATGACAGATATGTGCATCTGAAGCCAAAACCAAATTTTGTGTGAAAAGAAAAATTTTACACAATGATTCTATAGATCCATACGGTTGAGATTTTATTTAAATCTGGTTGAAAGAATGTTTTAATTTTAAAAATACTTGGATTTTATTTATTTATATTAGCTTAATGTACAGATTTATGAATAGAATTCAGGTTGAAATGGTAATGAAAGTGTCTTCAACCAGATGACATAAGAGAATAGATTTCAGATTTATGCTTCCATATCGTCTGCCAGCCTGGCAGCATAATTCCCAATCCTCTCTGCAGAAAATCTTTCATTTGAAGTGAGCTTCTGTTATGTGATCTTTTTCCCCCTGGCAGATGATGTGTTAAAAATGTATCTGGGAGATGGACCAGAGGCAGGTGCACAGGTTTTGATGTGGAAGCCTTGGCAGGTGTGACCTAGAATGGAATATATTCTCCTCAGAGGGACCTGTTGAGATCAGATGTTCATCAGAAAGACAATGCTCAAATTATTCTAACATGCATATAATTATTTCTTAACGCGGTATTCTGACCTTGCTATAATTTGCACACGAGCAAATACATTTAAGCCATGTTAACAACATCTGAACTATGATGTTTCTGGATTTGGAAAAACATGAAAATGCATTTCTAATCTTTTACTGTCCTTATGCAATTAGTGACAGAGTAAATGGAGTGCCTCAATTAAAAGGGAAATGATAACTAAAGTTGCTTGTAGTCTTCTGCTGGATATAATGCCACCATCTAGGCATCTTGTGGTGTGGTTTCAAATCTCCCCTCCCTCTTCACAGACAGTACAATTTCCCTTTAACAAACACATGTTCTCTGTGTAGAACTTCTTTGGACCTCAGACTAAGCTTTCCTCTAATTTCATAGTCCATCTTTCTTCAGGTAACAAAAGTTTTTCAACTTTTGGGATTTAACTGAACTGGCTACCACTTGTGTTGCTAGCATGTCACATGAAGGGTATTCAGAACACATTTTAAAATTAATAAAGGAATATTTAAAGAAAGAAAGATATGTTGCTGCTGCTGCTAAGTCGCTACAGTTGTGTCCAACTCTGTGCGACCCCAGAGACAGTAGCCCACCAGGCTCTCCCATCCCTGGGATTCTCCAGGCAAGAACACTGGAGTGGGTTGCCATTTCCTTCTCCAAGGCATGAAAGTGAAAAGTGAAAGTGAAGTCGCTCAGTCGTGTCTGACTCTTTGCAACCCCATGGACTGTAGCCTACCAGGCTCCTCCATCCATGGGATTTTCCAGGGAAGTATCATACTGCAAGGTAAATCTGGCTTATCTATTTGTTTTCCTTTTTTACATTCTCAGGAATGCATCAGGCTTTGTTTAGTATTCAAACTAGTTATAAAACCCTAGTAGCAAAACTGATTATGATGTTACATATGTTCTCAACTTTTAAAAACTGTAGTTGACATACAATATTGTATTAATTTCAGTTGTGGAACATTGGGATTTGGCATTTATACACATTATAAATTGATCACCATGATGACTTACTAACAATCCATCACCATATAAAGAAATATTACTGACTAGATTCATTATGCTGTATATTAAAGCCCTGAGACATATAGTCAAAGCTGTGGTTCTTCCCAGTAGTTTTTCCAGTAGTCATATGAAAGTTGGACCATAAAGAAGGCTGAGCCCTGAAGAACTGATGCTTTCAAACTATGGTGTTGGAAAAGACTCTTGAGAGTCCCTTGGACTGGAAGGATTTCAAACAAGTCAATCTTAAAGGACAATCCTGGAATTTTCATTGGAAGGACTGATGCTGAAACAGAAGTTCCAGTACTTTGGCTACCTGATGTCAAGAGCCAACTCAATGGAGAAGATCCTGATGTTGAGAAAGATTTAAGGCAGTAGGAGAAGGGGATGACAGATATGAGATGGTTGGACAGCATCATCAACTCAATGGACATAAGTTTGATAAAGCTCCGGGAGATGGTGAAGGATGGGGAAACCTGGAATGATGCAGTCCATGGGGTCACAGAGTCAGACACAACTAAGCAACTGAACAAAAGGCCCTTCATCTGTTTTGCCCAACTCCCTATCACCCTTTCCTCTGATGACTGAAAAAAACATGGTCCACTGAGAAAGGAACAACAAACCAATTCAGCATTCTTGACTTGAGAACCCCATGAACAGTATGAAAAGGCAAAAAGATTGGACATTGAAAGATGAACTCCCCAGGTCAGTAGGTGCCCAATATGCTACTAGAGATCAGTGGAGAACTAAATTCAGAAAGAATGAAGAGACAGAGCCAAAGCAAAAACAACACCCAGCTGTGGATATGATTGATGATGGAAGTAAAGTCTGATGCTGTAGAGCAATATTGCATAGGAACCTGGAATGGTAGGTCCATGAATCAAGGAAAATTGGAAGTGGTCAAACAGGAGATGGCAAGAGTGAACATCCACATTTTAGGAATCAGTGAACTAAAATGAGCTGGAATGGGTGAATTTCACTCAGATGACCATGATATCTACTACTGTGGGAAAGAATCCCTTAGAAAAAGTGGAGTAGCCATCAGAGTCAACAAAAGAGTCCAAAATACAGTACATGGATGCAATCTCAAAAAAGACAGAATGATCTCAGTTTGTTTCCAAGTCTAACCATTCATTATCAAGGTAATCCAAGTCTATGCCCCAACCACTAATGCCAAAGAAGCTGACGTTGGATGGTTCTAAAAGACCTACAAGACCTTCTAGAACTAACACCCCCAAAAGATGCCCTTTTCATTATAGGGGACTGGAATGCAAAAGTAGAAAGTCAAGAAACACCTGGAGTAACAGGGAAATTTGGCCTTGGAGTACGGAGTACGGAATGAAGCAGGGCAAAGGCTAATAGAGGTTTCATAATAGAATGCACTTGTCATAGCAAATACTCTCTTCCAACAACACAAGAGAAGACTACACATGGGCATCACCAGATGGTCCATATGAAATCAGATTGATTATATTCTTCACATCCGAAGATGGAGAAGCTCTATACAGTCAGCAAAACAAAGACCAGAAGCTGACTGTGGCTCAGATCATGAACTCCTTCTTGACAAATTCAGACTTAAATAGAAAAAGTAGAGAAAACCACTAGACCATTCAGGTATGACCTAAATCAAATCCCTTATGACTATACAGTGGAAGTGAGAAACAGATTCAAGGGATTAGATCTGATAGACGGAGTGCCTGAAAAACTAGGGATGGAGGTTTGTGACATTTGTACAGGAGGCAGAGATCAAGACCATCCTCAAGAAAAAGAAATACAAAAAGGCAAAATGGTTGTCTGAGGAGGCCTTATAAACAGCTTTGAAAAGAAGAGAAGTGAAAGACAAAAGAGAAAAGGAAAGATGTATTCATTTGAATGCAGAGTTCCAAAGAATAGCAAGGAGAGATAAGAAAGCCTTTCTTAGTAATCAATGCAAAGAAATAGAGGAAAACAATAGAATGGGAAAGACTAGAGATCTCTTCAAGAAAATTAAAGACACCAAGGGAACTTTTCATGCAAAGATGGGCTCGATAAAGGACAGAAATGGTATGGATGTAACAGAAGAAGAAGCTATTAAGAAGAGGTGGCAAGAATATACCAAAGAACTGTACAAAAAAGAGCTTCATGACCCAGATAATCACTGTGGTGCTGGCTGCAAGGCTGTGGGGACATGGACACACTTGTTCACTGATGCGAGGAGTGGAGACGTAAACTGATGTCCTAGGATATTTTGACTCTATTTCTCTATAACATAATAAAATATATATATGTATTTGGTCTTTGTCCCTGGTTTCTGGCATGGAGCTCCACTCACCTAGAGCCAGAAATTCTGGAATGCGAAGTCAAGTGGGCCTTAGGAAGCATTACGACAAACACAGCTAGTGGAGGTGATGGAATTCCAGTAAAGCTATTTCAAATGCTGAAAGATGATGCTGTGAAAGTGCTGCACTTAATATGTCAGCAAATTTGGAAAACTCTGCAGTGGCCACAGAGCTGGAAAAGGTCAGTTTTCATTCCAATCCCAAAGGAAAACAATGCCAAAGAATGCTCAAACTACTGCACAATTGCACTCATTTCACATGCTAGCGAAGTAATTCTCAAAATTCTGCACTCCAGGCTTCAATAGTACATGAACCATGAATTTCCAGATATTCCAGCTAGATTTAGAAAAGGCAGAGGCACCAGAGATCAAATTGCCAACCTCTGTTGGATCATCAAAAAATCAAGAGTTCCAGAAAAATATCTGCTTCTGCTTTATTGACTATGCCAAAGCTTTTGACTGTGTGGATCAAAACAAACTGTGGAAAATTCCTAATGAGATGGGAATACCAGCCCACTTGACCTGCCTCCTGAGAAATCTCTATGCAGGTTAAGTAGCAACAGTTAGAACTGGACATGGAACAACAGACTGGTTCCAAATCAGGAAAGGAGTATGTCAAGGCTGTATATTGTCTCGCTGTTTATTTAACTAAATGCAAAATACATCATGGGAAATGCTGGACTGGATGAAGCGCAAGCTGGAATTAAGATTGCCAGGAGAAATATCAATAACCTCAGAAATGCAGATGACACCACCCTTATGGCAGAAAGTGAAGAACTAAAGGGCCTCTTAATGAAAGTAAAAGAGGAGAGTGAAAATTTTGGCTTAAAACTCAGGCTTCAGAAAACTAAGATCATGGCATCTGGTCCAATCACTTCTTGGCAAATAGATAGGGAAACAGTGAGAGACTTTATTTTGAGGGGCTCCAAAATCACTGCAGATGGTAACTGAAGCCATGAAATTAAAAGACGCTTGCTCCTTTAAAGAAAAGTTATGACCAACCTAGACAGCTTATTAAAAATCAGAGACATCACTTTGCCCACAAAGGTCCATCTAGTCAAAGCTATGGTTTTACCAGTAGTCATGTATGGATGTGAGAGCTGGACTATAAAGAAAGCTGAGTACCAAAGAATTGATGCTTTTGAACTGTGATGTTGGAGAAGACTTTGAGACTCCCTTGGACTGCAATTAGATCAACCAGTCCATCCTAGAGGAAATAAGTCTTGAATATTCATTGGAAGGACTGATGCTGAAGCTGAAGAAACTCCAGTACTTTGGCCACCTGATGTGAAGAAGTGACTCATTTGAAAAGACCCTGATGCTGGGAAAGATTGATGGCAGGAGAAGAAGGGGGTGAAAGAAGATGAGATGGTTTCTTGGCATCTCTGATTCAGTACACATGAGTTTGAATAAACACTGGGAGTTGGTGATGAACAGGGTGGCCTGGCTTGCTGTCCATGGGGTCACAAATTATCGGACACAAGTGAGCCACTGAACTGAACTGAACTATGAGAGTTGTATCATAAAGAAGCCTGAGCCCTGAAGAATTTATGCTTTCAAGCTATGGTCTTTTAGAAGACTCTTCAGAATCCCTTGGAGATCAAACCAGTCAATCCTAAAGGAAATCAGTCCTGAGTATTCATTGGAAGGACTGATGCTGAAGCAGAAGTTCCAGTATTTTGGCTACCTGATGAAGAGCCAACTCATTGGAAAAGACCCTTATACTGGGCAAGATTGAAGGCAGCAGAAGAAGGGGATGACAGAGAATGAGATGTTTGGATGGCATAATTGACTCAATGGACATGAGTTTGATCAAGTTCCAGAAGATGGTGAAGGGCAGGGAATCCTGGTGTGCTGCAGTCCATAGGGTCACAAAGAGTCAGACATGACTAGGCAACTGAACAAAAGCCACTTCACCTGTTTTGCCCAACTCCATATCACCCTTTCCTCTGGTGACTACCAGTTCTCTCTATCTATGAGCCTCTTTCTGTTTTCTTTTGCTATTTAAATTTCATTTACAAGGGCAATCATAAGGTATTTTTTTCTCTTTGAATAATTTCATTAGCATAAAACCATCTAGTCAATCTATCTTGTAACAAATGGGTGTATTTCATTCTTTTTATGGCTGAATAATATTCTATTGTATCCAATATTCCTTTGATCAGTTTCTTTATCCATTCATTTATTAAGAGGTACTTAAGTTTCTTCCATATCTTGGCTACTATAAATAATGCTGCTTTGAACATGAAATACACATCGTTTTAAATCAGTGTTTTTGTTTTTTAGAAAAATACTCAGAAGTGGAATTGATATACCATATTATTAGTTCTGTTTTTAAATGTTTGAGGAAACTTCATGCTGTTTTTCATAGTGACTGTACTGATTACATTCCCATACATAGTGCACAAAAGTTTATTTTTATCCACATTGTTTAGAACACTTGTCTGTTTTTTTCTTGTTGATTTTCTCATTTTGATAATAGCCATTCTGACAGATATGAATGAAGTGGTATCTTACTGTGATTTTGATTTGTATTTCCCTGGTGATTAGTAATGTTGAACATCCTTTCACGTGCCTGTTGGCCATCTCACATTTTCCTCGGTAAAATGTCTATTCAGGTCCCCACCTTTTATTTGGACTTTTTGCTTTTTTGATATTGAGTTATATCAGCTCTTTATTATTTTGGATATTGACCCCTTATCAGATACATCATTTGCACATATCTCTTCCCATTTAGTAAGTTTTCAGTTTGTTGGTAGTTTCCTTCTCTGTGAAAAAGATTTTTAGTTTGATGTTTCCATTTGTTTAATTTTGCTTTTGTTTCCCTTGCCTGAGGTCAGAGATCCAAAAATTTCACTAACATTGATGTCAAAGAGTGAACTGCCTGTGTTTTATTGTAGGAGTTTTATGGGTCAAGCCTTAGATTTAAGTCTTTAATTCACTTTGAGTTTGTTTTTGAATATGGTGTAAGAAAGTGTTTCAGCTTTAATTCTTTTACATATAGCTGGGAAGCATGATCAGTTTTCTAAACACCATTTATTGAAAAGACTATTTTTTCCCCACTGTACATTCTTGCCTCCTTTTGGTAAATTGATAGGCTATATATAAATGTGGGTTTATATCTAAGCTCTCTCTTTGTGCCAGTACCATATTATACCTTGGTAGCATATTTTGATATCAAGTAGCATGATGCCGATGGCACCCCACTCCAGTACTCTTGCCTGGAAAATCCCATGGATAGAGGAGCCTGGTAGGCTGCAGTCCATGGGATCGCTGAGTCAGACACGACTGAGCGACTTCACTTTCACTTTTCACTTTCCTGCATTGGAGAAGGAAATGGCAACCCACTCTAGTGTTCTTGCCTGGAGAATCCCAGGGACGCGGGAGCCTGGTGGGTGCCGTCTATGGGGTTGCATAGAGTCGGACACGACTGAAGCGACTTAGCAGCAGCAGCAGCAGCATGATGCCTGCATGTCCTACTTACTTAACATTGTTTTCACTATATTTTATCTTTTGTGGTTCCATACACATTTTAGGATTATTTGTTCTATTTCTGTGAAAAATGCCACTGGAATTTTGAGAGGGATCACATAGATTGCTTTAAGTAGTCCTAGTATTTTAACAATATGAATTCTTCCAATCCACAAGCTTTCTACTTATTTCCATTTATCTGTGCTTTCTTCAACTTTTTAAATTAATGTATTTCATTGTACATATCTTTCATTTCCTTGGTTAAATTTATTCCTCAGTCTTTAATTCTTTTGCCGCTGCTACTGCTGCTAAGTCACTTCAGTCGTGTCCGACTCTGTGCGACCTCATAGATGGCAGCCCACCAGGCTCCCTCGTCCCTGGGATTCTCCAGGCAAGAACACTGGAGTGGGTTGCCATTTCCTTCTCCAATGCATGAAAGTGAAAAGGGAAAGTGAAGCCGCTCAGTGGTGTCCGACTCTTAGCGACCCTAAGGACTGCAGCCTACCAGGCTCCTCCGTCCATGGGATTTTCCAGGCAAGAGTACTGGAGTGGGGTGCCATTGCCTTAGATACCTGTAAATGGAATTATTTTATTTCTGTTTCTAACAGTTTGTTTTTCATTTATGGAGCACTGTAAGCTTCTGTACATTGATTTTTTTTATCCTGCAAAAAATATACTGTATTCATTTATTAGTTTTAACAGGTTATTTTCTTTTGGAGTCTTTAGGGTATTCCTTATATGACATCCTGTCATCTACCACTGTTGAGTCTTACTTCTTCATTCCCAATTTGGATGACTTTCTCTGTCTCTCTCTCTTTTTGGTCTGATTGCTGTATCTAGGACTTCCAATACTACGTCAAATAAAAATAATGAGAGTGGGCATCTTCATCTTATTCCTGATCCTAGGTGAAAAATTTTCACCTTTCCATTGTTGAGTAATATTCACTGTGGGTTTGTTATATATGATTTTTTATTATGTTGATGTACATTCCCGCTATACTTAGTTCGTGGAGAGTTTTTATCATAAGTGAACGTTGAATTTTGTCAGAAGCTGCGTCTACTGTGATGATCATATGATTTTTATGTTTTATTTTGTTAATGTGGTATATCACATTGATTAATTTGTGAATATTCAACTGACCTTGCATCACTGGAATAAATATCACTTGATCATGTTGTATGATCTTTTTAAAGTATTGTTGAATTTGGTTTGCTAATATTTGTTGAATACTTTTGCATCTATGTTTATTAGGGTAATTGATTTGTAATTTTTTATACTCTCTTTTTCTGGTGTTGATATCAGGGTGATGGTGGCCTCATAGAATGATTTTGAAAGTCCATCTTGTTCAGTATTTCAGAGCAGTTTGAGGTTATATATTAACTGTTCTTTAAACATGTGGTAGAATTTACCTATGAGGTCCTATGGTCATGGGTTTTATTTGTTGGGAGGTTTTTGATTACTGATTCAACTTCATAACTAAGATTGGTCTGTTAAGATTTTCTGATTAATCTTGTTTCAGTCTTAGAGGTTTATTATTTCATTTCTTCCAGGTTGTCCAGTTTATTGACATGCCATTGTCAGAATCTTCTTTGTTCCTTTGTGTTTCTGTGCTATTGATTGTAATTTCTCTTGTTTCCTTTCTGATTTTGTTTATTTGAGCCCCATTACTTCTTTTTTTTTTCTTGATGAGTTTCACAAAAGTTTTATCCATCTTGTTTTATCTTTTCAAAAACCAGCTCTTAGTTTCAATGATCTCTTCTATAGCTTTTTAAAGTCTGTTTTATTTCTGCTTTAATCTTTATTCTTTTCTTCTAAGTTTGGGGTTTGTATGTTCTTCTTTTTTTCTAGTTCCTTTAGGTTTAAGGTTAGGTTCGCTGGGGTTTTTGTTTTTAACTCTTACTGTTTTCTGAGGCAGGCTTGTATCATCAAAAACTATCCTCTTTAGAACTGTATTTATTCTGTCAGGTTTGGCATAGCTGTGTTTCCATTTTGATTTCTTTCTTGCAGTTTTTTGATTCCCTCTTTGATTTCCTTGTTGACCCATTGTTTGTTTAGTAGTATGTTGTTTAGCATCTGCATATTTCTGTTCTTCTCATAATTGATTGTTAGTATTACACCATTGTGGTTAGGAAAGATGCTTGATATAATTTCAGTCTTATATTTATTGAGACTTGTTTTGTGGTCTACAATATGATCTATGCTGGAGAATGTTCCACGTGTATTTGAAAAGTATGTGTATTCTACTATTTTGGAGTAGAATCTTGTCTAATGAGTTATTTAAGGCCAGTTTTCCTTATCGATTTTCTGTCTGGGTATTCTGTCCATTGATTTAAGTGGGATGTAAAAGTTCTTACTATATTTGTATTACTGTCAGTATTTCCCTTGATATCTGTTAATATATACTTTATATATATATAAGTATTTCTATATTAGATGAATAGATATTTAGGAGTGTGTGTCCTCTTATTGGATTGATGCCTTTATCATTATGTAATTCCCTTCTTTCAGCTTATCTGCTTGGAACTTCTTTCTCTCCCCTCAATAATGAGTCATTACCTTCCTAGGTAGAATATTTTTGGTTATCATTTTCTTTTCTTTTCAGTATTTTGAACATATCTATATATAAATATATATATATATATATATATATATATATATATATATATACACACACATATATATATAATACCAGTCTCTTCTGGCCTATAACATTTCTGCTCAATAATCAGCTGATAGTTTTGAGAGTTCCTTTGTATGTAAATAGTTGTTTTTCTTTTACTACTTTTAAGAGTCTCTATTTTTAACTTCTGACATTTTACTATAATATGTCTTCAGTTCAGTTCTGTTCAGTCACTCAGTCGTGTCCTGAATTGCGACCCCCTGAATTGCAGCACGCCAGGCCTCCCTGTCCATTACCAACTCCCGGAGTTCACTCAGACTCACATCCATCGAGTCAGTGATGCCATCCAGCCATCTCATCCTCTGCTGTCCCCTTCTCCTTCTGCCCCCAATCCCTCCCAACATCAGAGTCTTTTCCAATGAGTCAACCCTTCGCATGAGGTGGCCAAAGTACTGGAGTTTCAGCTTTAGCATCATTCCTTCCAAAGAAATCTTGGGGTGATCTCCTTCAGAATGTACTGGTTGGATCTCCTTGCAGCCCAAAGAACTCTCAACGGTAATGTGTCTTAGCATGCATTTATCATATGAGAAAATTTGGAAAACTCAACAGTAGCCACAGGACTGGAAAAGGTCAGTTTTCATTCCAATCCCAAAGAAGGCCAATGGCAATGAATGTTCAAACTGCCATACAATTGTGTTAATTTCATATGCTAGAAAAGTTATGCTCAAAATCCTTCAAGCTAGGCTTCAGGAGTATGCGAACCAAGAACGCCCAGATGTACAAGCTGGGTTTAGAAAAGGCAAAGGAACTAGGGATCAAATTTCCAACATTTGTTTGATCTCAGAAAAGGTGAGGGGATTCTAGAAAAACACCTACTTCTGCTTCATTGACTACGTGAAAGCCTTTGATTGTGTCTATCACAACAAACTGTGGAAAATTCTTCAAGAGGTGGAAATAACAGACCACATTACCTATTTCTTTAGAAACCTACATTCAGGTCAAGAAGCAACCGTAGAACCAGACGTGGGACAACAGACTGGTTCAAAACTGGGCAAAGAGTATGGCAAGGTTATATATGGTCACCCTTCTGATTTAACTTCTATGCAGAGTACATAATGCAAAATGCCAGGCTGGGTCAATCACAAGCTGAAACCAAGATTTCCAAGAGAAATATCAACAACCTCAGATATGCAGATGATACCACCTTAATGGCAGAAAGGGAAGAGGAATGAAAGAATCTCTTGATGAAGGTGAAAGAGGAGTGTGAAACAGTTGGCTTAAAGCTCAACATTAAAAAAACTAAGATCATGGAATACAATCCCATCACTGTATGGCAAATAGAAGGAGAAAACGTGAAACAGTGACAGACTTTACTTTCTTGGGCTCCAGTATCAATGTGGATGGTGACTGCAGCCATAGAATTAGAAGTCACTTGCTCCTTGGAAGAAAAGCTACAATAAACCTAGACAACATATTAAAAAGCAGAGACATAGGTTTGTAAAGTCAAAGCTATGTACAGTCAAATCATGTACAGATGTGAGAGTTGGACCATACAAGGTTGAGCACTGAAGACTTTATGCCTTTGAACTGTGGTGCTGGAAAAGACTCTTATGAATCTTTTGGACAGCAAGGAGATGAAACCAGTCAATATTAAAGGAAATCAACCCTAAATATTCACTGGAAGGACTAATGCTGAAACTTTGGCCTCCTGATGTGAAGAACAAACTCACTGGAAAGGATCTTGATGCTAGGAAAGATTGGAGCAAAAGGAGAAGCAGGCAGTAGTGGATGAGATGTTTAGATTGCATCACCAACTCAATGGACATGAGTCCGAGCAAACTCCAAGAGACAGTGAAGAACAGGGAAGCCTGAAGTGCCACAGTTCATGGGGTCACAAAGAGTCAGACATGACTTAGCAACTGAAAAAAAAAAAAAACCAGCAGTGTGGATATCTTTGGATTGATATTGTTTGGCCCTCTCTGTGTTTCATGGACTTAGATATCTGCTTCCTTCACCAGATTACGAAAGATTTTGGCCATTATTTCTTCAAGTAGGTTTTCTGTTCCTTTCTCTCTCTCTTTATCTTCTTCTTCTGGGATCCCTATAATGTGAATGTTAGTATGCTTGCTCTTATTCTAGAGGTCCTTTAAACTATCCTCATTTTAATTTTTTTTTTTCTTTTTCTGTGCCAGTTGAGTGATTTCCACTACTTTATCTTCTAGCTCTCTGATCCATGCTTCTCCATCCTCTAATCTGCTGTTGATTCCCTATAGTATATCTTTTCATTTTAGTTACTGTATTATTTGGTTCATTTTTATGTTTTCTATCGCTTTGTTGAAGTTCTCAGTGAGTTCGTTCATTCTTCTCTTGAGTTCAGTTAACATTTTTATGATCACTTCTTTGAACTCTTTATCTGGTAAGGTTTCATTTAGTTCTTTTTATGAGGTTTTGTCTTGTTCTTTCATTTAGAATGTATCTGTTTATCTCCTCATTTTTTTCTATCTTCTTATACCCGTTTCTGTGTATTAGGTATATCATCTATGCCTCCAGGTCTTAAAAGAGGGACCTTATGTTGAATGTATCTTGTAGGGCCCATGGGCACAATCCCCCTTTGGGTACTATAGCCAGATGCTCCGTTGATATCGCTTGAATAGCCTGTGTGTACCCTCTGTTTTGGTTGGGCCATGATTGCTGTGGGTGTGACCCCAGACTGACTGGCTGACAGGTCTGGCCACAGATGGTGCACATGTCATGGTGTTCAGGACTGGCCCTATCGAGTGGGAGCTGATTTGGAGGGTCACTGGTGCCATCCAGTGCCATCTTCCAGGCGGGGTGGGGGCTCTCTCTGTGGAGCTGTAGTTGCTTTGTAGGTGTGCTGGTGTCTGGCACAGACCTCACTGGTGGCGTTAGGTGGGAGCCTCTTTGGAGGAGCCAGCTGGGGTGAGCAAACTGGATGGGTCTGTTTCTCAGAGGAACACCAGGTGTTAGCAAGGTTGACAGGGAATGGCCAAAAAGACACAGGCCAATACCAGGACAACGAGGTGGAAGAAGTCTTATATTAGGGAAAAAAAGAAAAAAAAAAAAAGGTGCCTGCTTTATTCCCAGAGAATGTTCTACCAGATCCCCTCCCTCTAGCACACAACCTGAATTTAGTAATGATTCTGCCTCTCGTATGACCTACATAGTTTTCAAGCTGCTGCCTGTACACTGGGACTGTGAGGAAGGGACTTTATGCTTGAACCCTTCAAGAGTGGAGTCCTGGTTTCCCAAGCCCTCTGGTTCTTCTGGATGTAAGCCCCAGTTCAGTTCAGTTCAGTTGCTCAGTCATGTCCAACTCTTTGTGACCCCATGAATCGCGGCATGCCAGGCCTCTCAGCCCCAGTGGTTTTCAAAGCCAAATTCAGATTTTTGTGGGGGCTTCTGTGTCCAGTGCAGGGGGACTCGATGTGGGGCTCCTCAGCTGTTCATGGATACCTCTGTAATATCTCTCCTGTTTGTCACTGCAGTTCAGTGTGGGTTCTGACTAGACCCCCTCTCTGCTCTTCTTACCCAAATAAATGTGCCCTTTTCTTTATATTTTCCTTAGTTATGGAAAATCTGTTATGATAGTCTCCAAGTCATTTTCAGAAATGGTTGTTCTACATGTAGTTATAGTTTTCGTGTGTCTATGGGAAGAGATGAGCTCAGGATCTTCCTGGTCGGCCATCTTGAGCTGCACCGCATCTTCAATTTTCACACATATTTTCACTTATGTTTGCAAAAATAATCATAATGAACATCAAGTTATTTGCTACATGTTCCTTACAATTAGTTAAATCATTGGGAACAAAGAGGTCATTGACAAAAGTCCTAGTTAGAATGCAGAGCACTAGCTTTGTCCTTGTGATTTGCACAGAAAAACCTTAAAGGTCAGCAAATATTTGCCTACATTCAAAAAAAGGACAATAATGTATACTTCTTGTGGTTCTTCATCATGTTGATAGGTTTCTATTTGTTTACTAAAAGGAGGATATGTTTCCCTGTGACACTGAATAGATGTCATATAGTTAATTTTCAAAGATTAATAACTGGTATATTTGAAACTATTCATATACTTGTAAAAAGCAGCATTTATTAGGGTGTTTGATTTTGAGAATTATATTTATTTACTTAAAATTGTATAACAATTGTGGTGAGAATTTGAATTTGCTTATTTATCTTGTGGTAATTAACTCACTGAGATAATCATAACTTAATCAGTATATAAAAAGCATGTATCTTCTAGATTAAGAATGTTCTCACAGACAGCTATTTTTCATAAAGTTTGTGCAAGTCAAAGCTTAGCATCTGACTTTTAAAGATTAATTTTAAAACAGCAAAATTCTCACTCTTACACAGTGTGGATTTTTTTTTTTTTTTGTAATCATCGAAATACTTGTGTTTCCAGAGTAGCAAATAAATGTATTATTTTGTTGAGCAACTTAAAATTTCAACAATAAAATTTACGACACATGTTCAAGACTAGCTATGGCTTAGTCTTGGCCTTAGTAGTTCTTCCTATGTAGCTTGTTTCATTTCCCATTTATAATCAGCTGTAAAATGTTCTGGATTTCTTGTCTCCCTATCATTTCAGCAAGTCTCCTTTTTCTCTTGCAATCTTTTTGTCTTTTCTGAAGCCCAGAATAGTTGTAAAGGAGAAAAATCATTATCATTATTTTACTTTCCCCCATTTACTTTTGCTTTACTTTTATGTTTACTTTTTTTCCTCATGTTTATATCTCGTGCATGTGACCCTGGGTAAAAGAGTTTATTAATTATCAGAGTATGTGGAAAATGTGAATTTTTTTCATTGGCTTATTCTGACTAGTCAACAAAATTAGAAAATTTGCAACTCTTCCTAGCTAAACATTTATTATAGAGCGGCAGCTGGCCAGTAGGAGTTTTATCATTACTATAAATTGTAATTTATGGTATTGTTAATTTTCAGTAGATACTGTATCAATTATTAAGAAAACAAGTAGTCTTTGGATCAAAGAGTATTAAAACGGGAGAGAATTGTGATATTCAGCTTCCAAAATGACTCCAAATAACCTCATTTCCCATTTTTCATGCTCTGTGTCGTCTCCTATTGAGTGTTTACTGGACCTAATGATTTGCTTATAATTAATATTAATAGAATATGATAAAAATTATGGGATGTCACTTTCAAGACTAGGTTACAAAGACTGACTTCTCTCTTATTCCCCTATCTCCTTGTATCTTGCTTTCTTGTTTGTTCACTCTGATGAAAGGGAGTTTTCATGTGTGGTCCTACAAAAAGGTGGAGTGGAAAGAACTGAGGTGGTCCTACAACCAGTGACAGAGAGTAACTGAACCCCTTAACAACAGATAGTTCATGCAGGGATAAAAGTCCATTTCTATTGTTTATAAATGAGGATATCAATTGTTTTTTCCACTTCTTTTGCTTAATTTCCTTAACCAAGGCATGCAGTTAAATTGTGGTAATATAAGTTTCAAGTCTCTTGTCAGTGTTTGGGTATATTAGAATATTTTAATAGGTATTTAGACATCTTTCTGGGGCTTCCCTTGTGGCTAAGTGGTGAAAAGTCCACCTACTATTTAGGTCTTTTTCCCGCTTTTTGATTGGGTTGTTTGTTTTTCTGGTGTTGAGTTGTATTGTACAGAGTGAAGTAAGTCAGAAAGAGAAAGATAAATATGGTGTACTAACCCTGGTGGCTCAGAGGTTAAAGAGCCTGCCTACAATGCAGGAGACCTAGGTTTGATCCCTGGGTCGGGAAGATCCCCTGGAGAAGGAAATGGTAACCCACTCCAGTATTCTTGCCTGGAGAATCCCATGGACGGAGGAGGCTGGTGGGCTACAGTCCACGGGGTGGCAAAGAGTTGGACACGACTGAGCAACTTCACTTTCACTTTCAACGCATATTTATGGAATCTAGAGAGATGGCACTGGTGAATTTTTTTCCAGGGCAGCAATGAAGAAACAGACATAGATAACAGACTTATGGACATGGAGAGGGGGAGGAGGGAGAGAATGAGATGTATGGAGAGAGTAACATGGAAACTTACAATACTATATGTAAAAAAGATAGCTGATGTTAATTCACTGTATGACTCAGCGAACTCAAACATGGGCTCTGTAACAATTTAGAGTGGTGGGATGGGGAGGGAGATGGGAGGGAGGTTCAAGAGGGAGCAGACATATGTGTACCTATTTCTGATTCTTGTTGATGTCTGACAGAAAAAAAAAAAAACACCAAAATTCTATAAAGCAATTTTCTTTCAATTAATAAATAAAATTAAAGAAAAAAAAGGATCCATCTACTATGCAAGAGATGTGGGTACAGTCCCTGGGTCAGAAAGATCCTCTGGAGAAGGAAATGGCAACTCACTCCAGTATTCTTGCCTGGAAAACCTGATGAACAGAGGATCCTGATAGGCTTCAGTCCAAGGAATCACAAAGGGTTGGACATGATTCAGCAACTGAGCACAGCACAGACATCTTTCCAGTCTCTTCCTTTAGACTATTAAACAACAACAATAGTAACAAAATGGCTTCAAAACCATTTTGACTTTTTTAATCTATATGTTTCATTGCATGGACTCTTTCTCTTTCTTTGTATTCCACAGTATTCATCACACAGAATTCCTTGTTCAGACACTGCTACTGCTGCTGCTGCTGCTGCTGCTAAGTCGCTTCAGTCGTGTCCGACTCTGTGCGACCCCATAGATGGCAGCCCACCAGGCTCCACCATCCCTGGGATTCTCCAGGCAAGAACACTGGAGTAGGTTGCCATTTCCTTCTCCAATGCATGAAAGTGAAAAGTGAAAGTGAATTCGCTCAGTCGTGTCCAACTCTTAGCGACCCCATGGACTGCAGCCCACCAGGCTCCTCTGTCCATGGGATTTTTCAGGCAAGAGTAGTGGAGTGGGGTGCCATTGCCTTCTCCGTGTTCAGACACTGGAGAATGCTAAATAACTTAGGACAAGGAACCTGTTGGGGATCTTAAATCTAGAGCTAGATTTTAAAGAATATGAAAAAGGGGTAGTGAATTGCAGAAAAGCACATTAATTCATGAAAAGCTGTTCAAAAGCTAATATTATATAGGTCAAAATAAGACTTTTAAAAAATATCTCTGTGCTTTTAACAGCCTTCTGAAGCTTTGAAATGTGTTTCTTGTAGGAGTAATATACAGAGCATAAGATGGTAACAAACTAATATTTGAGATTCCTAGGTGGATATTGGCAAGTTGGCAAAAGATGCTTGCTCCTTGCAAAAAAAGTTATGATCAACCTAGACAGCATATTAAAAAGCAGAGACATTACTTTGCCAACAAAAGTCCGTCTAGTCAAGACTATGGTTTTTCCAGTGGTCATGTATGGATGTGAGAGTTGGACTATAAAAAAAGCTGATCACTAAAGAATTGATGCTTTTGACCTTTGGTGTTGGAGAAGACTCTTGAGAGTCCCTTGGATAGCAAGGAGATCAACCAATCTATCCTAAACGAAGTCAGTCCTGAATATTCATTGGAAGGACTGATGTTGAAGCTGAAACTCCAATACTTTGGCCACCTGATGCGAAGAACTGACTCACTAGAAAAGACCCTGATGCTGGAAAAGATTGAAGGTGAGAGGAGAAGGGGATGACAGAGGATGAATTGTTGGATGGCATCACCGACCTGATGGACATGATTTTGAGTAAGCTCCAGGAGTTGGTGATGGACAGGGAGGCCTGGCATGTTGCAGTCCATGGGATAACAAATAGTTGGACAGGACCGAGCAACTGAACTGAAACTAAAGGTGAATATTGGACTGAATACTGCCTGCTGTCCAAGAAAATCAAGAAGGCAGAGAAAGGCTGACCAGCTGTTTTGATAAGGGAGCCAACAGAGTACTACTCTGTGGTATCAAATTGAGGAAGGCAAGAAGTATGTGATGATTAACCATGGAGTAGTTCTCTGTGGGAGAGAGAGCCATGTGAAATTATCTTGATTCTTTTTTTAGTGGAGCTACATACTACTTGTACTAAGTTGCTCAGTTGTGTTCAAATCTTTATGACCCCATGGACTACAGCCCACTGGACTCCTCTATCCATGAAATTCTCCAGGCAAAAATACTGGAGTGGGTTGCCATTTCCTCTCCAGGGGATTTTCTCAGCCCGGGGACCCAACTCACGTCTCCTGCTTGGCTGGCAGATTCTCTACCACTGCTTCACTTGGGAAGTCCTTTAGTAGAGGTACTTGATGGATAAAAAGACCTCAGGATAAAGTACTTGGATTTTTGATGCGTGGACTAAGGAAATTTGAAAAAAAGACAAATCTGGAAGGGACCTATACAAGGTATATAAAAATTTCCCACAAGAATAAAGAACTGGGCTTCACTTCTGGCTCAGTGATAAAGAATCCACCTGCAATGCAGGAGACCCAGTTTCAAAACCTGGGTTCGAAAGATCCCCTTGAGAAGAAGATGGCAACCCATTTCAGTATTCTTGCCTTGAAAATCCCATGGACAGAGGAGCCTGGACATCTACAGTCCATTAGGTTGCAAAGAGTCAGGTGTGACTTAGAGACTGAACATATCAACATATAATATATAACCCTTGTATTCATCTTTCTTACCTCAGGCTTCCAGTCTGAAGCAGGCCCAAGCAAAGAAAGGAAAATATATAATGTTTTGTCAAGTTTTAATTATTCCATAGGGCTTGGCATTCTAATTTTTTTTTAATTTAAAATTGAGACTGTTTCTTACTTAATGTAATGATAGGAATGTATGTTATTTAAGAGTGGACAGAGAAGTTATGAGCTTGCCAGAGCTGAGATCTAATGGCAGAGTAAGATTACCTCCACTGAATAAAATTTAATGAGATGGCAAAAGAAAATCAAATCGCATATGATGACAATCAATGTTTCATGTTATTCCACATACCAGTGTCACATGCTTCTCCACTGTTTTTCTGTATTACCCAATAGAAAAATTTATCATACTTATTACTGATTTACTTGTCTGCCTCACTTAGAAGATGAATGATAAGATAAAAACTCATTGTGAAGAAAGCCAGTAATAGGAAAATAGTCACGCTTCATAGAAAGTTTTCTATCAGGAATCAGACTTGCTTGAAAACAGGAAGAAAACTCTGATCTGCAGACATTTTCAGCTGAAAAGAGAAAACATTTCTAGTATTTGTCAGAGTGCAACAAAAAAGGAATTTTGAAACTACTGCAAAAATATCTTTGTGGTGTAAACATTTCCTAATACACAGACTTAGCCTCAAGCGTTCCTCTAGCAATTGTTCTACTCCCTGTTCAAGATGTTCAAATCAACAAGCATTCATCATTTGATCTTGTGTTTATGTTGTAGGGATAGATATACCAGCCTGCTTTTCTTGGAAAGTTTTATGATCCATATCAAACTTTGAGTTTTAATACTACTGACAACAACAAATAAGAAAACGGAAAAATCAATGATGAAAAGTCTTCAACATTATAAGCAAGTTATTACAAATCATAGTGAATACTTGGAAAGTGAACTCCGTTAGAAACAAACAAAAAGTCCTCCTTAGTGTTGTTAATCTACCTTATTTTGAGATGACTACAACATGCATTTATTTACTGAGATACTTATGATCAAGTTTACTAAAGAAAATGATCTCAGATGAAGAGTTATCTGCTACAAGTTTTGGAATCAGAAAGCTTAACTAGCATGGACATGTGTCTATTAAAGCTGTTTCTTTGTGTTCAACATTCAAAATAATGGAGTATCATATTCCATGAGAATTAAGAAGTATCTATTGGAGGCTATTCAAGAAATGCATAGATAAAGCAATCTTTTTAACTCTAAATTTAAGGTGTTCATGTCTCCATGATATATTTGCTAAGTGAAAAAAAAAACATTGTAGAGATAGCAGAAATTGGAAAAGCATTGAATATTGAAAGTATATATAATAGCTATGGGCCATTGCTATCTTACAATATGACATATGCATTCTAAAAATTACTGTGCTATACAACATAGTACAATAAAGACTGTATACCATATGGAAAAAAAAAGGGTTAAGGACACGACATTCAAAAACTTCTTTAGTGACACATTACTAATGTTTGTGTCTCCCTAAAATTTATCCATGTTGAAATCCTAACCCACAAAGTGATGGAATTAGGAGGTAGGGCATTTGGAAGGTGATTAGACTATGAAGGCACATCCCTCATGTATGGGAATAGTACCTTATAAAAGAGGCCTGAAATCACCCCTCTTCCCTTCCACCATATTAGGACATAGTGAGAAGTAACAGTCTAAAACCAGGAAGAGGGCCTTCACCAGAAGCTGACCATACTGGCACCCTGATCTTAGAATTCCAGCCTCCAGAACTGTGACAAATTTCTGTAAGTTACTCAATATGTGGTATTTTGTTATAGTAGTCTGAACAGACTAAGATACATACAGACTCACAGACACACACATACACATGAAGATGGGCCATGATAAGAACATGAACAGTTTTACACATGTCAAACTGTTAAGAAAATGCACAATACTACAATGAATATGGCACTTTGCCTTGAAAAAGACCTGAGGTTTTCTTCTGAAAGTGGTCACAGGAAGGGTTGCAGCATTGGAGTTATAGATATTACTAAGTGATAGAAGGAGACTTTCTGAGATCAGACAAGAAGTCATAATGCAAAATGTAGATGGGTATTCCTCATCACACACACACACACACACACACACACTCTCACACACACTCTCTCACACACACACACACAAGGTGTGTTTGGGATGGGAGATATCATTCCTGTGTTACTGGTTTCAGCTGGGTGCACTTTTATGCATTCATCTCCTATTCATCATAGATGGGATTATGTATGGGTATGTGTGCGCTCAGTTGTGTCCGATTCTTTGCAACCCTATGTAGCCTGCCAGGCTCCTCTGTCCATAGAATTTTCCAGGCAGAATACTGGATGGAGTGTGTTGTCATTTCCTTCTCCAGGAACTATGTATAAGTAAGTTCAAAATGTATTTTATGCTCAAATTGTTCCCAGGTGTTGAAATAAATTTGCATTTCCACAACAATCTTTATAGCAGAATGGACAGACTGTGCTTTTAAGGCATGTTGTTTCCTCTTTGTGCTTTAATGGGAAAACATAGCTAATAATGTCCTAGATGTTTTCACTTCCACATTTAATCTTATTCAGTTTTCTGGGCAGCCTTGAGACATATATGTTATTGTCTTTACTTTTATTAATATTAATAATAAACTGAGAGAGGAAATTTCTGAAGGTATTACAATCTGTAAGTGGTGGGGTAAAAAATTATTTAAATCTGTTAGATTGAGAAGCCCATGTTCATTTGTCTAATTTTGCACCATGTCTCCATTATTTGAACAAACAGAAGTATAGGGGGAAAAGTAGTAATCATTAAAAATTTTCCACTTGTATGGATCTACATTTTATGCAGTTGGTAACTATATTTTCATATAGACACTAGCATGCTGTTATAATTTTTATGTCTCTTAAGGTTCATTCTTAGCTGTTTCCAAAGAGGCTGCTATTTACCCAGAAGAAATTAATTTTTCTTCTGCTGAAAATGTTTCTATTTATTGATTTAATTTATAAAACTCTTGAAATAAAATAATGATAGACAATATGTGGGATTGTGAAAAAGGAAGAGTCTTGCACCACATATAAACATTTTACTCAATTTTCAGACATTATAATACATTGTATGTTATACTGAAAAAGCACTATAAAGAGGGCACTTTAAAACTCAGTATTAATACAACTCAAATGATTTGCAAAACTTCTATATTTGTTGCTTCTCATAATATAGTCTTCGAAATAGAGCACTACTTTACATATGATATCATGTCTTATGTGCCTATGTGCCTGATTTTACAAAATTTTTAAATGCTACTTTTTATTTGATTTCATAAATGATTGTTAAGACTACTGTTTTGCAGAGTTATGGCACAACCTCAGAAAATATTTTACTCCTCCATACATCAAAGTGCTTCCTTAAATATAAGTCACTTCCATAGCTACTCTTTTCCTATACCAAAGGGCAGAAGTTACAAGTGGACTAAGTTTGAGGTCATTTATGGTATATAATCTATTTCTCACTTCCGCTGTATAATCATAAGGGATTACATTCAGAAAACGAAGATTATGGCATCCGGTCCCATCACTTCATGGGAAATAGATGGGGAAACAGTGGAAACAGTGTCAGACTTTATTTTTTTGGGCTCCAAAATCACTGCAAATGGTGACTGCAGCCACGAAATTAAAAGACACTTACTCCTTGGAAGAAAAGTTATGACCAACCTGGATAGTATATTCAAAAGCAGAGACATTACTTTGCTGACTAAGGTCCGTCTAGTCAAGGCTATGGTTTTTCAAGTAGTCATGTATGGATGTGAGAGTTGGACTGTGAAGAAAACTGAGCACCAAAGAATTGATGCTTTTGAACTGCGGTGTTGAAGAAGACTCTTGAGTGTCCCTTGGACAGCAAGGAGATCCAGCCACTCCATTCTGAAGATCAGCCCTGGGATTTCTTTGGAAGGAATGATGCTAAAGCTGAAACTCCAGTACTTTGGCCACCTCATGCAAAGAGCTGACTCATTGGAAAAGACATTGATGCTAGGAGAGATTGGGGGCAGGAAGAGAAGGGGACGACAGAGGATGGGATGGCTGGTTGGCATCACTGACTCGATGGATGTGAGTCTGAGTGAACTCCGGGAGTTGGTGATAGACAGGGAGGCCTGGCGTGCTGCGATTCACGGGGTCGCAAAGAGTCGGACATGACTGAGCGACTGAACTGAACTGAACTGATAGTATATAATATTAAGATATGAGACTTCTTATTTCATAAAAAATATAATATTCCGTAATACAGATATGCCACATTTTGTGTTTCTGTCATCAGCTGTTAGGCATGAGTAAGCAGCCTGTGAACATTCCTGTACAAGTATTTGTGTCGAAATAAGTTTTCATTTTTCTTGAGACTACCTAGAAGTGGAATTGCTATGTTTCACTTTTTGCAAAACTGCCAAACTGTTTTCCAAAGTGTGACGGTTTAATTTTTCCACATTCTTATGAAAATAGGTAATTGCCATTTGCTTTCTGGCGGCATTTTGTTTTTTACCTATTGACCCGCTTCACTCATTTTTCACACCAGGACCCAACCATATTGGCACTCTGGTATTACCCTGTCATCTGCAGGTAGTCACAGTTTTTCTCTTTCCTTTTATTTTCAATTTTCCTCTTAATTTTATTTATTTTTTTTAAGTTTTTATTCTGATG
Source organism: Ovis canadensis (assembly GCF_042477335.2). Classification (NCBI taxonomy): domain Eukaryota; kingdom Metazoa; phylum Chordata; class Mammalia; order Artiodactyla; family Bovidae; genus Ovis; species Ovis canadensis. The sequence goes on from NC_091262.1 coordinate 51,679,896, forward strand.
ACTATGGCCAGGAATTCCAATATATAATGAATAGAAGTAATTAGAGTAGACACTTTTGTTTTATTCCTGATTTTAGAGGAAAAACTTTCAGCTTTCCACCACTGAGTGTAATGTTAGCTGTAGGCTTGAAATAAATGCCCTTTATGACATTGAGGTAACATTCCCTCTGTACCCACCTTGCTGAAAATTATTTTAAATGCATATTTTCCAGATGCTGTCCTGCATCTATTGAGATGATCATGTGATTTATATCCTTTATTTTATTCTTTTATTTATTATCACTTTGACTGATTTAAGCTGTCTTTGCATTCATGGCATAAATCCCACTTGATTGTTGTATATGATCCTTTTAATGTGTTTTGAATTTGGTTTGCTAATATTTTATTGAGAATTTTTGCATCTGTGTTCATCAGGAATATTGGCCTATACTTTTCTTTTCTTGCAACATTCATTTTTGGTATCAAGGTAGTACAGTCCTTATAAAATTGAACTTGAAAGAATTCCCTCTTATATTTTTTGGAGATTTGAGAACTGATACTCTTTTTTCGAATGTTTGGTAGAATTCAGCAGTGAAGCAGCAGTCTTGTTCTAGACTTTTGTTGTTGGGTTTTCTTTTTTTTTATTACTGATTCAATGTCATTACTAATAATCAGTTTAATCAGATTTTCTGTTTCATCATGATTTAGTCTTACTTTGTACTTCTTTAGGAATTTATTCATTTTTTTTAACTTTATTCCATTAATGGGCATAAAATTGTTCAGAATAGCTCTTATGATCTTTCATATTTCTGTGGTATCATTTGTACCATCTCCTCTTTGATTTCTGATTTTATTTGAATGCTCTCTTTTTGCTTTGGTGAGTTTATATGCTTGTCGTTTTGTTTATTTTTGTAAGAAATGCGTTCTTAGTTTTGCTGATCTTCTCTATTGTCTTTTTAGTATCTATTTTTTAAATTTATGCTCCAATCTTTGTTATTTTTTTTTCCTTCTCCTGGTATTGGGCTTCATTTGTTCTTCTTTTTGTAGTTCGTTGAAGTGTAAAGTTAGGTAGTTCGAAACTTCTCGTTTCTAGTGATTGACGTTTATCATTATGAACATCCCTCTTCAAAGTGTTTCTTCTGCATTCCACAAGTTTTGGTATGTTATATTTTCATTGTAATTTGTCTCAGTTACTTTTTAAAATTTCTTCTTTAACCTATTATTTGTGTAGTAGCATGTTGTTTAATTTCCACGTTTGTGAATTTTCTAGTTTTTTTTTGTGTAATTAATTTGTAGTTTTATGCTACAGTGGTCAGAAAAAAAGCTTAATATGATTTTTATAATTTCATAATGATTTTCATTATATTAAGAATTCTTTTGAGGTCTAACATATGATGAATTCTAGAAAATGTTCCATGTGCACCTGAGAAGAATGTGTATTATGTTGCAATTAGATGGAATATTCTGCATATATATATATATATATATATATATATATGTTTATATAGTGTGTCAGGCCTAATGTGTTATTTAAGGCTGATGTTTCCTTATTACTCTACTGTTTAGCTGATCCATCCATTGATATAAGTGGGCTATTAAAACTCCTTACTTTTTTCTGGAGATACCAGTTAGCTAGAATAAGGCAGAGGGATAACCCAGTATGGAATCTACCACCCACATTGCTTGAGTCTACATAGTCTTTTGTTTAAACTATCCAACAACACATGAAGTGGTATCTGAGTGCAATTTTGATTATACATTTCCAAACTAAGTAATGATGTAAAGCATTATCTCATGTGATTAAGAGGGTCTTCCTGATAGCTCAGCAAGTAAAGAATCTGCCTACAATACAGGAGACCCAGGGGACGAAGCTTTGATCCTTGGGTCTGGAAGATCCCCTGAAGGAGAAAATGGCAAGTCACTCCTATATTCTTGCCTAGGAAATCCCATGCACAGAAGAACCTGGCAGGCTAAAATCCATGGGGTTGCAAAGAGTCAAACAGGACTGAATGACTAAGCACACACATATATACACATACAGTGATTAGAAGATATTCATATATCTTCTTTGGAATAATGTCTATTTAAATCCTCATCTCATTTTTAAATTGGGTTGCTGTTTATATTGAGTTGTGATTATTGTTACTATAATCTGGATACAAATGTCTTATCAGTTATGTAACTTGGACTATTTTATCCCATTCAGTGGATTGTCAGATTGTCTTTTCACTTAAAAAAAAAAACAAACAAACTAATATCCTTTGAAACACAAAACTTAGTTGTGATGAGTCTTATTTATCTTTATTTTTTTGGCTTGTGCTTATGGTTTCATATCTAATACACCATTTCCTAACAAGGTCAGAAAAATTTCCTTCTACATTTTTTTCCAAAGTTTTATACTTTTTGCTTTTACATTTAGGTCTGTGATCAAATTTGATTAAGTGAACTAGGGATCCAACTTTATTTATTTGCATGTGGATATTCAGTTGTCCCCACACCATTCATTGAAGAGATTTTCACTCTCCATTGGATGACCACACTTCTCAAAATTTGACATACTTGTCAAAAATCATTTGGCCATAAATGCAAGTATTTATTTGTGGGCTCTAGTTTCTGTTCCATTGGTCTATAGATCTGTTTGTGCCAGTACCACACTGCTTTGATAACTATAGCCTTGTCGTAAGTTTTGAAATCATGGAGTATTAATGTTATAACTTTCTTCTTCTTTATTGAAAAATCTGTGTTTCTTGCAATTTCATATGAGTTTTAGGATGAACTTGTCCATTCATACAAAAAGGCAGCTGAGATTTTGAAAGGAATTGTGTTGAATCTGTAGATCAATTTGGAGATTATTGCTGGTACATCTTAGAGAAGTGAAGTCGCTCAGTCATGTCCGACTCTTTGCGACCCTGTGGACTGTAGCCCACCAAGCTCCTCTGTCCATGGGATTCTCCAGGCAAGAGTACTGGAGTGGGTTGCCATTTCCTTCTCCAGGGGATCTTCCCAACCCAGGGATTGAACCCAGGTCTCCTCCATTGCAGGCAGATTCTTTACCCTCTGAGCCACAAGGGAAGCCCTTAATAATATTATATCTTCTGATACAAGAACAAAGGCTCTCTTGTCATTTATTTAGGCCCTCTTTAATTTTTTTTAAACAATGCTTTAAATTTTCAGTATTTAACATCTCTGCATTGTACCATCTAGAAAAAATATCTTTCTTAGTCACTGACTTAACAAACAGGTGGTTGTATGGAATCTTTATCCAGCTTCTTTAAGCTTTGGCAAGGAAGTAAAATATATTACTCTGTCCATTCTATGCCTAAGTTTGATAAGGCAATGGCACCCCACCCCAGTACTCTTGCCTGGAAAATCCCATGGATGGAGGAGCCTGGTGGGCTGCAGTCCATGGGGTCGCTGAGGGTCAGACAAGACTGAGCAACTTCACTTTCACTTTCCACTTTCATGCACTGGAGAAGGAAATGGCAATCTCCCAGGGATGGGGGAGCCTGGTGGGCTGCCGTCTATGGGGTCACACAGAGTTGGACCTGACTGAAGTGACTTAGCAGCAGCAGCAGTTTGATAACTGTATAATAGCAACAGTCTGGAGAATGGGAGAGAGTAGATGAAGTACTTGGTGACCTCTGTCTCTGACACACATCTGATGTTGGAAGGAAAGAAGTATTAGGCTTTATTGCTCTGCAGGGGAAAGCAGAGATGAGAAACATGTGTTTATTATGCTAGGTGTGTAAAACTAGAGGTGTGTGCATTTACGTATTTGAATTTGTGTGGAAAATAAATGCTATGAAATACACAAAACCGGTATCTACACTTACCTCCAGAAAAGTAAACTTAGGAAATAAAAACAGGCCTGGAAATAAAATTTACTTCTAGCTTTATACTGCATTTTACTTTTCAAACTTTGTGCATTTTATCACAACAAGTAACATAAAGGCTATTAAAAATTATATAACTCCTACTTCTCTTCTCATGCATAATAGAGTAAATGTCAATGATAAAGAATAGAAAGTGCAGGATCAGATCACTATATATATGCACTCTCTTTTAGACAAAGATGACACTTCAGGGTAGTGAGGAAATAATGAAGGTTCAATAAAAAGTGCTAGGTCAACTGATTTTCCATATTTAAAAAATGAATTCTTATCTTACATTGTACATAAAAATCAACCCCAAAGGAATTGCACAGTTAAGTATGAAAAGTAAAGCAATAAATATCTTAGAAGAAAACCTGAGAGAATATCTTTATAACCCGTGAAGTATGCAGAATGTTCTTAAATGATATGAACAATGCTTCAATTATGCCCAAAATAAAAGTAGTTTATTAGACTACATTAACATAAAATTCCTCTGGTAAGAGAGTGAATAGGCAGCCCCACAGAGTCAGATAAGGTATTTGCAATATATTTATTTGTAAATGATTTGTTATAATATATATATAAATAACCCCTAAAATCAATAAGAAAAATACAGAAATCCAATAGAAAATTTAAAAAAAAAATTTGGACAAGACTTTTAAAAGATATTCAGAGGACAATGTAAAGGTTTTTAAATTCATTTATCTTCAAGAAATTTCAAAATGTAAATATAGCATATTCCCACTACACTAAAATGAAACAGAAGCTGATGACAAATGTTGGTGAGGTTGTTGGAACATAAATGGATAAAATCACTCTGAAACCTGACTTGGCACTATTTAGTTATTTGCATACACTAGCAATTCCATATCTAAGTACATATACAACAACAGTGTGTACATATGTTCACTAAATGAATTTATTAGAATGTTTACAGCAGTATTGCATATGACAGCTAAAAACTAAAACTACCTATATTCCCAGCAGCAGTAGACTGGATAAAAGAAAAAAAAGTATGGTACATTCACACATTGGCTAGTAATATACAGTGAGAATGAGCATCCTGTGGCTGCCCTCAGTGATATGAATGAATCTCTCAAGTATAGCATTGAATAAAGGAATTTATTCAGAGTCCCTTTATATTTATATATAAAATTCAAAAATAGAAGATGTGGCTTCAATACATTAAAAGTCAAAGAGCAGTTAATCTTTGTTATGTGACTGCCTGCAAGGGGTTCCTGGTAATGTTGCTTCTTAATCTTGGTACCATTCACATGGATGCATTCAGTTTACAAAGTTTCCGGACTCTACAGTGATGATTTGTGCACTCTCCTTTGTAGACTTTATTCATCAATGAAGAGTGCAAAAATTATTTAGAAGTCTGCACCAAAGTAATTCTGAAAGTTATTTTATGCAGTTATCTCTTTAGTCATGTAGAGATACTAGAAGATTCCAAACAGAAAAGGAAAAAAGGAAACATTTGGAACCACAATCCTCTAAGCATAATCAGAATAATACAACTTCTTTTTTTGGTTCAGGTTTTCTTATTGGTTCATAAATCTTTATGTATCTTTTAAGTGTTTGTACCATCTTTTCATTAGTTATACCATATCTTCACCACACTGGTCCATCAGAACAGCACATGTGTACACTGTTAAGCATTTAAACAATGATCAAGAATTAGGGAGGTAAAGCTTAAATAAATAAATAAGTCGTCTTATCACGGCACTGACATCAAAGCAATTTTTTTTAATGGAAACAGTTTGTAATAATAATTCCATTTTCTAATCTATGGAAAAAACTCCGTTTACTGTACCTGCTATGGATATGAATTTTCAATCTAACTTTCATATTAAGGCTGCAGTGAACAAATTCTCTGTAAAGATGAACCTCAGTAATTCATTTCTTGAGCCACTCATAAAAACCCTATTAAACTTGACTGAACTCAAAATAACAGTCACTTGCCTGGTAATCTGTATTCAAAGTTATGTGATGTATGAGTTCCTCTAAGTCTGTTGGCTCACTTAGGTCAGTCATCGTGGCTTTATATTTCACTATTAATAATGCTAAGAAATTGAATGAAAATAGACTTTCAGGTCCAATCTGAGTAAATAGATGTAGGGATTTTCTGAGTCTCTGTGGGCATTTAAATTCAAGTTACATCAAAAACATCAATATTTTGTATTCTAAAAGTTTTTAGTGTATGAATAAGGTTTGCCATTAGTCCCTTTGTCTTTTCCCAAGATAAATTCAGCAAAATAAATTCTTTACATCTCCAATTTTCTTTTATGTATCTCTAACTATTTATAATTAAGGAATCATGATTCATTTTAAAACTATTGGGGGATTAAGCTACTGGAACTTAAAATGTTAATTTCAGCAATTAGAAAACTATACTAGCTTTTTAACATGTTATTTTCAGATATAGACTATGTAAGGCAAATATAATAAACCCATATCCCCCCAAATTAGTAATTAATGATAGCAGATGATGAATATTAGCTCCTCTGTTTCAACTCCTGGTCAAATTTTGGTTTTATCCAAAGTATTTGAGAAGTCCAAAGCCTGTCATGTTGTCCCCATCTTGGTGTTTTTGCACTTTAGATCTTTCTATTTTGTTTACCCAGACAATAATTTTTAGCTTAAGTCCTCATAAACGTTCTCCTTCCTCAAATGCTGCCTTTTTAATGAAAAATAATATTATTCATCAATTAACTTGAAAAATATGAGGGTGACCATACCTCCTATTATCCAGGCATAAATATTATTACTTTTTCATCTTCCAGTCAAAATTGTCCCATACGGATGACAATTATATGGCACCATAATCACCTATGATTTCCTAGGGCTAATTATTATGTCTTGTTAATTTTCCCTCTAAAACATATGTGGAATCCAGCCTCACCATCTCCACTCCATCATTCTGGATCAGCTATCAGACCCCTGGTGCAGTTTCTGTCTTCACTATTACCCTTTTCCTCTTCAAATCTTGTGTCTACACAGTGGATGCAACAGTCTTCTTAAAGCAAAGCAGATGCCTATCTTTTGTTGTTTTCACTGTCTTACAATCAAACCTAAACTCTTTAGTTCTGTATCTGACCTGGCCTTTGCTCTTACAGTAAAATCTAAACTCCTTGCTCTAGCTCTTTATGTGACCTGGCCTTTGCGTACATCTCTGGCCTCACCCTAGGCACCTGTCTTTTTACTGTTTCTCAACCACACCTTGCTCTTTCTGTGTTGGGCCTTGAGACATATGGTTTGCTCCTCCCATAGAGATCTTTCCCCAGGTTTTCATATGGCTGCTGCTTCATCCTCAAGGTTTTTGTTTGTGTCACCACCTGAGAGGTCTTTGCTGATCAAAAAAATCTAAATAGATTCCTTTTTATCATCTGTCATATTATCATATTCATTTCTTTCATAATTCTTATAGTAATTTTGGGGTAAAATGGCTTTTTGCTCATTTTCTTCCTATTAGTTCCATGAAAGTAATTTGTTCACTAGTGTACGTTCAGTATGAATGTAGGGTCAGGCACATAGAGGTCTTTAAATCCACCAGCAAGTATATTTTGAACACCTAAAACCAACAGCAAGTATATTTCAAACACCTAAGAGTGTTCCTTAAACACTCTTGTGAACAGTGGAGTATGGTGAGAAATATAGTATCAGTCTTTACTCTAAATACATATTTTCCATTGTACTAAAACTGACATGCTATGAGGAGCATACAGTAGAGAATGGTCTTAGAGATAGTCCAGAAACAAATGGCTCTGCTCAGGAAAGGCCTCCGTGGAGAAAGTGCTATTAGATGTGAGACAGACCTACCTATGAGTAAGGGGTAGCTAGACGCAAAGAACTCCAAGGAAAAGGACGAACTTGTGCAAAGTCCCTAAAACCAGAAGTAACTGGCATATTAATAACAGAAAGAAGGTGAGTATGACTGTAGTATGATGACCAGCAAATAATTCATTCAATCTTTCATATAATTCACTAGCTGTTTATAAAACATCTGTTATATGCCACTGATTGCTCTAAGCATTTGGACTACATTAGTGAGTACAATCAGAGAAAAATCCTTCACCCCATGAGTTTTACAGTTTTAAAGAAAGAAGAGTAAATTATGACATATAATAAAAAATAACCAGGTACTTAATAAATAATTTCCTGATACTCCAAAGTGGCTTAAGTTTTTAACTATAAAGACACACTAAACAGTGTTCACATGTCACCTGATGAATGGTAAAGAGTATAAGCCTAGAACATGGATTGACATGGTTCATTAGATTATTACCTCATTCTAAAGGAATGAGCAGTTTCTTACTGCAGTGTTATAAATATTTCTTGAATTGTCAAATCTGATTTTATGTTCACTGGTATGCTGAAGTAGCTTCTTCTCACCAGACTAGCCTTCTTGTCATTAAAGGAACTTGAACATAATCTACCATGCTGATTTTTCTTTAATTTTCTAAGGGCTGAGAAACCAGAGACAATTCTAAGTTAATTCTTTGGCACAGGAGTAGAAAAATAGTGGTGTTATCCAAAGATCAGATATCATAGTGAAGAGGCCCACAGAAGAAATATGCAGAGAGCAGTTAAGAGAAATTACCTTAGCTCTGTTCTATTTATGATACTATTAATCCTTTCACTTTGGATGCCTTGTTGCTTTACCCAAAGACACTTGTATAGTTAAACAGCCCACTTGTTCTATGAGACAAATAAGACCTGTTTTGTTTATGTTTGTTGGAGGGGTGGAAATTCAGTTGCAAGGACTGAAACACTTTATAGCAGAGGTTATGGCCTGATGCGCACCACATATTTTTTTAGCCTGCACAATGTAAACATAGGCAGTGTTTGGTTTTGATGTTATTTCTTTACTGTAGCCTCCTATATGTTCTATTTTAACTAAAAATTAATGATTATTTTACAGCAGAAAAAAGGCATCTTTTCCTATATTTTTGTACAAAATGATACTAACATCAATTTTTGATTACAGTTTTATCTTGATTAAACTTAATGTAAAGTATCTTCTTACCTTATAGTAATGGTCTGATTTAACTCTGGTGGCTCAGATAGTAAAGTGTCTGCCCGCAATAAGGGAGACCTGGGTTCGATTCCTGGGTCGGGAAGATCCCATGGAGAAGGAAATGGCAACCCACTCCAGTACTCTTGCCTGGAAAATTCCATGAACTGAGGAGCCTGATAGGCTACAGTCCATGGGGTCGCAAAGAGTCGGACGTGACTGAGCGACTTCACTTTCAAAGCTATGAGAATAAGATTGTGAATAAAGTGATTTGCTGATCAACTATCTGAAATGTGTGGCCCTGAGAAAGCATAATGTAGTTGTACTGCAGGTTCCAAAAAGTATAAATTGGACTTAGGCTGTATTGCTACTGCTGCTGCTAAGTCACTTCAGTCGTATCTGACTCTGTGCGACCCCACAGATGGCAGCCCACCAGGCTCCCCCATCCCTGGGATTCTCCAGGCAAGAACACTGGAGTGGGTTGCCATTTCCTTCTCCATAGGTTGTATTAGTAGAAATATAATCTTTAAAATAAAGGAGATAGTAAGTCTGCTGTACTGTTCACTGGTCAGGTTGCCATCATAGTAATGTGCTCTGTTTCAGAGAATACGTTCTGAGCTGTTTAATTTTATGTCACCTTGACTGGGCCATGGAATGCTCAATATTTGATAAGGTAGTATTTGGGGAGTGTCTTTGAGTGTTTCTGAAAGAGATTAACATTTGAGCCTGTAGACTGAGCAAAGAAGATTGCCCTTCCCAATGTGGGTGGTTTTCATCTAAACCATTGAAGGCCTGAATAGAATAAAAAGGCAGAGTAAGGGAGAATTTACCCTCTCTGCCTGGCTGTGGTTGAACTGAAAAATTGGTCTTCTGCCCTCAGACTTGAACTGAAACTATATCATCAGCTCTCCTGGGTTTCTAGTCAGCTTGCTGACTCTTAAGTTTTGGGACTTCTCAGAACAACATGAGCCAATTCCTTATAATATTGATATATTCAAAACTATGTAACTCTTTCAACATAACAGTTTATCCATAACTCTTCTGAAAGTTCAAGTTGACTACAAGATGGCGGTTGGGTTCAGTTCCATACATTCATTTAACGACGCAGTTGACAGGGGCTGCCATGTTGCAGTATGTGTGGGGTCCACGGGCAACTCGGGCATTGCTATCTTAGGTAGCCAGAGAGATAAAGCAAAGAAGTGCAAGCATAGATTCTCATGAATCTAGTAATAGAGATAGAGTCTGGATGTCTTATGAAACCAAAACAGTGAGAGATTTCTCCATTTTGTAGTTGGAAAACAGTCCATAGATGATGCAGGAACTAAGCCGGATAATGAGGCAGAATTTTGTTTGACTGAAACAGAAGGGGAAAAGTACTCACAGAAAGAAAGATATAAGGTGGGAATCTGAACTTAAAAATTTTGAAATCTGTTAATTATGGTGGAATCAAAATCATATTGTTTTCCCATACGGGACTTGTTCAGGGCAATTTTATAATGTTTAAAATTAAATTTGAAAATTAAAAATGTGATTCTTACAGATACTGATTCTCATCTCAGTAATAGCCTGTCTGTTAGTTTTTTAAATTGTTACTAACACTTTTCTGTTCCATTAGAAAGCCAAATCCTGGAGCATAGGGACTTTCATGTTTTATATTCTGTTAAATCTACTACTAGCATAGATGTTTTCAAGAAATACTTGTCTGCAATGTTCTGATGTCTCCCAACACATACACAGAAAATTGTGTTCCATCTGGTGACTGCTACTTGAAATAATTAATAGAAGACAGATGTTTTTATCTCTTAGATGGTACCTCAGATCCTATTCTCATAGATAAAACATTTCTAGCATAAATTAAGAATAATTTAAATCAGTCTCTTCCTTAAAGAAAGTTTTGATAAGAAGCTTATTTGGAGAATTATTGAATGAGGAGGAAAACATGGAAATTAGAGTTTAGAAGTCTCCATACTTCTATTCAAACTATAAGTTTTGATTTATAGACTTTGTATTATGATATTACATTGACTCAGTTCTCTGCCAGAGTATAGAACTTAGATCTCTCATTAGGGAGTAAGGAAGAAGAAATATCTAACTGTTCCCTGTGTATGTACAGTGTGCCTCTTAATCACATATGCGGTGCTACAATACATTTATTAATGGCTGGCACTGGAAAATATTAAAATGTCCCATTAGGATTTAGAATAATAGAAGGGAGCACAGAGTTAGTAAATAAACAGTCATAGCAAACTAAAAAGAAAGTCTCCTTTGTTAGGAAATGTGCTACATGAGACAACATCTCCTTTCAGATGAATATGTGCTGGATATAAGTACAGAAAAATTTTAAAAAGCATACCAGGGTTATTGAGCTGCTATTTGACTCATTTTTACAGAAATTGACTGTGAGTTGGTTCCAACCCTCTTTTGAATAATGTTTGCAGTTAATTCTCCCTTGGAATATTTGGAGCTATTTTTTTCCCCTACAGGGTATTAGTGAATTTTCTGGTACTATTGGCCTCAAGTTGTTCTCTGTCGGCTGCTTCATAGACATGCTGTCCTTCATTTAAGCAGACGGTACAGATGACCCACTATCAGTAGGATATTGCATCAATTAATGGCACATAATTGAGAAATAACAGATTGGGGTTAGGGGTGCAGTCTGTGAGTAGAGAACAGAGTTTTCCCAATTAGAAGTATACTGGCCCATATGGAAATTAAATATGTGACCTTGACTTTAATACCACCAGGATCTAATTGAGTTAACCATCTCTGTCACACAATGTCATATAAATAAGCAATATTCTTGTCATTATCACCCCATGATACCTGCTAATGTTATAAATCTCTAAGTTTTTATTCAAATAATACTGTTTCTAGGATGACATTTCTGATGTTAACTTTTTTTTCTCATATATTACAGTGTACTTTGTATTTTCCTGAAATCATGTTAAACTTTTTAAAGATATCATTATTAAATATAATTATAAATGAAAATTTATAAAAAAGGCTGCTTAAAAGGCATTATAGAGACTATTTCTGAATTTTAACTTGTAAGAGCTAATTCATAATGGTCACTTGTTTTAATAAAATAATAGCAATCACATGTTAGATTTAAGGAGACATAATGCCCCTGTTTTCTTCATTGAAGATGAAGAATCAGCTGAGAAATGATACATAGGGGTCACCATTACTCTTCCCACATAGGAATGTAGGACAGAATGTTTTGGGGGTTGCAGGGGAGTATAAGCAGATCAATTCAAAAGAAAGAATGCCTAGAAAAGGCAGAGGCAAAGTTGAGTTTCTTCACTCACTCTTACCAAGTAGGGTGAGGGATAAGAAGAAAATTCAGATTTTCTGACTGAATTCCCTTCACAAGGAAACCTAGAGAATAGAGGCTCTCCCTCTAAACATTGTACTTACCTTCACATATCAGACATGTGTTTGATAATATGCTGAGAAGTTTACATAGGTGGCCTCATTTCATCTTCTAGGTATGTAATAAGTCAGGTATTATTATCTCCAAGAGTGGAGGAGGGATTGATGGTGCAAAAGAAGTTAGGTAATCCTCTCAAATACAGCTCAAATACAGTGTGGCAGCATGTTAGAGAAAATAAGGTCAACCTGTTTATTGCTCTAAACATTTATTCTACAAATATTAAGGTATTGTATACAAATGTATATATGTATGTATGTGTCTCTTTGTCTATATCTATTGCATTTAAATACAATACTGGCATCACTTTAGCTTTTTCAGTCAATTAGCTATGCTCAATACTTGTGATATCGGTATCCATTGACTAGTAATTTGGGCAATCTAGAGTTTCTTAGACACTTGAGACGTTAACATGAAAAAAAAATCTGTCTTTAAGTAATTCTGCACTGGTTTTTCAACTAAAGTTGTGTACAAGTCTCATGTGGTCACTAATCTTAAGGTTTCTCATGATAAAATTTAAATTGAACAAAACATGCAACTTAATCTTTTCTTTCTGAAAATGAAGTGTGTATTTCACATCTCCCTGAAGTCTCCCAGTTACTTCCTTAATATTAGTAGCTTTCCTCATTTGTGGGTTGATGAAACACCTGCTCTTTTGTTAAAGTCTCAAATACTAAGCTACTTAGCAAATATTTTTAATTTCTTCTACACTTCTGTTTAATAATTTATCTTTCACTTGTCTTCTATTTTTTAACTGTATACTAAGGAGAAGAGAGGAGAAGGCAATGACACCCCACTCCAGTACTCTTGCCTGGAAAATCGCATGGATGGAGAAGCCTGGAAGGCTGCAGTCCATGGGGTCTCTGGGGATCGGACACGACTGAGCGACTTCACTTTCTCTTTTCACTTTCATGCATTGGAGAAGGAAATGGCAATCCGCTCCAGTGTTCTTGCCTGGAGAATCCCAGGGACGGGGGAGCCTGGTAGGCTGCCGTCTCTGGGGTCGCACAGAGTCGGATAAAACTGAAGCGACTTGGCAGCAGCGGCAGCAGGGAGAAGAGATTATTACATCCCAGTTGTTTCTCTATTGTTGTTGTTTACTGACTAAGTCATGTCCGACTCTTTTCAACCCCATGCCAGACTCCTCTGTCATCTAATGTCTTTTGGAGTTTACTCATATCCATGTCCATTGAGTTGGTGATGCTGTCAAACCATCTCATCCTTTACTGTTCCCTTCTCCTTTTGCTTTCAGTCTTTCCAAGCATTAGAGTCTTTAATAAGTCAGCTCTTCCCATCAGGTGACCAAAATGTTGGCATGTCAGCTTCAGCAACAGTCCTTCCAATGAATATTTTGCATTTATTTCCTTTAGTATCTCCTTGCTGTCCAAGCGAATCTCAAGAGTCCTCTCCAGAACCACAATTCAAAAGCATCAGTTCTTCAGCACTCAGCCTTCTTTATGGTGCAAACCTCACATTCACACGTGACTACTGGAAAAAACAGCATTGACTATACACAATTTTGTCAGTAAAGTAATGTCTCTGCTTTTTAATATGCTGTCTAGGTTTGTCATAGCTCTCAAGAAGCAAGTGTCTTTTAATTTCATAGCTGCAGTCAGCATCTGTAGTGACTTTGCAGCCCAAGAAAATAAAATCTGTTATTACTTCCACATTTTTCCCTTCTATTTGCCATGAAGTGATGGGGCCACATACCATAATCTTAGTTTGTTGAATATTGAATTACAGCTTTTTGCTCTCCTCTTTCCCATTCATCAAAGAGTCTCTTTTGTTCCTCTTCTCTTTGTGCCATTAGAGTGGTATCTGCATAGTTGAGGTTGTTGATATTTCTCCCAGCAATCTTAATTCCGGCTTAGCATTCATCCAGCCCAGGATTTTGCCAATGTATTCTCCATAGAAGTTAAATAACCAGGGTAACAGTAATTAGCCTTCTCATATTCCTTTCCAAATTTTGAACCAGTCAGTTGTTCCACAGTTGTTAGAACAGTCAGGCTGTTCTAACTGTTGCTTCTTGACTCATCTATAGATTTCTCAGGAGGCAGGTAAGGTGGTCTGGTATTCCCATCATCTTAAGAACTTTCCACAACTTGTGATCCACACAGTCAAAGATTTTAGCCTAGTCAATGAGGCAGAAATAGATGTTTTTCTGAATTCCCTTGCTTTCTCTGTGATCCAACAGATGTTAGCAATTTGATCTCTGCTCCCTCTGACTCTTCAAAACCCAGGTAATACATCTGGAAGTTCTTAGTTCATATACTGCTGAAACCTAGCTTGAAAGATTTTGAGCATTTTCTAGCATGTAAAATGAGCGCAGTTGTATGGTAATTGAAACATTCTTTGGCATTGCATTCTTTGGAACTGGAATGAAAACTGACCATTTCCAGTCCTATGGCCACTGCTGCATTTTCCAAATTTGCTGGCATATTGAATGCAGCACTTTAACAGCATCACTTTTAGGATTTGCAATAGCTCAAGTTGGAATTTCATCACATCCACTAGCTTTGTTTGTAGTTAATGCTTCTTAAGATCCACTTGACTTCACACTCCAGAATGTATGGGTGTAGGTGAGTGACCACACCGTTGTGATTATCAAGGTCATTAAGACCTTTTTTGTATAGTTCTTTTGTGTATTCTTGTCACCCTTCAAATCTCTTCTGCTTCTGTTAGGTACTTACCATTTCTGTCTTTTATTTTGCTCACCCTTGCATGAAATGTTCCCTTGCAATCTCTCTTTTCCTTGAAGAGATCTCTAGTCTTTCTCCTTTTGTTGTTTTCCTCTGTTTCTTTGTATTGTTCATTTAAGAAAGATTTCTTATCTCTACTTGCTGTTCTCTGGAACTCTGCATTCAGTTGGGTGTATCGTCCCCTTTCTCCCTTGCCTTTTGCTTCTCTTTTCTCCGCAACTATTTGTAAAGCCTACTCAGGCAACCACTTTGCCTTCTTGCATTTGTTTTGCCTTGCGATAGTTTTGATAACTGCGCCCTGCACAATGTTGCAAACCTCCATCTATAGTTCTTCAGGCACTGTGTCCACCAGAGCCCATCCCTAGAATCTGTCTGTCATCTCTACTGTATAATGATAAGAGATTTGATTTAGGTCATACTTGAATGGCCTAGTGATTTTCCCTGTGTTCTTCAATTTAAGCCCGAGTTGTGCAATAAGGAGCTGATAATCTGAGCCACAGTCAGCTCCTGGTCTTGTTTTTACTGACTCTGAAGGCTTCTCGATCTTTGGCTGCAAGGAAAATAATCAGTCTAATTTTAGTATTTACCATCTGGTGATATACATGTGTAGAGTCATCTCTTGGATTGTTGGAAAAGGGAGCTTGTTATGACCAACATGTTCTCTTGAAAAAATTCTCATCTTTGCTCTGCTTCATTTTGTACTGCAAGGCTAAACATGCCTGTTATTCTGAGTATCTCTGGACTTCCTACTTGGGCATTCCAGTCCCTTATGATGAAAAGGACATCTTTTTTGGTGTTAGTTCTAGAAGGTCTTCATAGAACCAGTCAACTTCAGCTTCTTTGACATCAGTTGTTGGGGCATAGACTTGGATTATTGTGTTGTTAAATGGTTTGCCTTAGAAACAAACTGAGATCATTCTTTCATTTTTGAGATTACACCCAAGTACTGAATTTCAGACTCATTCATTGACTGTGATGTCTACTTCATTTCTTCTAAGGGATTCTTGCCCACAGTAGTAGGTATAATGGTCATTTGGATTAAATTTGCCTGTTCTCATCCATTTTAGTTCACTGATTCCTGAGATGTTGATGTTTACTCTTGCCAGTTCCTGTTTGACCACATCTAATTTACCCTGATTCGTGGACATAACATTCCCAGTTCATATGCAATATTTTTCTTTATAGCATCAGACTTTATTTTCACCGTCAGACACATCCACAACTGAGCTTCGTTTTAGCTTTGACCCAGTCACTTAATTCTTTTTGGAGCTATTAAAAATTGCCCTCTACTCTTCCCCAGGAGAATACTGGACATCTTCTGACTTTGGGAGCTCGTATTCCAGTGTCATACCTTTTTTTTTCTTTTTCATACTCTGCTTGGGTTTCTCCAAGAAAGAATGCTGGAGTCAGTTCCCACTTCCTTCTCCAGTGGACCACATTTTGTCAGAACTCTTTCCTACAACATGTCTGCCTAGAGTGGCCCTACATGACATGGCTCCATAGCTTCACTGAGTTACACAAGCCTCTTCGCCATGACAAGGCTGTGATCCATGAATGGGTATTTTTCTATACCCTATATATTTGTCCTAGTATATTTCTTGACATAAAGTAGATATAAAACATATTTATAAAATGAATACTATCATGTTATTCAAAACCATCATTCACTTAAACATGATTGCACTATTTTAGGAAGTGCAATATTTACAAATGAAAATACTACACGCACAAGTCATCTAATTTTGACCAAACTTGAAAAAATTATCTATTTGTTAATTTATAGTTGCTTTCTCTTTTTTCTTCTGTCACAGACACAATATATGTGTTGTCGAGAAAATTCTGATTTTTTAATAATTGAGGATACTGGTCTCTGTTTCATCATCAACTAAATAATATTTGAACAAGCTCCTTCTATTTTAGAAAGTATGTACTGAATTTTGAACCTATGAAAAATGAACTGTTAAGTCATATATATGTCTTTACATCTCAAAGTTTGAATTAACATTCAACAAGCTGCCTCACCTTTTACTTTTTCCTCAGTGCCTTATTTTTGTAACTTTTATAGCCATTCATTATGTTTTTCTTTGGATTTTAATCCTCTTGCAGCCCACTCATTTCTAAATTGGCATTGCCTAAATATCATAATTTATTTCTTCTTAACTCTTTATCCCTATAAATAATATTTCAATCCATTTTATTATGCTATATTCAAATGCATCTTATTAATCTTCCTCACCATAACTCTGTGGTGTTGTAATATGATAATCTGATGAGGAAAAATGTAGTAGGACATAGACAGGACAAGCTTAAACATCGTTGTTGACTTGTAGGAGGACTTAACAAAATGATTCCTTTGCTTTATCTCCCTTGTTTGTCAACCCTCTTCATTTGTATCTTAGGGAGATGATTTTCAAATCTGATATGAATCCAGGTCAGTCTAGATACTTGACAGTTTTTCATGTTGCATGATTGCAGCCTGAGAGACTCTCCTTGAAGAAGGCTGGACTGAGTCCCACCAATATATATATTTTTTCATCCCTGCTAATACTGTTCTTATAAAAACACTGACCAACATTTGAAAGGTGAAGCTTAAGAGAAAATTATGGATTATAGTTCATAACTTATGAAAATTCTTGCTGCTCATTGTTAATTGATTTTACCCCAAAACAAGATGTTATATATTTTCTCTTATTCCCCAGAACACTGTGGCAGTTCTAACCAGAGATCTTTCCTTGTTTAAAAATTATTGTGAAATGAATTTCACTCTGTTTTGCATATATAAGCACAGGTAGTTCTGTGTAATCACAATCTCAAGAGGGCTAAAATATTTACCTTAGCCCTCAGTGGGTTATTGAGGTGGGACTGTGTTTTTAGGACTCTCCAAAAAGTAAACATATCTTTCACTAGGTAGCAAATTGACCTATGTGTTTGCCAGTTTCAAATCTATCTGCATGAATGTGTGCCTTTGTGTGTATATAAGTGTATGTGATAATGTTAGTCGTTCAGTCATGTCCAGCTCTTTGCAACCCCATGGACTGTAGCCCCCCAGGCTCCTCTGTCTTTGGCATTCTCCAGGCAAGAACACTGGAATGGGTAAACATTCCCTTCTCCAGGGGATCTCCCTGATCCAGGGATCGAAGCCAGGTTTCCTGCATTGTAGGCAGATTCTTTACCATCTGAGCCACCAGGGAAGCCCATTTATACACACACATACACACACACACACATATATATATATATACTTTTACTCTATGGAAGGTACATGTGCATAGAACTACTTCACTATTGCATAGTAGTTCAGAGAAAGTAGTTCTGCTCTCTCAGACTTCCTGTATTTCTTCTTTGTTCCACTGCTTATAAAATTTATAATGTGATGAAGTTATTTTGTATCTCTCTATTCCATTTTCTTCATATTGATAGTGAAGAAAATAATAGTGTTTTTATAAACATTTCATGAAATAATATGTAAAGGAAGCCTTCAAACACTGTTAGATGATACTATAGACAGAGGGGACAAAGATTAAAGCATATGATTTCTGTCTTTTGTGACTTAAATCTAAATCTGCTCATATAAACTGAAAGCAAAGAAATTAGAGGCATATCTTAGGGAAAATTATGTCACTGGTAGAAAATGATAATATTTAAACTTTGTTTGTATGCTAGCTGCTAAAGGTCTTCCTCCCAAATACTTTTGCCTTACAGCAAGCATTTTAGCAAAGCAATGGGAACTCAAAAAGAACTCAAATTCAGAAGTTTGAAGGCTATCAGCATCACTTGCTGGAATGTAAAATGTTCATGTGAAAATATTGGTGTAATTTGCATGCTAGCTATTCTGGCTTTTAATATATTTTAACATGTTCTGTAAAATGTGGCACTTAATATAGAAATGAGTTAATGTCAGTGTATAAAGGATCATGTTCTTGGCAAGCTCTTCAAAAGCAGAACTTGATAAAGGATGAGCGTGCTGTACAAATATGCATTTTGCTATGTGGACTGGCTCGCTAAGCCATGTGAGGAGAAATGGGGTAAAAAAAATAAGAATATGACATTATGTCCAAGCTTGGTGAAGTAACGAAGAAGAAAAGCTTGTCAATGTCAAAAACTAAAATCAAAAAAGAATGAAATTAGAGTGGCTTTGAAAGGAGAGGATTGGCATTACCCAGATTATTTTTCTAACAATTTGCTACAAGTTTGGCATGTTTTCTTATAAAAATCATAGCCTTCCCTGATCAGTATTAAATGAGCTTCTTTTCTAATAGGGTTAGAAAATCTATATGCAGATGCCACAAAGAGAAAGCATGGCAGCTTTTCGGCATTTTCAAATTCCTACAAAAATCAGTCCTGAATATTAATTAGAAGCACTGATGATGAAGCTGAAGTTCCAATACTTTGGCCACCTAATGCGAAGAGCCTACCCGTTAGATAAGACCCTGATGCTGGGAAAAATTGAAGGCAGGAGGAGAGGGGGATGATGGAGGATGAGATGGTCAGCTGGCATCACTGACCCAAAGGACATGAGTCTGAGCAAGCTCCGGGAAATGGTGAAGGACAGGGAAGCCTGGAGTGCTGCAGCCCATAGGGTCACAAACAGTCGAACATGATTGAGTGACTGAACAATAGCGACAACCTCAAATTTCATGAATTTGAGTGTGGACTTCCTCTCCTCAGAAGAGTATGACATAGGACAGTTCCAAAGTATTTCTTGTTGGCCTCTGGTCTTTTCCACTTGTTTCTCATCTAGAACTCTAAGGCCCTGTGTAAGGATTGAATTTTGGTTAATGGTAGGGAGTACTTTACTTGCTGGGTTTTTACCTATAATTCTGAAAAGATTTGGATATGTGCTTGTCATTATTTTTTTCAGAAATAGCTAAAATAATTTGCTGCTGACACATTTGAAGTGAATAAGTCCAATTCACTGTCTTTTATATTATGTCCAAACAGCAAAGAACTCTTAGGAACCTAGAATCGGAACATGAAGAAGGATGATTCATTTCAGTCCTATCCCTTGGTGATGAAAGTGAATTCCTTTGAGTAAGGAATTTGAGCATCTTCTCATATGATGTTGTTGTTCACTTGATCAGTTGTGTCTGACTGTTTGCAACCCCATGGTCTTCAGCATGCCAGCCTTCCCTGTCCTTCACCATCTCCCGGAGCTTGGTCAAGCTCATGTTCATTGAGTTGGTGTTGTCATCCAAACATCTCATCCTCCATCATCTCTTCTCCTCCTGCCTTCAGTCTTTCGCAGCATCAAGGTCTTTTCCAATGAGTCAGTTCTTCGCATCAGGTGGCCAAAGTATTGGAGCTTCAGATTTAGTATCAGTCCTTCTGGTGAATATTCAGGGTTGATTTCCTATAGGATTGACTGTTTCAGTCTCCTTGCTGTCCAGAGTAATCTCAAGAGTCTTCTCTAGCACCACAGTTCAAAGGCATCTAACTGATACTTCAAAAGGCATCATGATACTTTGAATAAAAACCAAGTCTTCTCCAGCACCACAGTTCAAAGACATCATATGATACTTTGAAATATAAACCAAGTCTGATACTTTTTAATTAATGATCTCATGATGGTAATATGCCACACATACTTTTTGAATTCATCAGTTGATGATTTTGAATTGTGTTATGGAGAAGACTCTTGAAAGTCCCTTGGACAGCAGAGATCAAACCAGTCAACCCTAAAGAAAGTCATCCCTGAATACTCATTGGAGGGATTAATGCTGAATCTCCAACACTGTAGCCATCAGATGCAAAGAGCCAACTCATTGGAAAAGATCCTGATGCTGGGAAAGATTAGAAGCAAAAGAAGAAGAGTGCTGCAGAGGATAAGATGGTTGGATAGAATCACCAACTCAATGGACATGAATTTGGACAAATTCCGGGAAACACTGAAGGACAGGAAACCCTGCATGCTGTTGTCCATATGGTCTCCATGAGTCGGACACAAGTTAATGATGAACAACAACAACAAGAGTTGTTTTGTTGTTCAAAAGACTGAACAGCAACAACTTTTCTGAGTCTGTTTGTAGAATCACAGCACAAAAACTTTGACTCAAGAACTTTAATTTACAATTCTGTCTTTTCAACAACTTATTATATAAATATGGTAATTCACTTTTTTATGGCTCCATTTCTCATCTTAGAAGAAGAAATGATACCTATTACTTGCCTTCATTCCTACTGATATTATAAAGAATTAAACTTAGTGACTACAAAGCATTTCCCAAACTTAAAGTAACAGATGTTCTTTAAAGTAAAAAAGTATGTTTTCAAAATAAAGTTTATACTGCCTATTTGTATTTGGTAGAAATGTTCATTTAATTATGACATATTTTAAAGAAAATGAAATATTTTACAAGCAGAAAAAATAAACATCATCGCCAATGAAATAGTTAAAAGCTTCCTGCTTGAGTTTTCATTTTTATCCTGTTGTGTACAGACTGTACTCAGTAGTCCATACTTTCATTTAGTGATGTTCATAACATTGACACATAAATGAAAGGAGTTAGAACCCATATCTTGTGTGTATTTGACAAGCTCTAGCAGAATTGTTTGCAAAATTTTATTGCAATTCCTGCTTTCATTTATCTTTGTTAGCACAAGCTTCAGAAATCAGTGGTATGGAATTCTTGTATAATTTAACTCCAAGAGAATTAAGTGTGCAGGTGTTCAGAGAATAGCCTATTTTTCTAAGTAAATAAAATATTTCAGAAGAAAATACATTATTTTTATTACCTTATGAAAGAATATTTAATTGGTTTGATTCATTTCTAAAAGAACAAGCAAAAAATGTATTGCAAAGAAGGGGTTGAGAAATCCAGAAACAAAAATGCAGTTAGTTGCCAGTAATTTCAAGAACTTAAATTCCTAAACAAGCTAAAATTACTTGAATAGCTACACAAGAAGTTTTAGAGTTGCAATTCTTGAGTTTGCTATATTAAACAAGGGTATGTGCACACTTAAGCTATATGTACCATAATGAATCCATAATGAAAACATTCACAATTTAAAGTGGCAGGAACTTGGAAAAAACAGTCCTTGTGAATACTTCCTGTGTTTCTCTTTACTCCCCACCCACTGGGCTGGGCCTCATGTAAACTTTCCTAGACAAATAAGTTTCAAGTGCATTTTGAAAGGTCTATACAGAAAGAAATTTAGTACTTTCCATTTTAATGCCTTGCAGTCCTGATGGAAGTTCTTTCTTTTAGCCAACCTAAATCACTTTATACAACATTTCAAGCTCACTTATTCTTGTTCTGCCCTCTGTGGCATCAGAGTACGATCAGCACCTTCTATGTAATAATCCTTCATGTAATTGAAAACCAGCTTGTTTCCCCAGCCTATTTTCCAACTTAAATAATATTAGTTCCCTTAACCTTTCCTCTGAGATTCTATTTTCCAAGCTATTAATCATGTTTATTGCTTGTCCTTAAACCTTCTTCAAGTTTTCCAAGGTCTTTTTAACTTAGTGAGTGCAGGCCTGTACAGAGCCCTGTGATTATGCTAGGAGAATTACTTTTCACTGTTGTACACATTGTTCTTCTGCTTCTGTGTCTTGGGAGTTCGAATTGCTAATTCAGCTTTGAAATGTGACTCTTAGACTGTTGTAGTTATTGTTGCCTTACTCCCATCAAATCCAGCCTCTCACATGTAATGATCTGAGAGTTTGATTCTATATAGCTGTACTTGTCCAAACATTGGTGGTGAAAGTCGCTCAGTTGTATCTGACTTTTTGTGACCCCATGGACTATATATAGTCCATGGAATTCTCCAGGTCAGAATACTGGAGTGGGTACCCTTTCCCTTCTCCAGGGGATCTTCCCAACCCAGAGATCTAACCCAGGTCTCCCACATTGCAGGCAGATTCTTTACCAACTGAGCCACCAGGGAAGCCCAAACATTATTTACTTCCAATTTCATCATTGCCACTTTCCACAAAATTATTTTTTGCAAATGTCTTAGTTGTATTTCAGATTTTCTCCATTCCTGCACTGGAGCATATTTAACTCCTATTCATACCTAGAGTTCTTAGCACACTGATTCCAATCTTTCTTTCTTCTTTGAAATTTTTCTACACAAAAGTAATAGGAGACATAGTTTTGTTTTTTTTTTTTTTTTCATTTCCATCTCATATGATTTTTATGGAATCTGTGGGTATATTTTTTACCATGCCTGACTTTCCACTTTTCAGTTAATTTCATATTGCTGTAATAAAATGTACATACATTGAACCAATAATTATTTTAAAAGTTAAATAGACCATCCATGCATTTTTGCAAACACATCTCCATAATAAAATGTATCATTTAAAAGTGATTTGTATATTGTTAAATTTTTCTACCTAATTTTCTACCTAAAACTACTTAATTCTGGTACAGGTTTAAAACCCATTTGCTTGGAGGAAAGAAAATTTATCACTTTGTAAAAACAGAGGTGTTAAAATGATGAAGTATGATTCCTTTCTTGTCATGAACAAAAATCTATTTGAGATTCTGATTCCTTAAGCTAAGTTCCTGTTCCTGAAGAAAAAGAGATTAATTAAAGGCTTTACTATTTATTGTTATTTATTATTATTATTGTTTACTTATGAACAGTACAAACATTTTGGAATTTATGTAAACTGAAGGTTCCTGTGAATCTCTTTCCAATTTTGCTGAATCTTACAATTCTTGCTTTGTGCTTAGATAATTGACCCCATCGTAAGTGCCTGTTGTTTATGGTGTCTCATCTTGACTTCATTCCCAAAACTCCATAAGGTTTTGAATCCTTAAGACCTAAACATCAATATTAAAGGATGAAACTGAATTCTAGGTGCCATGATTCATATATTTATTTGTCACAATAATTGTTGATATTAAACCCTTAAGTACAATGTTTAAATAGATTACCTTGTGTACACTCACAAAAGTCACAACTAGTTACTGCTATCATTATCTCTTTTAATGAGACATGAAGTGGTCCCATTTCTTGATTATCTATAAAGGTGACAAGTGGTAAAGCAGGAATTTCATCTCAGGTTCTGAAACACCAGAGCCCATGTGCTTCTAACTAAATCACCCAGAAGGGCACAGTTGATGTTTAAGATGTCATTTGCTCTCGGGAGGCCTACCTAACTGATCCACAATCAGCCATTCAGTACATTGCTTGCTAATTCTCTTTGGGGAGAAAATAAATCAAAGTCTTCATCACTGTTTTTCTGCTACAATTATTTGTCAGTTGTTGAAACAATTTATTGTATCATTAGTTTACAAAATATGGCCACATTTAGGGTTTACATTTATTTTTAATCAGTCCCATGATAATGATGCATTAGAAAGGTTTGACCTTCATTTAAAAACAAGACTAATTGACACATTTTGTTTCTAAACTAGTATCCTTTTACAAAATAATATTATAAAATGTGCAGTTTTTAAAATAAATGCCCATGATATGTTATGATTTTAGATATTTATCAGAAACTTTAAAATGAGATCTCTTATGCTGAATATTTTTAATAAACCATTTTATAATTAAGCACTCCTGAGAATATTCTAATACTATATTAGAGTTACCAAACTTTCAACCTTTATTTGTTTAAAATTTGTATTCCTCTACTTTCCATTCCAGATCTAAGACCAGACGAAAGCAACCTTGGCACTGGAATTTATGTTTTCACTCTTCATATCCAGATAACGTATATGGGGGAAAGTATGACCTTTTCGTCAGTATTTCAATTTAGACTTAGCATATGGATTGACATGCATTGGCAAACCTATTGGGAAGCAAACAGAGGTAAAGGGTGTAATCCCAGCAGCAGCCAGGTTTGGGGTGTGCCAATAGTTAACTTATACCATCCTAGGCAGCTGGGGCAGATGATAGTGATCTAAATGAGGTTGGTGGAAAGACTTTTATTACTTTACAATAGTTCTGGCAACTAGACCTATGTTCCTGCCATTCTAGTCCTGGTTCCCAATTTGTCTTCTGCAGTTTTCCAGCAGGTTTTTAAAAGTTTTATATCACCCCCAACAGCTTTACTACCTACTACCTCTCTCTCTAGACCAGATGAAGAAGTAAGGCACACAACTGTAGTACTTCATTTTGCAGTATACATTAGAAGCATAACTATAATTTAAACATCCTGCCAGTAGTCCTTTTATTAACAAAGTGACCCCAGCCATAACTGCAAACTCTACTCCATTTTGTAATAAAAGGGATGCATTATCTTTTCCTCAAACATTAAATCAACAAAATTGATGGAGTGCCTACCATATATAAGACATTTTTATAATAACTATTTAGAAGTAGTTTTCCTGTCTTTAAGGAGCTTTAAAGACATTGGGGAAGCAGGCTATATACTATGAAATAAAACTAACAATCGAGTCTAGCAATTGACTAGTGCCAAATTAATGGTATAGAGATCAAGGGCTGGAAGATTTTCAAGGTGAGGGAAAATTTATAGAAAATTCACATAAATGAACACCATGGACTTTGTAAGGCACAAAGATAATTAGAATTTAGGCAAAATAAAAGAGATATAAACATATTATAGAATTGGCATTTATTTCAGCTTATATCTAGCAAATGGCCTGAGGACAGTGGGAGCTAATATGGAGAAAATGATGAAGTAGTTGTGATGACAGGGTACCAAAATTATAATAGCAATAATAATAATGGGAGGAGGAAGTGGTAACTCCACTCCAGTATTTCTGCCTGGAAAACCCCATGGAGAGAGGAGCCTGGCAGGCTACAGTTCATAGGGTTGCAAAGAGTTGGAAGTGACTGAACACATGTGTACACACCATGAAATAAGTACTATATGATGTCTTTGTGCTAAATACCATCTACATTAATACTTAGAACAAAACTATAAAGCAGGTAGTATGATTTTCTAGATCTTACATATAAGGAGATGGAGGCTTAGAAAAAGTAAATACTTGTGTAAGAACATTATTTTCTTAGTGGTGAAGCCAGGGCTTAAATGCAGATCTCTTTGATGGTACAGCCTTTTCATTCAGTAGGGGTTCCCAGCACCATCAGAGCCCCAGCTTAAGGCACAGGGCTTGAGGAAATACCTAGGACAAAGAACATTCTTTAAGAGGGTTAGTTTGTTATATATTTATCACATAGATAGTTATAGCTTAGATATATATTTGAGTGGGAAGAGACAAAACGTCATTCAATCATTTCATTTGTGGTAGCTCGAACTCTTATCTCCTCTTCTCCCACTCTCCCCTGAGACCTCCCCAAATAGAGCAGGCAATTAGGGTCACGCTAGCAGTTATTCACTCTGCCTGAGATGCACTCAATCTCTCTTCCTGGTTGTACATGTGGTTTTCTCTCCATCTCTTAGCATACTTTACTTAAATGTCACTTTGCATCACAGTCTCTCTTGATTCTTCCTTTTTTCCACAGCACTTTTAACTTTTTAATATGTTCTATACTTTAGTTACTGTGTTTATTCCTCATGTCCCTCAACTCTTTATAAAATATAAACTCACAAGGGCAATGGGTATTTTCTGTTTTATTCAATCATGTACCCAAGAACCGAGAAGTTAAAAAACATATAGTTGCTCATAAATATTTTTGAGTGAATGACTATATTACTAACACTTTATTATGTAAATAACTAATACTAATTCTAAAAAAAATAGGAAAACATACGAAGCATAATAAAAACATTAAAAATAATCATAATCTCACCAATTATAAATATTAACATTATTATTATACCTTTATGCACTAATATATTTTTATTACTAAAAATCAATTCTAATCCTCTGCCTTTTCAAAACCACTAGATACTAAAAATAGCTTGCTGTTATCAATATTATTTTTGAGGATTTTTCAGTTGGAAGAAATGTTTATTAATGTGCATTTTAGTTATTCAAAGGTCAACATGACTTTTGTTTTTCATAGTTTCAATGTATCTTACAATTTTATGTCTTTGATTTTTGAATGCAAAATACAATTAGAGGTATGATGATCAGCAAGATTCTTGCATTTAAGATGAAAGCAATGTTTAATAATATTATTCAAAGGTTTGTAATCCCGAATGTTATTTAAAAGTAAAAGCTTTCAGTGAGATGAGGCAGGGAAGATAAATGTAGAAATGATACTATTGTTAAAAACTCTAAACGTCCAGATCAGTAAACTATTCAAATGAAAGTCTTCAGTGCTTCCATAGCAATATTAATTTACTTTTAATATAGCATTCATCATCTTGAGCAGCATTTGTCATACAAATCTGTCTTTTATATTATTTCTACGTAAATCACTTTCTATATTGAAGGGAGTGATAAATCTGATATATCTTAAAACTATATATGAGACTGACATATATATATGTGTGTTTGCAATTTAATCTAAAAGCCTAAATAGTAATAAAACATTAAATGTAATTTTATGGAAAAATACTAAAAGACTACAAACATCACTGCTGTGATTAAAATGTGCAGGGTAGTCCACAGAATTAAGTGCTAAGAACATATTTAACATTTTGTGATGAGGTAAGGCCTTTCTGAGCAGTTAAACTCTAGCTGAATTAAAGGATGAGAAGAAATCAGTCAATCAATCAGAATATGAGAAGATACTTCTGAACCAATGGAAGTTTAAGTTAAGAGCCTTGAGGGGGAAAATGCAGTCCACAAAGTGTGACTAGAGCTCACTGAACAAGAGAGCAGTGTGAATCGGTGCTGGAGAGATGAATGGATACATGATCACAGAGATTCATAATCTCTGGTTACAAATCTGAATTTTATTCTCTGTGAAATTAGAAGTGCTTGGATGATTTTAATCTAAGGTGTTCCATTATCTAACCTAGATTTTCAAAATCGTAATCCAACTGCTGCCTGTTCCCAGACTAGGGAGAGGAGCAGCTGGGGTTGAATATACAAGATTAGACACTGAACATTGTAGTTAACAATACTGTGTTATATGCTCAAAAGTTACTAAGAGAGATCTTAAATGGTATCACCACAGGAAAAATTATGGTGATTGTGTGAGGTGATGGACATGTTAACAAAACTTATTTTGATGATAGTTTTACAATATCAAGGTGTATCAATCATTCTCTCTCATATACCTGAACTTTACACAGAGGATATATCCATTAAACTGGAGCAAAAAAATTGGAAGCACAGAGACTGTGGGACTTGAATGAGTCAATAAGACATTCCAAGCAAGAGTTTTAAACTTTACCATATATTTAAATTATTTGGGAAACAATCAGTATATTTTTATGTTTATTAATTTAACATTTTAGGAAAACCACTAGACCATTCAGGTATGACCTAAATCAAATCCCTTACAATTATACAGTGAAAAATAGATTCAGGGGATTAGATCTAATAGACAGAGTGCCTGAAGAACTATGGATAGAGGTTTGTTACATTGTACAGGAGGCAAAGATCAAGACCATCCCCAAGAAAAAGAACTGCAAAAAGGCAAAATGGTTGTCTGAGGAGGCCTGACAAATAGCTATGAATAGAAGAGAAACTAAAGGCAAAGGAGAAAAGGAATGATATACGCATTTGAATGCAGAGTTCCAAAGAATAGCAAGGGAGATAAGAAAGCCTTCCTCAGTGATCAATGCAAAGAAATAGAGAAAAGCAATCAAGTGGGAAAGACCAGAGATCTCTTCAAGAAAATTAGAGATACCAAAGAACTTCTCATGCAAAGATGGGGTCAATAAAGGGCAAAAATGGTATGGACCTAACAGAAGCAGAAGATATGAAGAAGAGGTGGCAAGAATACACAGAAGAACTATACAAAAAAGATCTTCATGACCCAGTTAACCATGATGCTGTAATTACTCACTTAGAGCCAAACATCCTGGAATCCAAAGTCAAGTGGGCCTTAGGAAGCATCACTATGAACAAAGCTACTGGAGGTGATGGAATTCCATTTGAGCTATTTCAAATCCTAAATATGATGCTGTGAAAGTGCTACACTCATATGCCAGCAAATTTGGAAAACTCAGCAGTGGCCACAGGGCTGGAAAATGTCAGCTTTCATTCTAATCCCACAGAAAAGCAATGCCAAAGAATGTTCAAACTACTGCACATTTGCACTCATTCACACACTAGGAAAGTAATGCTGAAAACTGTCCAAGCCAGGCATCAATAGTACGTGAATCATGAACTTCCAGATGTTCAAGCTGGTTTTATTTTTTATTTTTTTATTTTTTGATTTTTTTTTATTTTTTTTTAATTTTAGTTTTTTATTTTTTAAATTTTAAAATCTTTAATTCTTACATGCATTCCCAAACATGAACCCCCCTCCCACCTCCCTCCCCATAACAACTTTCTGGGTCATCCCCATGCACCAGCCCCAAGCATGCTGCATCCTGCGTCAGACATAGACTGGCGATTCAATTCACATGATAGTATACATGTTAGAATGTCATTCTCCCAAATCATCCCACCCTCTCCCTCTCCCTCTGAGTCCAAAAGTCCGTTATACAAAAGGCAGAGGAACCAGAGATCAAATTGCCAATATCCGCTAGATCATAAAAAAAAAAAAAGCATTCCAGAAAAACATCTACTTTTGCTTTATTGACCGCTCCAAAGCCTTTGATGTGTGGATCACAACAAACTGTGGAAAGTTCTTAAAGAGACGGGAATACCAGACCACCTGACCTGTTTCCTTCCTTTCAGTTAGAACTGGACATGGAACAACAGACTGCTTCCAAATCAGGAAAGGAGTATGTCAAGGCTGTATATTGTCACCCTGCTTATTTAACTTATATGCAAAGTACATCACGTGAAATGCCAGGCTGGATGAAGCACAAGCTGGAACCAAGATTGCTGGGAGAAATATCAATAACTTCAGATACACAGATGACACCACCCTTATGGCAGAAAGTGAAGTAAAACTAAAGAACCTCTTGATGAAAATGAAAGAGGAGAGTGAAAAAGTTGATTTAAAACTCAACATTCAAAAAACTAAAGTCATGGCATATGGTCCCATCACTTCATGGCAAATAGATGGGGAAACAATGGAAACAGTGACTTTATTTTGGAGGGCTCCAAAATCACTGCAGATGGTGACTGCAGCCATGAAATTAAAAGATGCTTGCTCCGTGGAAGAAAAGTTATGACCAACTTAGACAGCATATTAAAAAGCAGAGACATTACTTTACCAATAAAAGTCCACTAGTCAAAGCTATGGTTTTGCCAGTGGTCATGTATGAATATTAGAGTTGGACTATAAAGAAATTTGAGTGTCGAAGACTTGATGCTCTTGAACTGTGGTGTTGGGATAAGACTCTTGAGAGTCCTTTGGACTGCAAGAAGATCCAACCAGTCCATCCTGAAGGAAATCGGTCCTGAATATTCATTGGAAGGACTGATATTGAAGCTGAAACTCCAATACTTTGGCCACCTGATGCAAAGAACCGATTCATTGGAAAAGGCCCTGATGCTGGGAAAGATTGAAGGCAGGTGGAGAAGGGGATGATAGAGGATGAGATGGTTAGATCACATCACCGACGCCATGGACGTGAGTTTGAATAGGTTCTGGGAGTTGGTGATGGACAAGGAGGCCTGGCATGCTGCAGTCTGTGGGATTGCAAAGAGTCAAACATGACTGAGTGATTGAACTGAACTAAATTTAACATTATGGGAAAACATAATATTGGCAATTGCATATATTAATGAATACCTATTGTTTTAAAATACTTTTAGATAAATTCTATATTTTGCAGATAATATCATAGTTTTCTTGAAATGGCTTCCTTCTTTGTGAGTTAATTTTTCTTTCATTTGGCAAAATTATATCTTTAATTTTCTGTAGGTGTATATGATTACATTGTTGAATCATTAAATCATTTAAACATATCTTCTATTTCTTTTGCATAAAAAATAAACTTAATTGGGTAAAGGATCATCAGCATGTGTCTTTTTCCACACACTTACTTGTAAAAGTTGACCTAATGACTTCTGGCTTCTGGTGTTGCTGAGTGTATACTGAAAACTATAAAATAATGCCAGTTATTTGTTGGTTTGTTTTTTTGTGGGCAGCCTTTTTTTTTTTTCCTAGACCTTTGTAAGTTTTCTTTTTCTTTTTCCTTAAATTTAGTAACTTTATGAGGATAAGTCTTACTGTGGTCTTATATTCTAAAGTTTCACAGGTCAATGAGCTGTTCTTTTGGCAGGGTAGGAACAATGAGCTTTTTAAACATTTTTTTAAGCAAGAGAAGAGCTGTGCTATAGTTCAAATTTGACTGTCCTAAGGAATGGTAGCTATATAAACAAATTTTCCAGGGTTTTGTAGGCATCCTGGACATTTTTACTAGGATCAAAAACACTTTCAATTACACATTTTTCTAATTTCAAAATGTACATTTATAAAGAAGTATAAAACTAAATATCTTACAATGTTTCAAAAATAAAGGATAGCAATCTTCTTATTATTTTAGTAGTAAATTATTTCAAATGGGTAAAGGAAATTCATAAAATGACAAAATGAAAAATTACTGTTTATTTAAGAAGATACAAGTGTTTTGTACATATTTCCAAAGGTTTTTTTTTGGTTTTTTTTGAGGAGAGATTTTATAATAACTTGTATTTTCCAAATATATGTTAATAAGTATGCATTTTATTTATAATTAGAAAATATGAAATTCCTGTTCAAGAATATCACAAGACTGACTGTCACTGAGAAAATTTTGTTATTTGTAATTTTTCACAACACTTTTTTTTTTTGAAAACTCTAAGTTTTGTGACAGCCATGAAATTAAGCACTGACTCACAAACCCTATACCTAAGTCATAAAAATTAGGCAGTTAGTCAAAATGAAATGTTAGTGCTTTCTAATTCCTTTTTTATTATGTTTCCATGGAAATCAAAGTTTCACACTATCTGAATGCTTAAAAATAAACTGGAATCAATAACCTGATGCTTAAAACGTTCCTGGATATCAATTATATGCTAATTATATTTAAAAAGTTCATTTCCCTTTATTTTAGTGTCCCTGAGAAGAAAATCTATTTAGCTAGTGGCCAAAATTGATTGGTAGGTGGAAGATTATAAATCCTTTCCTGAGGTCCTAATTGGAACTTTGGTAGTAAATCTCACTTACTCAAAGATTGTTAACAAATGGAAATTCTCCTTTTCAAAATGTGCATTTGTAGTTATTAATGCAGTTTTGCTGCTGTAATTGCTCACAATATGTTCGACCAAAATATTTATAATAGTAGTTCCATGTACTTAGCTCATGTGTACTGGGAGAAATTTTCACTGGCTAAGGTTTCAGGAAGATGCTTTAATTTGTTTGCTTAATTGTATCAGTTATGGTTATATTCAGACAGAAACCCCAAATAGCTATGATTAAAAGAAGATAGTAAAGTGTATTTCTTTCTCAAATAAAAGGCCAGCTGTAAGTAGTCCAGGGCTGGTGTAGTTTTCTGTTGTAGTTATTTAAGGTACTTTTATCTGTGCTTTGCTGTGCATGTATTTAATTTCCAGGGTCATTTCATGGTCCGCAGTAGTAGTTCCTGCACTGGCATCACATGAATTTCATGAAGAGGTATAAAATTTATGTTTCCTTCCTAGTGTTATGAGCATAGTCACCTTTCCATGTATGGCTGCTAAATATAGGAGGAAATGCAATTTTTACGCTAAATGGAATGTATCCTACCAAAAAGCATGGGGCTGTATTTCTAAAGAATTTGATCAGCTGATATTGGAGAGCAAATATTCTCTTGCAGAGGTCATTGTTAGGCATAGAGTTTGTCATCACCTTTTTTCTATACATGGGAAACTTACCAAATTAAGAAAAAATATCTATAGTGATGTTCACCCTGTCTTTACCCTTTTTGCTTCTACTCTTATTTTCAACAAAGGTGAATCATTTAAAGCATTCATAAAGCATCTCATTTCTCTGTGCATAAACTTCCAGTGGCTCCAATGTCATTTAAAATAAAATTCATTCTTCACTATGGATAAAGTGTTGGCTCTTAATATTTCTCTGACCTCTTATTTCTGAACCCCCTGCTCATTATTATTATTGTTATTATCATTTTAATATCAGGACATTCTATTTTCCAAATCAGAAAAATTTGCTTCCAGATTTGATCTTTTCCATACTATGAGAAACACTTTCTTTGATCATCCATCATTGTCTCTCATTCATGCTGTTTCATTTTTCTACATAGAAATATCACCTCCTAAACTAAATTCATTATATCTCCTCCTACTGAATGTAAACTCCATGAGAACAGGGACTTTGTTTTGTTTATCGGTATGGTAGGGGAGTGTGTAATTTCCTCTGTTCTGTCTAACCACAGCAAAGATTTGAAAGGCGGAACAGTGTTACATCTCTGTTACAGCTCAGTTTTATTTGGCAAGCAAAGCATAGTATACCCTTGAGGTGTGAGGGCAGGCCAACCCCAAATGAGAGGCTCAGTCTTGGGTCCTCTTTTTATATGTTTTTGTCTCCTCCTCCTGAGCCTGCCCTATGTAAATTGGGCTACCAGAAAGGCTGGTCTTCAGATTTTCTTTTGCTCCATTTTCCTAGGCTTTTCCCTTTCTTTGTCCTTTAATCACCACCATTTTGGACTCCTTTTTCTATTCTAACTACCTCACAGTTTCTGTCCACTCCAATTTCCTGTATCTTTAAATAATTGCTTTTTTTGTACCTATTCTCCTAATTACATATGAATGGCCAATATTTTAAAAAATATAGCTGTTTTTCATAACTGAGATGTATTTTCCTAAACCATGGCATTTTACTTCCCTCTAAAGAGAAGGATATGATCTTTATGATAATTTTACTTCCTCTCCTCCCATTGACTATGAGAATGACTATGGGAAAACTCCCAATGAGTTTTCCCCTCATTTTTCCATTATACTTTCAGAATACATGTATATAACTTCCTCTCTCTCAACCTTCATTTCCAAGCTTTTTTTTTCTTTTCTTTTCTTTTCAGATCATTAGTTTCTAACATAAATTCTCTGTGACTCTTCTGATTTGGGAAACTTTCTCTAGTATTGGTATTACATAATCCTAAACAGGCTATCTTTAGCCATTAAAACCTAAATATCAAGGATCACTTACTACTCTTTCCTTTGCTGTTTATTTTTCCACATATTAAGTTCTCTGTATCAGTTTATTATTTGGGGTAGAGCTTTCTTTAAATATTAATACTTCAGTAAGAAGGTTTCTCACCTTTAAATAGCTTAAATCTCTTTTTTCTTTCTCCTGTGAAAGGTATGATATTGTTGAAGTCCTTTTCTCACTCGTTATTTCATTTCTTAATTATTCTCTACCTTCTGTCTTTGCAAATAAGTTCAATGGTGTTTTTTTAGTTTTTATGGCTCCTTGAATTTGAGGCCCGTGTCTTGAATGTCAGTAAGGGTGGAATCTCACATTTGCTGAAACACAAAAACAAATGACTTTCTCCTGATGTTTTTTCAATGTCAAGGGCATCAACATACTCATTCTTATTGAAGTTCTCTTTAGAGTTTAGTATTGATACCTTTGACAGCTAAGCTCTTTCTTAGCTAAGGTCTATTGCCTGGGCTCTGCCCCTGCTTTTTACTGATTTCCCTCAACCCCCCACTAAGACTGCTGAGGAAGCCCTTTGAAAATAAAACAGAGATATTGTCACTCCAAGTATTTTCCAGTTTTAGCAGGATTATGGTTAACTATACCCAAGTAAATTGTAATTGAGATTGGAGAGTAAGGATGATATACTCAGGTTGTCATATTCCCAGATGCCTTATTAAGAAAGGATCTCTTGTTATAACAGGAGATTGAGATTAAATGAGCTATGGCTTTTATCTCTTCATAAAGATTTGTAAATAAAACAAAATTTTAAAGCATTTACATTGAAAATGTTTACTTTCAAGTGACTGAATTATTAGCTATGGATATAATTTATTCCATACAGTAAGTCTTTTCTTGGAATAATGAAAATGATTAAATTTTAAAGTAACAATATGAGGAAAAATAAATTTATTGTTAAACATTGAGAGGGTACACTGATGTCATTATCACAGTGACTTTTACAAGTGAACTTTTGATCAAGAAAGATTAAACTAATTAGTCTGTTCTGGCAAGATTTATTTTTTAATCTGAAAAAAAGGAGCTTACTAGGAAATCTAACTAATAAAAATTCATGGATTTAAGAGAAAGATAATAGCATATGAATAGACTTACAAACATAAACTTAAAAAAAATTTGACCTAAATCATCAAAGAAAATGATGCTTAAAATTATTTTACCATCATTGTAACTAAAAATTCTTTCTGTGAAATTGAATCTTATAAAATTGCTTATATCAACCATATTTGACCTACACAAATGACAGCTTCATATGGTTCAACTTAATAAAAACATATCCTCATGAAAAATTCTACAGACTACTGTAGCTTCATCACATATAATGGAATAAACGCAAAGGTCACATTATAAACAGACTGATACACAATTGACTTCCCTGGTGGCTCAAGTAGTAAAGAATCTGCCTGCAATGCAGGAAACCCAGGTTCAGTCCCTGGGCTGGAAGGACTCTGGAGAAGGAAATGGCAACCCACTCCAGTATTCTTGCCTGGAAAATCCCATGGACAGAGGAGCCTGGCAGGCTACAGTCCATGGAGTCACAAAGGGTTGAACATAACTGTGCAACTACCACTTCACTTCACTTTACTTCATACACAATTATAAGAGGTTAAAAAAATGTAATAAGTGCCATCAGGTTTTTTTATGATGCAACTACCTTATTGTAATTTCTTAATTTTGATTCAACAGGTCATTGTCTGGATTATATGTTCAAAACAGTGTTGTGATTTTTTTTCCAGAAAAACATATGCTTGCTATCTTTTCTTAATTATTGAGTATTAGAGAATGTATTTCTTATGTCTTAGTCATATAATAAGAGGGATATTGTTTTCCATCAAAACTAGATAGGTAATATTTTTTGTTTGTTTGTTTTCCTTCTTTAATTCCTTGGACACGATAACTCCCTATAAAATTCTTTTGCTAATTAACATAGGATAGTATATTCATCAGGATGCTTCTTAATCATTATGCTCTGTCATTTTTCTCATATGTTGAGTAACTGATATCTGAATGTTCAGGTGTTCTAGTGTTTCAAGAACATTAAAAAGGGTAGACATTACTTTGCCAACAGAGTCCGTTTAGTCAAGGCTATTGTTTTACCAATAGTCATGTATGGATGTGAGAGTTGGACTATAAAGAAAGCTCAGCACTGAAGAATTGATGATTTTGAACTGTGGTGTTGGAGAAGACTCTTGAGAGTCCCTTGGACTGCAAGGAGATCCAACCAGTCCATCCTAAAGGAAATCAGTCCTGGATATTCATGGAGGGACTGATGCTGAAGCTGAAACTCCAATGCTTTGGAACAGACCCCAACAAAAACAAAATATAAAAACTTTAAATCAGGTCACATTTTCCCATGTTCACTTTCTTCTGTTTCTGTGACCATGGAGACAGGTGTCAAATGGATTCTCCAGACGCCTGGATCCCTGACTAACTACACTGAGGGGAAGAGCCCGTGTGCAGTGTAGGAAGCATACACTAAAATCAGTTCAATTCAGTTCAGTCGCACAGTGGTGTCTGACTCTTTGCAACCCCATGAATCGCAGCACGCCAGGCCTCCCTGTCCAGCACCAACTCCAGGAGTTCTCTCAGATTCAAGTCCATCGAGTCAGTGATGCCATCCAGCAATCTCATCCTCTGTCGTCCCCTTCTCCTCCTGCCCCCAATCCCTCCCAGCACCAGAGTCTTTCCCAATGAGTCAACTCTTTGCATGAGGTGGCCAAAGTACTGGAGTTTCAGCTTTAGCATCATTCCTTCCTAAGAAATCCCAGGGCTGATCTCCTTTAGAATGGACTGGTTGGATCTCCTTGCAGTCCAAGGGACTCTCAAAGTCTTTTCCAACAACACAGTTCAAAAGCATCAATTCTTTGGTGATCAGCCTTCTTCACAGTCCAATGCTCACATACATACATGACTACTGGAAAAACCATAGCCTTGACTAGACAGACCTTTGTTGGCAGAGTAATGTCTCTGCTTTTGAATATCCTATCTAGGTTGGTCATAACTTTTCTTCCAAGGAGTAAGCACCTTTTAATTTCATGGCTGCAGTCACCATCTGCAGTGATTTTGGAGCCCCCAAAACTAAAGTCTGACACTGTTTCCACTGTTTCCCCATCTATTTCCCATGAAGTGATGGGACTGGTTGCCATGATCTTCGTTTTCTGAATGTTGAGCTTTAAGCCAACTTTTTTGCTCTCCTCTTTCACTTTCATCAAGAGGCCTTTTAGTTCCTCTTCACTTTCTGCCATAAGGGTGGTGTCATCTGCATATCTGAGGTTATTGATATTTCTCCCGGCAATCTTGATTCCAGCTTGTGTTTCTTCCAGCCCAGCATTTCTCATGATGTACTCTGCATAGAAGTTAAATAAGCAGGGTGACAATATACAGCCTTGACATACTCCTTTCCCTATTTAGAACCAGTCTGTTGTTCCATGTCCAGTTCTAACTGTTGCTTCCTGACCTGCCTACAGATTTCTCAAAAGGCAGGTCAGGTGGTCTGGTATTCCCATTTCTCTCAGAATTTTCCATAGTTTATTGTGATTCACACAGTCAAAGGCTTTGGCATAGTCAATAAAGCAGAAATAGATGTTTTCCTGGAACTCTCTTCCTTTTTCCATGATCCAGTGGATGTTGGCAATTTGATTTCTGGTTCCCCTGCCTTTTCTAAGGCCAGCTTTTATGCTAAAATAAACCTGCATAAATTACTGATATTTGGGCGGCCATTTCTTGTTATTGTATAATAACCAAACCTATCATTAGTAATAAATGTTGAAGTGTCAGGCACTGTTGTAAGTTTTGTGAATAAAATAAAGAACCAAGTTCCTGCCATTGAGAAGTTTACATTCTAGTAGATAAGAAAGATAATTTAGAAATAGAGAATATAACCTCAGTCTTTGATTGATGAGGAATATTATGATTAAAAAAAGAGAGCCATGATATTTTGTGTAGGTAATTATTTGTGTTAGTTTCCTAGACCTGTCATGCAAAGTACTACAGACTTACTTTCTTAAACAACAGAAATGTTTTCAATCACAGTTCTGAAAACTGTTAGTCAAGTTGTGTACAGTACCATGCTGTCCCTGAAACTTACAGGGGAGAATTCTTTCTCACTTCTTCCCAGATTCTAGTGGCAACAATCAAACCTTGACATTCCAGTTGCATCTTCTTATATATGAATCCATCATACTCGACTAAGAGAGCACTCTATTCCTGTATGAACTCATCCTTATTATATCTGTAATGATCATAATCCGAAATAAGGTCACATTCTGTAGTCCTGAGGGTTAACACTTTTACATCTCTTTATGAAGGATACAGTTCAATCCATAACACTGTCAGTATCTCTAAATGAAATGATGTAATAGTAACCCTTACTATTCAAATAAAGTATATTCTATGTTTGAAATATAATAACAAAATAATTTGTAACTTCTAAAGAACTCACTGTTATCATAAATCACAATAAACTATTTTTCTGTTCTCTACAATTCTATATTCTTTGGTTACAATTACAATGTTCCACAAAACTTTTAATATAGAGAAATGTGCTGAGATCATTTATTAACACTTAATATTTTACACAAGTTGAAACCATAGTAAGTAATTCAAGTTGCTTTGAGAAAGTTTTGTTTTTATTTCTTTAGACTAAGTATGTCTATTGAGAGGATAAAATGTTTGTGATAGATCCATATTGCTCATTTTAATGCTCATGATTGGGTAATTTTGCTTTTATCTTGTCAGTTATGTTTCATTTGGAAACAAAAGTTCATTTAATATTATAATATATAAATATGATAACACAGTCTTAAAGTTTAATAATTCCCTGTTACTATAATATGAATAATAATGAAAGCATATTTAATTGTCAGCTTTAATAAAAGCATTTTTAATTGCCAGCTTTACCCAGTAGAAAAAAGCCAAGCTAAATTAGAGGTTATTAAAAATACATCCTGAAAAAGAAATAACATGCGAGAAAAAACTTAGGAAATTTATATGTTTTCTTTAAAAACTAAATTGTATGTTACCATGACAATATGCTTGGCTTACATTATTTTTGCTTTTTAAAATTAATTACTAGACTTGATTTATTAGAGCAGCTGTATCTTACAGAAAAACTGAACAGAAAGCGCAGAGCTCCCATACACTTTCTCCCTTGTCATTTCCCCCTAGCTAGTTTCCCTATAATTAACATTTTGCATTGATCTTGTACTTTTATTACAATTGATGAACCAATATTGATACATTATTGTTAACTGAAGCCCATAGTTTAGAATTCACTCTTTGTATTATACAGCTCTATAGGTTTTTCCAAATGTATTAATTGAATGTCACATATCCACCATAAGAGTATCATACAAAATAGTTTCACAGCCCTGAAAATCCCCTGCACACCAATCCCCAGGAACTACTGATTTTTTTTTAACTATCCCTGTAAGTTTTCTCTTTCCAGGAGCTCATATATTAATAGTAGGAATCAGAAAACATGCAGAGTTTTCAGACTGGCTTCTTTCACTCAGCAATATTTATTCAGGGTTCCTTCATGTCTTACCATGGCTGGGTAGTTTATTTCTTTTTAATCCCTGAATAATACTCGATTGTATGGATATACCAGAGTTTGTTCTTTGTATTCCATTCACCTTTTGAAGGACATCTCAGTTGCTTCCATTATGAATCAAGCTGCAGTAAACTTTCACGTGCAAGATTTTTTTTTTCCTTGTGCAGTATGCCTTTTCTTTGTTCTTAAATTCTACTATATAAATCAATCAGAAGCTGATGTTGCATTGCTGATGTTGGTTTCAAATCTTAAAAAAGCCTTTTAATTTTTAAATAGAAGACTTTTAACTGTCAGTTTTGTAAACTGATACACTTTGCTGGCCTTGATATACTAATGTACTACTACAGTTTACTCTCCATTCCTTGGTATGACTGAGAAACTAGTCAGCAACTGTCTCCTTGAGTCAGCATCCAGATTATAGAAAGGAAAGGGAAAACAAATGTTCACTGAATACACGCATCATATCAGGAATTAGATTAAATATTATAGACCTAAAAATTTTCATACACATAGATATGGTAATAAAATTAAGGTAAGAAATGTAATGAAGCAGTGCTAATTATTTAAAAATATTTAGGGAACACTCTATATTCAAACTTGACTTACTTTTACTGAAAAACAATAAACAAACAAAAAACCCTTTAGTTAATTGAAAATATTCTAAATTACACACTAACCTTAAGCCATGTGAATGTTTTTGTAGATTGATTATTTTCTTTAACAGATTAAATCATATTCAAACCATTTCAAGAATGCTTTTTATTTTACTTAATTTCATATTCTGTTTTATTTTTTCATAGAATAGTAGTTGACCAAGTGGAATATCAGAAGGTGAAAAAAGGGAAGACAGAGCAAAAGAAATATTTGAAATAATACTGGATGAGAATTTTCCAGTATTAACAACACGTACCAAATACCAAACAACACATACCACCCAAGAAGTTAAGAGAATAGCAAGTAGGATAAATATAAAATTCTGCACTTAGGCATAATATACTCAAACAACAAAAAAGCAAAGATGAAGAGATATCTTGAAAGGAGTCAAAGTTAAACTAGACCGCTTACCTATAGATCAATAGGATAAAAATTCCAATGGCCTCCTCATCAGATGTCATACAAGCAAGAAGACAGTGGGGTGAAACTTTTTTAAAGTTTTTATAATACAGAAATCATAATCTAGATTTCTATACTCAGTGAAATTATCCTTCTATAGTGAGGGAGGGAAAAAGACCTTCTAAGACAAATGCAAACTGAGCATCTGTGGCCAGTAAACCTGCCTTGCAAGAAGTGTTAGAAGTTCTTCAAGGAGAAGAAAAATTGTATGGGTCAAAAACTGGATCTACATAAAACAAAGGAAGAATATCACAAGGAATAAAAAAAGGTAAAATAAACTATTTTATTTTGTTATTCTGAATGATCTAAGAAATAACACTTTGTTGAAAATAATAATGATGCTTTGGGTAATTATAGCATGTAAATAAGTGACAAGAATGGCAACCATGTCCATGAATGGAAGGGAGGGAGGAATTAAAAATAATCTGTTACAAGGCAATCATACCAAACATGAAGTAATATTTGTGTTATTTGATTTTTTAAGTGCTATTCAAATGTAGATTGAGATTAGTTTAAAATGTATATTACAAACCCCAGGACACCACTTAACTTTTTTTAAGTGTAATTATCATTCTAAGAGAGGAGATACAGAGAAACCTTATAAAATGTCAAAACCCAGAAGGCAGAAAAAGATGGTAGGGGTAAAGAACAAATAACATGCATGGACATCAGTTACAAATGGTATATATCAGTCCAGCTATCTCAATAATCACTTTAAATGTACATAGCCTTATACCACAGTTCAAAAGCATCAATTCTTCACCACTCAGCTTTCTTTATAGTCCAACTCTCACATCCATACGTAACAACTGGAAAAACCATAGGTTTGACTAGATGGACCTTTGTTCGCAAAGTAATATCTCTGCTTTTTAATATGCTGTCTAGGTTGGTCATAACTTTTATTCCAAGGAGCAACTGTCTCTTAATTTCATGGCTGTGGTCATCATCTGCATTGATTTTGAGCCCTCAAAAATGAAGTCTGAAAGTTTCCACTGTTTCCCCACCTATTTGCCCTGAAGTGATGTGACCAGATGCCATGATCTTAGTTTTCTGAATGTTGAGTTTTAAGCCAACTTTTTCACTCTCCTCCTCCACTTTCATCAAGAGGCTCTTTAGTTCTTCTTCACTTTCTGCCATAAGGGTGGTGTCATCTGCATATCTGAAGTTATTGATATTTCTCCCAGCAATCTTGATTCCAGCTTGTGCTTCATCCAGTCCAGCATTTCTCATGATGTACTGTGCATATAAGTTAAATAAGCAGGGTGACAATATTCAGCCTTGACGTGATCCTTTCCCTATTTGGAACCAGTCTGTTGTTCCATGTCCAATTCTAACTGTTGCTTCCTGACCTGCATACAGATTTCTCAAAAGGCAGGTCAGATGGTCTGGTATTCCCATCTCTTTAAGAACCTTCCAGAGTTTGTTATGGTCCACACAGTCAAAAGGTTTGGCATAGTCAATAAAGCAGAAGTAGATGTTCTTCTGGAACTCTCTTGCTTTTTTGATGATCCAGTGGATGTTGGCAATTTGATCTGTTTCCTCTGCCTTTTCTAAATCTGGCTTGAACATGTGGAAATTCATGGTTCAAGTACTATTCAAGCCCGGCTTGGAGAATTTTGAGCATTACTTTATTAGCATGTGAGTGCATTGCTAGCATGAATTGCATGAGTGCAATTGTGTGCTAGTTGGGACATTCTTTGGCATTGCCTTTCTGTGGGATTGGAATGAAAACTGACATTTTCCAGCCCATGGCCACTGCTGAGTTTTCCAAATTTGCTAACATATTGAGTGCAACACTTTCACAGCATCATTTTTTAGGATTTGAAATAGCTCAGCTGGAATTCCATCATCTCCACTAGCTTTGTTTGTAGTGATGCTTCCTAAAGTCCACTTGACTTCACATTCCAGGATGTCTGGCTCTAGATGAGTGATCACACCATCATGATTATCTGGGTCGTGAAGATCTTTTTTGTACAGTTCTTCTGTGTAGTCTTCCTCCTCTTCTTAATATCTTCTGCTTCTGTTAGGTCCATACCATTTCTGTCCCTTTTTGTGCCCATCTTTACATGAAATATTCCCTTAGTATCTCTAATTTTCTTGACGAGATCTCTAGACTTTCCCATTCTATTGTTTTCCTCTATTCTTTGCATTGATCACTGAAAAAGGCTTTCCTATCTCTCCTTGCTATTCTTTGGAACTCTGCATTCAAATTGGTATATCTTTCCTTTTCTCCTTTGCTTTTCACTTCTCTTCTATTCACAGGTATTTGTAAGGCCGCCTCAGACAACAATTTTGCCTTTTTGTATTTCTTTTACTTGGGGATGGTCTTGATCCTTGCCTCCTGTGCAATGTCACAAAGCTCCATCCATAGTTCTTCAGGCACTCTGTCTATAAAGAATCTATGCCTTTGAATCTATTTCTGACTTCTACTGTATAATCATAGGGGATTTGATTTAGGTCATACCTGAATGGTCTAGTGATTTCCCGTACTTTCTTCAATTTAAATCTGAATTTGGCAATAAGGATTTCATTGTCTATGCCACAGTCAGCTCCTGGTCTTGTTTTGCTGACTGTATAGAACTTTTCTGTCTTTGTGAGAAAGTCAATTCCTAGGAAGATTGATAAGAAGTCCAGGGTCCCGAAGGAAGAGAAAGGAGTCTGGGGCTCTCAAAGTGGAGATACGGGTCTGGAATTCCCAAGGAGGAGGAAAGGACAAACTTTTTTTCCCCTCTACATTCTTTAGGATTATATAACAACAATGTATCCTACTTGAGGACAGTTTCTCCTTCCTGAAGACCTTCTGGCTAATCCTATAATCTTAAAATGTAAATGATTGTAGTGGGTCTAGCAAGGTCTTTACAACCTCCAGACATTCTTTTGATTAACTGTAATAAGTAATTTAAAAATATATAGCTCCATTGCTAACACTAGCGACGGGGTACTATTTCTGCCTCCTTCTGATGTCTATGTCAGAAGCTTTCTCTATCCCTTTTATACTTTAATAAAACTCTATAGCACAAAAGCTCTGAGCGATCAAGCCTCGTCTCTGGCCCCAGCTTGAATTCTTCTCCGCCGGAGGCCAAGTATCCCAATATCTTTCATGGTTCAGCAACAACCTTCATTTGGCTGCAAAGAATATAATCAGTCTCTAATTTCAGCATTGACCATCTGGTGATGTCCATGTGTAGAGTCTTCTCTTGTGTTGTTGAAAGAGGGTGCTTGCTATGACCAGTGCATTCTCTTGGCAAAACTCTATGAGCCTTTGCCCTGCTTCATTCTGTACTCCAAGGCCAAATTTACCTGTTCCTGCAGGTATTTCTTGTCTTCCTACTTTTGCATTACAATCCCCTATAATGTAAAGGACATCTTTTGGGGGAATTAGTTCTAGAAGAT
Source organism: Ovis canadensis (assembly GCF_042477335.2). Taxonomy (NCBI): domain Eukaryota; kingdom Metazoa; phylum Chordata; class Mammalia; order Artiodactyla; family Bovidae; genus Ovis; species Ovis canadensis. The sequence goes on from NC_091262.1 coordinate 51,723,990, forward strand.
CTTGTAGGTCTTCATAGAACCATTTAACGTCAGCTTCTTCAGCATTACTGATTGGGGCATAGACTTGGATTACTGTGATATTGAATGGTTTGCCTTGGAAACGAACAGAGATCATTCTGTCATTTTTGAGATTGCATTCAAGTACTGCACTTTGGACCCTTTTGTTGAATTTGAGGGCTACTCCATTTCTTCTAAGGGATTCTTGCAGACAGTAATAGATATAATGGTCATCCGATTTAAATTCACCTATTCTAGTCCATTTTAAAGTCCATTCTAAAGGATATAAATCCTTAACATTCATTGGAAGGACTGATGCTGAAGCTGAAACTCCAATACTTTGACCACATGATGCCAAGAACTGATTCATTGGAAAAGACCTTGATGCTGGGAAAGATGAAGGCAAAAGGAGAAGGGGATGGCAGAGGATGAGATGGTTGAATGGCATCACTAATCAATGAACATGAGTTTGAGTAAACTACAGGAATTGGTCATGGACAGGGAGGCCTTGTGTGCTGCAATCCATGGAATCGCAAAGAGTCAGACACGACTGAGCAACTGAACTAAACTGAACTGAACTGAGTCTTAATACACCAACTAAATGACAGATATTGTCAGAATGAGTAAAAATTAAAGAAGCCCAATGTCTAGTTGATAGCTTTCCTTTTATTTATTTAATACACCTGAACATCATTTCACATCTAATTCCCAAAGTTGGAATAGAAACTCATATTGATGCACATGGTTGTCTTATGTAGTCCACGATGTTTAAATCTAGCATCCCACAGTACCATACAACTGATCTTCCACATTTAGAAGCACAGCACTGTGCTTCTTTGGAGGCTCAAACAATGAAAAAATCCACCTGCAATGTGGGAGACCTGGGTGTGATCCCTGGGTCAGGATGATCCCCTAGAGAAGAGAATGACAACCCACTCCAGTATCTTGCCTGTAGAATTCCATGGACAGAGAAGCCTGGCGGGCTACAGTGCATGGGTCACAAAGAGTTGGGTATGACTGAGTGAGCAACACTTTTACTTTCATTATCTGTGCTTCTGTAGTATCCCTTGTTGCTACCTGCCCAGAGCTTACTTTGAAAAGTCACTTCTCTACTGAGATTCCATGACATACATGCAATTGAAGAAAATGTAAAAATATTAAGGTAAAAATAAAGTTTATATCTCAAATTACTACATATCCAATTTTTGTCTGCTATTTTATATGAAGTTCTAGAGAAAATTAGTGAATAATTTTAGGGAACTTTAATTGTTTAAAATGTGAAATTCTATAATGTGTGCTTGTAATTTCTTTTACAAGAACTGAATATTCTTTTTACATTTTCCCAAAGTTCTGTGTCAATCCATGGTTTCTGGGTCAAATGAGACCTAATTTATTTACTTAACAAGAGATTTATTTATTGAGCAAGGTTTGAGAGACAATAATGCTAATAAAACGTCAATTGGATCCTTTCTGCTCCTTTTTTTTATCATTAAGTAAATGCTTAAATGAAGAATGGGAAATTAACATGAGAGAAGATGAGGGACAGTTGAAATAAGAGAGATAATGTTTTAAAATATGGAAGATGTTAATGCAAATACAGCAGTTTTGAAACCTACTTGCTATTCTGTCCTAAATCGTTATGTACATTTCATCAGGATGATAACTTCTTTTGTAACATAAATAATGTTATAGAAATAACATAATTGCTTTGTATTTCTAAGTAATAAACTGATGGATCTCTTCTTTATGGGTTAAAAAAAAAAGTGACACCCTAAGTCTGCAGGCACTTGAATGTGTCTAAATCACTTTTATAAGGTATTTTCATTGTCTCCTAGAAATGATTACTATTGAGCCAATGGAATATCATGGGGTAAGAATAGGAAATGGAACCTTTGATCACAAGTCAAAAACACAAGTCAAATCTATTGATGAAATGGCTGGAAATTGACTATGCACTGCTGCTGCTGCTGCTGTCGCTTCAGTGGTGTCCGACTCTCTGTGACCCCATAGACGGCAGCACACGAGGCTCCTCTGTCCCTGGGATTCTCCAGGCAAGAATACTGGAGTGGGTTGCCATTTCCTTCTCCAATGAACTACTCAGTGTCATTAACAAGAAGTCGAAACTCATAGGTGATTGAGCAGAACATGGCCCTAAGGTTTGTTATGCTCAGAGCTCCCAGTTTGTGATTTACTTTTGCTGATGTTCCTATGAAGAACGTTAGTGAATTTATATACCAGGCAACCACTTGTTAGGGAAAGCATGCTTTATTGCATGCCAAATCCATGTAAGTTTCTTTCCTGATCTTTTAAGAAGTGAGGTTTTTCTGGAAAAGAAATATGGTTTCATTGCAGATATGTGAAGCAATCTATGGTTTATAAAAGTTATTGTTCTTTCATAGTATTCATATTAATTAACCCAAAATAAAAAGGATATAAAATTATTTTATCCTCTCTTTGGGAAAGTTTTGTAAAAATTGTTACATTGTCTATTACATCTAGAAAAAATAGATAATTGAAAAGAAAATATGAGAAACTAAAATTATTTGTCAGTATGTTTTAAAAAACTTTTTATTTAGTTAACATCTTCAGAGATAAAAGCCAAATATATCACCAAAGAAATCACATATAAAATGATCATCAGGTTAAAATCTTAGATTGACCCACGTAACTGACTGAGAGTTAGGTGTTGATCGTGTCAGAAAAAGAAAATCCATTCCTTCTGTTGATCTTAGTCATATAATTCTCAGAATTTCATTCAACTTGTAATTGAAGTCAGAGACTGGGGTATCATTCAATGGAGAATATTAAAATAAGCTTTCTCATTTTTGTAGTCATTTTATACAAAAGAAGAATCATTTTCATGAAATACTTTTTACATATGAAAATGATTTTTGCTTATGAAGTCTGTGCTATCTTACATTTTGCTAAGTATACTTAAAATTGCTTGACAAAGATAGAATAAAAGCCTTATTTGATGTGTTTACCATCTTCATAGTTTCTAAAGACTGAGTTAGAATTCAGACAAAAACAAAGCACATAGTGACTTTGAATGTTGTATTCTAAATAAGACCTCACTGGTACAATCTTGACCTTTGCTGTTCTGTTGCTTTCGAGTTGCAGATTAAAGTTTTCATTGCTATAAAGGATAGCTAATTATTTTTTTTAATCTGTCATTTTTCTCAGTGATTGCAACAACCTTTAATTATCAGTACAAGAGAAACAGATTATTTCCCACATTTGAAAACATTATCTGTCTTGAGTTTTATGTAGTTTGGAGAAAAATAATTAAGCACAATTCAATCAGTATTTTGACTTAAAAAACAAAAATAAACAAAGAATTCTAAACTGCGCTTCTGCTGTAAGCACACTACCCAGATATTAGCAATCTGACTTAAATTGCATCTTCATCTCTATATATAATACTACATATCTCCTGTGCAAAAGATGAATTAAATTTTCTAGAAGGAATTTTTGAATGTCTATTTCCTTTCTTCTAGAATATATATTCCTTCCATCCATGTAAATAAAAATTGGTTTATTTTATGCAAAAATACAAACACTTATTTCTAAGTGCTGTCTGGAATAAAATAATACTTGAATATATGCAGTGTCTTTGTTGTGTTTGTTCAGATGGGCTTATGATACTTTGGGTATATAATCTTATGTTCTGAGTTACAGGGATATTTCCAGTATCATTAAGGATGATAAAACATTGGCTAACTGATGAGTCAGGTTTCTCATAAGTGGGAAGTGAAAAATTATTTATTTTTGTCCATTGCATTCTTTAACCTATACAATAAATATAGGACAGCATGCCAGGCTCCTCTATCCATGGAATTCTCCAGGCAAGAATACTGGAGTGGGTTGCTATTTCCTACTCCAGGTTAGATCATGGTGCTTGCAGAAACAATGTATGAAAGTAGAGCATTTAAAATAATATAGACAGTAGTATGTTTTATTAATTATCTTGACTCAGTCAGAGTTAATCCAAGAAGTAATGAGCTGTTGTTGCTCAGGGAGTTTCTAGAGCATGTGATCTCAAAGAAATACTTATTTCTGTAACTCAAATTCTTCCACTTCACAATCAGAATCCTTCAAATCTGCATGCCAGGCTTCCCCCAAAGTGAGGCATTCTAGATCACTGATAAGTGGGCCACAAATTACTGTTTATCTCATTTGCCTGTGCTCACTGAGTTGGAGAATCCAGTGTCAGAACACTCTTTGGGCTAAAGAGAACCTGTTGCAGAATTTTTATTTTGATTGTAATAGGTGGAAAGCTTTTTCTCAGCACAGATTTCAAAGTGAGACCCTGTACGGTCTTGTACATGAGAGGAGGGTTTCTGTGAAATAGGTCCAACACAGTGAAAAGAGAGAGAACAAATGGAAATAAGTTGGTTTCTAATCTTTTTCATTTGTACCCTGAAATCACCTTTACTTAAAGTTAGATTACCCCTGAACTTAGTTATATTAGTCAAATTCTTTTTCTCTTTTTCATATATGTCAGTTACCCCCCAAGTGTCTTTTTTTGTGTGTGTGGTCTGAAAATGTCTTTATTTTACCTTCACTTTTAACAAAACAGTTTTGAGGTATAATTGGTATAAAAAGCACATATTTATTGAATACAATTTAATGAATTTTGGATGCATGCATATATCCAAGATAGCACCAACACAATCAATGCAATGAGCATAGCCATCACCTTCAGTAGTTTCCTTTATATCATTTTGTGTGTGTATGTGGTAAGAACATTTAAGACAAGGTCCAATATTTTAACATGATTTTGAGTTCACAGTATGGTATTGACATTATAGGCAACATCATGTACAGCAGATCTCTAGAACTTGTACACCATGTATAACTATAGAAACCATTACCCCCACCTCCCAGAGTTAAGGGAAGCTGATGGTTAACAGAAATTCTTGAGCTTGTCTTGAAGCTCAACAGATAGGAGAATAGCTGGTTGAAACCCTTCTGCTTTTGTAGCCTGTCTTTAATAATTAAAATCACTTTAGTTATTTTGCTTTGCTTTGCTTTTTTTCCTTTCCTTTTAGTTGCCTATCTTTCCAGCTTCACATGGTCCAGTCATTTTATAGAAACTTGAAATCAGCCCCTGCCAAGTGCAAGTTGGCTAAGCCTGGTTAGCACCTTGGACTCAAACCTATTAGTAGCTATAAATTGAATTTTTATGTTAAATGATTTATTATAATTACTGCTGCAAATATTCTTTTACTGTTCTTGTTGAGATTGGGACATTAAAGCAACCATATGACAAATGTTTCTCTGACATATTTAGTCCATATATGGCCTATAAAGAGGTCTCATAAGAATATTTCTTCTTGTCTTTTAACTTCTACTCTGTCCATTCTGGGCTTCCCTCATAGCTCAGTTGGTAAAGTATCTGCCTGCACTGCAGGAGACCATGGTTTGATTTCTGAGTTGGGAAGATCCACTGGAGAAGGGATAGGCCATCCACTCCAGTATTCTTGGGCTTCCATGGTGGCGCAGTTGGTAAAGAATCCACCCACAATTCAGGAGACTTGGATTCAATCCCTGGGTTGGGAAGATCCCATGGAGAAGGGAAAGGCTACCCACTCCAGTATTCTGGCCTGGAGAATTCCATGGGCTGTATAGTACATGGGATCACGAAAAGTCAGACACAACTGCGTGACTTTCATTTCACTATCCATTCTATTTGACGTTATAGTGTAGCAGTTAGTCGTTTGTGCCTATTTTATTTGTTCCTCCTTGTATGGTGTGCTGTGCTGGACTAAGTCACTTCAGTCGTGTCTGACTTTTTGTGACCCAATGTACGATAGCCCATCAGTCTCCTCTGTCCTTCGGATTCTCCAGGCAACAATATTGGAGTGGGTTGCAGTGGCCTCCTCCAGGAGATCTTCCCAGCCCAGGAATTGAACCCACATCTCTTATGTCTCCTGAATTGGCAGGTGGGTTCTTTATCACTGGTGCCCACCTGGGAAGCCCCTCTTTCTGTATACTATTCTCAAAATCATATAATTCTGTCCTATTTACATTGAATAAATATAAAAGTTGTATTTAACTTTAAATCATATAATTTTTTCATCACCTATATTTGCACTAATTTCTTTCTTGACATTTTTCTTGTGATACTTCATTCAATTAATAAAATTCACTTAGTTTAATATTGGTAATAAACCTTCTTCTCCAAAAAATGATATCAGTTCAGTCATGTCTGACTCTTTTTGACCCCATGGACTGCAGCATGCCAGGCCTCCTTATCCATCACCAATTCCCAGAGCTTGCTCAAACTCATCTCCATTGGGACGGTGATGCCATCCAACTGTCTCATATTCTGTCATCCCCTTCTCCTCCTGCCTTCAATCATTCCCAGTATCAGGGTCTTTTCCAATGAATCAGTTCTTCGCATCCAGTGGCCAAAGTGATATAAACTAGCTCAAATTTGTATTTTAATGATATAAGCTCAAAAGTGATATAAACTAGCTCAAATTTATGTTTTATTTTCAAATATATTTTTGTTCCAATCTTCTCCTAATCAGATCTTTTATATGTTGATACTCATGTATCAATCTCATGTATAGTCTTTCAGTAAGATTAAGATATATATATTTCCTCTTAAATTTCTTTCTAATAATATTACTAACCTATTTCTTTGTTATTTACAAGTACACAAATCAACCCCTTAGTATATAATTTCAGCAGTGTAATCCAGTAATAAAAAGAAAAAACATCCTTCCAGTATATTCTTATAAACTTTCAAAAGAGGAAATCTATAATAAGGTTATCAATAGTATAAGAATCAGTTCAGCTCAGCTGCTCAGTCATGTCCAACTCTTTGCCACCTCATGGACTGCAGCATGCCAGGCTTCCTGTCTATCACCAACTCCTGGAACTTGCTCACTCATGTCTATGAAATCAGTGATGCCATCTGACCATCACATCCTCTGTCATCACCTTCTTCTCCCACCTTCACTCTTTCCCAACATCAGGATCATTTCCAGTGAGTCAATTCTTCAAGTCAGATGGCCAAAGTATTGGAGCTTCAGCTTCAACATCAGTCCTTCCTATGAATGTTGAGGACTGATTTCCTTTGGATTTGACTGGTAGGATCTCCTTGCAGTCCAAGGGACTCTCAAGAGTCTTCTCCAGCACCACAGCTCAAAAGCGTCAACTCTCTGGCACTCAGCTTTCTTTATGGTCCAACTCTCACATCCATACATGACTACTGGAAAAACCATAACTTTGACTAGATAGACCTTTGTCAGCAAAGTAATGTCTCTGCTTTTTAATATGCTGTCTTGGTTGGTCATAGATTTTCTTCCAAGGAGCAAACATCTTTTAATTTCATGGCTGCAGTCACCATCTGCAGTGATTTTGGAGCCTAAGAAAATAATAAGCAATTTCCATTGTTTCCCCATCTATTTGCCATGAGGTGCTGGGACCAGATGTCTTTATCTTTGTTTTTAGAATATTGAGTTTTAAGGCAACTTTTTCACACTCCCCTTCCACTTTCATCAAGAGGATCTTAATTTCTCTTCAGTTTATGCCATTAGGATGGTGTCATCTGCATATTAGAAGTTACTGTTATTTCTCCAGGCTATCTTGATTCCAGCTTATACTTCATCCAGCCTGGCATTTCTCATGATAAGCCAGCTTGGCATTTCTCACATAAGTTAAATAAGCAGGGTAACAATATTCAGCTTTGATGAACTCCTTTCCCAGTTAGGAACCAGTGCATTGTTCTATGTCCAGTTCTAATTGTTGCTTCTTGACCTTCATACAGAATTCTCAGGAGGCAGGTGGGGTGGTCTGGTAGTCCCATCTCTTTTAAGAATTTTCCACAGTTTGTTGTGACACACAGAGTCAAAGGCTTTAGCATAATCTGTGAAGCAGAAGTAGATATTTTTCTGGAATTCCCTTGCTTTTTCGAATATCCAGTGGATGTTGGCAATTTGATCTCTGGTTCCTTTGCCTTTTCTATGCCCAACATGAACATCTGGAAGTTCTCTGTTCACATACTCTTGAAGCCTAGCTTGGAGAATTTTCAGCATTACTTTTCTAGCATGTGAAATGAGTGCAAATGTGTGGTAGTTTGAACATTCCTGGCCATTGCCTTTCTTTGGGACTAGAATGAAAACTGACTTTTTCCAGTCCTGTGGCCACTGCTGAGTTTTCCAAATTTGCTGACATATTGAGTGCAGCACTTTCACAGCATCACCTTTTAGGATTTGAAATAGATCAACTGGAATTCCATCGCCTCCACTAGCTTTGTTGGTGGTGATTTTTCCTAAGGCCCACATGACTTCACATTCCAAGATATCTGGCTCTAGGTGAGTTATCACATCATCATTGTTATCTGCATCATGAAGATCATTTCTGTATAATTCTTCAATGTATTGTTGCCAGCTCTTCTTAATATCTCTGCTTCTATTAAGCCCATACCATCTCTGTCTTTTATTGTGCCCATTTTTGCATAAATATCCCCTTGGTATCTCTCATTTTATTGAAGAGATCTCTAGCCTTTCCCATTCTATTGTTTTTCCTCTATTTCTTTGCACTGATCACTGAAGAAGCCTTTCTTGTCTCTCCTTGCTGTTCTTTGGAACTCTGCAGTCAGATGGGTATATCTTTCCTTTTCTATTATGCCTTTAGCTGCTCTTCTTATCTCAGCTGTTTGTAAGGCTTCCTCAGACAACCATTTTGCCTTTTTGCATTTCTTTTTCTTGGGGATTGTTTTGATCACAGCCTCCTGTACAATGTTATGAACCTCTGCCCATAGTTCTTCAGGCACTCTATCAGATCTAATCCCTTGAATCTATTTCTCATTTCCACTGTATAATCATAAGGGATTTGATTTAGGTCATACCTGAATGGTCTAGTGTTTTCCCTTACTTTCTTCAGTTTAAGTCTGAATTTGGCAATAAGGAGTTCATGATCTGAGCCACACTCAGCTCCCAGTTTTGTTTTTGCTCACTGTATAGAGCTTCTCCATCTTCAGCTGCAAAGAATATAATCAGTCTGATTTTGGGATTGACCATCTGGTGATATCCATGTGTAGCCTTCTCTTGTGTTGTTTGAAGAGGGTGTTTGCTATGACCAGTGCGTTCTCTCAGCAAAACTCTGTTAGCCTTTGCCCTGCTTCATTTTGTAATCCAAAGCCAACCTTTTCTGTTACTCCAGGTGTCTCTTGACTTCCTCCTTTTGCATTCAAGTCCCCTATGATGAAAAGGACATATTTTTTGCAGTTAACTCTAGAAAGTCTTATCAGACTTCATAAAATCATTCAACTTCAGCTTCTTCAGCATTAGTGGTTGTGGCATAGAGTTGGATTTCAGTAATATTGAATGGTTTGCCTTGTAAATAAACAGAGATCATTCTGTCATTTTTGAGATTGTACCCAAATACTGCATTTAGGACTCTTTTGTTGACTATGAGGGCTACTCAAGTTATTCTAAGGGAAGGGATTCTTGCTCGCATTAGTAAATGTAAGGTCATCTGTATTAAATTCACCCATTCCAGTCCATTTTAGTTCTTCACTGAGGGACTCCAAAATCACTGCAGATGGTGACTGCAGCCATGAAATTAAAAGATGCTTACTCCTTGGAAGGAAAATTATGACCAACCTAGATAGCATATTCAAAAGCAGAGACATTACTTTCCCGACTAAGGTCCGTCTAGTCAAGGCTATGGTTTTTCCAGTAGTCATGTATGGATGTGAGAATTGGACTGTGAAGAAAGCTGGGCGCCAAAGAATTGATGCTTTTGAACTGTGGTGTTGAAGAAGACTCTTGAGAGTCCCTTGGACTGCAAGGAGGTGCAACCAGTTCATCCTAAAAGAGACCGTCCTGGGTGTTCATTGGAAGGACTGATGCTAAAGCTGAAATTCCAGTACTTTGGCCACCTCATATAAAAAGCTGACTCATTGGAAAAGACCCTGATGCTGGGAGGGATTGTGAGCAGGAGGAGAAGGGGACGACCGAGGATGAGATGGCTGGATGGCATCACGGACTCAATGGACGTGAGTTTGAGTGAACTCTGGGAATTGGTGATGGACAGGGAGCCCTGGCGTGCTGCAGTTCATAGGGTCGCAAAGAGTCAACATGACTGAGTGACTGAACTGAACTGAACTGATTCCTAAAATGTCAATGTTCATTCTTGTCATCTCCTTCTTGACCACTTCCAATTTACTTTGATTCATGGGTATACCATTCCAGGTTCCTATGCAATATTGTTCTTTACAGCATCGGACTTTACTTCCATCACCATTCACATCCACAACTGAGTGTTGCTTTTGCTTTGGTTCAGCCTTTTCATTCTTTCCTGAGCTATTTCTTCACTCTTCTCCAGTAGCATATTGGGCACCTACTGACCTGGGGAATTCATCTTTCAGTGTCCTATCTTTTTTGCCTTTTCATACTGTTCACGGGGTTCTCAAGCCAAGAATACTGAAGTGGTTTTCCATTCCTTTTTCCAGTGGGCCATGTTTTGTCAGAAGTCTCTACCATGACCCACCCATCTTGGGTGGCCCTACAGGGTATGGCTCATAGTTTCATTGAGTTAGACAAGGCTGTGATCCATGCCCCTGATGGATAATGATAAGAGGCTTATGGAAGATTCCTAATGGAAGGGACTGGCTGTGTGGGAATCTAGGTCTTGCTCTGATGGGTGGGGCCATGCTCAGTAAATCTTTAATTCAATTTTCTGTTGATGGGTGGGGTTGTGTTCCCTTCCTATAGTTTGGCCTGAGGCCATACTATGGAGGACTGGGGTAATGGCAGTAACAGTGACCTCCTTCAAAAGTACTTTTTCCAGCACACCCCATGGCTCCTAAGACTGCTATATTTTGTGCCCCTGACCTCACGGCAGGCCATGTCGAACCATGCCTCCACCAGAATCTCCTGGACCTTCACAGGCAAGTCTGGCTCATTCTCTTGTGGGGTCACTGCTTCTTTCTCCTGAGTCCTGGTGCACATAAGGTTTTGTTCATGTTCTCCAATAGTCTCTTTCCCAAATCCTGTGTAAGTTCTGTAATCAAATTCCAGTGGCCTTCAAAGTCAGTATTCTTGCCTGGAGAATCCCATGGATGGAAGAACTTGGTAGTCTACAGTCCATGGGGTTGCAGATAGTTGGACACAACTGAGTGACTTCACTTCACTTCAAAGTCAAATTCCCTTGGGGTTCTCAGTCCCTTTGCCAGATCCCCAGGTTGGGGAATCTGTTGTGGGCCCTAGAATGTTTGCAACAGTGGGAGAACTTCTTTGATATAATTGTTCTGCAGAAGTGGATTGTCAAGATGGCAGAGTCAAAGTGCACTCATCTCCTGTGAGAACTCCAAAATTGCAACTCTCTGCTGAATGACCATCGACAGGAGAATGTTGGATCTCACCAAAGGAGATATCCCATGTCCAAGGGCAAAGGAGAAGCCCCAACAAAATTATAGGAATGGCAAAATCTCTTTTAGAATCAAACCCCATATCCTCCAAAGACTCTCAGAGGGCTCAAACAAAACCCTGTGTGCCCCAGACTCCACAAGAGACTGAGCCAGACCTGCCTTTGAGTGTTTGAGTGTCTCTTGAGGAGGCACGGATCAGCAGTGGGCACTGCAGGGACAGAGGGTCTGGCTGTGACAAACCTGGGAGCCGCTCTATGTGGCATAAATCCTCTTGGAAGAGGTCTCTATTAGCCCCAACTTAGAGCCACCAAGCAGATGACCCACAAACTGGAGAATGATTATGTTAAAGTATATGAATACCTCCCAGTAATTAGATGATATTGGTAGAAGTCAATGAAAAGTTTGTTGTTTAGTCTCAAGAGTTGCTCATGTCCGACTCTTGCGACCCCATGGATTGTAGCCCGCCAGGCTCCTCTGTCTTTGGGGATTCTCCGGGCAAGAATACTGGAGTGCTGTGCCCTCCTCCAGGGGAACTTTCCGATCAGGGATCAAACCCATGTCTCTTATGTCTCCTGCATTGGCAGGTGTGTTCTTTACCACTAGCATCCCCTGGGAAGCCCACGTTTATAGCCACTGTCTTTTCCAAACCTCATTATTTGATTTCTCAATTGCAAAATTCTGGTCTACTTTTGGTGTTTTTGTTTTTGTTTTTTCCCTCACTATTCTCTAAGGCATAGTAAATGTAAGCACTGGAAGAAATTAACCATCAGTGTCAAATGTGAAAAAATTTAACCTAAGGTTGAGGGAATGATGAGAGATGGAAGTGAAGTGAAGTTGCTCAGTCGTGTCCGACTCTTTGCAACCCCGTGGACTGTAGCCTACCAGGCTTCTCCATCCAGGAGATTCTCCAGGCAAGAATACTGGCGCGGATTGCCATTTCCTTCTCCAGGACATCTTCCCAATCCAGGGATCGAACCCGGGTCTCCCGCATTGCGGGCAGACGCTTTAACCTCTGAGCCACCAGGGAAGCCCGTGAGAGATGGATATAATCATTAAATATATTTGTTTGATCAATGTCAATAGTACTTTAGAAATAGAAACAAGTAAACATTAAAATCTGAGGGGGGGGGGAATGGGCTTTCATCAAAAAGAATAAACAAGAACAATAAAAGCAAACAAAAACAAAAACTGTAAGGCTATGACCAGAGAGACCAGAAGGAGTTAAACCGATTTAACACTACCGGACATTTGTCAGAAATAAGAGAAATTAGACATCTATACTCTGTAGAATTTGAAACAAAGAAATAAAATATGATGGTTGTTTCCAGGTGTTTTCGCCAGAGGACATACCTGAGTGATTTAAACACCTTGAAATCTATTTAGACTTGCTTTACAGCCAGCATATGGTTATTTTATTTTGTAAAGCATTCTGTGTGTTCTTAAAAGGATGTGCCTTCTATAGTTATTTCAATTAAGTTAAATCAAAACAAAATTCTAACAACAAAAGAACAAGAGTCAATCACCTACAATGGACTGAAAATTAGCTTTCTATCAAGTTTTGATACCTGCAACCTGGTTGCAAGAAGATAATGGGATATTATTAAAGTATTGAGGAAAAACAACTCTGATGCAGAAGTTTATATCCAAGTAAAATGCTATAGAACACTGAGAATATTAAAAAAATATTCCCAGGCACATTCAGCCTGAACTGGCTTGGTATATACAAATCATACAGAAAATGTTTTTGAAGAAAGCATTCAAATAAGAAAATCAATATAGATGGCATGTTTAAAGATATAGAATGTACAAATCCTAGAATGTTTAATAAAATTTATTGTTATTTTATTTTTGAAATAAATATTTATTTATTTATTTAAAATTTATTTATTTTGAAATAAATGTTCTATTGATATTTCACATGAATATAAAAATACTCACAAATAATAACTATATATCTTGGTGAATAGAACATAATAAACATTTCAATAGCTATCACAAAATAAAAAGAAAAATAGACTAGAATTTTATGGTAAACATAAGTAATAATCACACATATTAGGAAATTAAATGTTACTACAATTCAGAATCCCTCTCAACTTCTTCCTGGGACAATTTATACCTATCATGTTCTAGGTAACTGATATTTTGCTTTACAAAAATTTCTGCAGAATACTTTCTAGGTTTCTGTTTTGAGGTGTTGTACTCTAATAGATTAGTTTCTAGATAATTGATTCTTCTACTAATATTAGTACAGTCATTTTTTCAAATTTTATTTTTTGGTTAATGGAAATACAATTGATGGCTCTATCTTATAGCTAACTACTTTGTATGTGTGTGTGTGTATATATATATAGCTTATTTGTGATTATTTAAGATCTTCTATTTAAAATAGTTTCATTTGTTCCTTTAAAGTTCTTACATGTTTTTTTCCTCCTTGCCTTTTCTGCTGTCCATATAATCAGGTAAAATGTTGAACAAAATTGATAATAGAGGCTATAATTTTCTTGTTACCAGTTTTAAGAGGGAAATGACCAGTATGTCATTTTACAAAAGATGATTATGGCCATTTTGCAATAATAGCATTGAATAAATTAGAAATTCTTTCCCTAAATAATAAGTTGGGGATTTCTTTAATAAATTAGGGATTGTTTCCTCATTCATATTTTGTTAATAGTTTTTACCATGAGTAACATTTAGAATTTATTGTTTTTTAATTATGGAGAATTACATATAATTTTTCTAATTTATACTACTAAGGTGGTAAATTATGTCAAATTTTTGATATGCAAACATATTCATTTTTTTAGCAAATGCAACAATTTTGATACTTCATATATTGCTGGATTTGTTGTACAATATTTAATTTAGAATTTTGGCATCTATGTTCATAACAAAGATTGGTCTTTAATTTTCTAATAACATCTTTCTCAAGTTTCTAAATTAATGTTATGTGAGATTCATAAAACCCAAAAGAGGTATTTCCTTTTTATCTCTGGAAATATGTGTAAGTTTGGTTTTATTTCTTTCTTAAGATTTTGAAGAATTCTCTATTGAAATGGGACATACAGTTTCTGCCTGTGTGCGACAAAGTTTCGAAAAGTCATCTCTATCATATTGTCACTCCTTTGTAAGTAATGTGTATTTTTCTAGAACTACTTTTATTACAGAATCTTTTTTTTTACATTTATTATAGAATCTTTTTCATTAGTTTTCTTTAGTTTTAAATTAGGAGCTATACGGTTATCTCTGTATTTATCTTGATTCATTGCACTATTTCCTGAATATGTGACAAATTTTTCATCACTTAAGAAAGTTTCTAAGCCTTTATCTGTTGAAAAGTGACTATTACTCATTATATCTCTTACTTCCTCCTGGAATTCTATTTACTAGTTAATTCTAGTTAACTGTAAACGTATGTTACTGCATATAAGTGCTATTTGGCGTATTTATTCCCTAATTTTGATTACAATTTTATGCTTAGAGTTTCCTTACGTTTCTTTATTGAATCACAAACATTTAAAGTCTGACAACCCTAATATTTGGATCTGGGCTTGTTCCTATCATCAATAATTTTTTTTTTAGGTTGTAGTATTTTATTGCATAGACATATAAACATACACATATGTACATTTAAATGATGCTCATTGCTGCTGAAGATTCTTATAAGAAGGTAAAAAAAAAAAACTGGTTTGCATTACCTTTTTCCATAGATTAATTTCCACAGAAGACTAAAAGTATCAATTCTTCAGTGTTTAGCTTTCTTTATAGTCAAACTCTCACATCCTTACATGACTACTGGAAAAACCATAGCTTTGAGTAGATCGACTTTGTCAGCATTACAAATAAATTCCACTTACAAGAGTATGTTGGACTTTCAGATTAAAGAGTGGAGTTTCTTTGCCTTCAATAGGTGGGAATTCAGTCATTTCTAATTGAGAGAATCATCAGGACCTATTACATTCTGTATCAATTCCAGAGTATCTGGGAAAAAAAAAATTATATGATTGACAATTTCCTGATTTTTTTCATAGATTTTTACTCATGTTACTAACTGTAATTAGATACATATGTACATATGTGCATATATATATGCATATATGGTGACATAGTTGTTAGGTTTTCAGACAAGAAATATGTCAGAAAACTGCATTCAGTAATTTGGATGTTGCTTTTTTTTCTTTTTATCTTGCTGCTGAGTGCAGACTGTGCTGTTTCACATTTTATTACAAGACTCAGTGAATAAAACATATTTGATAGCTTGGCAATAGAAGAAAAATTTGTATTTAAATGAGGACAGAAGACATTGGGCAGGAATTGATATGATTATGCCACAACTGATGAGTCATAACTAATGACACAGTCTAGTGTTCATGAAGCAAATCTGCTGATGGGAGTGAGTGGAATGCAATCAGTAAGATATGCACAGGGAAGTCAGGAGAGCATCCACACATGTGTCAGGGATTCTTTAGTGGAAAGCTTTTTCCAAACAGCATATCTGTTGGTTTCTCAGCGTTTGTTGGTTTCTCAGCGAAGGTCTAGGGGGTGAAGATATAAATTCTCATAAAACAACAACAACAAATTGAACCTAATGGCACTTAAAAATAATCAGCTCTTTGACATTTATGCCTGTACAGTTAAAGACCAATCAAACATAAAGCCAACAGTCAACATAGGAACATTTAAACTTAGGTTTTGTTTTCTTTCCTTTTATATATGACAGTGAGGTCACAGATTAAAAATTATGAATTTTCCGGTAACAGCCACTCCTGTTTTTATCATACATTTTGAGTGATTCAATATTGACATTTTATCATTGTTTTATTATTACTGTTTTTCATCTTTCTTACTGAAGTTCATCATCTATCCTGTCTAATACTTTTCTTCTCCTGCTAATTTGCACATGATTATAACAGTTCAGTTCAGTTCAGTTCCGTCACTCAGTCGTGTCCGACTCTTTGTGACCTCATGAATCGCAGCACGCCAGGCCTCTCTGTCCATCACCAACTCCCAGAGTTCACTCAAACTCATGTCCATCGAGTCAGTGATGCCATCCAGCCATCTCATCCTCTGTCATCCCCTTCTACTCCTGCCCCCAATCCCTCCCAGCATCAGAGTCTTTTCCAATGAGTCAACTCTTCTCTAGAGGTGGCCAAAGTATTGGAGTTTCAGCTTTAGCATCAGTCCTTCCAAAGAAATCCCAGGGTTGATCTCCTTCAGAATGGACTGGTTGGATCTCCTTGCAGTCCAAGGGACTCTCAAGAGTCTTCTTCAACACCACAGTTTAAAAGCATCAATTCTTTGGCACAGACAGTAGCAATTCCTCATGGCTCAATGGTAAAGAATACTTCTGCCAATGCAAGAGACGTGGGTTTGACTCCTGGGTTGAGAAGATCCCCTGGAGAAGCAAATGGAAACCCAATCCAGTATTCCTGTCTGGGAAATCCCATGGACACAGGAGCCTGGGGGGCTGCTGTCCATGGGGTAGCAAAAGAGTTGGATGTGACTTAGCAATGGAACAATAACAATAAGCAGTCCCATAAAACTGTTATCCTTATCCTAAGAAATTCCCTGAAGGAGTATATTGTTTGTTTATATCTTTCTATTTTAGACTGAGTAGAATACCTTCCTTATAAGTGACACAGGGTAAATGTGGAATGACTGAAAATCAGTTCAGTTCAGTAGCTCAGTCGTGTCTGACTCTTTGCCACCACATGAACCTCAGCACGTCAGGCCTCCCTGTCCATTACCAACTCCTGGAGTTCACTCAAACTCATGTCCATTGTGTCAGTGATGCCATCCAACCATCTCATCCTCTGTCATCCCCTTCTCCTGCTTTCAATCTTTCCCAGCATCAGGGTCTTTTCAATGAGCCAGCTGTTGGTATCAGGTGGCCAAAGTTTTGAGTTTCAGATTCAACACCAGTCCTTAAAATGAACACCAGGGGCTGATCTCCTTTATGATGGACTGGTTGGATCTCCTTGTGTCCAAGGAAATCTCGAGAGTCTTCTCCAACACCACAGTTCAAAAGCATCAATTCTTTTGCACTCAGCTTTCTTCACGGTCCAACTCTCGCATGCATACATGACCACTGGAAAAACCATAGCCTTGACTAGATGGACCTTTGTTGGCTAAGTAATATCTCTGCTTTTAAATATGCTATCTAGGTTGGTCATAACTTTCCTTCCAAGGAGTAAGCATCTTTTAATTTCATGGCTGCAATCACCATCTGCAGTGATTTTGGAGCCCAGAAAAATAAAGTCTGACACTGTTTCCACTGTTTCCCCATCTATTTCCTGTGAAGTGATGGGACCAGATGCCATGATCTTCGTTTTCTGAATGTTGAGCTTGAAGCCAACTTTTTTGCTCTCCTCTTTCACTTTCATTAAGAGGCTCCTTATTTCTTCTTCACTTTCTGCTGTAAGGGTGGTGCATATCTGAGGTTATTGATATTTCTTCCAGCAATCTTGATTCCAGCTTGTACTTCATCCAGCCCAGCATTTTTCATGATGTACTCTGCATAGAAGTTAAATAAGCAAGGTGACAATATACGGCCTTGACTTACTCCTTTTCCTATTTGGAACCAGTCTGTTGTTCCATGTCCAGTTCTAACTGTTGCTTCCTGACCTGCATACAGGTTTCTCAAGAGGCAGGTCAGGTAATCTGGTATTCTCATCTCTTAAAGAATTTTCCACAGTGTATTGTGATCCACACAGTCAAAGGCTTTGGCATAGTGAATAAAACAGAAATAGATGTTTTTCTGGAACTCTTTTGCTTTTTCAATGATCCAGCAGATGTTGGCAATTTGATCTCTGGTTTCTCTGCCTTTTCTAAAATCAGCTTGAACAACTGGAAGTTCACGGTTCATGTATTGCTGAAGCCTGGATTGGAGAATTTTGAGTACTACTTCACTAGCATGTGAGATGAGTACAATTGTGCGGTAGTTTGAGCATTCCTTGGCATTGCCTTTCTTTGGGATTGGAATGAAAACTGACCTTTTCCAGTCATGTGGCCACTGCTGAGTTTTCCAAATTTGCTGGCATATTGAGTGCAGCACTTTCACAGCATCATCTGTTAGAATTTGAAATAGCCTAACTGGAATTCCATCACCTCCACTAGCTTTGTTCATAGAGATGGTTCCTAAGACCCACTTGACTTCACATTCTAGGATGTCCAGCTCTAGGTAAGTGTGAGTGATCATACCTTCATGATTATCTGAGTCGTGAGCATCTTTTTTTGTACAGTTCTTCTGTGTAGTCTTCCACCTCTTCTTAATATCTTCTGCTTCTGTTAGGTCCATACCATTTCTGTCCCCTTTTGTGCCCATCTTTACATGAAATGGTCCCTCGGTATCTCTAATTTTCTTGAAGGAATCATTAGTCTTTCTCATTCTATTGTTTTGCTCTATTTCTTTGCATTGATCGCTGAGAAAGGCTTTCTTGTCTCTCCTTGCTATTCTTTGAAACTCTGGATTCAAATGGGTATATCTTTCCTTTCTCCTTTGCCTTTCACCTCTCTTCTTCTCTTCTTTTCACAGCTATTTGTAAGGCCTCCTCAGACAGCCATTTTTCATTTTTCATTTCTTTTTCTTGGGTATGGCCTTGCTCCCTGTCTCCTGTACAATGTCATGAACCTCCATCCATAGTTCATCAGGCACTCTGTCTATCAGATCTAGTCCCTTAAATCTTTTTCTCACTTCCACTGTATAGTCATAAGGGATTTGATTTAAGTCATACCTGAATGGTCTGGTGGTTTTCCCCACTTTCTTCAATTTAAGTCTGAATTTGGCAATAAGGAGTTCATGATCTGAGACACAGTCAGCTCCCAGTCTTGTTTTTGCTGACTGTATAGAGCTTCTCCATCTTTGGCTACAAAGGATATAATCAATCTGGTTTTGGTGTTGACCATCTGGTGATGTCCATGTGTAAAGTCTTCTCTTGTGTTTTTGGAAGACGATGATTGCTATGACCAGTGCATTCTCTTGGCAGAACTCTATTAGCCTTTGCCCTGCTTCATTCTGTACTCCAAGGCCAAATTTGCCTGTTACTCCAGGTGTTTCTTGCCTTCCTACTTTTGTATTCCAGTCCCCTATAATGAAAAGTATATCTTTTGGGGGTGTTAGTTCTAGAAGGTCTTGTAGGTCTTCATAGAACCGTTCAGCTTTAATTTCTTCAGCATTACTGGTTGGGGCATAGACTTGGATTACTTTAATATTGAATGGTTTGCCTTGGAAACGAACAGAGATCATTCTCTTGTTTCTAAGATTGCATCCAAGTACTGCATTTCGGATTTCTTTGTTGACCATGATGGCTACTCCATTTCTTCTAAGGGATGCCTGCCCACAGTAGTAGATATAATGGTTATCTGAATTAAATTCACCCATTCCAGTCCATCTTAGTTAACTGATTCCTAGAATGTCAATGTTCGCTCTTGCCATCTCCTGTTTGACCACTTCCAATTTATCTTGATTCATGGACCTAACATTCCAAGTTCCTATGCACTATTGCTCTTTACAGCATCGAACTTTGCTTCTATTACCAGTCCTGTCCACAACTGGGTGTTGATTTTGCTTTGGCTCCATCTCTTCATTCTCTCTGGAGTTATTTCTCCACTGATCTCCAGTAGCATATTGGGCACCTACTGACCTGTGGAGTTCATCTTTCAGTGTCCTATCTTTTTGCCTTTTCATACTGTTCATGGGGTTCTCAAGGCAAGAATACTGAAGTGGTTTGCCATTCTCTTCTCCAGTTTACTGTAAATAAGTATATATAAAAACAGCTTAAACATGAGAAGAGACTTGGGATAGTTATAAAATGGACATCTGTTTTACTTTTTCTTTGAGGTGAGGTGAGGTGAAGTTGCTCAGTTGTGTCCAACTCTTTGCGAACCCATAGATTGTAGCCTACCAGGCTCCTCTGTCCATGGGTTTTTCCAGGCAAGAGTACTGGAGTGGGTTGCCATTTCCTTCTCCAGAGGATCTTCCCAACCCAGGGATCGAACCTGGGTCTCCCACATTGTAGGCAGACGCTTTACCGTCTGAGCCACCAGGAAAGCCTAAGCCAAGCTATTACTATTAGTCCTAGATGGTATTAAATTAAATTTCTTTATAGAAGGCAAAACAAAGCTAGTGGATTAAAAAAAAAAAAAAAAAACTCCCTTCCACTATTCGTCCTGCTAGCAAGATATCTGGAATAGCTAGTCCTGGGCTGATGCAAGAATAAGGCAAGGACATGATCAAGGGCCTAGATTTTTAAAATCTTCTTTCTCCAATATTTTAGAGTCTTACTTAGTCCTCATGGCTTCTAAAATTTAACACTGTACTTATAGCGTAGGAAGAAAGTACACAGGGAACAGGACAAATGATGCTGGACAATTTCCTTTCAAAAGGCTTTCCTAGAAGTATCACCTAGTACTTCCTATTTGCTTTACATTTGCCACAACTTCTCCTATCTGCTTAGGAAATTGGGATTTTTTTTTTTTCTTCAACATATTCCTACCAATCAGGCTTCTCTGAATAAGTAGAAAACAATAATTTGGGGGACAAAGCTGATGATGTCAGTCACAGACATTATCAACCCAAATAGATTTCACCATGAATTCTCTTGATGACAAGGAATTCTTTTTGTGTGGTTGTGGGGAGGCATGCTCTGTGATTACCTTGTCAGGGGACATTTGGCAATATCTGGAGAAGTGTTTAGGGGAGAGGTGAGTACTGGAATCTAGTGGTGAGAGGTCATGGATGCTGCCGAACATTATGTGATACCCAGGACATTGTCCAACAATACATAATTTCTGGCCTGAAATGTCAATAGTGCTGAGCTTGAAAAAGCCTGGTCTATACTACCTAGCATCAAAATGTGATCTCCAAGGGTAATGATAAAAGAAATGCGAGATGAAGAAGTAGGTGGAGGAGCAAAACTTTAGCTACCATGTGTGAAAGTTGCTCAGTTGTGTCTGACTCTTTGTGACCCCATGGACTACACAGTCTGTGGAATTCTCCAGGTCACAATACTGGAGTAGGTAGATGTTCCTTTTGTCAGGGGATCTTCCCAACCCAGGGATCAAACCCAGGTCTCCCACACTGCAGACGGATTCTTTATTACCTGAGCCACAAGGGAAGCCCATACACAGAACTTGTTTTCAAATAATCTGAAATATTGTGTGACTTGTCAAATACAGAAGCAAATTCTCAATAGTTCTTCAGAAGGTAAACATGAAACAATGTTTGAATTTTGTAATGATGAATATACTAAGATTTTACAATCATTTGAACTTTCCAACAGCAAAAAATTAGGCATCTTTTTACAGAACTGAATATACTCGCTTGCTGTTGTTTAGTCATCCAGTTGTGTCCGACTCTTGCAGCCCCATGGATTGCACTTTTCAAGGCTTCATGTCCCTCATCATCTCCCTGAATTTGCCCAAGCTCATGTTCATTTCATCAGTGATGCCATCCAGTCATCTCATCCTCTGATACCCTCTTCTCCTTCTGCCCTCAATCTTTCCCAGCATAAGGAACTTTCCAATGAGTCAGCTGTTTGCATCAGATAACCAAAATACTGGAGTTTCAGATTCAGCATCAGTCCTTCCAAGTATTCAGGACTGATGTCCCTTGAGATTGACTAGTTTGTCCAGGAGACTCTCAGAAATCTTCTCCAGCATCACAGTTCCAAGGCATCAGTTCTTCAGTGCTCTGCCTTCTTTACAGCCCAGCTCTTACAACCATATGTGAACACTGGGAAGCCCATAGCCTTGACTATATGGACCTTTGCTGGCAGAGTAATGTCTCTGCTTTTCAACACACTATCTGGGCTTGTCACAGCTTTCCTGTCAAGAAGCAATTTTCTTTTGATTTTCTGGCTGCAGTCACCATCTGTAGTGGTTTTAGAGCCCAGGAAGAGGAAATCTGTCACTATTTCTACCTTTCCCCCTTCTATTTGCCATAAAGTAATGAGACTGGATGCCATGATCTTAGTTTTTTGTTTTTTTTTTTAATATTTAATTTTAAGCCAGTTCTTTCACTCTCCTCCTTCACCCTCATCAAGAGGCTCATTAGTTCCTCTTCGCTTTCTGCCATTAGAGGGGTATAATCTGCATATCTGAGATTGTTGGTGCTTCTCCCGCCTATGTTGATTCCAGCTTATAACTCATCCAGCCCAGCATTCTCATGATGTGCTCAGCTTATAGGTTAAACAAAGAGTGACAGCAGATAGCCATATCATACTCCTTTCTCCATCTTGAACCAATCAGTCATTCCATACAGGATTCTGTTGCTTCTTGACCCACATACAAGTTTCTCAGGAGACAGGTAAGATGGTCTGGTATATCCGTTTCTTTAAGAACTTTCCAGAGTTGTTGTGATCGACACAGTCAAAGGCTTTGGCGTAGTCAATGAAACAGAGGTACATGTTTATCTGGAATTACCTAGCTTTCTCAATGATCCTGCAAATGTTGGCAATTTGATCTCTGGTTCCTCTTCTTTTTCTAAACCCAGCTTGGACATCTGAAAGTTCTTGGCTTGCATAATTCCAAAGCCTAGCATGCAAGATTTTAAGCATTACCTTACTAACATGGGAGATCAGTGCAATTGTCCTTTGGTTAGCACATTCTTTAGTACCATCCTAAAGAATGTACTTGGTACAAGGTGTCAATTTGTGAAGCATTCTTTATATTGTAAACTTTTGAAATGTAAGAGCATATTTAAACCAGATCAACATGGATGTCATTTCTAACTCTTTAATATAAACCATTTTTAGACAGACTATCAAAGTGAGTCAAAAGGAGCCACTAGTCTTTGTGCCAGGTAATGTATGTACCAAGAAAAATGTGATGTATAGTAATTGCCTTCTGCTAGGCTTTGCTATGCATTCTGGTGGAGGAAGAGGAGTAACTGGTCTTAATATTCTCTGAACTATACTAGTGTAGTCTCTGAACCACCCATCAAGACTGAGCTCAATTAGCATTGTGTTGCAATGAACCGTGAAAATTATATTTTGTAAACAGTGTGGTAAAACTGTGACCCAATCAGAAGCATTGTGTTGCCAGTTTATGATTTTCCTATCCTGGCCTCTTTTTATAATCCAAGTTAACACATAGTAACCCTGAACTCACACTGCAGGTGTACTGACTCCCATTGTTTTAAATCAGCAGTAAGAGCAGAATTAACGTTTTACACAAATGTAGTGTTCTTGCCTGGAGAATCCCAGGGACGGGAGAGCCTGGTGGGCTGCCATCTATGGGATCGCACAGAGTCAGACACGACTGAAGCAACTCAGCAGCAGCAGCAGCAGGAATATTTTTATTCTTTTTCCTTTAATATCTCTCTCGTCTTTTATCTTTGTTCAGTTTAGCTCAGTCGCTCAGTCATGTCTGACTCTTTGCGACCCCATGAATCACAGCACGCCAGGCCTCCCTGTCCATCACCAACTCCTGGAGATCACCCAAATTCATGTGCATCAAGTCGATGATGCCATCCAGCCATCTCATCCTCTGTCGTCCCCTTCTCCTCCTGCCCACAATCCCTCCCAGCATCAGACTCTTTTCCAATGAGTGAACTCTTCGCATGAGGTGGCCAAAGTACTGGAGTTTCAGCCTCAGCATCAGTCCTTCCAGGGAACACTCAGGACTGATCTCCTTTAGGATGGACTGGTTGGATCTCCTTGCAGTCCAAGGGACTCTCAAGAGTCTTCTCTAACACCACACTTCAAAAGCATCAATTCTTCGGCACTCAGCTTTCTTCACAGTCCAACTCTCGCATCTGTATATGACCACAGGAAAAACCATAGCCTTGACTAGACGGACTTTTGTTGGCAAAATAATGTCTCTGCTTTTTAATATGTTCTTTCCTTCCAAGGAGTAAGTGCCTTTTAATTTCATGGCTGCAGTCACCATCTGCAGTGATTTTGGAGCCCCCCAAAATAAAGTCTGACACGGTTTCCACTGTTTTCCAATCTATTTGCCATGAAGTGATGAGACCAGATGCCATGATCTTCATTTTCTGAATATTGAGCTTTATGCCAACTTTTTCACTCTCCTCTTTCATGTTCATCAAGCGGTTTTTTAGTTCCTCTTCACTTTTTGCCATAAGGTCGTGTCATCTGCATATCTTTGTAGTTATTTGCTATTTCTCATTTATTTTTGGTAAAATGGATGATTATGATTTATAACAAAATATCCTTGAGAATGCAAATGAATAACTATCCTATATAATTATAATCAGAAAATGCAAATACTTGATAAATTTAGGGTAAATATCTGTCTATATAACATTTGTGATCCATATGAGGAATTCCTTTGTAAACATATGTTAAAAATTAATTCCAATTTTTTTGTATTTCAGTGACTCTCCTTAATGAGGGTTTTGTAATTTACAATATAAATATATTTTGAGAGTCTATTAAATTATACACTTCTCCTAAAAGGAGCAAGTCACATCCACTGAATGCATACAACTATTGCTTTTATAATCTTCATTTTAAACAAATAATCTTTATATCAGTATTCTATCTTTTATAGCATGTTAGCTTTCTTTTGCTATTTAAATGCAATATTTATGAAAACAGAAAATACTTATTTCCTCTGCATTTCTTTCCATTTGTTGTTATTATGGCATTTATATTAGACCTTTTTCCATTGAAAGAGTAGCTAAATTTTGGGAAAAAAATGGTGATATAGTCTCAGTTTGTAAAAATATTTTAAATGAATGGAGAACTTATTAAGTTATAAGATGATCACATTATTTGGTGATCTATGACAACTCATCTCTGAAGTACATCATGTTATAACACAGAGCCACTTACTTTGGACAAAGTCACTTTCAGGAATGGTTTTATTACCATGAAAATGAATAGATGTACTGGCTCTAAAGTGC
This sequence comes from Ovis canadensis, assembly GCF_042477335.2. NCBI lineage: Eukaryota > Metazoa > Chordata > Mammalia > Artiodactyla > Bovidae > Ovis > Ovis canadensis. Next base: position 51,749,243 of record NC_091262.1, read on the forward strand.
CACCGTTGCCCTTTATGAGAATCATGAACTAGATTAGCTGGCACGCTTGCTTCCCTCACTCTTTATGAGCCTTAAGTGTTTTGGGGTATTTTCAACATTTTTATCTAGATGATGTTATTTTCAGAAAAATCCTGTAACATTTTCCATGTAGGCAAGGAAAACATGAACACTGAACTTGCTTAATAAAAGTTCTGTCATGAAAATGCATTTGAATATATTTGTTTAGCAATCCTAACAAAATTATCTTTAGACTTTGCCCAGAGAAATCTTTTGAGGTTTCACATTATGGTTAAGGTACAAAAGCCTGAATGCAGAAAAAAAGTGATCAGAAAATAAAGAGGTTTAAAATAATGAAAAATATTTGTTCATTTGGGTCCTTGATTAAAATTAAGTACTGCAATTCTGCAGAATATAACTATATTTATATAGTTATATAAAAGCAAATATTAGTCATAAGAGATCAGTTGTCTAAGTAGAGAAACACAGGGTGTTTTTTTTTTTCCTATTTTTTCCTGTGGTTGGTGTTAATATACATATATTTAAGAGTGCCTTATTCTCAAAACAATTCAACTGTAATTTGTATATACCTGATATTTTATGTAATGTGCTAAAAGAAATGTTATTCACATAAAAAGAGCATTGCAGAAGTGAACCTGATATGTAATTAGTGAAAATTACTTTTGTGGGTTAAATAGATTTCAAATATTCTTATGGAAATTGGTTAGACTAAAATTTTGAGGGAATCACCTTCCTCTACATCTTTTTTGCTTCTGCTTTTCAAAGAAGCTAACAGTACTACTTAGTTGTATAGCTTTCTAAGATTTTTTTATACTCTTCATATTAAATATAAAGTGATACACTTCACTAATTATATGTGCAAAGGGTTCTCTATCAGGAAAATGTCAGCATGAAAACTCTCTTCCCACCAAGGAGTCTCTCCATTACTGAAGGTCAGTTGGTAGAGGTTATTATGTCCCTAGTAATAACAATTTGATCCTTTGTTTCCTTTGTTATATTTTTGTTCTCTCCACTGTTAAATGAACCTCAGCTGAAAACTATGAAATCAAAACTGCAGTACCTTAACAGAAGAGAAAAAATGACATGGGGCAGTCTCTCAGCATCAAAGCATCAGGGGTATATCTTTTCAAAATGAAAAATATAGCTCATCTGGTTAACATAAAGGGCAGCAAGTTTTTTTTATAGATGAAAAATGGAGGCAGCAAAGTGGTGGTTGTCAAGCAGATGCCAAAGTCTCAACTTCTCTGTTACATGATCAAATATATATTAAGTCTACACAACAAATGCAGTTATCACAGGATCCAACATATTGTATCAAAGAGAGGCCAGTCCTCATCCCAAGTAGACGTATTTCTTTTTGTTAAATTTTATTTCATACTTGCAGACTTCCTAACCAGCAAGGAGAAAAATAGGGGTGGGGGAGTTGAAGATGAGTCTTGAAATATGAGGAGAGTGAGTGAAGTAAATGCCACTGTATAAGAGCTTGAAGTCATGACCTTGTGGATGACTTTTTGTAGGGATGGGGCATTTCCACACAAGAGGTAAAAACAAGTGGATTTTTTTGTTTTAATTCTGAGTTCTAAACATCCATTCTCTCTTAGTTCCTTCTTTGACATTTCTGCTACATTGGCCAACAGAATATTCACAATAGTTAGATCTTCTTGGCACACGGAACAGGGACTTTCATTTAACAACACACACTTCACAAATATGCATTGTCAGTTCCTCAAGCCCTCCTCTCAGTGTATGTGATATGTGTGTAAAGGGATATATGCCATCAACTGTGTTAATAAAAGTTAGTTTTGAAGTATTAGAGAAATATTGGTTTTTATATCAGTTGCCTAGAAAGCTAGCTGTACAGATATATATATCTCCAACTTAAGTAAAAGCAATGTTTAGATTCAATTGCAAAGCATGCCATTTATCCATCAGGATGTCACCAACTGAGTAGAGGGGATAATTTGTATTTAAGTTTAAACTTTAGAGGAACACAGTCAAATAGAAAATTCTGTCATTATGGAAATTTATATAATAATGAAACAACCTTTTAAATGTGCCTAGAAAAACTGTGGTGTGCATTCTTTCTTTGATTTTGATTAATTTAACTATAAATGTAAATAGATGTGTGTCTATTTACTATCTACTGGAGAGCATACCTTCAGAGGATCAAAAGGACAACAATGCTAATTCCCAAATAGTTGGAAACATCAAATCTATTAGAACAGATTTTATAGATATAAACCTATTTTGGAATAGAACTAAGGTGACACATTTTTAATATAGCCTTGTTCATATGTAGCAACCTCACCAATTGCATTTTCTAGTAAGTATATATCTAAAGGAATTCTAGGGGCTTCCCAGGGACTTCCCAGGTGGCTTCCTAGGTGGCTCAGTGGTAAACAATCTTCCTGGCAAGGTAGGATATCCAGGAGTTGCAGGTAGATCCCTGGGTTGGGAAGATCCCCTGGAGGAAGAAAGGACAACCACTCCAGTATTCTTGCCTGGAGAATCCCATGGACAGAGGAGCCTACCGGGCAACAATCCATGGGGTTGCAAAGAGTCATACAAAACTGAGCAACTGAGCAACTGAACAAACATACAAGTCAACAAATTCATAGAGCATAATTTTATTAGGAATCCTGAGAATTCATAGATCAGTTGATTGTAGGACCTAAGAAGCAGATTATTTAATGAAGAACAAAACAAATAAAAAACTAACCAAGATAAGTGCAGGTGAAATAAGATCTTTAATATACATCAAGCAAAGTTCTGTAGGAGAATTGGTGTGTTTAATTCCATTGTCATATAAAATAATTTGCTTCCTAGAAAAAGTGGTATTTGTGGTGATGAAGAGAGTAAAAGAAGTTAACTACATAGGAAAGAAACTTAGCAGCATGAATGTGTTATATTTATGGAAGTTTGGAAATTATTGAATGGGTGCAGTTTAAAAGTAATGCTAATAAGTAATTTGGCATCAGGACATATCCTAGATGTTATGCCCAGAAATTTGAAACTTATTCTGTGAACGATAGAATCCAGGAATATTTTGATAAGTGTAATAACATAATTTAATCTATGATTCAGGATACTAACACTATAGCAATGTATAGGGGTGATTGCCAAGGTAAGAAATGGAAGCCAAGGAAACAACTGAAGAAGCTACTAAATGTAAGTAAGATACTAGCCTGAACCAGCCTAGTGTTTTAGAAGGAATGTAGAATAAAGGATAACTTTGTAGGACCTGCAAGAGTTTGGAGTTGATCATTCAAGTCAGACAACTTCAGGAAAGAAAGAAGTCAAAAGATAGCTTTTGCCATCTAATATCAAAGCTTGACACAAAAGGTGATGTCCCTAAGAGAAAGTTTGGTTTTCGTTTATGTAATTCTTTATTTTGCTTCTTTTTAATTTTGTGGTTTCTTTAACTGGTGTAAGTATGGCATCTTTGTGAAGCCTTTGTAGAAACTGATGATTAAAGGTAAAGAACATGAATTAAACAGACATACAATTCACAAAGTAAAATTCCAATAATAGTTATATTATAAAATATATTGTGGAGTTAATGCAAACTCAGTTAAAAATTCAAGCAGTGCAAAGATGTGTAAAGCAAAAATGAAAAGCAAAACTACCCTCATCTCTATCCTTTCCACCATCCTACCTATTAAGGGTTTCTACTGTTAATAATTTGCACTGTTTGCTACTATAACTTTTTCTACATAAGTGTAAATACATTTTTAAAGTGCTAATAATTTCTTTTAACTATGCATTTGTATGCATAAACACCCATAATGCATATATAATACTGGTGCTACTGAATTACATACCTGCTAGGGTTGCACAGTGCCACAGCCCTGTAGATGTGTAATTTATATTTATACAAATAGAATAATTTTCACTCAAAGAAACAATTTATCAATATATCAAATACCCTTTTCATGTCAACATATATAGATCTATATGATATATAGATATATTTCATTATATCATTCCGTAACACAGATATATCCCTATTTAACTATTCTTTCTGTAATATACATTTAGGTTGTTTAAAATGTGTTTATATTACAAATAATAGTGATAATTTAACACCTTGATATCTTTAAGAATATTTTCCTTGTTAAAAAACAAAATCATTGTTTTAATATAAGTTCTACTGAGAAATATATAAATTAGGCAACATTAAAATATTAGTATGCAAATAAAAATTTAAATGTATTTTCCTTTACTTATAGTTTTTAGAAGCTCTTGTGAAGAAAACAGATAACAGTAGAAATGATCACATATGAACTTTAAAAAACAAAGATTTTAAAATGTTCTGGTGTATTATTTTCAAAATGATCTCACTTTTAATTGTTGGAAAGTCATTATCTATGCATATGGTATATGATATTGTATTTTGTATCTAACCATCCAGATAGCTTCTATGCAATGCTGACGCAGCCTTTACACACACACATGCACAATTTGAGTCCTTTCAGAGGGAGAGGGAGAGGGTGGGATGATTTGGGAGAATGACATTCTAACATGTATACTATCATGTAAGAATTGAATTGCCAGTCTATGTCTGACGCAGGATGCAGCATGCTTGGGGCTGGTGCATGGGGATGACCCAGAGAGATGTTATGGGGAGGGAGGTGGGAGGGGGGTTCATGTTTGGGAACGCATGTAAGAATTAAAGATATTAAAATTTAAAAAATAAAAAACTAAAAAAAATAAAAAAATAAATAAAGTCATAGGACAATCAAAAAAAATGTACCATTTAAATGTGATATGTTCTATTTGAAGTTCAATGTATGAAATAACTACACAATTGCAGTTCAGAGAATCCCCTTTGAATAAATGTGAATATAAGCTTCACCTTGTGAATATTCAGAAATTGAATCTCAGGAAGAAACTTACTCCCAGTAAACACTGTTTTTATAAGGAAAATGTGGATCTAGGACATGACTATTTTCAGAATGATGCAAATTTACTGACACAACCAAAATACAAGTTAGGTTAGTGAGAATTGCAAAAAGCTTTCTATTTGTGCAAATGTAATTCTTCCCTGGCAGAGAATTTGATGCTGTGATTTCTTTTTTCAGTTCTTTCTGCTTAATTCTAATTTGTAATCACCCCTTTCCAAATATATAATAATAGTAACCAATTCTTCTGAAGATGGAAAATGAAACTGTGATAAGCTATCATTATTTTGGAGGCCATATATGTAAACTATACACATCCAAATAATCCTCTGCCAATGCTATGTTCCTTTGGTCTCAAATCACAAAAGAGAAAGAATTATGCATTATCTTTTTTCTCATATTTGAGATCCCTAAAATTTGGAAACAGAAATAAGGAAGTTATGTTTTGTTGAGCAGGAACTACACTTAGAAGAGAGACCAGCCCACCTACATCATGCAGTTTTCTTCATCTGCTTTAACAAACTGGACGGCATATGTGCCTTCATGTGAGACTAGATAAATATATCCCTTGAACACATGGCATTGGTCAATCAAAATGTCTTGCTGAGTCAAAGACACAAGTGGAATTTACTCATCCTTGTGGATCCCATAAATCAGGTTTAGTCCCTACTCATCCTATCCTGAAAATTCTAATGTCTTCCAGTGCAACTTCTGTGTTGTTATACTGAATTTGGAAGTTTCAATGTGTACTAACTTCAGAACTATTTCCCTTTTTCTGTGGATTTCTTTTTTCTAAATTATATCAATGTTCACTTATGTTATCAATCTGTACATTACAGTATGATATGATGAAATTATTGCCAATCAATATCTGCTTATCTTTATTTTTTTTTTTGAAGTATAGTTGATTTGTGAATTCCCTGGTAGCTCAGCTGGTAAAGAATCTGCCTGCATTTCAGGAGACAGTGGTTCAATTCCTGGGTTGGGAGAATCCCCTGGGTAAGGGATAGGCTACCCACTCCAGTGTTCTTGGGCTTCCCTGGTGGCTCAGATGCTAAAGAATCTGCTTCCAATGTGGGAGGCCTGGGTTTGATCCTTGGGCTGGGAAGATCCCTTGGAAGAGGACATGGCAACCCACTCCACTATTCTTGCATGGACAGTCCCCATGGACAGAGGAGCTTGGCGGGCTACAGTCCATGGATTCACAAAGAGTGGGACAGGCCTGAACAACTAAGAACACAGCCCATAGTTGATTTACAATGTTGTGTTAGTTTCAGGCATACAGTATAGTGATTCACTAAATATATTCTTCTTCAGGTTCTTTTCCCTTATAGGTTATTATAAAATATTGAATATAGTTTAGTTCCCTGTGCTGTATACAGTAGGTCCTTATTGGTTATCTATTTATGTATAGATGCTTTAATCCCAAACTCCTAATTTATCCTCTCCCCATCTCTTCCCCTTCACTTTTTGAATTAAAGTTCACCAGAGTGAAAACCCAGAAATGCACAGATAATTCTGTTTAGCCTTCAGCTGTGGGCACAGCCGAGGGGAAGAAAATGCAATTTTCTTTTACAGTTCCAGTTACCATATGAAAGCTTTCTGTTAATTATGAGACTCAATACATTTCACAGAGGTTTAACAGATGGACCCAAGTGTCCATCAATAAGAAACTAAGCAAATGCATTTGGCATGGTATTAGGCAATTTGAAGAAGGAAAAGGAGAGGAAGAGGAGGAAAAAAACAAGAAAAAATGGGAGAATGATGCCCCCAACTGTGGAGAAATACAGGGTGGGAGAGAAAAGGGGAGGTATGTATACACACACATTCTCTGTTTATTAATAAAAACATAATGACCATATTCAATTGTACATGTATACAAAAATGTGAGACGTTAATATAGGAAACCAAGAGCAGTTGCTGCTGAGGAGAAATCTGGTATGTGTAGTCAGAGGAAGCCTTCTCTTTACTGGCAAACCATTTGGCATGGCAATAAAGAGTTTATCTGCGATGCAGGAGACCTAGGTTCAAACCCTGGGTTTGGAAGATCCCCTGGAGAAGGGAATGGCAACCCACTCCAGTATTCTTGCCTGGAGAATTCTATGGACAGAGGAGTCTGGCAGGCTACAGTCCATGGGGTCACAAAGAGTCGGACACAACTGAGTGACTATCGCTTTCATGCTCTATTTTTTGTTCCATCCATATATCACCTTTCCAACTGCATTTTAAATAAAAACATCTCCCTCTCTCTCTCTGTTTAAACACACACACACTCACAAATGTGGGCAGAAAGACTCCCACAATCCTCTGAGGAAATAATATTATCCCCAATTTATAATGACTGAAATGAAGCTGACTAGTTTCAAGTCTGAGGTCACATAATTAGCATGTACTGCAGTAAGAATTCGAACACAGGTCAGTCTGATTCCAGAGGCTCCATTCTCTCATCATACCAACTTGCATCTTCCATTAATGGAAGTGTTTCCCAACATTCTTTCACTTTCTTGCTGTTACTGTTTATAATTACCCATCTGGACATTTCATTGACTCTTAAGATTTGAATGTGCACCTCTATAGGGATGACACTTAAAGCAGTATCTCCAGTCCTGGTATTTCTCATCTATTGCAGTCCATGTGGACAGGAAACTGACTCTCAATAGTCAACTAGGTGGCCAGCCATTAGGTTGACAATGATCTTAACTGGAGTAATTTCTCCCATCCCAAATCACTGTGTTTGTTATCTAGCTACCCTATAATGTCACCCGTTACACAAATCTTTACATTACCAGGCTAAATATTTTGAAATCATTTTTTTTCCCTTCGTTCCTCACTGTAAATTTTGATCTGTTATTGAGTTATTCCACTTATCACTTTTATCTCCTTCACATTTGTCTCTTCTTATCCATTTTTACTGTTGAGATTTTTACCCAAGGACTTAATCCCTACATTTTGATTAATGAAATAATCTCCCAGTTAGTGTTCCTATTTCTAAACTCTGTCTTCAAATTCATGTCTTATAAAACTGTTGATATTTCTGTCAATATTTTATTGCATACAAAAATCTTTCTGACAAAAAGTTAAGATAATTATGTTAAGTAATAAAACGTGGAATATTCTAGACTTTCTAAAACTAGTGTATTAAATTTGGACTCCTACAGTTCCATTGTGATGCTTTCTTCAACATGTATATTACTTCTTACCATTTGATTATAACTAAGCTCACTAAATGAAGATTCACTGCATCTTCTTAAGCGAAGCTTCACTTTAAGGAAATCCTCCATTAGCACATAAATATACACATAGAACCATCATTTTTTATATTTACAAGACACAAGAGATCTGTTCTATCATTTTGGTTTCATTGTTACATGGCCCATACTTAGATCAGCAAAAAACTAAGTCATAAGCAAGGTTTTTCTGTAGCAGTATGAAGGATAGAAAGCGAAAACTTTTGAACAAAAATAGATTAATCAATTTTGACAGAGGCTAGGTATGAAAAGTTGATGTGAAAACAACAACAACAACAACAACAAATATTTAACTGGATGTAGAAATCAAGTAGATATTGGTGTCCCTTAAGACAGCAGTTCCAAACCTTTTTGGCACCAAGGATCAGTTTCATGGAAGATTGTTTCTCCACAGACGAGTGGTTGAGGGGGGTAGTTTGGGGATGATTTAAACACATTACATTTATTGTGCACTTTATTTCTGCTGCTACTGCTACTGCTAAGTCACTTCAGTCGTGTCCGACTCTGTGCAGCCCCAGAGATGGAAGCCCACCAGGCTCCCCCGTCCCTGGGATTCTCCAGGCAAGAACACTGGAGCGGGTTACCATTTCCTTCTCCAGTGCATGAAAGTGAAAAGTGAAAGTGAAGTCGCTCAGTCATGTCCGACCCTCAGTGACCCCATGGACTGCAGCCTACCAGGCTCCTCCATCCATGGGATTTTCCAGGCAAGAGTACTGGAGTGGGGTGCCATAGCCTTCTCCAGTACTTTATTTCTATTATTATTATATCAGCTCCACATAAGATCATTAGGCATTAGGTCCTGGAGTTTGGGGACCCCTGCTATTAGAGAATAGTTTCAGGGGAAGTGTAAAAGTAGAAATTAATTGGAGTAAAAGAATGGAGAATGAGCAGCTACTAGTAGTCTGAGTTAGCAGAACATGTATGTGTGTGTGTGGGGGGGTTCGCGCACATGTTTCAGTCATTCTTTGTGACTCTGTGGACTATCACCCACCAGGCTCCTTTGTTCACAGGATTCTCCAGGCAAGAATACTGGAGTGGGTTGCCATTCTTTTCTCCAGGGAATCTTCCCAACCCAAGGATCAAACCCAGGTCTCCTGAATTGCAGACAGATTCTTTACTATCTGAGCCACCAGGGAAGCCCGAGTTAGTAGAACAGTGGTTTTCAAAGCTGATCAGTTATCAGAATCACATGGGGACATTTTAAAACCCACCAATGCCTGTGCTGTATTCCAGAGCAATTACATCAGAATTTCTCAGGAAGGGGATTGGTTGTCAAGAGCTACCAAAGTTTTCCCAGGTGATTCTAATATTTAGTCAGTTTTGAAAACCAATGTGTGGGGTATTATTTTCAAGAACTTGGGTGCAAAGGAAAGGAGAGGAAACTGAGAGAGGAAAATACAAGACTTGACAATAGGAATTATCTTCTGAACAGAAGTTGAAGATATTTGGGATTAGAGTCCAGGTTATAGAAGAAATGAAAGTATAGACATCAGAATCACTGGTTGGAAACTCATCGTTGAAAAGAAAAATGATGAACAGCTCATCTTCTGTGACTGGAGAATGAGATGGGAAAGTGAGTAAAATTATAGTTCTGTGGTTTTTAATTTTCACTTGTTTCATAAGGAGATTAGGACAGGAAGTTGAGGGAATTTGACTGATAGCCACAAGTTTTGCTAAGATTATATTTATCTTCTGCAGTAGGAGTGGCAGTAATGTGAGGCATATGAAAACATTGGTAAAAAATTGGAATAACTCACATGGGGAAGGTGACTGTTCAAGGTAACTTTCAGGAAGCTCATAATGATCAGGTGAGATTCAGAGCACCATAATCTAGGTAAATGTATAATTTTCTCCAATGGCATTTTAGTATTGAGGTACAGGAGGAGAAGAATGTTGAGAGCCATCCAATACTTGTAGTTGTCAGGGAAAACACGACTTAAGAAAAAAAAAGACTTAAACGTTGAGGATACTATCATAAATCTGCTTGACACAGACCATCATTTGAATAGATGGAAAGTTGATGTAATTTGAAATAGTTTGGAATGAAGTAATGTTCAAGAAGGTCGTGGACACTGCAAACCAAGTAGTTCTATGATGTGAAGTGTGGGAGAAAATAAACTTAAGCCAAATAGTTTGAAATTATATTATGTTTATTAAACTAGATATTATCCAAAGGAATAGCAAATGCCAAATGAGAGAGAGTGGAGAGGAATGAAGAGGGAGGGAGAGGGCCAGAGTGAGAGAAAGTGGGAGAAGGAGAGAGAGATGCGAGAATAGGAATAATATCTCACAGGGTTCATAATATCTCATTTCTTCAAATCCCTTTTCTTTGCTTTCCTCAGTTTTCAGTTCTGGTTCTTTTCCCTCTTCCCTCCTTTCAAGTCTAGTGTTTCCCAAGCTTCTGCTCTTGGCTTCCTTTTTTTTTTTTTTTTGTAAGAGTACTAATGACTCCCTCACTGCTACAGTTTTCCATTATTATATTTGATTCCTGTGTTGGGAAGATACCCTGGAGAAGAAAATGGCAACCCACTCCAGTATTCTTGCCTGGAGCATTCTATGGACAGAGGAGCCTGGTGGGCTATCATCCGTGGGATCGCAAAAGACTTGACAGGGTTTAGTGACTAAACAACAGCAGCAATTTCTCCTGAGATTTTCTCTTTGATCCATGGATTATTTAGAAATGTGTGGTTTAGTTTGGGGGATTTGGAGATAATAAAAATTTATATTGCTGCAATGGGTCTTAGTTGTGGCACATGGGATCTTCAATCTTGTGATATGCAGACTCTTTCAGTTACAGCATATGGGATTTAGTTCCCTGACCAGGAATGGAACATGGGCCCCCTGCATTGGCAGTATGGAGTCTTAGCCACAGGACCACCAGGGAAGTCCCTGGAGATTTTTAAAGTATCTTTTCTGTTACTGACATCTAGTTGAATTCCATTTTGATCTGAGGTCCTACGTTGTAAAATTTCAACTTGTACTGATTTGTTAGTTTGTTTTATGATCCATAATATGCTATATCTTGGTGAAAGTGCCATGTGAACTTGAAAATAATGTGTTTCCATTGTTGTTGTGTGGAGTGGACTATAAATGTCAATTAAGTTTAGTTTGTTGATGGCATTAAGTTCTTCTATATTTTTATGGCTACATGTTCAATCTATTACTCCAAAAGAGGGCTGACGTTTGCAACTATAATGGTGGATTTGTCTCTTTCTCTTCTCATTTTCTTCAGTTTTTGCATTGTGTATTAATATTTTGAAATGTTGTTAAGTGCATATACATTAAGATTGGTATGTATTATTGGTAAATTAACCCTTTTATCATGTAGTATTCATCTTTGCATTTATCAGGTAGTGTTCAAATACAACATAGTAGTTGTATTTCCTATGAATTTTACTTTGGAGTTTATATAGTAGGCTTTGGTATTTTGAAAGGGTTTCCCAGGTGGTGCTAGTGGTAAAGAACCTGCCTGCCAATACAGGAGACGAAAGAGACGAAAGTTTTGATCCCTGAGTCAGGAAGATCCCCTGGAGGAGGACCCGGCAACCCATTCCAGTATTCTTGTCTGGAGAATCCCATGGACAGAGGAGCCCTGAGAGCTACAGTCCATAGGGTCACACAGAGTCAGACATGACTAAAGCAACTTAGCATGGACATGCATGCGTGGTATTTTGAAAAGCTTCCCAGGTGATGCTCCTGTGTAGTCAAGATTGAAAACCATTTCTCTTAACAGTTCCAATCTCAGTGAATAACTATAAAGTTAATACTCATCCAACCCTGGGAATCATGATAAGCCCTGAGTTTATCTCTACCTTATTCTCATTCCACAATCAATTAAAAACAAAATACATTCTATCTTTGTAAAAGATCTCTTAACAACATCTCTTCTTAAATGTGTAATAACTGTTTTAAGCTTAACATGTAAAAACAAATTTCTGACATTGCCAATCAAAACTAGACTTGCAAAGTCTAGAATATCATTTTGATATTTCCCTTTCTAAAATGGTACTATAGGGAAAAAATTAATATTGTCAAACTGATTAAAGCTAATTTATTTGATATGGATTAAAAACATCTGGTGGGGTAAATTGGATTTTTAAAATATCTTTTCCTTCCGCTCAGGTTAAATTATTAGATAATAATGTTTAAGATTCTAGTTCTTTGAGTATACTTATATAGAATGACAGAACAAGCAGTTTATAGAACTTGGGTTTAAAAGAAAAAGAGCTTATAAATCTGTTGCTTCATCTCTTTGTCATGAATCAAAAGCAGAAATTTTAAGTGCCAACAGATTGCCTAGGGAAATTTGTCTCATAGTCAAAAGCAGAAAGGAATATTACATTGTGAGTTGGTCTGAGCTTCCCCTTAAGCTTGAGATGGTTTTCTTCTTCTTGCTCTCTTTGAAAAAGAAAAATTAAGTTTAGAGCAATATTCAAAGTTATACTGCCCTTTTTTGTTAATATTGACTCGTAATTTCTGAGTATGTCACTGCTTTGTTCTTTCAAGAAAACCAAGAACTACCCCAATGTGGGTGTCTGACACAGGTTTTCCAAACCTCTTATGGTCCTGAGTCAATGAATTCAATCTTCTCTAATAATATTGTAGCCATGACACCGGTCAGTCACTGCAAGGAAAAAAAATGACTTGTTAGTAGAGAAATATGTGCATATTTGTGCAAATATCAGGATCTATCACATCCAGTGTTTGTTTGGTGATGCTAATACATAATATTCCATTTGTTTACTCTTCTATTAATATGCAAATAGGCAAAAGGAAAGGAAAGAAAATATTCCTCCAGTCATACATGTGGCTGAAAAGGCCTAATCAATACTACATTTACAGTTTCCCTGTAAATCTACATGTTTAGCTTTTAGAAATCTGTCTTTTAAAAATGCTATTTTTCTTAATTTGGAGTTAATCAGCTGAAATAGGTTCATCCCTTTCATTTCATCAGTATCACAAAGTGACTGTCTGGGAGCCTGAGTTCTAATGAGGCAGCCATTCCAAACACGTACAGACAAAGCAGTGGTTTCCCTGGCAACGAGCACCATGAAAAAGCTCTTAGAATAGTTATTCCTACCCTTACACATGAGTCCTTTTCATTTCAGTAAAGCATCCTGTCAGAATGCATTCATCAATGTAATTTACCAACGAAGTTTGCGAGATTAAATCCCTTTCCCCACAAAAATTAAAAAATAAAAACTATAGCTAAAAATCACCAGCTAGGCTGAAATTATACCTGTGCTGTCAAATGATGCTTCAAAGGAAGTAAAGGACATCGTCAGATTCCTGAATTCACTTTGAACCTGAGATTAATTTTCATTTGATTTAATCTGGGGACATAGAAATTAGATACATTGGGAGGAGGGGCAGGTACATTTAATCACTAGCTCTAAAATTATCCTTTGTGATCCAAAAATAATTTTTATTAAATAGAATTTCACAAAACCTTAAGTTGCTATATCCATTAAATTAAGATTTATGATATCCTTTACTCACATTACACTTTTGTTAGTGATGTTTACCAAGAAAAGCAAATTCTGAAAAGGTGATATCTTTTCAACTGATGAACTATGTAAAAGATTCTTGGATGAGATTCTTGAACCCACTTTCCATCTAAGTGTGCAATATAAAAAGGCACAGAAACAGGCAACACCTTGTGTTATGTAGCATTTCAAATAAGATGGGAAAAAACCTGGAAATAAAAGGAGGCTGGTTGAAAGAATTGCCCATAAATAAAATAATTGCAAAACTTTATTTGGCTTATTTTTTTTTTACTAAAAGTCAAATTCCTTGAGTTTAAAATATACCCACTATCTGTAATACAAAATGAGAATAACTCACTTCCAGCATTTCTCAAAATGTTAGCACCCAGCAGATACAGGGAGAGTTTATGTGCTAGTGATTTACCCTGGTAGCTTCGTCGAGCATCTATCTATGCTTGTTTTTTAGCAAACATGCTTCAGCAAAGGAACATTTGTGTTGCCCAGTGCTTTTTTTTTTTTTAACACGGTATCAAAATTACATTTATGTAGATTCAGTTTTATTTCATTGCTAAGAAAAGTCTATATTGCCTTCGCTTTTTTCCCATGACATGCTGAACCTTACAGTAATATTAAGTAAAAACTACCATTACAGAATAAAACACAGGCACGTACAAACACATAATTTAAGGAAGAGGTAAGAAAATAATTTACATTGATAGAGCAGGGCATTCTCACTATTTTTTTCACCTGAAGATTGAAAAGGAAACTCATTTCAGCTTGTAACATTGCACGGATTGCTGCAGACACAAAATGAATCAAATCTCCTGTTGGATTAAATGGGTGGTATTTCTTTTCTTTCCTAGCAAGATAATTCCTTGCTTACTGCTATAGCATGCAAACGCAAATGTTGCCTTTTTCAGAATGGTTTTGAAAAGTGGGTCATTTTACTGTTGTTTGGGGATAATAAAATCACAAATTTCATTAAGCATCAGAAAGGATGTGGAATAAAATGTAGTGGGAAAGAAGTAACAATTTAGGATACAATAGATGAGAATTCCATTACATGAATATTCATCAGTTTCTTAGAATTTGCATCTTATGTACAGGCTTCAGGGGGAAAAAAAAATGTGTGTTTTAAATCTCAGACTTTATCTCTTCCTGCTGCTTTATCTTTTCAACATAGGAAGACATCCACATGACAAAATGTAGAGAACATACTTTTAAATATTCAAATCTGTATACTAATCAATCTGTATCTTTAGTTAACAAACCTTTAAAGATAAGAAAATCACAAAGTTTTTTTTCATCCATTTACTACATTTTTTTTGTTTCTTTTTCAGTGGACATTCACAGCTTTATGCTTATAAGACTGTATATGTTTCAAGTACTTTCATGAAATAAAATATCATAATACACAGTTCTCTACAATTAAAGTTAGTGTGCAAAACCTCAGCTGAAAATTACGTATAAAACTTCCCATTACAGTTTTACAGGTTTAGGTATTCTCTTCACAGTTGAAAAATATAATGCAGATAAAAGTTGAGTGCGCTTCTCTGCCTCCAACTACAACATAAAGTTGATCTTCCATAGCATGTTTCTTAAAAGCAACTCTGAAATAAGTTTCCTCCAGATCCTTTAAATTTTTCACTTTCCCTAATGGCTTGTTGTATCATTCCCCAGCAGAATGACTAGAAAAGCCCTATTGCATTTAATCTAATTAGGGATTTTTGGAAAAACCGAGGTTACATAGTTCTCATTAACTGGTTAAAAAAAAAAATTTGTACCATCTCTAGAGGTATAGAAATAAACAACAACAAGAAAAAAAAAAAAAGGAAAAAGGATGATTCCTTTTAAAGTTTCAGAAATGAATGTAAGTGTTCATATTCTGGTACATTAACAGTTTGTTCCAGTACATTGATATTTTATGTGGAGGCCCTACTCTGCAATTAATATGCCTGATGCAAATTGAAAAACCCATAATCCATCCTTCTCTGTTGGAATGTAAGAGTATATTATTATTGAGAAGCTACAGGATACCAGAGCCATTTTTTAAACTTGAGTGCTCATTACCTTAAATCTGCATATAAAACAGTTTTGCATTCAGACGAGGTAATACATAACGGAATATATTGTGGCACATATAAAAAAAAAAAGTGCTCCAAATAAAAACGACCTGTGGGCTTCCTTTGTAGAAGAAATTTATGCCGTTCCAGGCATTAGGGATTAATGATAGCTAACAGCAAAAGAGGAGAAATGAGCATTAAAATACTGTGCCTAACTTTCCTGACTACCCCAAGGCTACAGGACAAACTGAATTGTCTAAATATCCTTAAAGGTAAGGACCAGGTATTTATCATTAAGCAAATATGGTATTAGGGGATTGCATCTGATTTTGTCACATTAGTATTCAGAATATTTCTTATATAGTTGTGAAGGAGAAAAGACAACCTTAATGGAATAAGAGAGAAGAAAGAAAGAAAAATAAATCCTTTGTTTCTAACAGTTCAGAGAATCTCTTTCCTTGTTTCCAAAATTATGCATACGGTTGTTTTCACAGGACATATAATTCTGCCATTGTCTTCTATGATTTACAAAATCCAAGAATGTAATGAAGGTTTTATTGTACCTTTTTTAAAGGGAAAATTAACCACATACCACTAAGGAAAGAGATTCAAATGTAATATAGTCTCAAAAATTGAAAGATCCCTTGGATACGAGTTTATTTCTTCATGGTTCTCTCTTAAACCTGTTCAATTCACTTGCTTCCTATTTATTTTAATTCACTTGAAAACTGTTCATTTCATTTACTCCCATCACCACCACCTGAGATCTGGGCCTTATTAGCATTTTAGCATTCACATGGACACCTCCTTCTTGGTTCTCTTCCTGTCTATCACTTCAGACATTTAATGCTTCCCACTGGCAGTTGTCAATATAATTGTCTTATTTTACTTACCAAGTGATAAGATTCTTGAGGCGAGAGGCTGTGTGATAAGACCTGTATCTTCCAAAACAATCACAGCAATTCACATTATTCACATGAAATAAATTTTTGTTGAAAAATCATTTTATAGTTATTGATTGTGGCAAACTGATTTTTTTTGCCAGAAGATAAAAGAGAATTCTACATATTGACACTTAGGAGTATCATATGATAATCTTCGTAGTCAAGCATTATAGTTTTCACTTGCTGACAGTCTCAATGTAGTAGTCTAGGACAGAAAATCAGCTAGTGCTTCAGAGAAAAATCAGAGAAAAGAGACATTCTAGGGGCTGTGTGGGCTTCTCAGGTGGTTCAGTGGTAAAGTATCTGCCTGCCACTGGAGGAGATGCAGTTTTGATCTCTGGGTGGGAAAGATCCCATGGAGAAGGAAATGGCAAACCACTCCAGGATTCTTGCCTGGAAAATTCCATGGACGGAGGAACCTGGCAGGCTAGAGTCCATGGGGTTGCAAAGAGTAGGATACAACTGGGAGCACAAGGGACTATGTAAAATCAGATACCTCTGTTTTGGAATACGGAAATTTACATCTGTAAAGACTATCAGTGTGGCCAAGTTGGAGCCTTAATTTAGCTTCAGAGTCAAATTTCTTTCCTCTCATTCCATGGGGTCGCTAAGAGTCGGACATGACTGAGCAACTTCACTTTCACTTTTCACTTTCATGCTTTGGAGAAGGAAATGGCAACCCACTCCAGTATCCTTGCCTGGAGAATCCCGGGATGGTGGAGCCTGGACGGCTGCTATCTATGGGGTCACACAGAGTCGGACACGACTGAAGCGACTTAGCAGTAGCAGCAGCAGCTGATAGCATATTGAAAAGCAGAGACATTACTTTGCCAACAAAGGTCCATCTAGTCAAGGCTATGGTTTTTCCTGTGGTCACATATGGATGTGAGAGTTGGACTGTGAAGAAAGCTGAGCGCCGAAGAATTGATGCTTTTGAACTGTGGTGTTGGAGAAGACTCTTGAGAGTCTCCTGGACTGCAAGGAGATCCAACCAGTCCATCCTAAAGGAGATCAGCCCTGGGTGTTCTTTGGAAGGAATGATCCTAAAGCTGAAACTCCAGTACTTTGGCTACCTCATGCGAAGAGTTGACTCATTGGAAAAGACTCTGATGCTGGGAGGGATTACGGGCAGGAGGAGAAGGGGACGACAGAGGGTGAGATGGCTGGATGGCATCACCGACTCGATGGACATGACTTTGAGTGAACTCCGGGAGTTGGTGATGGACATGGAGGCCTGGTGTGCTGAGATTCATGGTGTCGCAAAGAGTCCGACACGACTGAGTGACTGAACTGAAGTGAACTGAACTGAAACAGATCCTTTACTTGAAATTTCCTTTGATAGAATAAAGTTCATGTTTGTCAAAGTGACTATCACTTTGTCATTATTCAAAAAATACTTTAGAGAAAAGTGGAAATGGCAATGCAAAAATTGAGAGAAAAAACAATAAGGCAGAGTAAGAAGGAAGATTCTCCCATAGATTAAATTCATTGCAAACGTATGTATAATCAGAGAATAAAATTGACCGCCTTATGATTTGACTCATGTGAAAATGATTCTCACAATGAAAATTCTGTTAGTGGCCTTGCACAGTATTTGGCATTTTCACCATTAAAGCAGACTTTTGGTTTCAGATATTGCATCTTATGTCATCTTTACACAAAAAGAGTAAAATTAAAATTATATCAATTCTGTAGGCTATTGCAGAAGATTGGAGGAGGGAAGAAGAGGGAACTGAAAACAGTTATCATAAATTACAGCTAAAGATTTTAGTTTAGACATGAAAAGAGTATTCTGAATGTAAATAACATTACATGTAACACCAAGAGAAGTTACAGAATTGCCTTCCCATGATGACTTTTTAGAATAATATAGCATATTGTAAATCAACTATAGTTTGGTTAAAAATAGTTTAGCTTAACATCTGGCTAGAATGGTAAGGATAGAGATGTGGGCAATAAAAATCCTTAGTGACAAAATTTAAAATCCAAAATTTTAATCCAAAATTTCAATTACTCTTTCTTATAAGGATGGTTCTTTTTTCATACAGATGAGTGCTTTATATATTTCATTAAATTATTTTCAGAATCTGCAAATATCATGAGTTTAGATTTAAAGGCAAGTAGTGCTGTTTATAGAATAAAAGTAGTTTACAATAACCAAGGTGAATTGATGTCATTATGTGATAGCTTTTATTAAGAGAGAGAATGTGTTTGTGTGTGCAAGTGAAATTCACTGGCAAAGAATGCAAATGAATAAGGAAGGAGGCAATGAAATTGCAACTAACTTTTCTTTCTGTCCACTGAGAACTGAACAATTCGAATTTTTAAAATTTACAACAGGAATAGTTATTTCCAGACATGAAGTAAATCATTTTGACTGTTCATGTTGTTAGCTGTGTTAACTGTAATGTGTTACTATAAGATGCTTGGGATATTCCTTTGGCTATGTTCTAAACTTTAGCAATTTTCTCTTTCTAATGTGTATAATCAGAAGCTCTTGAAACAGAAAGACTGTTAATATCATCTCTCAGGCTCACTTCCAACACAATAATTATTTGAAGAATAAAACTGAAGATAGTTTATATCTTCTCCTTGGTGGATTACACTATAAAATCAAAGTGTTTCTACTTCAGTGGATATTGCTACCAGTTAAGGTGATGCGCATTGTTGAGGTACAGTCACTTTGTCTAATCCCCATGTCTAAATTCACTTAATGCCTTAATATGTAGACAAGTCATTCTGTTTCATCATCAGTTAATAGTGGACATATATATCTTTCTAAATAAGCTTAACATAGAAAAAAAAATTAACACTCACCTGAGAATCTATTTATTCTATATGAAATAATTCCTCAGTTTTATCAGTGAGATAATACAAATGATCCGAATGTTGAATCAGATTCATAAGAATTAGGGATTTACCAATCATTTTGAGGACCTAAAGGACTAGAATCTAGAGGCCCAGGAAGAGGCAGCTGGAGGGCTAGGACTCTCTGGGCCTTTTCTTATTACATCAGATAGTCTCTGGGATGTTAATTACATGAAAAGTAAACAGTATCAGTTATGAAACCCCTCCATATTACACTCAAATAGGCATATATTTTCTGGGAATTTATGCCCCCTATGTACATGGCTTCTAGTTGTGTTTAACATAAGGGATGCTAGGTACATCCTGCAAAAATCACCCCACAGATAAGAGCTCTTCCACTAGGTTGATCAGCTTGTTTGCCAAGATGTTTGCAGCTCTCATATTTTAAGTATATTAGTCTGCTAGGGCTACCAGAACCAAGTGTCACAGATGGGGAGACTTAAATAAGAAAAATTTATTTTGTCACAATTCTGGAGGTCCATCATCAAAATGTCAGCAGGTTTGGTTTTTCCTGAGGCTTCTCTCCCTGGTTTGCAGGGGACTAGCTTCTCATGCGTCTGTATGTGGCCTTTTTTCAGAGTGTGACCACCCCAGTTTGGCTTCTCTTTCTCTTCTTATGAAAGAGGATTGAATTAAGATACCACGCTTATGACCTCATTTAACCTAATACCTCTTTAAAAGCCTTATCTCCAAACAGAGTCAGACTGGGAATTAGGGCACCAGCTTATGAAACTGGGGGGACATGATTCAGTCTACAACAACAAAGATATACATGTTTCAGATATCCCCCAGATAAGGGAGAGTATGGACAGCAGACCTGCTTACTATCCCTCAGCTCTTAAAGCCTCAAAAGCCTGAAGAACAGAGAGGTTTCAAAAGAACATCTAAGGAGTGGTAAAGGAGGATAAAAAGCTAAATCTTATCAGAGGCCATGTTGAGAACAACAAAAAGAATGCTTATTGCCAGGGAATTCTGAGATGATATAAAATACTTCATTAATAATGCAAACCTAAACTTCTCTGTAGTAAAAGTATAAAATTCATCTTTTAAAAGCTACCAATGCACCTTTAGTACCTGTAGTATTTAGTACCTATAGTATTTCCCTGGTGGCTTAGATGGTAAAGCATCTGCCTACAATTCGGGAGACCCAGGTTCAATCCCTGGGTCAGGAAGATCTCCTGGAGAAGGAAATGGCAACCCACTCCAGTACTCTTGCCTGGAAAATTCCATGGACAGAGAAGCCTGATGGGTTAAATTCCATGGGGTCGCAAAGAGTCGGACACGACTGAGCAACTTGACTTTAATGTACTTTTTCCTCTAAAAACAAATATATTCCTAACAGTAACTCCTCTATCATAGTGTGCACCATTTTTATCATAGCTTTGAATTAAACAAATAAGTCTTAAGAAACATAATACAGATCATAAGGTAAAATGGGGGTTCACACAGCAACCTATTTCACCATTAAACCATAATTCAGTCATTCGTTTCCCAAGTCATTTCCACAATTACAACAAATATGTCTCATAAGCTATTCAAAATCTTAGTTTATCAAGCAGTTATTTGAAATTCTGGAAACACAGAAATTAGAGCCATAAAACCAGTTTACATACAGATAAATTGTATTAGGTATAGGAGAGTAGATCAGCCATAAATGTGTAGTGAAGTATGCAGTGAATGCCCCTGTTAGAATTTCTTAAGGAAACAAGGGGTAGTGAGCACTGCTGGTCTCTTAACACACATACAGCTTCCTTCTTAAGAGGACCTTAACTTCATTCAAATATACACCCATTTTCCTACATACACCCTGTGACTTAGAAAAGTTGACCTTACTTCCTAGATCAAGACTTGAAACCTGATTACTCTAAGGCAATCTTAGTAATTCCTTTCCATTGCTCCTGATTATTTCTAAAATCAGACATATAAGTCCCTCAGTACATGGGATTTGTCTAATTGTTATCCAAGGATAAGTAGATTGTTCAAACAGCCTCAATTATATTGAAGGGAAAGACTTATCCCTAAAAGGAGAACACCTCTTCCCTTTTATTCACTAGATTTGAATGAGAAATACTGTAGTACTCATTACTCCTGGAAACTTTTTTACATTTTAAGGGGAACCAGAAGCAGATGAAGCTGTTAGGTAGATTGCAGAATAGAGATGCAGAAAAAATGGTGTTCCTTGCTAATATCCTAGACCCAAGGATGAACCAGAACTGAAAACTTTTCCACCTATTTACTTCCTCATGCGCAATCTCTTCATTGCCATGGTAGGCTTTCGTTACTTAGAGATCAAAGTAAGAGATACGTAATAATCAAAGAACCAAGGATATGTAAATAAATGTGCCTGATAAGGAAAACAGTGAAAATATTCTTAAGCAAGCCCATGTGAGAATTTTAATAAATTCTTTAATTTTTGAGAGAATCTTGATTGTTTTTTCAATCAAAATTCTACAGATCTGGAGATTTTCCTGTTTTGTGTCTATTATAATCTCCAGACTTGAAACATTGCTGACACCTTGCACTCCTGCTTGACCTTTCCTCAACAGCGAAACATTGGAAAGTGGTGGGGATTTTCTTACCACAATGTTTTTCCTAAATTGTACTAACTTTGTAACCTGTGCCAACAGCTTATCTCAGATATTCATTATTCCCTATCTCTTCTCATTCTAATTCATCCATCATTTAAAACATTGTAAGTTATTTGGCAATGCTTCAAAAGTGAAATAAAACATGTAGTACATGAACAGAGAGAGTAGTGAATGGGAAATAATGAAAAACCAGAAATGGATAAATAATAAATCTCAAATTACTGAAGGAAAATGAGTTATGATTTTGCAGAAAAATAGCATGAGTGGACCCATATCTTCTAGTGCTTATAATAAGATTATTTCTAGTGGATTAAAAAAATAAAGTTAGAAAAATAAAACTATGAATCATTTTAAATAAAATATGGGACAATTCCTTTATGACCTTGAAGTGGTTAGGATCTATCTGACCATGACTTGAAGTTCAGAAGCCATAAGATTAGAGATAGATAAATGTAAATAGGCTAAAAATAAGCTTTGTCATGGAAAAACAATCCTGTAAACAAACTAAAACTCCAAGTGATCAACTGAGAAACTATATTTGCTTTTTATGTAATATAGCTTCTCTAATATATGAAGTGTTCCTAGAAATAAATGAGCTTATGATAGACAATCCCCCAAATAGCCAAGCATATAAGCAAACAATTCATGGAGAAGTAAATGTAGGTGACTTAAACATATGAAAGGATATTCAAGTTAACTCACAGTAAAAAAAAAAAAAAAAAAAACCCAACTCTAATTAAAACTATATCTTGATAATATTCTTTTACCAATCAGAATGACACATCATTTAATAACACAAGCTTCTGCAAACATCTAGAGAAGCAGGTACTCCCATCCATGCAAATCCATGGTTGAAATACAGATTGGTACACATCTTTCTAAGGCAACTTAGTAATAGTTACCAAAATGAAAAGTGGATAAAAACATTTCCAATTAATTACACCCTAGGTAGGTTAGCCTAAATAATCACCTACATGTGAAATCACTTATATATATAAATGTACTCATTGAAGAAAAACATATATTAGCAAAATTCTGGCAACAGCAAGACTGTCAGCAGTGTTACTTAACTAAATCATGATACTTCCCTTTGAAATATTTCATAACTGTAAAAATGTAATGATAATGCACCATATGTATTAACATGGAAGGCTCTTCAAGAAAGGACATACAAAGTGCTGCTCTAACTCTAACAAAAATAAAGGAAATTGAGAACTTTTCATGCTGATTCTTATATGTGCATAAATCATAAAACAGCATTCATTCATGTTAAGAGATGAGAACAGGGCAGATGAGAGACAAGGTAGCATGGAGAGTTTTTCTACTTTTGAATCATGCACATGTCACCTATTCAAAAAAAAATAATAGTCTCTTGTCTCCTAGACCTACTAATATCCAAATTCTTTAACCAGTTGTTTATAGCACTTTACAATTATTCTGGTAATATTTCTTCTTTCTTGCCCCTGCTTAACCACCTACTCATGAGACTCTTTAATACTTTAAATTTGCTTGGCATTTTTCTACCTATGTGATATTATACTCATATTCCTTTCAATGTCTTCTTCCATCTATTATCACCTATAGTAATCCTGCATATGTTTCATGACATCTCAAATGACAGCTCTTTCAAAACTCCTCTGATCACCCAAGTAGAAATGATTTTTCCCTCATCAGAATCCCTAGTGCACTTGTGCTCTCTTTTGCATGTAAGATATTTTTCTTATATAAGAAGTCTGTCATTCTATTTGTTTTGAAGTTCCTTAGGAGCAAAGTTTCTTCCAACTGTATTTTCCAAAGATTTTTGTACAGGGTCCTATGCTAGATGCCTCATTTTCTCAAAAATTTTAACTTACAGAACAAAAAATAATTTGGAATGGTAAGTTGTTCCATCTTTATACTTTAAGAAATATCATCAAAGTATTTACACCAAAAAAACAATTGTTAGCAGAATAGATGGTAAAGGAAGATGACTTTCAATGGCATTGAACTCTGGAGTTGTGTGTTAAGAAAAAAAAGAAATGAGTGGAACTAGGTATTAATTTTGCCAAAAAATTGTTGAAATCCAGGGACCTCATTGAAGACTCAAATAAGTCATTGCTTTCTGGGAGCTGTAACTCATGTTAAATGATTAACTTTTAAATATACCTCTTAAAGTTTGTTATTTTCTCCTTGAGAATATGCCAATAATTTACACAAAGGAAGAGTGGTCTGGTTATTGTTGTTTAGTTTCAAATCTATGTTTAGTTCATTAAAAAATAATTGATAACCTAGTGTACTAAAAATTTTTTTAAAACCCTATAGTATACTCTAACATTCCCTGTTTCTGATAACTATATTGTAACTCTAGAGTATAAAGTAATTACATAAGGGAATATCTTGTCTTTTAGGAAATAAACAATGAAGTATTTAGGGTTAAAGATGTACAACATCTTCAATTTACTCACAAATATTTTAGTAGGAAAGCTAGAGAGAAATGACAATACATCAAAATCTACTCAAGAGTGAATCCGGTAAAGGGTGTATAGGAGGTCCTTCTATTCTTGCAGCTCTTTGTAAGTTTTAAATTATATCAAAGTAAGAGTTACATACACATGTGTTCAAATACATGTTCAATGAGGTATATTGAATCTAAATTCAATATTGAAGTTAAGCATCCAAATTCAGGGTAATTGCTGCCTTTGACAGAAATGAATTTGGGAGTAAACAATAGAAAAGTTATGAGGTCTTCATGGTAAATCACAATGTTCTAAATCTTTTTTATTATTAATTTTTATTGGAGTATAATTGCTGTACAATGTTGTATTCATTTCTACTGTACAGCAAAATGAATCAGTCACACATATACATATATTCCTTTCCTTTTGGAATTCTTTCCCATTCAGGTTGCAACAGGGCATTAAGTAGAGTTCCCTGAATGAACATATGAAGACTAATATGCTTTCATTAGTTATCTTATTTTATACAGAATATCAATAGTGTATATGTGTAAATCTCCCAATTCCTCCAACCTCCCCACTCTTTCCCCTTTGGTATCCATACACTTAGGTTTCCCCAGTGACTCAGCGATCAACAATTTATCTGCAATGCAGGAGACACACAGGAGCTGTGGATTCGATCCCTGGGTTGGAAGAACCCCTGGAGGAGTCAATGGCAACCCACTCCAGTGCTATTGCCTGGAGAAACCCATGAGTAGATGAGCCTGGCAGGCTACAGTCCATAGCGTCTCAAAGAGTCAGATACGACTGAAGTGACTGAGCTTGCATTCAAGCAGACAGGCACAACCTTACATTTGGGGCTTCCAAAGTGGCAGTGGTGCAGTGGTAAAGAATCTGCCTGCCAACACAGGAAACACAAGAGATGTGGGTTTGATTCTGGACTGGGACTACCCCTAGCGGAGGGCACAGCAACCCACTCCAGTACTCCTGTTTGGAGAATCCCATGGACAGAGGAACCTGGTGGGCTACAGTCTATGGGGTCACAAAGAGTCAGACATGGCTGAACACAAACACACACACACATGCACACATATCCATACATTTGTTCTCTCCATCTGTATCTCTATTTCTGCTTTGCAAATAGGATCATCTGTTCCATTTCTCCAAATTTACACATATGCGTTAATATATATATGTTCTTTTCCTCCAACTCACTTCACTCTGTATGACACTCTCTAGCTCCAAACAAAGCTGATTACCAAGGAGTATCATTCACTTGAGACTTCCCTGTAGCTCAGATGGTAAAGAATCTGCCTGCAATACCAGGAGACCCAGGTTCGATACCTGGGTCAGGAAGATGTCCTGGAGAAGAAAATAGCAACCCGCTCCAGTATTATTGCCTGTAGAATCCCCTGGACAGAGGGGCCTGGTGGGCTACAGTCCATGGGGTTGCAAAGAGTCAGGCACAACTAAGCAACTAACATACACACCCATCATCCACTTGAAGTTATGATCAGTTTGTATGCAGGTCATGTTTTCTGTATGTGTGTTAGCCTCCAATAAATCTTAACAAAAACTCTACAAGAGGGGGAAAAAGATTTTGCTAGCATCACACACTCAATGAACATGAGTTTGAGCAAACTCCGGGAGATTGAGCAGGATAGGGGAGCCTGATTTGCTGCAGTCCATGGGGTCACAAAGAGTCAGACACCACTTGGTGACTAAACAACGATAGTGAAGAGAGAAAAAGTCATAAGAAAAATGCCTCAAAAAGAACTTACAGAAGTATAGTCGATATAAATGTCGTTTTTTCTTGGAGTGCTTTCATTAATACCAAATTCGGTAGCCTCCTACAAAATTTAAAATTCACAATAAATCATCCAAACATTTATTTAGTCTGCTGATTTTAAATACTTCATAATAATCAAAAGTTGCATGAAAGTTATAGGATGCAATATTCCTTAATCATTCCAACTACTGTAATTAGGGCCTTATCTGTATTTAGATCCTAAACATTTTTCCAAATAATGTTGGCATTTAAAATATTTGACAATTTAAATTATTTACTGTATATCTGTATGCCTTTACTAGACTTTTTTTTTTTAATGAACTTTTAAATTTCTACCTTTAGGTCACTTTCTTCAACAAAATGTCTGAGTTACCTTCCTTTATTTTTCTGTCCTTTGGTCATCCAACATATATATTCTTAAATGCCTTAAGAAGTTTTAATTAGCCTTTAATGCTCAAAATCCTCCAAGCCAGTCTTCAACAGTATGTGAACCGTGAAATTCCTTATGGTCAAACTGGATTTAGAAAAAGCAAAGGAACCAGAGATCAAATTGCCAACATCAGTTGGATCATAGAAAAAGCAAGAGAGTTCCAGAAAAACTTCTACTTCTCCTTTATTGACTATGCCATAGCCTTTGACTGTGTGGATCACAACAAACTGTGGAAAATACTTCAAGAGATAGGAATACCAGACCAGCTGACCTGCCTCCTGAGAAATCTGTATGCAGGTCAAGAAGCAACAGTTAAAACTGGACATGGATCAACAGACTAATTCCAAACAGAGAAAGGAATATGTGAAGACTGTATATTGTCACCCTGCTTATTTAACTTAAATGCAGGGTACATCTCGAGAAATGCTGGGCTCGATAAGGCACAAGCTGGAATCAAGATTGCCAGGAGAAATACCAATAACCTCAGATATGCAAATGACACCACCCTTATGGCAGAAAGTAAAGAACTAAAGAGCCTCTTGATGAAAGTGAAAGGAAAATAAAAAAGTTGGCTTGAAACTCAACACCTAGAAAACAAAGATCATTGCATCTGGTCCAGTCACTTCATGGCAAATAGATGGGGAAACAATGGAAACAGTGAGAGACTTTATTTTTATTGGGGCTCCAAAGTCACTGCAGATGATGACTGCAGTCATGAAATTAAAAGACGCTTGTTCCTTGGAAGAAATACTATGATCAATCTAGACAGCATATTAAAAAGCACAGACATTACTTTGCCAACAAAGGTCCATCTAGTCAAGGCTATGGTTTTTTCCAGTAGTCATGGATGGATGTGAGAGTTGGACTATAAAGAAAGCCGAGCACTGAAGAATTGATGCTTTTCAACTGTGGTATTGGAGAAGACTCTTGAGAGTCCTTTGGACTGCAAGGATATTAGACCAGTCAATCCTAAAGGAAATCAGTCCTGAATATTTATTGGAAGGATTGATGTCGAAGCTAATGCTCCAATACTTTGGCCACCTGATGCAAAGAACTGACTCATTAGAAAAGACCCAGATGCTGGGAAATATTGAAGGCTGGAGGAGAAGGGGATGACAGAGGATGGGATGGTTGGGTGGCATCACCAACTAGATGGATATAAGTTTAAGTAAACTCCAGGAGTTGGTGATGGACAGGGAAGCCTGGTGTGCTGCAGTCCATGGAGTCACTAAACTGACTAACTGAATTGTATTTTTACATATAAACTATTATTATGCAAGGAGAAAACTGCTTTGTAACTTGTCTATTATCCTGAATTCTAACTGCACTCTCTAAAGACAGCATTTAGTGGTTGTCATGTACATGCATTTATTTTGTTGAAAACTGAAAATAACCCAGACAAAGAGATTAACCTTCTTTGGAATTGGTATGAGGTATCTTCCACTCAGGAAACAAGTCAGAATACACAACAGTGAGTACATTTGATTTGGAATTTCAGACAATTACTGATAAGCAGATTTTCTCAATGGTAGGGCCTTGTATTTTTTTCCCTAAAGAAGTACTCTGTATTTTATAAGCTTCATTTCCCACAAAGTCTGGATTTTTCCTCTTTAAAAATGGTCTAGATAAATTTTACTTAGGAAACCAGAAGTGGGGCTGTCCTAAATTAAATGAATATATGGGAAAAGATCCCACAGATACACATTCCCTTCCTTTGGTGGAAATATAGAAAACCAAAAAACATGTTTTTAAAAATAAAACACAATCAGCACATTATATTATATCTGAACCTGCATTCCCCCTCCTGGACTGAGCTTAAAAAACTAGGAAACGTCTATGTTTACCCAGTTCTTAGGACAAATCCAGGCTTTCCTGGTGGCTCAGATGGTAAAGAATCTGCCTGCTATGCAGGAGATCCAGGTTTGATTCCTGGTTCAGGAAGATCCCTTAGAGGAAGACATGGCAACCCACTCCAGTACTTTTGCCTGGAGAATTCCAGGGACAGAGGAGTCTGGCAGGCTACAGCCTATGGGTCACAAAGAGTCAGACACGACTGAGTGACTAACACTTTCACTTACTTTTTCACTAGCACAAATCCTGGCATATAGTAGCTGCACACTAAATATTTAAGAAATTGAAAAATCAGCATTTCTCTGGCTTGCCATTATCCTATGTATAAAATATCTCTGAAATACAACTGACTAGAAAATCCTCATATCCTCCGAGGACAGGAACTAGAGATTACGGTGGTAGGAGGCCCTGTGATTCTCAGTAAGTGATAAGCAACCCAAGGGGACAGAGGAGCAAGGCTGGAATACTCTAAGATGCTCTGTTTTCAAATAATTTGTATTCATCATCAACTGCTTATTAAAGCGTCTCAGGGCTTGACATCTGTGCCTTCTGTATTTTTCCTACAGTAGAGCAGAAATTATTCACTATTGAATTGGGCACATGTCAAAAAGCAAAAAAGGAACACGATGAACAGTTGCATTTCAATTGTAGCCACTATATAGCTAATAGTTTATCGTAGTTCTCAAAGGTTTGGTCCCAAGATGCTCATGCAAGTTCACCCTTTGCTGACCTCTTACAATCTTTCTGTCAGCATTTTGAATGCTACTGATTCTGTGAGTAATATTTGCAGCAGAGGTCAGGCAGGCCAGTGAGTTCAGCATGCCCTCTCACTCACGAATTCCTCTTCTTCTGTGGCTTCTCACCACGAGTTCACATGCCGTGGCCTCTACATCCCGAACTGCAGTAAGCAAATTTCAATCCTGAGTAAAAGGGGAGAAAGTAAATCCTGACTACTGCTAGCTTATTTACACCAGTGGTCTAGAGCGAGCTGAAATCCACAGACTGTAAATAAAAGAAAGTCCTCTTTTATGGCAGTCCCATACACACTCATGTTCAGATTCTTAGTTAAAAGCAGTTTGTTGTCACTAGCACTGCATTGTTATCAGAGCATTGATATGTCTGTTGCTGTCAGAAGTGTCACCAGCTCTAGCAATTCCCATTTTGGCTTATTTTTCCTATTACTTATTCCATCTATGAGCTTGATGAAATTGAGGTGGACAACAAGCTGGTTAAAGCTTTCTGATAAGGCCAACAGGATTTGCCCCATGATGGTCTGCTTAAGTACTACAGATCCTTGCTGTTAAAGCTTCCTGTTGCTAATAGCCCAGAATGCAAACAGAGACCTGTGCTGCCTTCCCTGGAGATGCACAGCAGCTCACTTACAATGAAAATAAGCAAAAAAAAAAAAAAAAGAAAAGAAAAAAAAATGTTTCTCTTGCTGCTAATCTTCCAGAGTGAAAGGGCCTGAAAATCAATGCCAGGATAGGTTTTCATTTTTTCTCTAAGCTTTAATCTAAGGATGATGACAGTGATAATAGTATTTCATTATACAGTTAGAGTAAGAAAGAAAAGTACAACAAACCTAGATATAAAAGATGAATGAATATTTGTGGCAGCCTTGTTGTTGGCTTTGGCTTGGAAAATATTTTGCTCTTTTTCTTGGCAGCTGCAGTTGCTACAGCTGCAGTCAGCACAGAGAGAAATGTTGATTATAGAGATGCACTGAAACATGTTAACAAAGGTAAAACTAATAGATTTTTCATAAGTGAGATTCATGTCTATGGTATCGTTAATGTGCTTCAGAATTTTAAAGTAAATGTGTTTCAATTCTTCCAACATGTTGGAATTGGAATTGGAGTGATGTCAAGATGTTCCATCATCAAAGACATGAAGAGAGTAAAACGGCTCTGTGGAGGGCAGTCATCTCAGGAGAAAAAGAACTAATAGAAAATAAATGGCAAGTTTTTTTTGTTTGTTTGTCTTTGGCAAGCATTTGTATGATAAACTTACAATGTACTGGTTTCAATTCAGAAAGCACAGGAAAAATAAATAAATATATGCTCGCTGCTTTGGTAGCAAAGCACTAAGCATGTATGTTGTCAGAAATTCAATATTCCTTTCTTTCCTCTATTTCCTCTACCAAACAGAAGATTTCACATAAATCAGAGACTTTAGATGTCTATGTGACTTAAGTAACATTTCCTTTTCCTTTTCTTTATATTTTTGCCTGAAACTGAGAGAATATGAAAAATAAAAGTCCCAGTATATTGTTTCTCTTGTAGATATTTATCTAATGTCTCTTTTGTGGATAATTTAGAATAAGATATCCAAACCATAAAGAAGATAGTGATGGCATTGCATGATTTGAAAACCAAAGATTTTTAGACCAAATCTTTTACTTGCATGGATAATGGTTCACTTTTAACTGGGAACAATTAATAGGTTTGCATAAATAGAAAGTAGTCTTGATAGTGCAACAGCCACAAATAGCCTTCATGAACTATCTTGTTGAATCCAAACAATTATTATAATTTATACAAAATCTAAATTAGAGTATAATTACTTTCTCTTCAAAGGAATCACAAAAGAATTTTTAAATTAAGAAACTGAACATGTTAAGTTATTGGTCTATGGCCATAACAACCTTTGTTTTTGCAGAAGGCATGCATTTAAGAATGTCAGTGTGGAAACACTAAGTAGTAGAGAAACAGTATTAAAATTTGAAAACAAAAACAAGCGTTTGTAACAGAAAACTGGATACTGACAGAAGCCAACATTTCTCTGATTTTTGTAATTATGGTGCTCTATAATATTTACAATGGAGAAGGCAATGGCAACCCATTCCAGTGTTCTTGCCTGGAAAATCCCAGGGACAGCGGAGCCTGGTGGGCTGCCATCTATGGGGTCGCACAGAGTTGGAGATGACTGAAGTGACTTAGCAGCAGCAGCAGCAGCAGCAGCATATTTATAAAGTACTTTAATAAACACCCATTGCTTTTTATTCTCACAGAAGTTCTATGAGCCAGGCAGACAAGCCATTTTTGTCCCCATTTACATCTGCAAAAACAGCCTCAGAAGAAACATGCTCCCCAGAATTATATAATGATTACGGGCCAGATCAGTGTCTGCATATTTTCATATCCTACTTTCATTTTTTGTCCAAGTGTCTTCTGCTTCTATGGATACTTGTTTCATTTCACTGTCTGTAACTTATATTTGTATTCATATAGCAAAGTAGTTGGCAAGCTTCATCTTGGGGGATCAGAAATGAGCATCTAGGAATTACCAATTGCTGAGGCTTTGTCACTCGTTGTGTGATATATCAGAGAAATGCACTAAGGAGTATTTTCATCTTAGATTTATGCTATAGGTTACACGGGCTTCCCTGGTGGCTCAGACTGTAAAGAATCTGTCCACAATGCAGGAGACATGGGTTTAATCTCTGGGTCTGGAAGATCCCCTGGAGAGGGGAATGGCTACCCACTCCAGTAGCTACCCACTCCACTTGTCTGGAGAATCCCCACGGACAGAGGAGCCTAGCAGGCTACAGTCTGTGGGGTGGCAAAGAGTCAGACATGACTGAGCAGCTAATACATAAATCATGGCTTCATCAGCCTCATCAATAATTGACTAGATTCTTGGAATTTTAACAGTATTCAAAGAAATTTGCGTAAGTGGGAGTAACTTGAAAAGAAAATAAATGAGAGATTTGGATATCATGGAAGCTTTAGACTGAAGTCAGCTTTTTCTGATGAGATAGAATACTAACATGATACGTTCTCTCTTCCATGATTACAACCCCAGAAATGTCACAGAAATAAGAGGAAGGCTGGTACATCTAATACCAAAAGGCGTGAAATGCCCTCTGAGTATGAAATAGAGTGAGATTAGTGAGTGGAGAAGAAAAAACAACAGAGGCAGAAAAGTAGGCTCAAAAGATAACAAAATAGGCTGAGGCAGAGGTCTTATTCATATCAATTTATTTTCCTTGTATTCATTTTTTTCTTGCTCATTCAAAATTCAGAGTATCTTCTATGTGCAGAGTATTCTTCACAGTGGTGACGATACAATAGCAAAATCAGCAAACTCCTGCCCAGAGCTTCCATTCTAGTCACAGGGAAATTGAAAAAGAGACCATCGCCACTTCCTTCAAAGTCATTTTGAAGTCTGCTGGGCAGGATATTACCAATAGAGTGAAACTCATCTTAGCTAGGAAGATGAGGAAATGATGACAAGGGAAGGAGAACCATGTGCACTTTCTTCTAAATGTACAATTAAGCACATCAGGAGTTAGGTTGGTGATGAAAACTGAGGGAGATCACCCATGCTAAAAACTAATAGTTAGGATGCATGCATACATCAAAATTCACAATGGAATGGTTATGGGGGAAGAAGGCGAACAAAGAATGACAGAATACCACTATTCTCCTAAAGTGTCTCTCATTCCAAACTGACTATGAAGGAGTTAATATTGAGCCTGCTTTTAGTACCTGCTGACCAGATTCTTTTTCCACCTGAGCATAATAAAGCCCACCAAAAGCAAAATGAGACCTCAGAGAAACTCAACCACATAGAAAGTCCACATGCAGCAAAGACAGCCAGATAATTGTACTAAAGTAGCAATAATTTAAAATATGTGTATCAACTGCTCTCAAAGGTGTGAGGGGATATTTGAAACATGAAAAAGAAATAAAAGTCTTAAAATACATATTAAGTGTGAAAACCATATCTGTTGAAATGAAGGATGAAATATATGATATTGATAAATAGCAAAAGGGATAAATTTGAGGAGCACATTAGTAAGACAGAAGATGTTCAGATAATAGCAAATATTGAAGAAAATTTCAGGAAATAATAACAGGCATATACCGCTGATAGGAGTTTGAATTGGTACAGCTATTCTGGAGAGCAATGCGGAAGTCCTTAAGTAAGTACTTGGAGAAATTAAACCTACACTTATAAAATAGCAATCCTACTTCTGATCTACTTGCCAAATGTACTTCCACTTAAATCTGTGAAAGAACATAATGATTTCATTAAAGATTAATTTTTCATTGCAGGGAGCTGGAGAGAACCAAAGACCCAGCATTATGAGAATTATATATACATATATATAATATTGTTGTGGAATTAATTGAGATAAAGTCATTAATTGGTTTAAGGCGCTTTGTTAAAGTTGGCCTTATTTCTCTTGTCCTTTCGTACTGGGAGAAATACATAACAGATAGAAACCGACCTGGATTACTCCGGTCTGAACTCAGATCACGTAGGACTTTAATCGTTGAACAAACGAACCTTTGATAGCGGTTGCACCATCGGGGTGTCCTGATCCAACATCGAGGTCGTAAACCCTATTGTCGATATGGACTCTTGAATAGGATTGCGCTGTTATCCCTAGGGTAACTTGTTCCGTTGATCAAGTTTTTGGATCAATAAGCGATGGTTTGGTTTGACTTGTTAGTCTAGTCTTTAAAATCGCTCGGAGGATTTTCTGTTCTCCGAGGTCACCCCAACCGAAACTGCTAACCCATAAGGAGTGTTGTTATCCCTTGGTGATTAAATTTATTTTCCTTGGGTTAGTTAGTTAAAGCTCCATAGGGTCTTCTCGTCTTGTTGATTTATCCCCGCCTCTTCACGGGGAGGTCAATTTCACTGATTGGAAGCAAGAGACAGTAAAACCCTCGTGTGGCCATTCATACAAGTCCTTATTTAGAGAACAAATGATTATGCTACCTTTGCACGGTCAGAATACCGCGGCCGTTTAACGTTTAGTCACTGGGCAGGCAGTGCCTCCAATACTAGGGATGCTGGAGGTGATGTTTTTGGTAAACAGGCGGGGTTTGTGTTTGCCGAGTTCCTTTTACTTCTTTAAATCTTTCCTGGGTGCACTCCTGTGTTGGGTTAACAGTGTAAGTAATAAATCATTTATTGTTGGGTTATTTTTATTTACTGTTAACGGTCAGGGTATTATCAGCTACTGACTTAAACTTGTGCGAGGAGAAAATATTTCTTGTTACTCATATTAACATTATTGCTTCTATTTAGTAATAGAATAGTCCAGTATTAAATCTAGGAGTTGGCTATGTTATTGCTGGGATTAATATTATTATTGTTGTTGAGCTTTAACGCTTTCTTAATTGATGGCTGCTTTTAGGCCTACTATGGTATTTTTAGATCTTACTCTCTAGTGAAGGTTGTATCCATTTCTAAAAGGCTGTACCTTTTTAGACTAACTTTTAAAGATACAGTGAGATTTATTTGTATTTTTGGTATCTTTAAAGCTGAACTAAAATTCATTTTCTGGACAACCAGCTATCACCAGGCTCGTTAGGCATGTCACCTCTACTTATGGATCTTCTCACTATTTTGCCACATAGATGAGTTGGTTCTAATAAACTGTCTATAAGTAGCTCGTCTGGTTTCGGGTTACTTAGCTAAAATTCGTTTTGTTAAGTTTTTTGCTCGTTAATTCATTATGCAAAAGGTACAAGGGTTAATCTTTGCTTTTTTGTACTTTGATTTTTTTTCTTTCATCATTCCCTTACGGTACTTTCTCTATAGCGCCGTGTTTAGAATTTCTATCTCCTATACTTTAATTAGGATAAATGTTTTATTTTAATTAATTTAGTTGTTTAGACTGGAGAGTGGGAGGTTTTGGGCTAGGTATAGTTCAAGATATTCATAATGTGTGAAATCTTCTAGGTGTAAACTAGATGCTTTAATTAAGCTATATCTTGGATTGTCCAAGCACACTTTCCAGTATGCTTACCTTGTTACGACTTGTCTCCTCTCGTGTGGTCGATATGTGTAAATAGGTTTAAGTATATCATATTTACTTGAGGAGGGTGACGGGCGGTGTGTGCGTGCTTCATGGCCTAATTCAACTAAGCACTCTATTCTTAGTTTACTGCTAAATCCTCCTTTGGCTATTAATTTCATAATGGCTTTCGTATTGAATTTTCTTAGGGTAGAAAATGTAGCCCATTTCTTCCCATTCCATAGGTTACACCTTGACCTAACGTCTTTATGTGCTATTATTGAGCTTACTTTTGTTCCTTTTTTAGGGTTTGCTGAAGATGGCGGTATATAGACTGTATTAGCAAGGATTGGTGAGGTTTATCGGGGTTTATCGATTATAGAACAGGCTCCTCTAGAAGGGTATAAAGCACCGCCAAGTCCTTTGAGTTTCGGGCTGTTGCCGGTAGTACTCTGGCGAATAATTTTGTTCTTATAATTATTTGTGTTTAGGGCTAAGCATAGTGGGGTATCTAATCCCAGTTTGGGTCATAATATATATGTATATATGTATATATGTAATATATATGTATATATACACATAATATATATGTATATATACATATATATGTATATATATACATATATATGTATATATGTATACATATGTATATGTATATGTATATGTATGTATACATATGTATATGTATATGTATATATAATTGCTGAAAATGATGGATTCTATGCAGCATAGAGAACAATAAAGCAGAAATACACGTAAGAATGAAGATAGATCTTAATAATAAAGTGTTGAATAAAAAATATGAAACATTTATATAATATAAATTCCCCAAAACTGCATAAAATTTTAAATAACATTCAAATATACATATATATTCAAAAGCTTACAGCAAACACATGGTATAGAGTAGGATAATTGGAGTGGGAGGGAGCAGCAGATAGAAATAAGAATAGAAATGTTTGTTATAATCTGGCAAAAAAAATTATTTAGATGAATTCTGAAATATTCTTGTTACTGTGATAAAAATGTACCTTAAAAAATGCATGACTAACACAATTCTTGAAGGAATGAATTCTTGAATTTAATGAATGACTTATCCCAATCTCACATTTTCCTACATTTGGTTCTTATCCATCCAGAGTTTTCCAAGAGGTCTATTATCCAGACCAAACTTGCCACTAGAGTTTTAACTCCAAACCCTTCTTTCATCTCCAGCAACAGATCTTTGGCTGGCAACTTTAAGCTACTAATCATCTGCAGTTTGTTCTTTACTAACTGTACATATGTGTGTGTCTGTCATAAAAGTCTTCACTTGATACGGCTCTCATTTCATGTTCCCACCCTCTTTCACTAAAAGAATTTCCTCTGTAACTCCAACTATAATAATTTATGTGCAGCCATGAAATTAAAAGACGCTTACTCCTTGGAAGAAACGTTATGACCAACCTAGATAGTATATTCAAAAGCAGAGATGTTACTTTGCCAACAAAGTTCTGTCTAGTCAAGGCTATGGTTTTTCCAGTGGTCATGTATGGATGTGAGAGTTGGACTGTGAAGAAGGCTGAGCACCGAAGAATTGATGCTTTTGCACTGTGGTGTTGGAGAAGACTCTTGAGAGTCCCTTGGACTGCAAGGAGATCCAGCCAGTCCATTCTGAAGGAGATCAGCCCTGGGATTTCTTTGGAAGGAATGATGCTAAAGCTGAAACTCTAGTACTTTGACCACCTCATGCGAAGAGTTGACTCATTGGAAAAGACCCTGATGCTGGGAGGGATTGGGGGCAGGAGGAGAAGGGGACGACAGAGGATGAGATGGCTGGATGGCATCACTGACTCGATAGACACGAGTCTGAGTGAACTCCAGGACTTGGTGATGGACAGGGAGGCCTGGCGTGCTGTGATTCACGGAGTTGCAAAGAGTTGGACATGACTGAGCAACTGAACTGAACTGATGCTCTATGTTGATTTTCTTCTCAAAACCTGTCATTGCCAACATGCTATGTAATGAAGAATTGTAACATTTTAGACTTCTGTGTCTAGAATACTTGAAATTTGGTTTGATGTTTGATTTGAGAACAGATTTCCTGATCCTGTTTTCCAGGGAAGCAGGACCTAGTCGACCTATCTGTACCCTGATTGTACCATCCCCTCTGCCTCACCTGGAATTGTGTCTTTGTAAATCATTAAATACTTCAGGAAGGAGTATAACATACTGGTCAAAGCCTCATCTCTAAAAATCGACAGGGTAAATTCAAATCCCAGTCTTACCACTCATCAGCTGTGCAAAGTTGGCCTCTTCTCCTAGGCCAGGTGCTGTGGGTAAAGGACAAATTCCCTGGGTCAAGTTTCCTCTATTTATGTTGAAGATATCACTGTCAATCTGACTGAGAATTTGGAGTTCCACTCTTTCATTTCCCTTATTTTCCTATGTCTACATAACATACATTTAAATTCTTCCTCCCTATCATGTATATGTCTGCTTTCTTTACCTACTGTGGGCCTTACATTTATCAGGTGAAGGAAGAAGACAGCAATCCTACTTTCTTTTCAATTATACCTTATTAACAAATATTGTTGTTCCATGACTATTTTGTTGATTTTCTTTATTAACAATTTAAAATATTTTTTTCTTTTTCCACTTACAGGATAAAGTCCAACTCCCTTAGTTTAAGATTCCAAATCAATAACATTGTCCTGACCAATACCTTCTAATCTTATCTTCAGATATTCTCAGGTACATTCATTTATCTAATGTGTACATTCTGTAAATCTATGAATATGTTTTTCTATAACCCCTTAACCATAAATTTGCACTATATCATCTGTAATGTATTCCTTCTTCTTCTTCATAAAGTCATTTTCCAAGACCACTTTCAAATTTCACTTTTTCTATTAACCTTTCTTTGATCACCATAAAGATCAAACTACATCTCACAACAGCATTTCCCTCCTAGCAAATCCCCCATACCTATTGCATAGCACTTTTCTGCAAGCTATCTTCTTTGTGTCTAGGTTTCTTATGTTCAGACCTGGATACTAAATTACCTGAAGTTAAAAACTCTATATGCTACCTTCTCTGGTCACACAGAACACTCGGTAAAGGACTGGACTGCACATATCAATTCTATGCAACATGGAGTATTTGCTTTCTAGCTTCACAATGACTGGTTATGTGTTGATATAGCTCCTTCAGCTTTATTAGTGAATTTTCATCTACAAATATTAGTGAAAGGCTTCTTCAGGCTCTCTTTATATCTTTGACTCATTCTATGGTCAAAAGGGCAAAAGGACAGAGCTGCAGTGTGGTACTTGGATGTAGGAAAGAAGTAAAACTATTTTTATTCACAACTGACATGAATCTTATACACAGAAAATCCTAAGGAATTCATGGAGAAACTGCTAGAATAAGCAAGCTTAGCAAAATCATAGGACATAAGAGCAATATACAAAATCAATTACATTTCTATCCACTAGCAACAAGCAATCCAAAAATGAAACTAAGAGAACAATGCCATTCTCAACAGCATTTTAAAAAAAATCAGGAATAAATTTAACATTTTTTACAATACTTGGACACTGAAAATGATGAAATATTGTTGAAGGAAATTTTGAAAGATTTACGTAAATGGAAAGATATCTCATGTTCATAGATTGGAAGGCTTAATATCATTATAACGGCAATACTTTTTTTTTTCCCTAGTGTTCCGGGCAGTTTATCAATGTTTACTTCTCCAAATGGCTTTTTCTCACTTGTCAGGATTTGTCTGAAGGGTGCAGATAGGGGTACAGGTGAATGTCAGAAGATACACTTTGAATGGCTGTGATGGGTAGAAAATAATGCAGTTTACAAGCCCCACATTTAAGGTACTCAGAAAGTTTGGGCCCTCATGTTTTAGGCCCTGCCCTTTAGAGTGTAGTCTTCCCTCCCTCTCTCTTTCCAACCCGACGTGAGGAGTCCACGGATAAAGGAATTATATTCACATAATGCTAGTGGCATATTTATACCTCCCTATCAGACAGAAATGGTATGGACCTAAGAAAAGCAGAAGATATTAAGAAGAGGTGGCAAGAATACACAGAAGAACTGTACAAAAAGGATCTTCACGACCCAGATAATCACAATGGTGTGATCACTCATCTAGAGCCAGACATCCTGGAATGTGAAGTCAAGTGGGCCATAGGAAGCATCACTATGAACAAAGATAGTGGAGGTGATGGAATTCCAGGTGAGCTATTTCAAATCCTGAAAGATGATGCTGTGAAAGTGCTATACTCAATATGCCAGCAAATTTGGAAAAGCATTGGCCACAAGACTAGAAAAGGTCAGTTTTCATTCCAACCCAAAGAAAAACAATGCCAAAGAATGTTTAAACTACCACACAATTGCACTCATCTCACATGCTAGTAAGGTAATGCTAAAAATTCTCCAAGCCAGGCTTCAGCAATATGAACCATGAACTTCCAGTTGTTCAAGCTGGTTTTAGAAAAGGCAGAAGAACCAGAGATCAAATTGCCAACATCTGCTGGATCATTGATAAAGCAAGAGAGTTCCAGAAAAACATCTATTGCTTTATTGACTGTGCCAAAGCCTTTGACTGTGTGGATCACAATAAACTGTGGAAAATTCTGAAAGAGATGGGAATACCAGACCACCTGACCTGCCTCTTGAGAAACCTGTATGCAGGTCAGGAAGCAACAGTTAGAACTGGACATGGAACAACAGACTGGTTCCAAATAGGAAAAGGAGTACATCAAGGCTGTATATTGTCACCCTGCTCCATTTAACTTATACGCAGAGTACATCATGAGAAATGCTGGGCTGAAGGTAGAACAAGCTGGAATCAAGATTGCCAGGAGAAATATCAATAACGTCAGATATGCCAATGACATCACCCTTATGGCAGAAAGTGAAGAAGAACTAAAGAGCCTCTTGATAAAAGTGAAAGAGGAGAGTGAAAAAGTTGGCTTAAAGGTCAACGTTCAGAAAACTAAGATCATGGCATCCGCTCCCATCACTTCATGGGAAATAGATGGGGAAACAGTGGAAACAGTGTCAGACTTTATTTTTCTGGGCTCCAAAATCACTGCAGATGGTGACTGCAGCCATGAAATTAAAAGACACTTACTCCTTGGAAGGAAAGTTATGACCCACCTAGATAGCATATTGAAAAGCAGAGACACTACTTTGCCAACAAAGGTCCATCTAGTCAAGGCTATGGTTTTTCCAATGGTCATGTATGGATGTGAGAGTTGGACTGTGAAGAAGTCTGAGCACTGAAGAACTGATGCTTTTGAAATGTTGTTGGAGAAGACTCTTGAGAGTTCCTTGGTCTGCAAGGACATCCAACCTGTCCATTCTAAAGGAGATCAGTCCTAGGTGTTCATTGGAAGGACTGATGTTAAAGCTGAAACTCCATACTTTGGCCACCTGATGCAATAAACTGACTCATTTGAAAAGACCCTGATGCTGGGAAAGATTGAAGGCAGGAGGAGAATGGGATGACAGAGGATGAGATGGTTGGATGGCATCACCAACTCAATGGATATGAGTTTAGGTGGACTCCGAGAGTTGGTGATGGACAGGGAGGCCTGGAGTTCTGCAGTTCATGGAGTCGCAAAAAGTCAGAAATGACTGAGCGACTGAACTGAACTGATCAGTGCAAGGGTACAAGTACTCAGGACTGTAATCCTTGGCAGGAAAATAAAATAAAATGTCCTAAGGCTTATGGACATGGGGAAGGGCAGGAGAGGGTGAAATGTATGGAAAGAGTAACATGGAAACTTACATTGCCATATGTAAAATAGATGAAAGTGAAAAGGTTCAATTGCTTCTGACTCTTTGCCACCACATAGACTATATAGTCCACGGAATTCTCTAGGCTAGAATACTGAAGTGGATAGACTTTCCCTTCTTCAAGGGATCTTCCCAACCCAGGGATCGAGCCCAGGTCTCTGGCATTGCAGACGGTTTCTTTGCCAGCTGAGCCACAAGGGAAGCCCAAGAATACTTGAGTGAGTAGCCTATCCCTTCTCCAGGGGATCTTCACGACCCAGGAATCAAACCAGGGTCTCCTGCATTGCAGGCAGATTCTTTACCAACTGAGATATGAGGGAAGCCTCATAAAATAGATAGCCAACAGGAATTTGCTGTATGGCTCAGGAAACTCAAACAGGGGCTCTGTATCAACCTAGAGAGGTGGGATGGGGAGGGAGTTTGAAAAGGGAGGGGATATATGTTCACCTAAGCTGAGTCATGTTGAGGTTTGACAGAAAACAGTAAATTCTATAAAGCAATTATCCTTCAATAAAAAATTAATTAACTTAGAAAAAAACCCACCCAAACAGTAGTGTAAACAACCATTCCATTATGCTGGTAGAAGTTAGATATACTCTGGAATAAAGTTTCACTGATGAAAAAAAAAAATTTTAGGCAAGTGATATGAGGGCCTGAGTTTATAGTTTCTCTGGGTCCCATACATGAGAGGGAGGCCTGGATATCTAACTTTCCCTCTAAGTTGACACTAATGTTATAAGAAATGTCTTTTTTTCTTCAATATTGTTGAGTGTATATTTTCTTTCATCCTTTAATTTTGAAAAAGGCCTTTTCCCTCTGCTCATGAAAGGGCAGACTCAGGTTTGGAGGCAATTAGGATTTCCGTAATGTTTGATCCTTATGATATGTCAAGATTTATTTAGAAACAAGTAGATATGGACTTAGTACTGTTATAAATGGCTTCCTTTACCTTTACTCCTAAATTAAAAAAAAAATTAACAGGGAAAAACACACTGTACAATATTTATACTTTATTTCTAAATGTATAATCAAGTAATATAAATCATCAGCCTTATAATTTATGCAGTGAAAGTATAGTCCCAAGCTTTATACCATTCACCAATAGCTTACTCCAAATATATTTTTGTAGCATTTACCTCATTTAAAAATCTCTGCCCATTTCTAGAAAATGAGAAGTGACTTTGTCATTACATTTTGTTGTTGGAATCAGTCTTTTTTTTTTTTCTTTACCATTTGTGACTTACTGAGATCCAGCCTATATTTACTGTCTTAAACATGTGTGTGTTATATAGCAGTTTATACTTAGAAGCAGAATGACTGGATTTGGATTTTAAAAGTCATTACTGATAACTAGAAAAAATAAAAAAATAAAAAGGGGTTAGATGCTGGTTCTGAGTATTAATGGCCTACTTTTAAAGTAGCACACAAAGAGCTATGTAAGGAACTTTCACCACTGAGTGAAAATTACATACATGAAAATCCTCATATTGAGCTTGAAGAATTTCCCATTCCTGTCAAAATCTTTTCTTAGGGAAGGAATCCAAAAAAGAGAAGATATATGTATACATATAGCTTATCCACTTTGCTGTACAGCAGAAACCAACACAACATTGTAAAGCAACTGTACTCCAATAAAATTTTTAAAAGCAACAAACCCCCCAAATCAATCTCAAATACTACAAATCTACTTTTAATATATTTTAGTTTCTCATAGACTCTTGACATCAACTATTTTAACTTTAAATATCATTCAACGAAAGTTTGCAATTTAACTGAGTAATGAAATATA
Source organism: Ovis canadensis (assembly GCF_042477335.2). Classification (NCBI taxonomy): domain Eukaryota; kingdom Metazoa; phylum Chordata; class Mammalia; order Artiodactyla; family Bovidae; genus Ovis; species Ovis canadensis. The sequence goes on from NC_091262.1 coordinate 51,792,203, forward strand.
TTTTGTAACGTGCTGTACCTTTCCATGACTTCAGTAGTTCTCTTTAGTCAAGAAATATTTCTCATTTTCAGCTATACTATGTAAATCTTCAACTTCACCAGTGGTTCAGAGATAAAGAATCTGCCTACAATGCAGGAGATGCAAGAAACATAGGCTTGATCCATGGGTCTAGAAGACCCCCTGCTGCTGCTTCTGCTGCTTCTAAGTTGCTTCAGTCGTGTCCAACTCTGTGCGACCCCATAGACGGCAGCCCACCAGGCTCCCCAGTCCCTGGGATTCTCCAGGCAAGAACACTGGAGTGGGTTGCCTTTTCCTTCTCCAATGCATGAAAGTGAAAAGTGAAAGTGAAGTTGCTCAGTCATGTCTGACTCTTAGCGATTCCATGGACTGCAGCCTACAAGGCTCCTCTGTCCATGGGATTTTCCAGACAAGAGTACTGGAGTGGGGTGCCATTGCCTTCTCTGAGAAGATCCCCTAGAGGAGGAAATAGCGACGCACTCCAGTATTCTTGCTTGGAAGATCCTACAGACAGAGGAGCCTGTCAGGCTACAGTCTACGCTGTGGCAAAAAGTCAGACACTACTGGGTACATGTAAATTTTAGTAATCTGAATAGCAAGACCTAAATAAAAGGTTGTAAGTGAAATAATAAATACACAGCCTTCCAAAGTTATACCTTAAAAATACTAAGGTATTCATGTACAATGTGTGTGTGCGTTGAGTTGCTCAGTTGTGCCCAACTGTTTGCAACCCATGGACTGTAGCCCACTAGGCTCTTCTGTCCATGGAATTCTACAGGCAAGAATAGAGGAGTGGGTATCCATTCCTTTCTCCTGGGAATATTCCTGACCTAGGGAATGAATCCAGATTTCCTGCATTGCAGGCAGATTCTTTGCTAAGTTACCAAGGAAGCCCAATTGTGTACAGAAATCATCTTTGAAATAATGTTAGAGCATGACACTTGTATAATCTTATATGGCAATAAAGAAACAGTAAAGCTAAAAATGTTCTAAAAGTGAAATAAAAGTTACATTTTCTCTTGTACATATACATGCTTTTAAGAATGTGTATGAAAAGAACAAACAAAATACAGTAATAAAAATTTTAAAATTACTTCTCTTATTGGCATATTAATAAAGTAGATTGCCCATTTTTAGCTTTCAGCAACCAGTTTAGTCTATTATTTTTAATAATATGCATGTTTATTACAGTAGAAGTCTTTCACAAGGTTGTGTTTTCAATTTCTACTTTTTAAAAAATTTCTGATTTTCTATTTTATGTCAGTCTAATTCTTGATGAACATCTAAAAATCTCAGCATTTTTGGAATTTAATCAGAGCTAAACCTTACAAACAGTATTTCAAGATTCCTTGAAAGGGATATGCAAATCATGAACATATTTTATTGAAAAATTTCTTCTATGGAATTAAAATATAGACAAAAGATCCAAAGCAAATTTGATTTGGATAATTCTGGATAATTCTACAGATATCTTGAAGGCCATTTTTTAAATATTTCCACATTCTCTGTGTAGCAGATAATGTAGCAACATTATCTAGTAAATATTAGCTAACAGACTTTAGCTAAAATGATTATTGATAAAGAACCATAGGATAGTAACCATCTCCCTGTGAGCAGAAAAATAGAATTTGATTTGAAATTCTCTATAAATATAGACATTTTAAAATAATTTTCTACCTATAGTGAGTAGAAAACTTTTTACTTATGATCTTAAAGTAGATTCACTCAGCAATCTGTACTAGAAGAAGAGGGAAAAAATTATGGCAGAGTTGCTGTTAAAATGTATCTACATGAAACTTTCTGAGGAAGCTTCTGAAGTTTGATATTCTTCTTTTTATTTTTCCCCTATCTTATTTCTTTTCATCTCCATTTCCCCTGTGGTTAATTATTATTAATGATAGTCTTAATGTCTGAATGGTTTAGGATAAAGAGAATATTCCCTTATATTTTGGAAATAGATAATTTTGTAGATCAAGAACTCTTTTAAATTTCTTCGCATCATGAATGTAGAAATTTTCAACTAGAAATGATATTTTGGCCTTCTAAAGTATCTGACATAAATTCTGCACTATTCTTCCATGCTCTTTTATCGTTGGACTTATTCAACTGCAAAGCTCATCTCTTTCATGGATGCTTTCACTTATTTATATAAATAAATTTTTTTTATCATTCTGTACTCCATATGAAACTATCTATTAAGTTTTTTTGTTACCTGTCAATTTTAAACTAAAGATTTATAAAAAGTTGCAATATAGTGCAGAGAACTCACTCCTACCCCTTTATCCAGTTTCCTAGTGGTTACATTTTTAGTAACTATAGTATAATATCACAACCAGGAAATTGACATTTATAAAATGTATGAGTATAGCTTTATGTCATTTTATCACACATGTGGATTCCTATGGGTTTTACCTCAATGGTTCAGAGGTAAAGAATGGGTTCCATCCCTGAGTCAGGAAAATCCCCTGTTGAGGAAATGGCAACATGCTCTAGTATTCTTGCCTGAGAGATTCCATGGACACACGAGCCGGGAAGGCTACAGTCTGTAGAGTAGCAAAGAGTCGGACATGACTGAGCATGCACACACACACGTAAATTCCTATTACTACCCACTGCTGTCAAAACATGAAACACATCTGTGTGTGTAGGTGTGTCCACGTGTCCACACATGTGCACTTTTATTCACTTGTGTCCAACTCTTTGTGACACCAGGGACTCTAGCTCACCAGGCTTCTCTGAACACAAAATTTTCCAGGTAGGAATATTGGAGCCAGTTGTCAATTCCTACTCCGGGTGATATTTCCAACCCAGAAATTGAACCTGCTTCTCTTGAAGTATTGTCCATGATTTCTTTACCACTATGTCACATCTACTTCAGGGAGAGACTTTATTTTTTGGGGCTCCAAAGTCTCTGCAAATGGTGACGGCAGCGATGAATTTAAAAGATGCTTGCTCCTTGGAAAAAAAAGCTATGACTAACCTAGACAGCGTATTAAAAAGCAGAGACATTAATTTGCCAAGGGAATGATGCTAAAGCTGAAACTCAAGTACTTTGGCCACCTCATGTGAAGAGTTGACTCATTGGAAAAGACCCTGATGCTGGCAGGGATTGGGGGCAGGAGGAAAAGGGGACAACAGAGGAAGAGATGGCTGGATGGCATCACTGACTTGATGGACGTGAGTTTGAGTGAACTCCAGGAGTTGATGATGGACAGGGAGGCCTAGCATGCTGCAATTCACGGAGTCACAAAGAGTCAGACACAATTGAGCGACTGAACTGAACTGAACTGAACTGAAAGGTCCTTCTGGTCAAAGCTATGGTGTTTCCAGTAGTCATGTATGGATGTGAGAGCTGGACCATAAAGAAAGCTGAGTGCCAAAGAATTGATGCTTTTGAACTGCGGTGTTGGAGAAGACTTTTGAGAGTCCCTTGGACTGCAAGGAGATTCAACCAGTCAATCTTAAAGGAAATCAGTCCTGAATATTCATTGGAAGGACTGATGCTGAAGCTGGAACTCCAATACTTTGGCCACTTGATGTGAAGAACCGACTCACTGGAAAAGACTGAAGGCGGGAGTAGATGGGAAGACTAAGGATGAAATGGTTGGATGGTATCACTGACTAGATGGACATGAGTTTGAGCAAGCTCCAGGAGCTGGTGATAGACAGGGAGGCCTGGCGTGCTGCAGTTCGTGGGGTCGCAAAGAGTCGGACACGACTGAGCTATTGAACTGAACTGAATTCTTCCTGGTGATTCAAGACACAACTAATCATGGTATTTCTGTTTCAAGAGCTTCCTTTGGCTATTTTTTGGGGCAGACGCTACTGGGTACATGTAAAATGTTGTAAGTGAGATAAGTGGTGATAAGTTTTTAATTTCCCTTCCTTTGAAAATGTTTTTGATTTCCCTTAGTTTCTGAAAGAAAGTTTTGCCCAAAATTGAATTCTGGGTTGACAATTTTTGCCTTTGAATATCTGAAAAATATGTCACTTATTCTTCTGGACTTCATAGTTTCTGATGAGAAATCAACTTTCAATCAAATTGCTTTTCCCCTGTAAGAAAAGTATTGTTTTACTGCCTTCAATATGTTTTTTCTTGTTTTCTGAAGTTATACGTTTGTTTGGTTTCTGTTTGGGAGCGAATATCTCTTTTTCCTTTTGAGATTTGCTCAGTCTGACTCTTGGCTTCTTCTTCTTCTTCTTTTTTTTTTTTTTTTTTTTGCCAAAGTTGGAAATGTTTTAGCCATTATTTTTTAAAATACACATTTAGCGCTGCCATTTGTCTCCTTTGTTTGTGAAATTCTGTTGACATAAGTAATAAGTATTAGATTTTTTTTGTTTCAGTCCCACAGGTCCTTAAAGTTCTGAGGTTTTTGTTTGTTTCTTTGTTTTCAGTCTCTTTTTTCTTTGTTCTCCAGATTGGGTAATTTGTATTGATCATTTTTTCAGAGGATTTTTAGAAAAATTTTTAGCTATAGTAATTGTCAGTTCCAAAATTCTGCTTTGTCCTTTGTATCTACTATTTATTGGTAAAGCTTTCTATTTGTTTCATTTGTTTTGAGCATATTCATAACTGCTTATTAAAATATTTTTATACAGATACCTTTCAAATTTTTGCTGAATAAGTCTAGTATTTGTGTCATCTTTATGTTGACGTGTGCTAACGTGTCATTGAAGATATGGTTTGTCTGTTTCTTGCTCTGCTGACCAATTTTCAACTTATCTAGGTACTGTGAATATTATAAGACTATTTTATTTAAATTTTAGCAAGTAAACCTTGTCTGACATGACATAGGGTGATAGTGGAGGCTGCCTTTTTATTTCAAGTTTGGAGTAAAAGTCCAAGGTCCCCACTCAAAATCGATAGGAGAATAGAAGAGGCTTCTTCTTTTTGCTCTCTATGTGGCCTTCACAAAGAGAGGGCAGGCATTAGGAAACCTTGGTCATTGTTACCAGTAACCAAAACCAAAATATTGGAACTTCAGCTTCAGCATCAGTCCTTCTAGTGAATATTCAGTATTGATTTCCTTTAGGATTGACTGGTTTGGTCTCCTTGCTGTCCAAGGGACTCTTGAGAGTCTTCTCCAGCACCCCCATTCAAAAGCATCAATTCTTTGGTCTCAGCTTTCTTTAATGTCTAACTCTCACATCTGTACATGAGTATTGGAAAAACTATAGCTTTGATTGTATGAACCTTTGTTGGCAAAGTGATGTCTCTGCTTTTTAATATGCTGTCTAAGTTGGTCATAGCTTTTCTTCCAAGGAGCAAGCATCTTTTAATTTCACAGTTGCGGTCACCATCCACAGTGGTTTTGGAGCCCAAGAAAATAAAGTCTTTCATTGTTTCCATTTTTTTACCCATCTTTCTGTCAAAAAGTGATAGGACCAGATGTCATGATCTTAGTTTTTTGAATGTTGAGTTTTAAGCCGGCTTTTTCACTGTTCTCTTTCACCTTCATCAGGAGGCTTTTTTGTTCCTCTTCACTTTCTGCTATTAGAGTGCTATCATCTGCATATGTGAGGTTGTTGATATTTCTCCTGGCAATCTTGATTCCAGCTTGAGCTTCATCCTGCCTGGAATTTCATATGATTAATTTGCATATAAGTAAATAAGCAGGGTGACAATATATAGCCTTGATGTACTCCTTCCCCAATTTTTAATTAGTTCACTGTTCCACATCCCATTCTAATTGTTGCTTCTTGACCTGTGGAGCCTGTCTTGAAGGATTTTTAGCATTACCTTGCTAGCATTTGAAATAAGCCCAATTGAACATTCTTTGGCATTGCCCTTCTTTGGGATCAGAATGAAAACTGACATTTTCCTGTCCTATGGTCACTGATGAGTTTTCCAAATTTGCTAACGTATTGCTTGCAGCATTTAACAGCATCATTTTCTAGGGTTTGACATAGCTCAACTGGAATTCCATCACCTCCACTAGCTTTGCTCATAGTAATGCTTCCTAAACCCACTTGACTTCACATTCCAGGATATCTGGCTCTAGGTAAGAAAGCATAACATCATGGTTATCCTGGTCATTAAGACCATTTTTGTTTAGTTCTGTGTATTCTTGCCACCTCTCCTTAATATCTTCTGCTTCTGTTAGGGACGTACTCTTTCTCTTTTATTGTTCCCATTTTTGCGTGAAATGTTTCCTTGATAGCTCTAATTTTCTTGAAGAGATCTCTAGTCTTTCCCATTCTATTTTTTTTCCTGGTTTCACTGATACTGCGTTTATAAAAACAGAAATTTCAATAATTTATTTTTATTTGTTCAAATTATATCAAAAGCTCTATATCAAATGAAGGAAAGTTATTCCATTGTTCTAAAGCAGCTTATAAAATGCAGTGTAAAAACTGAACAGAATACATATAAGAAACAGGGAAAAGAAAAAAAAATCTGTCTAAACTGCTCTCCTGATAACGGAGATATAATCTCTCTTCTCTATTGATTTGATTTAGTGAGGGTCAGGGCATGCAGTAGTCAATGGAATAAAAAAAGCAATAAAAATATGTTAGAAGGATAAAATAAAAGTATCCAGGGTTCAAGCGCCTACTTTTTTTCCCGCTGCTGCTGCTGCTGCTGCTGCTAAGTCGCTTCAGTCGTGTCCGACTCTGTGCAACCCCAGAGACGGCAGCCCACCAGGCTCCCCCATCCCTGGGATTCTCCAGGCAAGAACACTGGAGTGGGTTGCCATTTCCTTCTGCAATGCATGAAAGTGAAAAGTGAAAGTGAAGACTAGATCTGGCTATTTCTGTTTTTCTTTTCTAACACACAGGAAGACACTTACATATATATCAGACATAATGATTTTTGTATTTGCCATTTAGTGTCTCCATTTTTGTCTAATGTTCTTCTCAGCTGTCTTACTATTTCTGCTATGTGCTGAATTCTGCCTTCACTGATGATTAGCATATATACATTTAATTGTATATTAACCTGGTTACTTGTCCTCCGTATAAGCAATATGATAATATACATGAAAGAAAAATATGATATTCTGTGTCATGTTTAGTCCTACCTTTGTCCAGAGCTTAAGTTAGCCTTTAAGTTTATTTTAGCAAACCAATATAAAATATTGCCATGTGTTTAACTATTTAGTGTAACATCAACACAGGAGTGTAAATGAAAGTTATGAAGCCTATACTTTCCACCGCTGTAAGGTGTCTATACAGATCATTATGTATTCCTCACCATAGGTCAGTTGCTTAGCGACCAAAGTAGAGAACTACTAATTGAAAGTATTTTGTATTACTGGCAACATTTGCTGCAGGACGTTGAACTTAGAAACAGCAAAGACTATTTCAGATAAAAATGTTGCCGTGGATGAAAGAACACCAGTAGCAATATTATCTCAGTAAAAATAGTTATTTTTAACTTACATATAGTTATTTCTATTTGCAAAATATTTTGCCATTTCTTTCTTATGAAAAATTACCGTTAAAACTGATTTTTAGCCTTAAAAATCATCTACACAATCAGAGCACAATTCATAGTTGTAGCATCTATTAAGAAGAAAAATAAAGCAAAATAGAAACCAAGAAAGAGAAGAAAAGGAGGAAGTAGAAATAGCACTAAGTTAAATCTATGTTCCTTGAGATCAGTAATAATATCTGTATGGCCTTTTCTGAATGCATATTATATTTCATAATAAAAACAAAGGAGGAAGAGGAGAAGGAAAAAAGGGAAGGAAGAAAAAAACTGGGAGGAAGAAAAGAGAAATAAAGCCATATACACACAGGGGAAAGAAAGCTGTTGGGGGAGAAGTAGCAATACTATAAATAAACGGGTTCAAAACATGAATCTTATACAAGTCTTTTAAGCTTTCTAGGATAAAGATTAAAATCAGGATTATTTTCTCATTTCCCCATTTAATATACAATTTACGTGTCCATGGAAAATGACCTGTGGCCATTGTGTACCCACCGTCATTTTATAAAAGGACTAAGTTAGAAAAAGAGAATACATCCTTCGTAAGACCAAGACTGAATTAGCAAGTTGGCTCTGTTCTTCTGTTAATTTATTTGCTATAAGAATTCTAGTACAATTTTGTATTTGTGGACTTCTGTCACACTCCACAGACATGTGTAAATAAATGTGTGTGTGTGTGATTTAAATAACTGGTTTTTATAAGAATTCATTTGTAGCAATAGTCAGTTGTCACTTCTATCTTTAAGCTAATTTTATGTGGTAATTGCTGAAAAACCAGGATGTATGTTAATTCAGTGTTTGATCACCTGATGATTACTTATGGATCTTATGTGGATTAGAAATATATATATTTTTAAGAAATCTCAAAATATATCAAAATGTTTAAAACTACAACTGACCAGAATTTAATTGTTAATGTCCAGAAGCCATTTCAAGACCATGTATGGTCACTTTGAATATCAGCTGTCTGCAGTGATCAGAAGATAGAAATTATAAAAAATGTCCATGCTGTAATTATGCTGCAGCCTTTTAAAGTAAATCCTAGAGATTCGGCTGTCATTGTCTGTTTCTCATAAAAGCTGAGTGTTAAACATGCTAAAATTCTAGTGCTAATTTTGGCTAAAATTCTTTGTATTCTGGCTATACTCATGCAGAATTTTAATAAATCTCTGGGTATTCATGAAAAGTAGTCTTTGTTTAGCTTAGAGTGGCATGCATTTTTTTTCTCCCGAGATTTAAGTTAATGATGATAGGACTGAAAAAGATACAGGAGAGTGGGTCAAAATTCTTAATTGATAGAAGTCAGTCCTGCCTTTGCTATAGCATACTGACTGGCATTCTACCCATAATCTGTTTTGCCCATCCTTGTTTTAAAAATAAATACTTGAAGATAATACTAGCTGATTACAGTTTTACGTGGCTGTATAACAAATCACTTCCAAACATAACAACTTAAAACAATTTAGCAACAAACATTTATCTGTTCGTGGATCTGCAGTCTGGGTTAGACTCAGCTGTGTGGTTTGCCTTTCCAGATGGTGTTGGCTAGGTCCTCACATGTGTTTTTATTCAGGAGGCGGCTTTTCTGGAACTAGAGATTCCAGGATGGCCCCATTTATGTGTTGGACAGGAGAGACTAGGAGATGACCAGCCTTTCTGTCTTCCTGGGCCTACATTCTCCTGGGCCTTTCCACCATGGGGGCACTCAGCCTCAAGAAACCTAACCTGGACATCTTTGCACAGTGGCTCAAGGCTAAGATGGAATAAGTGAAAACAACAAACCCTCTTTAGGCCTAGGAAAAAAACTTGTACAATGTCATTTCTGTTGTATTCTTTTGGTTCAAAAAAGTCCTGAGGTTAATCTATGTTCAGGTTGGGAAGACACTGCGAGGATAGGAATTAAAATGGCATTATGAGTCATTGATCATTTGGTCATAATATGTGTTAAGGTTACAGTTTGTTAAACTATAACCTGTATGGAAAAGCAATATATCCTTGCATTTGTTTCCTACTGTTATCATAACAAATCACAACAAACTAAGCAGCTCAGAATAACAGAAATTCATTCTCTTGCACTTCTGAAAGTCGGAGGTCTGAAATGCAAGTGTTTGTAGTGTTGATGCCTACTGGAGACTCTGAGAGAAAAATCCATTCCACACTATGAGGCGTTCTTGGTGTTCCTTGGTTTTTAGACATGCTGCTTCAATCTCTGCCGCTGTCTTGACATGGCCTTCTCTTTCTGTCTCTGTCTATCCTCTTACAAGAATGCTCATCATTGGATTTAGTGATCATCATAATCCAGGATGATTTTAGCTTAGACCCTTACCTTAATTATCTTCAAAGATCCTTATTCCAAATAAAGTCACATTTTGAGGTTCCAGGTGGACATAATTTGGGGGAGGAGGAGAGGCATTCAAAACCTTAGAGTTTGCTGAATGGAATTGTTTCCTTAATTTCTTTTTCTACTTTCTCATTATTTGTGTATAGGAATGCAAGGGATTTCTGTGTGTTGATTTTATATCCTGCAACTTTACTATATTCATTGATTAGCTCTAGTAATGTTCTGGTGGAGTCTTTAGGGTTTTCCATGTAGAGGATCATGTCATCTGCAAACAGTGAGAGTTTTACTTCTTCTTTTCCAATTTGGATTCCTTTTATTTCTTTTTCTGCTCTGATTGCTGTGGCCAAAACTTCCAGAACTATGTTGAATAGTAGCGGTGAAAGTGGACACCCTTGTCTTGTTCCTGACTTTAGGGGAAATGCTTTCAATTTTTCACCATTGAGGATAATGTTTGCTGTGGGTTTGTCATAGATAGCTTTTATTATGTTGAGGTATGTTCCTTCTATTCCTGCTTTCTGGAGAGTTTTTATCATAAATGGATGTTGAATTTTGTCAAAGGCCTTCTCTGCATTTATTGAGATAATCATATGGTTTTTATTTTTCAATTTGTTTATGTGGTGAATTACATTGATTGATTTGCGGATATTGAAGAATCCTTGCATCCCTGGGATAAAGCCCACTTGGTCATGGTGTATGATCTTTTTAATGTGTTGTTGGATTCTGATTGCTAGAATTTTGTTGAGGATTTTTGCATCTATGTTCATCAGAGATATTGGCCTGTAGTTTTCTTTTTTTGTGACATCTTTGTCAGGTTTTGGTATTAGGGTGATGGTGGCCTCATAGAATGAGTTTGGAAGTTTACCTTCCTCTGCAATTTTCTGGAAGAGTTTGAGGAGGATAGGTGTTAGCTCTTCTCAAATTTTTGGTAGATTTCAGCTGTGAAGCCATCTGGACCTGGGCTTTTGTTTGCTGGAAGATTTCTGATTACAGTATCAATTTCCCTGCTTGTGATGGGTCTGTTAAGATTTTCTATTTCTTCCTGGTTCAGTTTTGGAAAATTGTACTTTTCTAAGAATTTGTCCATTTCTTCCACGTTGTCCATTTTATTGGCATACAACTGCTGATAGTAGTCTCTTATGATCCTTTGTATTTCTGTGTTGTCTGTTGTGATCTCTCCATTTTCATTTCTAATTTTATTGATTTGATTTTTCTCTCTTTGCTTCTTGATGAGTCTGGCTAATGGTTTGTCAATTTTATTTATCCTTTCAAAGAACCAGCTTTTGGCTTTGTTGATTTTTGCTATGGTCTCTTTTGTTTCTTTTGCATTTATTTCTGCCCTAATTTTTAAGATTTCTTTCCTTCTACTAACTCTGGGGTTCTCCAACTCTTCCTTTTCTAGTTGCTTTAGTTGTAGAGTTAGGTTATTTATTTGACTTTTTTCTTGTTTCTTGAGGTATGCCTGTATTGCTATGAACTTTCCTCTTAGCACTGCTTTTATAGTGTCCCACAGGTTTTGGGTTGTTGTGTTTTCATTTTCATTAGTTTCTATGCATATTTTGATTTCTTTTTTGATTTCTTCTGTGATTTGTTGGTTATTCAGAAGTGTGTTGTTCAACCTCCATATGTTGGAATTTTTAATAGTTTTTCTCCTGTAATTGAGATCTAATCTTAATGCATTATGGTCAGAAAAGATGCTTGGAATGATTTCGATTTTCTTGAATTTATCAAGTTTAGATTTATGGCCCAGGATGTGATCTATCCTGGAGAAGGTTCCATGAGCACTTGAAAAAAAGGTGAAATTCGTTGTTTTGGGGTGAAATGTCCTATAGATATCAATTAGGTCTAACTGATATAATGTATCATTTAAAGTTTGCGTTTCTTTGTTAATTTTCTGTTTAGTTGATCTGTCCATAGGTGTGAGTGGGGTATTGAAGTCTCCCACTATTATTGTGTTATTGTTGATTTCCCCTTTCATACTTGTTAGCATTTGTCTTACATATTGTGGTGCTCCTATATTGGGTGCATATATATTTATAATTGTTATATCTTCTTCTTGGAGAATAAAATACTTAGGAATATATCTACCTAAAGAAACTAAAGACCTATATATAGAAAACTATAAAACACTGATGAAAGAAATCAAAGAGGACACTAATAGATGGAGAAATATACCATGTTCATGGATTGGAAGAATCAATATAGTGAAAATGAGTATACTACCCAAAGCAATTTACAAATTCAATGCAATCCCTATCAAGCTACCAGCCACATTTTTCACAGAACTAGAACAAATCATTTCAAGATTTGTATGGAAATACAAAAAACCTCGAATAGCCAAAGCAATCTTGAGAAAGAAGAATGGAACTGGAGGAATCAACTTGCCTGACTTCAGGCTCTACTACAAAGCCACAGTCATCAAGACAGTATGGTACTGGCACAAAGACAGACATATAGATCAATGGAACAAAATAGAAAGCCCAGAGATAAATCCACACACATATGGACACCTTATCTTTGACAAAGGAGGCAAGAATATACAATGGAGTAAAGACAATCTCTTTAACAAGTGGTGCTGGGAAAACTGGTCAACCACTTGTAAAAGAATGAAACTAGATCACTTTCTAACACCACACACAAAAATAAACTCAAAATGGATTAAAGATCTAAATGTAAGATCAGAAACTATAAAACTCCTAGAGGAGAACATAGGCAAAACACTCTCAGACATAAATCACAGCAGGATCCTCTATGATCCACCTCCCAGAATTCTGGAAATAAAAGCAAAAATAAACAAATGGGATCTAATTAAAATTAAAAGCTTCTGCACAACAAAGGAAAATATAAGCAAGGTGAAAAGACAGCCTTCTGAATGGGAGAAAATAATAGCAAATGAAGCAACTGACAAACAACTAATCTCAAAAATATACAAGCAACTTATGCAGCTCAATTCCAGAAAAATAAACGACCCAATCAAAAAATGGGCCAAAGAACTAAATAGACATTTCTCCAAAGAAGACATACGGATGGCTAACAAACACATGAAAAGATGCTCAACATCACTCATTATTAGAGAAATGCAAATCAAAACCACAATGAGGTACCACTTCACACCAGTCAGAATGGCTGCAATCCAAAAATCGGCAAGCAATAAATGCTGGAGAGGTTGTGGAGAAAAGGGAACCCTCCTACACTGTTGGTGGGAATGCAAACTAGTACAGCCACTATGGAGAACAGTGTGGAGATTCCTTTAAAAAGTGCAAATAGAACTACCTTATGACCCAGCAATCCCACTTCTGGGCATACACACCGAGGAAACCAGAATTGAAAGAGACACATGTACCCCAATGTTCATCGCAGCACTGTTTATAATAGCCAGGACATGGAAACAACCTAGATGTCCATGAGCAGATGAATGGATAAGAAAGCAGTGGTACATATACATAATGGAGTATTACTCAGCCGTTAAAAAGAATTCATTTGAATCAGTTCTGATGAGATGGATGAAACTGGAGCCGATTATACAGAGTGAAGTAAGCCAGAAAGAAAAACACCAATACAGTATACTAACACATATATATGGAATTTAGGAAGATGGCAATGACGACCCTGTATGCAAGACAGGGAAAGAGACACAGATGTGTATAACGGACTTTTGGACTCAGAGGGAGAGGGAGAGGGTGGGATGATTTGGGAGAATGACATTCTAACATGTATACTATCATGTGAATTGAATCGCCAGTCTATGTCTGACGCAGGATGCAGCATGCTTGGGGCTGGTGCATGGGGATGACCCAGAGAGATGTTATGGGGAGGGAGGTGGGAGGGGGGTTCATGTTTGGGAATGCATGTAAGAATTAAAGATTTTAAAATTTAAAAAATAAAAAAAAAAACCTTAGAGTTTGCTATCAGACTTTATAATTTCCCTCCATGCTTTTAGTTGTCTATACTATAAGGAATTTAATTTGGAAAATTTCATATATCTGTACATAACAGCATTTCTCAAAGTATGATCCTCATGAAACAACTTCTAAGAGCCGTTTATAAGTATCTTGGTCACATAATTCTGGAAAGTACTTTTTACTACTAAGACTTTCTGGAAATTCACATTATGCTTTAATTTATTAAAGAAAATCATACAGAAAAAAAATACAGAATTTTTAGGAAACATTTTTTTCCCCTAAATGTATGTAGACACTGAAAATATCTATTTTTATTCAAATAAAACCTCACAGAACCAGGGTTACATGTACCAGAGTTTCTGATCTGAACTGTGATGTAGACTACATGATATTAGCTTCAAAATGTTGAACAAAATCAACCACATACATTAATGAACATTTTAATAATGTGCTTCTTGGCCCATGAAAAAGACCTTTTGACACCTGAAATGCTCTTTTTCCTTGTTCTGGTTAATTCCTATTTGTCCTTTAAAACTCTCGTTAGAGGTTATTTTCAAAAAAAAAAAGCTTTTAACTCTCCAAAGATGCAGTTAGATGTTCTTCCAGTGGTTGTTTTTGTTTTTGTTTTTGTTTTTTTTAATAGCTCCCTATTCTTAACAGCACTCTACTATAATTATGTTGGTTTGTGTTCTTTAGTCTCTGGCCATATGCTTGTTGAGGTTAAGAATCTTACTTGGCATTAATTCCTGGGACACAGCTAGTATTCAATCAGTGTTTGCTGAATGAATGGATGAGAAAATTTGATACTGGGCAGAAACAGATCAACAAATAAGTATATATAAGCTTGAAAGAACATTCAGTTATAATATATTTCACATGGAAATCACTGTTTCTTTTCAAAATAATGTCATATAAAGTCATTTATTGCCCACAGTTTGCAACAATCATCCTCAGAACTTAATTCTTTGTGTTGTATGCGTCCAGCACTAAATAGTGGGCCAGTAGAACTATTAGACAAAGGCATCAAGTAAATCTTATTAGTCACTTCGTAAAACAGTTTAAAAAAATAAATTTCTTTGACTCAGTCATGACTGAATCCATTTATATAACTTGAATATTTAGGTTTCTCCATGAAATACTACTAAATTTGACTGGTCAAGCTAAGCATTTTAATAATAAACAAGTTCCTCTTTCAGCAGCCTCTGCATAAGTTTGCACCTCTCCCCACAGTTTTCTTTAGAAATAATAGTTCTATTGTTTCCTACACTCATTCAGTATTATCTAAACAGCTCAATTAGTATAATCAGCTCAATTAACAGAATCAACTAAGAGTAGTAAATTTTACACAGTGGGCATAGCATCGTATTAGTGAGACATTCACCTTCAGCCCTTTTACTTCTTTACTTCTAAGACACCCACATGTTAGAGAAAACATTGAATTATGGTGTAACTAATTAAAAACTTTATATTCAAAGACTTCTAGAATTTCATATCTAAATACTTTTGCCAGTATAAAATTTCACGGCCTAACAGGAGTTACTAACTCTTTTGCAACCCCATGGACTATAGACTGCCAGACTCCTCTGTCCTTGAGATTTCCCAGGCAAATATCAAGCTACCATTTCTTTCTCCAGGAGATCTTCCCTGCCCAGGGATAGAACCTACATTTTCTATGTTGGCAAGCAGATTTTTTTTTTACCACTGAGCCATCTAGGAAGCACCCTGTAGGAAGAGAGAAAATTAGTCAAGATGGTGCCAGTCAGGTTCTCTCGCCCCACCCTCACATCCTCTCACCCCATGTACTGAAACAATGTCTTTGCATGGTTGTATAGTGGATGAGATCACTTATAGCATTGTGCATGTATGTCACAAGGTGCTCACTTGGTTATGAGTGTGTGCAGTACACCTGTATGAGCTTTACCGTGAAAGCCCTGGTTGCTGCTGCACTGGGGCTACACTGGAGCAACATCCTGGTTATGTGATATGAGCTTAGGTTATGGCCATGTTTTGACCATGTTATGGTTATCTTATGGCTGCTGCTATAGCTGCTGTGTCAGCCAGGAGAGAGACTATGTTACGGCTGCCATGTTACCTAGGAGAGAATAAACATGTCTAGTTCCTACAGCTCCTCACGTCTTCTTCCAGCTTCTTAGTTTGTGCTTTGCCTGCCCTGGTTTCAGCAGACAATGTGGCTAGCAAGACAGTTGGCATAGTCAACAGGACTGAGACTGATACACCCCCATTCTCTTTTGCATGGCATGAAAATAATTAATCACCATCATTCCTGATAAATAACAATGCTTCATGGAGTAAAATGCATTTTCTCGATGTAAATAGTTCATCCTATTGAGTATATTATCCCTGAAATCTAGGTTTCAATTTAACAAAGATTTATCAGTTCATTGAATAATATCCACAAAAAAAGTAATATTCCAAGAAAAGTAATTTATTTACCTGGTTTATCTCAAAATCTTTACTGTCAGTAATCTTGGTTATATGTTCATAATTAGAATATTATTGCAAGTTCCTAAAAACTCTGCTAAATATTATTTACACTGAGTGAAATTAAATGTAATTGTTGTGTTAACTTTTTAGTCCTAGTTACACACTTTTCCCATGTACTGTTCTGGTTTGGATGTAATAGCAACAGTAAATGTACATCCCAGGTTGCTTTCTTGCCAATAGCAGCTGGGTTGCACCTACTCAAATAGTATTTCATAATAAGTTCATATTTAAGCACATTAGTGTTCAACTCTCAAGCTTACACAGAATAGAATTTTGAAGTACCTTTCCCTCAGGAAAAAAGAAAAAGAAAAAAAAACTTTTCACATTTTGTGTTTGCTATTACTCTTCAGATCTTTAACCTGTGAAAGCCCACCTAAAGGAGGTCAGAGGCAACATTTCCGTAAGTTAACTTTCATAGATTTCTTCAGCTCATGGGAGCATTTTCCTGCTTTAACTTGTCAGGAGAGACTTGACCTAAGAATGTACAAGTACCGTTTTATGAGGTGAGAAAACACCTACATGAGACTCTTTGTTCCTGTTTGTCATAATCACATGCCATCCCAAGTAGAGTGCAATAGCTTCAATAAATCATAGGAGAAAAGGACTGGTTTACATCATAGCCAACAATGAAAAGTATCACAGACCTGTAGCTATTGGATGGCCCTGGATCTTCTCACTTGGCAGCTTGCAAAACATATAATAATCTACTACACCTAGACCTAGCAAATTTGAAAATTTTAGAATATACTCCACTTTTTTAATGGGGTTCATATCTATCATACACTGAAAGACAGCTAGTAGACCCAACAAACGGAGAAAGCAATGCCACCCCACTCCAGTACTCTTGCCTGGAAAATCCCATGGACAGAGGAGCCTGGTAGGCTGCAGTCCATGGAGTCTCGAAGAGTCGGACACGACTGAGCGACTTCACTTTCACTTTTCACTTTCTTGCATTGGAGAAGGAAATGGCAACCCACTCCAGTGTTCTTGCCTGGAGAATCCCAGGGACAGGGGAGCCTGGTGGGCTGCCTTCTGTGGGGTCGCACAGAGTCGAACATGACTAAAGACTGAAGCTACTTAGCAGCAGCAGCAGCAGCAACAGACCCAACAAAAAGGACTTCAAAATATTTTTGTTTCCTGTGGAAGCTTGGAAATTGTTGCAAGTCTTTCATGTGTTGTTTTCCCTTACTTTTTGCTCCTCACACACACACAAGCTATTTTCTTGCCTATTGTGTATACTTGGCAGGTTTTCTGGGCACAGTGCCCAGTTGGTTTAATGTGTGCTTATTATTGTCTATACTGTCTCTGATTTTGTTTTGGAAATGGGCATTCTATAAATTATTAATGATTCTTATTATACTTTAGATTCCACTTTGCTTTTGGAATTTAGAAACAAAGAGTGAACATTGGACCCAATGGGTAATAACCAAGAATATCAAAGCTATACCCAATGCTTAACTGTAAGGGAGAAGATTAAAGAATGTTTTGGAGTAAACAAAGCAGGACTATTTCTATAGCAGTTTAAATAAACAAAAGTAAACATGAAGGACTAAAGTTATTACTTGACTAAATGCTCTTACTATCATTTATTCCCTTTTTACCATCAAAATAGTACCCATAAATCTTTTGATCAATATCCATGAGTAAACGTATTCTTTCAATGTAGAAAGTCAGAGAAAGTGCTAACTTTTCTCCTCCAATTTACAGGAATTTCTGTATCTCATGTAGTATGACACACTATCAAACATTTAGCAGATCAGTGCTGAATCACCTCTGAATTTTGAGTCAGAAAAAAACAATTTGAATTTAGGCATCATTTCAAAGAAGAAAAAAGTCACATTTATAAATAATTTACACACACACGTACATTTTTGAAGCAAGAAATAGTAAAGAAGGAAAACAGAAGAGAATATGTGGGGGAAAAAGTCTGTAGAAGTACAAAAGAATAAAAGGAAATGTTTTATTGGCAGTGAAATATAACTACGAATCCACTGCATATAAGTGAAAAGTGGGTCTCTACCTTATAGCTGTAATGCTTAACATTTTGAAATTAAAGTTTAACTAAAGGATAATATGTACCCAGTAACATGAAACTCAGAGATAAGAATTGTTAAACAAGTGCCATCTTACTGTCTTTATACTGAAAAACAACATGTATTGATTCTCATTTATTTCATCCTGAGTAATGTAAAAAATAGTGAACTATTTTATTTTCCAAAACCGTTCTTCCTTCCCCTCAATCTCCTCTCTCTCTTCCTCTGTTGAGCATTGTAAATATTTTTTAAATTCATTATTCTGAAATTGGATCTATAGCTAGGATTTTTATATACTTTGCTATCTATCTTGTTTTTATTCTTGGAATAAAAATATTCTCTACATTTTCATTATTCTAATATTGATTCAGCTTTAGGGTTAATTTATATGCAAAGCAAATAATTTACCCAAACTTGTAAGGGATATGCATTATCAGAACACAACACCTGCAGGACAAAAGAGAGGTTAATTTCATTGTTGCTCTGAAGCAAAAGGAGATCATTATGGAGTCTGCAGTAACCAAGCTCTGTGAAATAGCTGCATTAGTCATTAACTTTCCAGCACTAAATTTCATATCAAACTCAATTAACTACTACATAGCTTTTAATGACAATATTTTTTCAGATGCAGCTCTTGTTTACTAATAAGATTTCACATCACGACTCTCTATTCCATTACTTTCTCCATGTTAATATTCAAGTCTTGATTTTCTCCAAGGAAAATGGAGCAATGAAAATTGCATTTGCTAAAAGTTCTCCTTGAATTATGTTTCAACATTTCAAGTGTGTTAATGTAATGCTTTAGAAGCTAAAGGGAATGATTATAGGAAGCCAAAGTCCTCTATGTCTATCCCTAGGATTGATTAAGTTTGCTATTTATGCATATTTCCCCACAACATTGCTTCTGTGTTGGAATTTATCAGGATCAGAACTGTCTCAATTGGAAATGTCCCTTAGTATATTTTTATCACAGTGAAAGTCAAAGCCTAGAATAACAAAAAGGCACAAAATTAATGTCATCAGGAAACAATTTACACAGCTAATTAGCATAGCATTCTCATATAAAAAGACAGATGGATTAAGGGATCAGGTCATTCATAGCCTGCAGTAAACTGCTTCAGTCTTTAATCCCCTGCTGTTACCTATCAGGGTGCTTTTTTTATGGACTTAGATAGATCCCTGAAAAGATTTAGATTCTCCCATTAGATTGATTCACCTTGTTCCTTTAACTTTTATTGATATGTTTCATCATTTCTCACTAAAATAATAACAGAACTTGAATTTAGTTAGCAGTTAAAGAATCAAAAGAAAAAATATAATTGAACATTTCTTAATTAATAGCTTCTACAACACCCACAGACACACTTATTACTCTTTTGTGCTAAGGAAAAGAATCTGATATGAGGGCAACTGTGGAAGAGTTGTTTCCTACTTCGACAAGAGCTGAGATTGTTTTGCAAGTGCTATACATACATGGCATCCAAGACAATCGCAAAGCAGCCACACATGATCAACTATGAAAAATGTCCGATTCTTTAAATAGAATTCAATCAGCACAGGTTGATTTCCATGAATCTTCTTTAAAAGGTCTCCAGGAGTAATATCTAAGAAAAGTAACACTAAAAGATGTTCGATTCAGTACATGTAAAGCCCAAACTAGCAAATCAGAGAAGTGGTCTATGAAAAAAAATTAAGTTGCAGGGCATAGGGAAATAAATTATTTCCTTTAATTAATGTATTTATTTCCTTTAATTAATGTATTAATTTCCTAGAGCTACCATAATAAAGGAGAAAGAAATGGCAACCCAGTCCAGTATTCTTGCCTGGAGAGCCCCATGGACAGAGGAGTCTGGTAGGCTACAGTCCATGGGGTCACAAAGAATCGAACACAGCTGAGTGACTAACACTACACTACTACCATAGTAAAGACTTGTAATGTGGACAGCTTCAAACAACAAAAATTTATTGTCTCATGGTTCTGGATACTAGAAGTTCAAAATCAAGGTGTTGGGAGGCTTGGTTGCTTCTGGAGGCTCTGAGGGAGTGTCTACTCCCTCTCACCCAGTTTCTGTTAGTTGCCAGCAATTCCTGTTTTTGTTGTTGTTGTTTGTTTGTTTGTTTTTATTTTTTTTATTTTTGCTTTGTAGATTGTTGTTGTTGTTCAATATCTAAGTCATATCTGACTGTGCAACCCCATGGGATTCCCAGGTGGCACTAATGGTGAAAGAACCCTCTTACCAATGCAGGAGACTTATAAGAGATGCAGATTTTACCCTGGGTGGGGAAGATGCCTTAGAGAAGGGCATCGCAACCCATTCCAGAACTCTTGCTGGAGAATCCCATGGGCAGAGGAGCCTGGTCAGCTACAATCCATGGGGTTGTAAAGAGTTGGACGTGACTGAAGCGACTTAGCATACATGAACTGCAGCATGCTGGGCTTTCCAGTCCTTCAGCCTCTCCTGGAATTTGCTCAAACTCAAGTCCATTGAGTCGGTGATGCCATCTAACCATCTCATCTTCTGTTGTCCCCTTCTCCTCTTGACCTCAGTCTTCCCCAGCATGTATTACTCTAATCTCTGCTTCTGTCATTCTATGGTGTTGTAACTCTTGTGTTTCTTTGTGTCCAAATTTCTACTTTTTGTAAGGACACTAATCATTGAAGGAGGTCCCACCTTGGTCCCCCATCCCCTCATCATTGACTATATCTGCAAAGACCCTACTTTTTATTTCCAAAAAAAGTCACATTCCCAAGCTCTACCAGAGAAGTCTTCCCTGGTTGCTCAGATGGTAAAGAATCTGCCTGCAATGCAGGAGACCCAGGTTCACACCCTAGATCAGGAAGATCCCCTGGAGAAAGGAACGGCAATCCACTCCAGTATTCTTGTCTGGAGAATCCCATGGACAGAGGAGCCTGGTGGACTACAGCCCATGGGGTCACAGAGTCAGACATGACTTAGCAACTAAGCACGTACACTCCCAAGTGCTGGGGTTGGGATGTCAACAAATCTTTTTGACATAACTCAACCATAACAACCAAAATATAGTAAGAACAATCAGAATATTAATTTGTTAATTTATAACAAGAATTATGCTATATAAAATAAAATTCTTACTTCAGTATGGCCAGCACATATTTCCCCTCATGGGCACATCTGTATGGAAAAACAAAATACAGTCTTGTGATACCTGGGCATATATTATATTATATTATATTATGTTATGTGATGTTATATTATATCATATTATATTATATCAGGAGCAAAAGTGTGATAATTAGAAAATTCAATACTATCAAGTTAAAATAAATGGACACATGTATTTTCATGATAGGAAGTCTTGCCAGTGAAATTGGCAATTTTACCAGCCCAGATTTCCTTCCTATTTCATGATTTGGAATTTCACTTGAAGAGAATGCAGATTTATACCTTAGAGAGTCATCTGCATCTGTGTTTCAAAAGGTGACTAACTGTCCTGTGATTGACATTCTTTAGCTATGTTAATGAATTCATTCTCAACACCACAAAATCCTCTTGGCTTTAGACCCTTTAGGTTGCTTTAAGATACTTAAATCTCAGATGGCATTCTTCCTCCTCTTCGTTTTGGGGATTATATTTGTGTAGCTCTTCTCGCTGTTATCTGAATGTGCTGGAAACTTGCCTGTATATAGAGAATATATACATATATTCTTGGAGAGCCATGAAGCTATTTTTTTTTTTCTATTCTTTTTGTTCAATAATGATACAAAGGATATAAAATTAAGATCTACTTTTAAAAAATAATCAGTTATTGGAAACCTGTTATTTTCTAGGAAAAATGTAACATAGTTTGTGTTCATTATCCTGTTTAATTCTTAATATCTCAGTGTGATAATTTCTATGATTTCTCTGTCAAAGATGAGGAAACCAAGGCTCATACTGCTGTTTGTGCTCTCCTTAGTACATACAATAGAGATTAAAATTCTTAGTTCTTCACATCTTCAGAGGTCTTGCTTCATATTTCCCTCCCTCAGTGACCTACATTATTTGCAAATATATTCACTTTGTAGTCTGAAAATGTTGAGCCTCCATGCCTAACTCCTGGTTATTATTTCAGGAAAGGTGCAAATACCAGCTCTTCCAAGAAATTTGTGAAAACAACTTGAAATTCATAACCGCTTGTTCTGTACTCATGTAGCCCTTTGTTAGTAATAACAGTAAGCATCTTATCTTTTCATGCCATTAATAATACTTTGTGTGTGTGCTTATCTCATTCAACAGACACTAAAGTCCATTAGAGACTGGCTAATATTTTTATAATTTATTCAACAAATTTTGGAAGGAATATTTATTTAGAGTAACTAGTATGTTATTAGATATTGGCTAGCCTACCATGAAGAGAAAATGTCACATCTATTCATGAATGTAAATCTCAGGGAACATGACATTAGTCAAAAAATATAAAGATAAAATATAGAAGCAAAGAGTAAACAATATCTTTAAGAATTTTACTAAGTATTTAGTTGAAATTTTAAAATATCATGTAGTTTTTATTTTGATTTTAAAATAACCTTATTTAAGTTAATATTTATTAAAAAGAATTCAAATTTGTTTCTTTATGAACAGCTTTAAAATAATGGATAAATCACTTTCTTTTAACTGCAGGATGTATTTTTATCTTATTGTTATTATCCCTTTTCCATTACCAATTAAAATAATAATAATAAAACATTTTATATTTCAGGATTCCCTGGTGGCTCAGAGAGTAAAAAATCTGCCTGCAATGCAGGAGACCCAAGTTTGATCCCGGGGTCAGGAAGATCCCCTGGAGAAAGGAATGGCTACCCATGCAGTATTCTTGCCTGGAGACTTTCATGGACAGAGGAGCCTAGTTGGCTAGTCCATGGGGTTAGAAAGCATTGGACATGGCTAATTAACACTTATATTGCCATAAAAGGACTTAACATAAGAAATACATAAAAAGATCATTCTTCATGTTTATTTATCTGGATATAATTAAGAATAGATCCAAGTCATCTACTTTTATGGTAGTAATGATCCTGTGTGATCCTTGATTTCAACACAAGGAACTTTTTTCTTACTTGTAAATATTACATGTGTATGAAAATTATTATCAGTGGCTAGTGATAAATATGAAATGTGCAGTTTTGGGTAACTACACAATAGTGTAGATGGACTGCTGCTGCTGCTAAGTCACTTCAGTCGTGTTCCATCCCTGGGATTCTCCAGGCAAGAACTCTGGAGTGTGTTGCCATTTCCTTCTCCAATGCATGAAAGTGAAAAGTGAAAGTGAAGTCACTCATGTCCGACCCTCAGCGACTCCATGGACTGCAGCCTACCAGGCTCCTCCGCCCATGGGATTTTCCAGGCAAGAGTACTGGAGTGGGGTGCCATTGCCTTCTCCTAGATGGACAGAGCTCATTCTTAATTTTCCTACTCATAATGTAAATTATAGATTAAGTTTGGAGAATTTTATAGCTAGGAAAAAAAAAAAAGATTATTCAATCCAGATCTTTTAGTTAATAGATGAAGCAAATGGAACTCATAGAAAGTGAATTTACTTAAGCAAGATTGCAGCCCCAGTAATGGACATAACAGTAGATCAATTCCAAAATTTTTTCACTCCAGTCTAAAATTAGGAAAATTGTGCCCAATAAATGACTTATCTATAAAGTATAAAAATTATGGACAATTATGGATAATTATTTGCATTCATTTAGAATAAAGAGCACATTAGAGAAGCACTTATTGTTTATCAGTGTTTAGTCTCAACATTGTTATCAGCTTTCTGTGGGACCCCACTTTTTCTATATATTGTTTTGCATTTTGATTATCATTGAAATGCTTGAAAGACATAATTTGGAGGGTAAAGTAGAATACTACTGTTTTGCATTCATGTTATTTTTCTATATGTCTTATTCCTGATTCCCTTTTTCTTTAATTCTTTAAAAATTTCTGGACTTGATATTCAATCAGTTAGTTCAGTCGCTCAGTCGTGTCCGACTCTTTGCGACCCCATGAATCGCAGCACGCCAGGCCTCCCTGTCCATCACCAACTCCCGGAGTTCACTCAGACTCACGTCCATCGAGTCAGTGATGCCATCCAGCCATCTCATCCTCTGTTGTCCCCTTCTCTTCCTGCCCCCAATCCCTCCCAGCATCAGAGTCTTTTCCAATGAGTCAGCTCTTCACATGAGGTGGCCAAAGTACTGGAGTTTCAGCTTTAGCATCATTCCTTCCAAAGAAATCCCAGGGCTGATCTCCTTCAGAATGGACTGGTTGGATTGCCTTGCAGTCCAAGGGACTCTCAAGAGTCTTCTCCAACACCACAGTTCTTGATATTAAACTAGGAATATACTGTGTCCAAAAAAATGCAGAACTGATTTATAGAATGAAGCATGACTCATTAAAAAAAGACTCTGATGCTGGGAAAGATTGGAGGCAGTAGGAGTGGATGACAGAGGATGAGATGGTTGGACTGCATCATCAAGTTGATGGACATGAGTTTGAGCAAGCTCTGGGAGTTGGAGATATGGAAGCCTGGCATGCTGCAATCCATGGGGTCACAAAGAATCAGACACCACTGAGTGACTGAACTGAACTGAAAATGCATTGATAAAATTTAGCTTTGTTGGAATAAAAATTCAAAAACCAACACTATTGTCTTGTTTAAGTGGTTAAGTTCATTCTTGGAGAATATTCAGAGTAGCATAAATACAGTTGTCTCCTTATGTGCTGGAACCTGTCCAAGCTCAGGACACTAAGAAGAATATCTCAATGGTGTTTCAGGCTTGAACCATGACCATGATATATGAATACATGTTGACACGTACAGATGTATATTGCTAAAAGTAGTGTGAAGACCCTTCTTTAGCCTTAATAATAAGTTATAATATCAAATGTGTTGCTAGAGAACCATTAGTAAAGCTAGTAACTGATTCCCTTTGATTTCCCTTGGTTCCATTACACAGGCTGAAACCAGGAGAGGGCAAAGCACAAGTAAGCATGCAAAACCAGCACACGCCATCATACTGGCTGAGAACTAATGCTTGTGTGTGAATAGAGCTAGCACATGAGTCAAAGGGTGCCCCATATGAAGGCTGTTAGTGAACCTCCTCTGTGTGACTCTGTCCTGTTCTGGTTGGAATTCCTTGGAATTACAGCAATACAGAAGTAGGTAAATGTTTTTTCAAGGAAAATTTTTGAAGTTCAAATATGCACAGTGCTGTATACCAGATTTCAGCATGTATTGATATGGTAGTTTGTGCTACATCAGATTAGTTTTTGTCCTTATTGCATTTTTCAGTCAGAATCCCAGGTCAAACAGTAAGTTTTAACCAAGGTGAGTATAAGAGGTTTTTGATGTTTTCTCTGTATACTATTATCTAGGTATTCAATCAGTAAACTTAGATTTTTATTCTGTTTATCTTGTTCCAAACTACATTTCAGGCCAAAATAGGCATTGGATATATTGACCATCTCATCACACTCCTGTTGTTATCTCCTCTCTCCCCTTGCCAAAACAAACCAGGGTTTAAAGTTTGATTATTTAATAAACCTCGATAGTAATTATGTCTTTCAGAAATACAGTGTTATAGAAACACTGTGGACTGGTATATTTTAATCCATAAACAACTAAAGATAAATCTGAATCCTTCTGAAAGAGCATATTATACATTTTCTTGGGTTGAAATAAAAATAAAACTCTGAATAATGATAAGTCAGATAGTAAGATGTTTATAATATTTGGAACTCACTGTCTCTATGTAGCACACATAGGGAGTTTTATAAGACACTTTTTGGTCTTCAGGAAGTGATCAGAAAGATTAAAGTTAAACAAACACATAGTGATGGAGCTTGATAGACAGCTTTTTCAGGGAGAATTTGTGTTTGAGGCTTGGCATGTATGAATAGAAAAAGAAGTACCTGTAAGTAAGGTAGGCTAGAAATGGATACTTACACAGACTCAGAATCCATTGACCTCCAAGCTCTCACTGTGTGAGACCTTACAAGATATAATTAAATAAGTAGGGGGAAAAAATATAAAAGGCCCAAACATAGATCGGAAAAAAAGAGAAAAAAGTATTTCAAGCCAGTAAAAACTGTGAGATGTACATGTGTGTGAAAAAGAGTGAGATACAAAATAACTGAAGATCTCTGAACATAACAGAAAAAGTCTATTCCAGTGCTTCAGGGGAAGATGAGAAGATAGGAGTAGCCCTTCCATCTTGGTAGTGATAACAAATTATTCAAAACTAAAACAAGGAACATTTGAGAGCAGGAAAAATTTTGAGGCTCATTGGAAATATTAGTTTTCTTTGGGCTCCTATGGACCCAAAGAATTTATTAACAACATGTTTAGGCCCAAAATTCTACAAGTGTTCTCTATTTCTGACTACATGGAGAAAAGGAGAGACCAATTTCCTTTGGGATATGAGGGCCCTTCCCAGGTGGCTCAGTGGTAAAGAATCAGCCTGCCAGTGCAGGAGGTGCAGATTCAATCCCTGGGTTAGGAGGGTCTCCCAGAGGAGGCAATGGCAACCCACTCTAGTATTCGTGCCTGGGAAATTCCATGAACAGAGGAGCCTGGTGGGCTACTGTCCATGGGATCACAAGGAGTCAGACACGACTTACTAAAAAGACAGGAACAACAACATGAGGGCCCTAGGATATAAAGATACAAAGACAAGAAGTTGGGTAGAGTTAGAAGAAATGACTATAAATTTAATTATCCACAAGAGATGAAGGTTATTTCATTAAACATATTGCATTCTAAATTCAGCAATGAAATACACTTGACTAAGAAGAGAAATGCAAATAAAGATGTTTAAACTTGACTGGAATATTGAACAGGGGAAGGAAGCATTTTTGTCCTATGAGGCAGGGTAGCCTTGGTGTGGATCTAGCGCTTTTAAGAACCTCCTATGGCAGTCCTGGGCTTCCCTGGTGGCTCAGATGATAAAGCGTCTGCCTGCAATGCAGGAGACCTGAGTTCGGTCCCTGGGTCGGGAAGATCCCCTGGAGAAGGAAATGGCAACCCACTTCAGTAGTCTTGCCTGGAGAATCCTATGGACAGAGGAGCCTGGTATGGGCTACAGTCCATTGGTTCGCAAAGAGTTGGACATGACTGAACGGCTTCACTTCTTTCTTATCCCCTAAGATCATGGGACCAAGGAGGATATGCAAAAAGAAAAGTATGAGTGAAGGTGCCTTGTGAAAGTGGATATGGATTGACCTTTGGAAATCTCCTTCACCCCCAAATAGATGGCACACACTGACCATAACCTTTGATATTTAGGTTTGATGTACTGAGAGGTAGGAAAGACAATTTATTTTCCATTGTGTTATTTCCTGAGTGGAAACTTCTACTTCACTTCAAAGGAAGTGTTTTTTTGTGGTGTCCTTAATAGCCTCTAACAACTTTACCTATGAGAAAAGGAATCCCTAATTTTTTGCAATAGATTCATAAAAGCCTATTTTTCTGTATATATTTGTTCATGGTAAGCTGTATCCTTGGTGTGCTAGGTTTCAGGCTATAGACTTGATTTCTGCTTCTATTTTGTATACGATGAGCAGATTAAATGCTTCCCAGTAGGAAGGAATTCTCCTGCCAGTGCAAGAGATACTGGATACACAGGTTCAACTCCTGGTTCAGGAAAATCCACTAAAGGAGGAAATGGAAACCCATTCCAGTTTTCTTCCTAGAAAGTCCAGTTGGTAGAGGAGCCTGGTGGGATTGCACCCTGGTGCAGTCCCTGGGATTGCAAAGAGTCAGACATGACTGAGTATGCATGTGTGCATGAACAGACTAAGGGTAGATCTTTCTGTTATGCCTAGCTCTGGCTCACTCCCTTCGTCTCAGTTTATCAGTCTCTGGGGAGTCTAGCTCTATCATGAGACATGAGCTCTATCATGAGACATGAGCTCTATCAGTTTATGAGAAAGATTCAGGGTTCTAACCTGTTGTCTCAAACTTTTCATCTGTATTGGTAAGTAAGAAGTTTTTCAAGAGAGTTGTGAAAAAATATACCTTGAATATTAGGGGTAATGACATTTTCTTCATAAGCCTAGGGGAGTTAACTTTTATTCATGTGTAGTCATTAATTATTGATTGATTTGTGTACAAGTTTGTCTAAGACTTAGAACTTGAAAAGAATATCTTTCAGTCCTCTCCACACTCAAATCCTAATATTAATGCCATATGCCTATATGTTGTACAAGATTTTTCCGTTTGACTTGAACTATTTTGGTAAGGACCAGAATCTAGCTAGAAGCCAACTATCAGATAAGAAGGGTTCCCAAATTTGAGAGGAAGCATTTCTCCTAAAAATTCTGAAAATTTTATGGAAGGGATTATAAGTAATATTGAATATTGCTTACTGAATAAGTGATGTTTTACTCAAAGAAAATATTCACTTAGTTATTCCTTACAGTATACTTAATAAGATATTTACACGTATTTTTATTGAACAAAAATTATCTCACTGCAAACTAAGGTTCCTCATTAGCATGATATATATATATATATATTTTTTTTTTTTCCCCAATAGCTCATAGTAGCAAACTGAGAAGTATGAGAATATGGACCTATTTCCAAAGATTAGTAGCTTTTGGGAACCATTTCAGGAAAAACCCAAAAAAAGATCTTTTTATCCTTGAAAAGTGTACTTTTAAAACCTTAAATCATTTTTCTAAGAATCTTTGCAATACAAAATATAGCATTGTGATTTTGACTAATATTTAATTGATTAATGTATTACCTTTTATTGGAGAATTGTATTAGTAAGATACACATGACAGGTTTGCTAGTCTCTTCTGAGGAGCTGAGCCTCTTTCATACATATTTGTAAGATGGGATTGGTGGCAGTGAATTTCCTTAATTTTTGGCTGTCTGGTAATTTTTATATTTCCTTCATTTGAAGGATACTTTTTCTAGATAAAGAATTTTCAGTTGATGCTTTTATTCTTTCAACACTCTAAATATTTCATTCCACTCTCCTCTTGCTTGTGTGATTTCTTATAAGAAGTGGGCTACACTCCTAATCCTTGATCTTCTGCAGGTAATGCATTTTTTCCTCAGGCTTCTCTCAAGTTTTTCTCACCTTTGATTTTGTACAGAAGGAATAAGTTATGTCTAGCTGTTGCATTTTTGGCATGATAATCATGCTGGATATTTTCTGAGCTTCTTGGGCCTGTGATTTGTTTCATGTCATTTTTAAATTTATTGATCATTACTGCTTCAGATTTTTTTTTTAACCTCTCTTCTCTCTCTCTCTCTACTTCTTCTAGTATTCCAATTATGTGTGTGTTACAACTTTGAAAATTATCCCACATTCTAGGATGTTCTGTTTGGTATTTTTCTTCTTTTTGCTCTTGGCATTTTAGTTTGAAATATTTTTCTTGAACTATCTTAAATCTCACTGAGTCTTCAACCGTGTCTGGTCTGCTAATGAACCCATCAAAGACATTCCCTATTTCTATTATACTTCTTTTGATTTCTAACATTTCCTTTTGATTCTTTCTTAGAGTTTCCATCTCTCTGCTTGCATTACCCATCTGTTCTTGCATGTTGTCTACTTTTTTCATTAGTGCCCTTAACATCTTAATCATAGTAATTTTAAATTGCCTGTTTGGCCCTTACAAAATCTGCATCATCATGAGTCTTGTTCTGCTGATCTCGTTATCTTTTCAGACTGTATATATATATATATATATATATATATATATATTGCTGTGCCTTGTAATTTTGTTGTTGTTGAAAGCCAGATATGTTACATCAGTAATATATACTGAGATAAGACTATTAATGTGAGGCTATATGCTAATCTGGCAGGAATTGAGCTATATTTAATGTTTGCTATAGTTCTGGATGCCAGAGGCTTCGAAGTCTTCTGGAGTCCTTATTTATATCCCCTCTCTTAACTTTGGGCTTTCCTAAGTACTCTTCCTCAAAGAGTGTCTGCTTCTTTTAGTTCTTTCAGCTGTAAACCCCCAGTTGTTACACTGGAGTTCCAGCAGATTTAAGTTTTAAAGTATGAGGATGGGAAACCATTCTATGATATCATAATTTAATCTCAATCTTTTAGTGAATCTAGTGTACTTTTATGACCTTTACAACTGTTTCTCCAGTGGTAATTTTTTTGTTAGCTGTCCCTTGCTAGTGAGACAAGAATATTCAATGGGGAGGAATGCCCTCCCCAGAAACAATAAAGCTGTGGTCATGTCTCTTATCCTGGACTGTCACTCTTGTGTGTGAAGAAGGAACTTGTTATATTTCATATGATTACTATTATCCTTGCCCTGTCAGAGTCCTAAATGGTCATTCTTAATCTTTACCATAAGAACTTTGTGGGGTTCTTGGAGATAGAACCCATGAAAATTGAAAGGTATCCATAAAACTTCCCCACAGAAGTTTTTCCCCTCACATATTATAATCCATACTCAGCCTCCAGGAATTAGTCAAAATCACCACTTCAGTGATCCTACAAGGTTTGGCTTTAGCAGTGTCTACCCCAAGAAGTAGATCTTGACAGATTTACCTCCCTCTCTGTTTTGCAGTAATATTTACTCTGCATTCTCAATTCTCTGATGTGTCTAAGAAAAGTCATTGATTTCCAACTTTTTAGCTTTTTTTAATTTTAAGAATAAAACAGATGACTTCCAAGGACTTTGCATGTTGGGAATAAATCCAAACAACCTTCTATACTATAGTTACTCTCTCATTTTTTAAACTAAATATTTGAGGCTATATCATGAAGGATTTCCTTTTCCTCAAAAAATGAAGTGCCTTAAATATATTCTAGATATTTCACATTCAAGAGGAGAGGTTATTCTGTACATTTTGAAGTTGCATAAATACTATTCCTTTAGATTGAGTAGGTAATGAGAGATCATCCTGTTAGTCAAAATCCAAGTGTAAATTTAGATGATAATTTTAAATTGCTTATTCTTCAAAGCTGACATAATTTTAATTTACAATGTGGACTCAAGAGTGAAAGAACATTGAATAACCTACTGATCCATAAAGACACAATTTCAAATTTTACATTAGACAAAGTGATACAAAATTTTTCAATATTTGTATGTTTAATTCATCAGTGTTTTAAAATATTTGTATCAGTTAAGAAGTGTATTCAGCCAATTTATTTATTTAAAAAGTGGTACACATCTCACAAAAAGGACTTATTGCAGGTGTCTATAGCCAATATCTATTCCCTGGTGGTAAAGAATCCACCTGCAATGTGGGAGACCTGGGTTCAGTCCCTGAGTTGAGAAGATCCCCTGGGGGAGGGCATGGCAACCCACTCCAGGATTCTTGCCTGGAGAGTCCCCATGGACAGAGGAACCTAGTGGATGACAGTCCATGGAGTCACAAAGAGTTGGACAACTGAGCTACTAAGCATAGAGCCAGTATCTAAGATAGTAGCATTGTCCCTGACCATTCCTATCTTTCTCTCAGTCATTTAAATATATGTTTATTTCTTCATGATCACAAGGGAGATGATCTTTGGGAAGAAAGAAAAAGACAATTATTTGGGTTGTTGTCCTATCAGAATATAGAACAATTTTTTTGAAATAAAATCAACTGCTAAAAATATCTTTAAAGTTCAGTTCAGTTCAGTTCAGTCACTCAGTCGTGTCTGACTCTTTGTGATCCCATGAACTGCAGCACAGCAGCCTTCCCTGTCCATCACCAACTCCCAGAGCTGAAACTCATCCCCATCAAGTTGGTGATGCCATCCAACCAGCTAATCCTCTGTCGTTCCTTTCTCCTCCCATCTTCAATCTTTCCCAGAATCAGGGTCTTTTCAAATGAGTCAGTTCTTTGCATCAGGTGGCCAAAGTATTGGAGTTTTAGCTTCAGCATCAGTTCTTCCAATGAATATTCAGGACTGATTTCCTTTAGGATGGGCAGGTCTGATCTCCTTGAAGTCCAAGGGACTCTCAAGGGTCTTCTCCAACACCACAGTTCAAAAGTATCAATTTCTCAGGTTCAGCTTTCTTCATAGTCCAACTCTCATATCCATACATGACTACTGAAAAAATAAATAAATAAAACCAGCTTTGACTAGACGGACCTCTGTTGGCAAATTAACGTCTTTGCTTTTTAATATGCTGTCTAGGTTGGTCATAACTTTCCTTCCAAGGAGCAAGCGTCTTTTAATTTCATGGCTGCAGTCACCATCTACAGTGATTTTGGAGCCCCTCAAAATAAAATCTCTCACCATTTCCATTGTTTCCCCATCTATTAGTCATGAAGTAATGGGACCAGATGCCATAATCTTAGTTTTCTGAATGTTGAGTTTTAAGCCAACTTTTTCATCTCCTCTTTCACTTTCATCAAGAGGCTTTTTAGTTCCTCCTCGCTTTCTGCCATAAGGGTGGTGTCATCTGCATATCTGAGGTTTTTGATATTTCTCCTGGCAATCTTGATTCCAGCTTGTGCTTTATCCAGCCTGGCATTTTGCATGATGTACTCTGAATATAAATAAGCAGGGTGACAATATACAACCTTGATACTCCTTTCCCGATTTGGAACCAGTCTTTTGTCCCATGTCTAGTTCTAACTGTTGCTTCTTGACCTGCATACAGATTTCTCAGAAGGCAGGTCAGACAACCTGGTATTTTCATCTCTCTCAGAATTTTCCACAGTTTATTGTGATCCACACAGTCAAAGGCTTTTGCATAGTCAATAAAGCAGAAGTAGATGTTAAATATAAGCTATATAAAAATGTGGGACCTTGTAAAATTGTCAAGTTGATTCTGTGATTTTTTGTGTGTTTTTGGTTTGATTTTCTCTGCCTCCATTTTTAATCAGTCTAAATTTCTTTCAAAAACACATAACTGTCAGAATATATAAATATCCTAGAAGAGTACAATTTATAAGTAAAATGATTTTGAATTTTGAAATACAGTTTTTAAAAACTTCTGAGATTTAATGTTTCTTATGATTATTTATCATAATCAACATATTTCTCAGTGGGAAATTCACCCTTTGTTTTGAAAAAAATTGTTATCCAAAACTTCTCCTTGAACATTCACATGGGTAAATGTATAGGCATCCTGAAAAGAAGCAAAATTTGCTGAACAGAGTTTACAGTAGTTTCAATATTTAATGCAATCAAATGATTTTTAGAGGATTGTAATGGCATTCCTATTTCAATCATTAGAGTCTAGATTTACATATCTGGACACTTAATGTTGCTTTGCAAAGATATATTAAGATTATACTATATTATATATCTATTAAGAGTGCTGACATGAATGGACAATTCAATATTTAAAATATCAATATTGAAATATGGATAAAGATTGAAAAAAAAATTTTAAGTAATTTGGTTGAGATATTTGAAATTATAGAAAAGCAAAAGAAAACATAAATGCACTATGGATTGGCTGTAGGATTGTGTATGTGTGAATGTTAAATGCAAAAGAAGGTAGGAGAGGGAAATGGATTAGCCTTCACGTCTAATTTTTATTGAAGTTGCTTTACAATGTTGCGTTAATTTCTACTGAACAGTGAAGTGAATCAGCTATCTATAAGCATATATCCCCTCTTTCCTGGATTTCTTTCCCATTTTGGTCACCACAGAGCATTGAGTTAAAGTTCCTTGTGCTATACAATGGGTTCTCATTCATTACCTATTTTCTACATAGTATCAGTAGTGCATATAACACATCAATCACAATCTCCCAATTCCTTTGAAAGTGGTTATAACAATGACACACCAGGCCAAGACATCTTCACTAAAAATTATTTTAAATAAATATTTAGTAATAAATTCTTGTTATTTATTTCGGAAAGCTGCGGAGGGACCATTTATAAATTATTTATGAGTCATCATAAGACTAATGCTAGATATTGCCAAAAATTTATAAAAAACAAAAATCATAGATTTTCATGAGTATAGACACAAGAATCCCTAAGAATATCTTAGCATGTGTTAGCATTATTTTACTGGTAAGAAACAGAAGTAAAGAAGAATTGCAACTAACTGAGTTTAATTGCAAGAATGCAAGATTTACTTTGTATTAAAAATCATTTATTGTAATTTTGACACATTGATAGGATAAAGGAAAAAAACTCCAGTGCTGGTACTTCCTTAGTGGTCCACTGGTTAGGAGTCTGTGCTTCCAGTTCAGGAGACTCATGTTTGATCTCTGGTTTCCTGGCCAAGGAACTATGATCCTACATACTGTGCAGTGTGTGTAGCCAGAAAAGCAAAAACAAAGACACGGTCATCTCGGTAGACAGAGAAAAAAAAATTCAAAAATAATAAATCCTAAAATTCTCATCAAATTAGAAATAGAAGATTGCTTCAACTTAATAGAAGATATATGAAATCCCAAGCAAACATCATACTTAATGATAAAATACTGTGTATGTCCCATCTAAAATTGTTAATTCTCAGTGATAAATTGGCACATCACCCAGTAATTGAAAGGGAAAAATTTAGACACTTCACACACATGCACAAATGATATTAAAATAGTCAATGAGCTCATGAAAAGATTAATAGAGCTAATCAATGAATATAGTAAAGTTGCAAGATACAAAATTAATACAGAGAAATCTCTTGCATTCCTATAGACTAACAATGAGAAAACAGAAAGAGAAATTAAGGAAACAATTCCATTCACCATTGCAAAGAAAAGAATAAAATACTTAGGAGTATATCTACCTGCAGAAACAAAAGACCTATATATAGAAAACTATAGAACACTGGTTAAAGAAATCAAAGAGGACACAAATAGATGCAGAAATATACCGTGTTCATGGATCAGAAGAATCAATATAGTGAAAATGAGTATACTACCCAAAGCAATCTATAGACTCAATGCAATCCCTATCAAGCTACCAAGAGTATTTTTCAGAGAACTAAAACAAATAATTTCACAATTTGTATGGGAATACAAAAAACCTCAAATAGCCAAAGAAATCTTGAGGAAGAACAATGGAACTGGAGGAATCAACCTGCCTGACTTCAGGCTCTACTACAAAGCCACAGTCATCAAGACAGAATGGTACGGCAGAGACTTCTCTAGTGGCTCAGATGGTAAAGTGTCTGCCTACAATGAGGGACACCTGGGTTCAATCCCTGGGTCAGGAAGATGTCCTAAAGAAGGAAATGGCAACCCACTCCAGTATTCTTCCCTGGAAAATCCCATGGATGGAGGATATTGCCAAAAATTTATGAAAAACAAAAATCATAGATTTTCATGAGCATAGACACAATAATCCCTAAGAATATCTTAGCATGTGTTAGCATTATCTTACTGGTAAGAAACAGAAGTAAAGAAGAATTGCAACTCACTGAGTTTAATTGCAAGAATGCAAGATTTACTTTGTATTAAAGTTATTGTAATTTTGACACATTGATAGAATAAAGGAAAAAAACTCCAGTGCTTGTGCTTCCTTAGTGGTCCCAAAGAGTCAGACACGGTTGAGCGACTTCACTTTCTTTCACTTTCACGAAAGGACGTCTACTCAGTTTTCTGAGTGTCTTCTATATCTGCAGTCTCTTTGAAATAACCATTTCAAAATAATCCTTAGGCCCAAGAGGAATACTTTGGGGTGGTATATCCTGATCCCCTTCAAGTATATGGACATATGAGGGGGGACACATTAGCACTGATTCATGTTAATGAATCATGTGGCTGATTCATGTCAATATATGGCAAAAACCACCACAATATTGTAAAGTAATTATCCTCCAATTAAAGTAAATTAATTAAAAAAAAACAATATTTGTGTACTTTACTGTTCATTTGAATTTTAAAAATTTGTTCAAAATCTGGTATATTTTATCTATATTTTATTATAAAGAGATTAATTATATTTTAATTTCTTCTTTTGTAAATTTATTTATTGCAGTGTATTTATTAACTTTTCTTCACAACTATTTTTTCTAGTTTTTTCCATATATGTAAATTTGATATATTTATATAGATAGACTATATCAATAAGGTGTAAAGATTTGTTTCACTTTAAGGGCATAGCTTTGGTGCTAGATAATGTCCAAATTGTCTCTGCTATTTATTTTCTTCATTTATAAAATTGGAATAATAATGATTTGGAATAAAATTGGGATAATAAACAACCTTATATAAATATTGTAAATATTAATATATTTATATAAATATCTATAAAAATAATGGCCAGCATATACTAATACTATAAATTTAAAATTCTGTAAAATTCATATAAAATTCTGTATATTTTTACCATTAAATATGTGTAGGTGTATATACATTTATTTATATGTGTATGAATGACTATATATCATATACATTATATATGTTTTTGCTTTTTTAATAATTTGGATAGGAATATAAATAATATCTGAAAATACGCATTTCTGGTTAAATGTATTGCTTATTTTACCTTAATTTCTAAAACACAGATTTTCCCTTGTATTAGGGTTTTATATTGTAATTGTATTAAATAAATGCGAATAATTCTACAGTCAAATAATTTTGGGAAGTCTGAGTCTGACACTATTCAAAAGGCATTTTAACCAAGTATAGGGCTGAGCCATTAATATGATAAGGTGTACTGTGACTACAAAAATGGAGAATTTGAAGTATGCAGCATCTCCCAGCATTAGTTTGAAAGGACTCTTTTTTCATGGAATATCTTAAATATTTGAGATCTTGTGAAAAAAAAAAAAGTTAGGAAATAATGTTCCAGGTGTAAATAGGCACATAAAAATACAGTAAATCAAAACTTAGTCTTTGGTGTCAAAAATAGTTGTCCCTATGCATATTAACTGTGAATTTGGGCAAGATATTCATCATCTCTAAACTCCACTCACAGAGCAGAGGATTGGAGTAGAGCAGATGTATTTCTTTTATTTATACTTTTATTTATACTCTTACAGTTGTTACATTTATGAATATACCACAGTTTATGTGTTATATTGTTGCTTTTTTGGGATGGATTCTATACTTTGATAGAATTGAAAGCAATGCTGTATAAGACTGTACACATGAAACTTACAGAATGCCCTAAACCAATGTAACCTCAATGAAAAAGTAAATTAACAAGAGAAAAAGGAGTGCCATCATGCATATGCCTATGCATGTCCTGCTGTGTTAAGTGCAGGCATACCTAGGAATGGACTTGCTGGGTCATCATACTAGAGATATTACCAAACACTTTTTTCATGTGGTATACCAAATTACATTTACACCACAGTATAGAAGATCTCCACTTGAACTATACCTTGTATAGACCTTGTATTATACGAAAATTTTTTCCATTCTAATGGGTGCTAAAAGCCATTCATTTGATTGAAACATGTATACTATCATGTAAGAAACGAATCGCCAGTCTATGTCCAATGCAGGATACAGGATGCTTGGGACTGGTGCACGGGGATGACCCAGAGGGATGTTGTGGGGAGGGAGGTGGGAGGGGGGTTCATGTTTGCGATTGCATGTACACCCATGGTGGATTCATGTCAATGTATGGCAAAACCAATACAGTATTGTAAAGTAAAATAAAGTAAAAATAAAAATTAAAAAAGTATATTTTACTGAATTATAAAATAGATCTATATCTTACATATAGATTTATAATTATATATTATACTATATATATTTATATAGAGATATATGCTTTATATCTATGTTAAAACTCTACAACTCATAAGAGAACTCCATGTATTTTGACAGGGTTGGCACATTCATATAAATAGCATCCAGCTCAATAAACAGAACATTATTATTACTTCAGAATAAGTGCCCATTTGTGCCCTCCAATATTCACTCCTCTTCACAGAATAACTGATATTCTGAAATTAGTATAGCAACACCAACTTTCTTTTTTTTTCTCAAGAAATATTTATTCCATCCTTTACTTTCAAATCTTCTGTATCTTTATTTTTAAAATATCTCCTATTAACTGCCTATTGTTTCTTTCAAGAAGAGATAAGCTTATTAATTTATATTAGATTTAATAATGTAAGACTGCATAATAATAGAACCACCAAAATGATAGTAAAAGAATATAATATGCTGTAAAAGGGAAAGTAAAATGAAATAATAAAAAACACTGGACTTATCCCAAAGGAAACAAGAAAGAAGAGAGAGAAGAAAAAAATAGACAAAGTTAGAAAAACAGAAACCACAAAATATTAATTCCAAATCAGAATCCTAATGTATTAACAATTGCAATGAATTTAAATGGACAAAATATTCCAGTTAGAAGAGAAAAATCATTTATTCTCTATGTTGCTGTATCTGCTATTGCTACTTTCCATCTAGACACGGTTTCTTCATGTTTCTTTTCCAGGGATGGCTTCCCTCTTGCTATGGACTTTGCATTATGATATTGTGTCTGTCCTTACTTATTGTGTCTGTCTACTTATGGCTTCTACCTCCTAAAATATCACACTAAGGTTGCTTTTTTAGAAAGCCATATGTAATGCCTATTTCCAAAAACAATGACACATTGAAAGATTGTTCAGTCAGTTCAGTTCAGTCGCTCAGTCGTGTCCGACTCTTTGCGACTCCATGAATCGCAGCATGCCAGGTCTCCCTGTCCATCACCATCTCCTGGAATTCACTCAGACTCACGTCCATCGAGTCCATGATGCCATCCAGCCATCTCATACTCTGTCGTCCCGTTCTCCTCCTGCCCCCAATCCCTCCCAGCATCAGGGTCTTTTCCAATGAGTCAACTCTTCTCATGAAGTGGCCAAAGTAATTATTTATTGATTAAGTTTATCATCAATATAAAAATATTTTAAATAGATTTCATGGGAACTATGAGAAAAACATAT
This sequence comes from Ovis canadensis, assembly GCF_042477335.2. Taxonomy (NCBI): domain Eukaryota; kingdom Metazoa; phylum Chordata; class Mammalia; order Artiodactyla; family Bovidae; genus Ovis; species Ovis canadensis. Next base: position 51,831,210 of record NC_091262.1, read on the forward strand.
TTGCACTTTCAGAGAAAAGGCATCTCACAATGAAAAATACAGAATGTGAATTTTTAACACTGTAAATAAATTGTATCCGTAATCTCAGATATGCAGATGACCCTAATGGCAGAAAGTGAAGAGGAACTAGAGAGCTTTTTGATGAAGGTGAAAGAGGAGAGTGAAAAAGCTGGCTCAACATTCAAAAATGTAAGATCACGGCATCCGGTCCCATCATTTCATCCCAAATAGATGGGGAAAAACCAGAAACAGTGACAGACTATACAAAGGTCTGTATACTCAGACCTATGGTTTTTCCAGTAGTTATGTGTAGATGTGATAGTTACACTAAAAAGAAGGCTGAGCAACAAAGAACTTATGTTTTCTGAAGAACTGTGGTGCTGGAGAAGACTCTTGAGAGTCTCTTTAACTACAAGGAGATCTAACAAGTCAATCCTAAAGGAAATCAGTCCCGAATATTTATTGGAAGGACTGGTGCTGAAGTTGAAGCTCCAGTACTTTGGCCATCTCATGCAAACAGCCAACTCATTGGGAAAGACCCTGATGCTGGGAAAGATTGTAGGCAGGAGGAGAAGTGGGTGACAGGATGAGATGGTTGGATGGCATCACTGAATCAATGGGTGAGTTTGGGCAAACTCCAGGAGATGGTGAATGGATAGGGAAGCTTGGTGTGCTGCAGTCCATGGGAAGGCAAAGAGTCAGACATGACTGAATGAACAACATCTCATATGTGCATATATTTATATATCTTTCTATCTAAATATCTACTTATCTATAACTATCCTCTGTGTATGACAAACATCCAAGATGTTAAAGCTGGATTTAAAAAAGGCAGAGGAACCAGAGATCAAATTGCCAACATCCGTTGGATCATCAAAAAAGCAAGAGAGTTCCAGAAAAAAAATCTACTTCTACTTTATTGAATACACCAAAGCCTTTGACTGTGTAGATCACAATATACTGTGGAAAATTCTTAAATATGGGAATACCAGACCACCTCACCTGCCTCCTGAGAAATCTGTATGCAGGTCAGAGAGCAACAGTTAGAACTAGAAATGTATCAACAGACTGGTTCCAAATCAGGAAAGGAGTGTGTCAAGGCTATATATTGTCACCCTGCTTATTTAACTTATATGCAGAGTACATCATGAGAAATGCCAGGCCAGATGAACTGCAAGCTGGAATCAAGATTGCCAGGAGAAATATCAGTAACCTCAGATATGCAGATGACACCATCCTTATGGAAGAAAGTGAAGAAGAACTAAAGAGCCTCTTCATGAAAGTGAAAGAGGAAATGAAAATGTTGGCTTAAACCTCAACATCAGAAAACTAAGATCATGGCATCTGGCCCTATCACTTCATGGCAAATAGATGGAGAGACAATGGAAACAGTGAGAGATTTTGTTTGGGGGGGCTCCAAAATCACTGCAGATGGTGACTGCAGCCATGCAATTAAAAGAGGCTTGCTCCTTGGAAGAAAAGCTATGACTAACCTAGACAGCATATTAAAAAGCAGAGACAGTACTTTGCCAACAAAGGTCTGCTAATCAAAGCTATGGTTTTTCCTTTAGTCATGTATGGATGTGAGAGTTGGACTATAAAGAAAGCTGAGCACCGAAGAATTGATGCTTTTGAACTGTGATGATGGACAAGACTCTTGAGAATCCCTTGGACCCCAAGGAGATCCAACCAGTCTATCCTAAAGAAAATCAGTCCTGAATATTCACTGGAAGGACTGATGCTGAAGCTGAAACTCCAATACTTTGGCCACCTGATGCAAAGAACTGACTCATTTGAAAAGACCCTGATGCTGGGAAAGATTGAAGGCAGGAGGAGAAGGGGATGACAGAGGATGAGACGGTTGGATGGCATCATCGACTCAATGGAGATGAGTTTGGGTAAACTCTGGGAGGTGGTGATGGACAGGGAGGCCTGGCATGCTGCAGTCCAGGGGTTCACAAAGAGTCGGACATGACTGAGCAACTGAACTGAACTGTGTGTGATGATGAAAGACTCCATTTGTGGTATTCTCCTAGGGAAAAGAATAATATATTGAGTTTTGAAGCCATAAATTTAGTCTAGATGTTAAAGTGACAGAAATGGAAGTATTTTAATGTTTAAGTAATGCAGCTTGTTCCCAAAAGTTAAAATGTGGTTATGAGTTGAGATGACAATTCTGAATCCTGCCCTCAGGCAGCAGCTGAACATTGTGCTTTATTAGCCATCAACAATATGCTGCACTGCAGGCTAATGTTGATGCTTTCAGGACAGAAGCGTTAATACTAATGTTCAAAGTGTCAGTCTGGAGGGAAGGCATTAATTGACCTCATGAGATTAAGCTATAAAAATAACATCTTATATTTTGAGCTTTAAAACATTTCAGACAGAGCTTCAAATGCTCTTGGTGAAGTGATTAGTAACACAATTCTAAACTGATTTCCACTCAAAATTTACCTTAGAGAAAATCATTCTCAATTAGACTCTTAAAGTGTGAAGAAAGCAGGAAGAGTAAGTCTCTGATGTCTTTCTCTCCCCTTTATCCTTCACACTGTTCACCTGTGGACATATACAACTAGGTACAGGTCTGTGAATCCCTAGTGTGTATCTCCTTGTAGACCATTTACCTTGCTTTATTAAGTTTAAATTTCCCCTGATGTTACAAAAAGAAATTTTAAATCATACAAAATGAATATGGGCTATATCATCTCATGAATTGCACTAAATCATTGATTTTAATTTTGTTTACATTTCTGAATAATCTGTTGACAAATCTGTTGAAAATTATGTTTTCAGGCAGATTCACATATTCCCCCATTCTTTTCTAAAGCAGAAAATAAAAGCATGAGAAACTGTGATACTTACACTATTGTATTATACAGGAATGATTCCTTGATTCCACATGGAATATGAGAAATCATGTCTATGATTATAAAATTTCAAAAAGTAGCCCATGTATATTATTTCATTATTTATTATAATAATTTAAACTCAATATTATCATCTGGAATAATATCTAAGAAAACTTATTTGCCTATAATTTTTGAACTGCAAAACCCCAAAGTGCTCAAGTTTAGCTTGCAAGTACTGAGACTGGACATCGATTTGGTTTATCTGATTCTGAAAAGAGTTTTGCTCTGAAATGCTGGAGACAATAAAACGTTATGAAATCTATATTACGTCATTGAATTGAAACCAACTGTTGCTCATGCTCTATCGTTTTACTTTTTTGTTATTATATGTAGTTTAGACAATAGCAGATATTCAGAGATACCCTAAAAATCATTTGTGGAAGCTAACAGATACTTCATCCACCTGAGGGCCTTGCTAGAGAAGTTTTGTTCCATTTTCCTGATTATTTATGCAGTCTGGTTAGATGGGCAAAAAAGAAAATTTGATATGAGACATTATATACTTGAGGTCATTGCTATTATAACTAATATAATAGCAACTAATATAACACCTTAGCCCTACTCTGTAGGGAGTATAAACTTGCTCAGTTACTTTGGAAAACTCTTGGGCACTTTATCTATACCATGTGATTCAATAATTCTACTTCTAGATATGCAGCCAATAAAAATTCTAGTCTTAAATCTATACACAAAGGCATGTAAATAAATACTCATAGAAGTATTATTTATACCAGCTTTAATTACTCATAGAAACACCATTTATACCAGAATTAAATTAATAACATCCCACATGCTCATTAAAAATAGAAGGGATAAATAAAATTTGTATATTCATAAAATACATGAGAAATAATGACCTTATACTGCAGAAAAACATGGACATAGTTCAAAAATACAATATTTAATGAAAAGGCCATATATTTAAAAAAATCCATACATAAGTTTTTATTAGTTCAGTTCAGTTCAGTCACTCAGTCGTGTCCGACTCTTTGTGACCCCATGAATCCCAGCACGCCAGGCCTCCCTGTCCAGCACAATCTCCTGGAGTTCACTCAGACTCACGTCCATCGAGTCAGTGATGCCATCCAGCCATCTCATCCTGGGTCATCCCCTTCTCCTCCTGCCGCCAATCTCTCCCAGCATCAGAGTCTTTTCCAATGAGTCAACTCTTCGCATGAGGTGGCCAAAGTACTGGAGCTTCAGCTTTAGCATCATTCCTTCTAATGAAATCCCAGGGTTGATCTCCTTCAGAATGCACTGGTTGGATATCTTTGCACTCCAAGGGACCTTCAAGAGTCTTCTCCAATACCACAGTTCAAAAGCATCAATTCTTCGGTGCTCAGCCTTCTTCACAGTCCAATTCTCACATCCATACATGACCACAGGAAAAACCATAGCCTTGACTAGATGGACCTTAGTCGGCAAAGTAATGTCTCTGCTTTTGAACATACTATCTAGGTTGGTCATAACTTTTCTTCCAAGGAGTAAACGTCTTTTAATTGCATGACTGCAGTCACCATCTGCAGTGATTTTGGAGCCCCCCAAAATAAAGTCTGACACTGTTTCTACTGTTTCCCCATCTATTTCCCATGAAGTGATGGGACGAGATGCCATGATCTTCGTTTTCTGAATGTTGAGCTTTAAGCCAACTTTTTCACTCTCCTCTTTCACTTTCATCAAGAGGCTTTTTAGTTCCTCTTCACTTTCTGCCATAAGGGTGGTGTCATCTGCATATCTGAGGTTATTGATATTTCTCCTGGTAATCTTGATTCCAGCTTGTGTTTCTTCCAGTCCAGCGTTTCTCATGGTGTACTCTGCATAGAAGTTAAATAAGCAGGGTGACAATATACAGCCTTGATGTACTCCTTTTCCTATTTGGTAATAAGAGCTTAGTAACATGCTATCTATTCCATATTTGAATATTTTACTTAACATCATGTCAAGTTTCTACATGAGTACTTCTAGTATTGGAGAACTCTTTGATTCTGATGGTATTTTGAAACATATGAAGTGAAAAGTGAAAGTGTTAGTCACTCAGTTGTGTCCAACTCTTTGTGACCCCATGGACTATAGCCAGACAGGCTCCTCTGTCCATGGAATTCTCCAGGCAAGAATATTGAAGTGAGTAGCCATTTCCTTCTCCAAGAGATCTTCCCAACCCAGGGACTGAACCCAGGTCTCCTGCATTGCAGGCAGATTCTTTACCTTCTGAGCTACCTGAAACACATATAGTGATATTAAATAAAAATGAATTACCCCATGTTAGAATGGAATAATTATCTCCCAATGCAAAGAGGGAAAAATCCAACTTTTGAAACATAAATATGAACTTTGACAAATGAAGTTTACTAAGTGAACTGAACCTCATTCCATAGTTCATCAGGCACTCTGTCTATCAGATCTAGGCCCTTAAATCTATTTCTCATTTCCACTGTATAATCATAAGGGATTTGATTTAGGTCATACCTGAATGGTCCAGCGGTTTTCCCTACTTTCTTCAATTTAAGTCTGAATTTTGTAATAAGGAGTTCATGATCTGAGCCACTGTCAGCTCCTGGTCTTGTTTTTGTTGACTATATAGAGCTTCTCCATCTTGGCTGCAAAGAATATAATCAATCCGATTTCGGTGTTGACCATCTGGTGATGTCCATGTGTAGAGTCTTCTCTTGTGTTGTTGGAAGAGGGTGTTTGCTATGACCAGTGCATTTTCTTGGCAAAACTCTATTAGTCTTTGCCCTGCTTCATTCCTCATTCCAAGGCCAAATTTGCCTGTTACTCCAGGTGTTTCTTGACTTCCTACTTTTCCATTCCAGTCCCCTAAATGAAAAGGACATCTTTTGGGGGTGTTAGTTTTAAAAGGTCTCGTAGGTCTTTGTAGAACCATTCAACTTCAGCTTCTTCAGCGTTACTGGTTGGGGCATAGACTTGGAATACTGTGATATTGAGTGGTTTGCCTTGGAAATGAACAGAGATCATTCTGTCGTTTTTGAGATTGTGTCCAAGTACTGCATTTTGGACTCTTTCATTGACCATGATGGCTACTCCATTTCTTCTGAGGGATTCCTGCCCACAGTAGTAGATATAATGGTCATCTGAGTTAAATTCACCCATTCTGGTCCATTTTAGTTCGATGATTCCTAGAATGTTGATGTTCACTCTTGCCATCTCTTGTTTGACCATTTCCAATTTGCCTTGATTCATGGACCTGACATTCCAGGTTCCTCTGCAATATTGCTCTTTACAGCATCGGACCTTGCTTCTGTCACCAGTCACATCCACAGCTGGGTATTGTTTTTGCTTTGGCTCCATCCCTTCATTCTTTCTGGAGTTATTTCTCCACTGATCTCCAGTAGCGTGTTGGGCACCTACTGACCTGGGGAGTTCCTCTTTCAGTATCCTATCATTTTGCCTTTTCATATTGTTCATGGGGTTCTCAAGGCAAGAATACTGAAATGGTTTGCCATTCCCTTCTCCAGTGGACCACATTCTGTCAGACCTCTCCACCATGACCACCCGTCTTGGGTTGCCCCACGGGCATGGCTTAGTTTCATTGAGTTAGACAAGTGTGTGGTCCTAGTGTGATTAGATTGACTAGAGATCTCTTCAAGAAAATTAGAGATACCAAGGGAACATTTCATGAAAGATGGGCTCAATAAAGGACAAAAATGTTATGGACCTAAGAGAAGAAGATGTTAAGAAGAGGCGACAAGAATACACAGAACTGTACAAATAGATCTTCACCACCTGGATAATCATGATGCTGTGATCACTCATCTAGAGCCAGACATCCTGGAATGTGAAGTCAAGTGGGCCTTAGAAAGCATCACTACAAACAAAGCTAGTGGAGGTGATGGAATTCCAGTCGAACTATTTCAAATCCTGAAAGATGGTGCTGTGAAAGTGCTGCACTCAATATGCCAGCAAATTTGGAAAACTCAGCAGTAGCCACAGGACTGGAAAAGGTCAGTTTTCATTCCAATCCCAAAGAAAGGCAATGCCAAAGAATGCTCAAACTACTGCACAATTGCACTCATCTCATATGCTAGTAAAGTAAAACTCAAAATTCTCCAAGCCAGACTTCAGCAATACGTGAACCATTAAATTCCTGATGTTCACGCTGGTTTTAGAAAAAGCAGAGGAACCAGAGATCAAATTGCCAACATCCACTGGATCATGGGAAAAGCAAGATAGTTCCAGAAAAACATCTATTTCTGCTTTATTGACTATACCAAAGCCTTTGGCTGTGTGGATCACATGAAACTGTGGAAAATTCTGAAAGAGTTGGGAATACCAGACCACCTGACCTGCCTCTTGAGAAATCTGTATGCAGGTCAGGAAGCAACAGTTAGAGCTTGACATGGAACAACAGACTGGTTCCAAATAGGGAAAGGATAAAGTCAAGGCTGCATATTGTCACCCTGCTTATTTAACTTATATGCAGAGTACATCATGAGAAATGCTGGACTGGAAGAAACACAAGCTGGAATCAAGATTGCCGGGAGAAATATCAATAACCTCAGATATGCAGATGACACCACCCTTATGGCAGAAAGTGAAGAGGAACTAAAAAGCCTCTTGATGAAAGTGAAAGAGGAGAGTAAAAAAGTTGGCTTAAAGCTCAACATTCAGAAAACGAAGATCATGGTATCCAGTCCCATCACTTCATGGGAAATAGATAAGGAAACAATGGAAACAGTGTCAGACTTAATTTTGGGGGGCTCCAAAATGACTGCAGATGGTGACTGCAGCCATGAAATTAAAGGAAGCTTACTCCTTGGAAGAAAAGTTATGACCAACCTAGATAGTATATTGAAAAGCAGAGACATTACTTTGCCGACTAAGTTCCGTATAGTCAAGGCTATGGATTTTCCTGTGGTCATGTATGGATGTGAGAGTTGGACTGCGAAGAAGGCCGAGCACCGAAGAATTGATGCTTTTGAACTGTGGTATTGGAGATGACTCTTGAGAGTCCCTTGGACTGCAAGGAGATCCAACCAGTGCATTCTGAAGGAGATCAACCCTGGGATTTCTTTGGAAGGACTGATGCTAAAGCTGAAGCTCCAGTACCTTGTCCACCTCATGAGAAGAATTGACTTATTGGAAAAGACTCTGATGCTGGGAGAGATTGGGGGCAGGAGGAGAAGGGGACAACAGAGGATGAGATGGCTGGATGGCATCACTGACTAGATGGATTTGAGTCTGAGTGAACTCCGGGTGTTGGTGATGGATAGGGAGGCCTGGCGTGCATGCGATTCATGGGGTCGCAAAGAGTTGGACACCACTGAGCGACTGAACTGAACTCAAGTGAACTGATGTTTGGTGAAAGGTCTAGAAATCTTGAAAGATGGGCATTAGAGACACTTTGCTTTGAAAAAACATAGGTGCAGTGACATGATATTAGTTGTATAGCATTTGAAAGCATGTTTTGTGATAGAACAATAGGATATGGAGATTGACTACTAAAACCTATGGATAGACGTTCAGATCTTAATTTTTTACAGAATCTGAACTTTCTAAAAATTATGTTTCTCAATAATTGAATAAGCCTCCTACATGAAAAATGTGTGTCAACATGTGCATTTTAGGACAAGGTCACAATTCAAGTAACATAGATGTGGCTTTCATGAATTTCCAAAGTGCTTTTCCAACCTAAAGTGTTATGCAGGTATCTTTTAAAAAATCCTTTATTTGAATTAACTTTAAGCACTTTCACTATTTTTGAGAATTTTCCCCATGCTTCCTTCGTTACCACACAGAGGGTTATTTAACCTTTTAAAGTAAAATATAAAACCAAATGCACATAAAGACAAAATATGGGGAATCTTCCCCAGAAAGTTCAGTAAGATTGATGTCAATGGTATTGGAATAGATGGGGTGTGGAACCGTAGCAGTGCTAGTGTGTAGTTATGCTTTGGGTTTCTCTTATGTGTTCTGCTCCAGGTATTTTAAGAGAGCTTAACATGGGTATTCCAATTTAATCTCAGTAGATTGCTATGCATATTATTGTTACTAAATCTTGCCTTCATAATAATGTCTACATACGTGGCCTATTGGAAAGCAAGCATTTATATCTTCAGCAGAATAAATGGGAAGTCACAGATTTAGAACAATAATCAACTTGAATTCATGCTGCTAGCACAGGTACAGGTTTTGAATATAATCTCAGGCAGGAAAATGCTTTCATGCATGTTTTCTCAGTCGGGAGTTGAGGAGAGCATATGCACAATGGCAGACACCAGCAACTAGCCTTTGGCTGCTTCAAAGATAAAGTCATTATTACCTGGGTTTTAAACCAAATGTTGTGCTGGATGTTGTCTAGCCTTATGCTTAAAATGCATACTATGCTTTAAAAGTAAGGCTGAAAGTCACTGAAGTAAAACAAATAAATGAGAAAGCTGCCATTTTACATTGCCTCTTCTTATAATAAGTGATAATTTATATTCCAAAAACATAGTTTGCCTTGAATTGAAATTATTTTTATGTTGAGCAATTAATGACTTCATCAATGTTCATATTTTTAAAAGATAAGCTACTAAATAAGAGAAGGAAAATTAATATTGTATATAGTACTTGCTCCTGATTGCTCTTTCACATTAAAGACTAGGAATAGAATACTTTTTTATTTTACCTAAAAAATAAAATATGTTGATTGTCAGTAATCATGTGTATGTGTTAGTCTCTCGGTCATGTCTGACTCTTTGTGACCCCATGGACGGTGTAGCCCACCAGGCTGCTCTCTTTCCATGGAATTCTCCATGGCAAGAATGCTAGAGTGGGTTGCATTGTCCTTCTCCAGGGGATCTTCCTGTCACAGGGATTGAATCCAGATAGATTCTTTACCATCTGAGCTACCAGAGAAGCCCCAACAATTATATATATATGTGTGTGTGTGTATGTATGTATGTATGTGTATATATATATATGTGTGTGTGTATATATATATATATATATATCTTAAACATATATATATATCTTAAACAGAACTCTGTAACTCTGAAAATTTCCTAGAGTTATCCTCAGTATCTTTGGTAGATTTGTTCCAGGATGCCCATAGATACTAAAATCCCTTATATAAAATGACATAGTATTTGCACATCAACTATGCATACCCTCCTGTACATTTTTAATCACCTGTAGATTATTTATAATACCTAATACAATGTAAATGCTTTGTAAATACTGCCAGGTCATGACAAATTCACATCTTGCTTTGGTTTTCTTTTTTAATAATATTTTCTGTCTGAGGTTAGTTGACTCTGTGGGTTGAGTCCATGGATATGGAGGGCTGGGCCAAATTATTTATTAAATATTTGACATATGAAATTAACCTAAGAAAACAGAGTTGTCAAAAAGTTGTTAATATTTTGAGAGGAAGAGGTGAATGAAAATATTTTCATTTTGTCCATCAAAAAAAGCAGGAGTGATAAGTTACCTGCAATGTAAGCACATATTAACAATCTTATGCTTAACTAGGAAAATTCTACATATTTGTTTTATTTATTTATTTATTTCCATCCTAAGTTTAGAGATGTAAAAAGAAAACCATTCACACTGGCATAGACCAAGATATAAAAGAGTATTTTCTTATGAAGTTAGAATCTGTGTTAATTTTTTTATACCTAAAAAAATTTTTTAATATAAATTTATTTATTTTAATTGGAGGTTAATTGCTTTACAATATTGTATTGGTTTTGCCATACATCAATATGTATCTGCCACTTTTTAAGGAAAAAAAATATGAAAGTGCTGATTAACAGCTGAATGACAATTTAATTTTATTTTTGTCAATATTTTTTATGATTCATATTTATGTTGTCAAATAGATGCTCTTTTTAATAACAAATGAATAATATTTTATTCATATGGAAATTCTGTTCTAGCCATAACTTTGCTCTGCAAATTAAAACGTAGTGTTAAAAAGATGGCCAAAAATGTTGAAACAAAATTTGTAAAATGGTCTCTTGAACAAGTCATAAGGTTAACGTGAGAAAAGTCTAATGATGTCTTAGAAATGTTTGGTAGAATTTATGTGTGAGAGTTGGTATGAACAAAATCTTAAAAATACTGATTTCCTACAGCCAAATACTTTCTTCAGTATCTATTCTAATTAGGTTCTAATTAGTAAACAAACCTCGGAGAAGGCAATGGCACCCCACTCCAGTACTCTTGCCTGGAAAATCCCATGGATGGAGTAGCCTGGTAGGCTGTAGTCCATGGGGTGGTGAAGAGTCGGACACGACTGAGCGACATCACCTTCACTTTTCACTCATGCATTGGAGAAGGAAATGGCAACCCACTCCAGTGTTCTTGCCTGGAGAATCCCAGGGACAGAGGAGCCTGGTGGGCTGCCATCTGTGGCGTCGCACAGAGTGGGACACGACTGAAGCGACTTAGCAGCAGCAGCAGTAAACAAACCTAGATATGATAATATGGGGAGAGGGGTGAAAGATGATAATCACCTGTGCCAGCTAACAAATGTATGTTATTAAAAGTTGCACATATAGATTATTTAACACTCACCATAATCCTAAGAGTACTTTCCTGGTGGCTCAGTGGTGAAGAAACTGCCTGCAGTACAGGAGACTCAGGTTCAATCCCTGGGTCAGGAAAATCCCCTCTAGAAAGAAATGGCAACCCACTCAAGCATTCTTATTTGGGAAATCCCATGGACAGAGGAGACTGACTACAGTCCATGGTGTCGCAAATGTCGGACACAATTTAGTGACTAAACCACCACCACCACCACCACCACCACCACCACCATATAATCCTAAGAAGGATTTAAGGTAATTCCCAATAAACAACAGAGCCACATAAAGGTTGCTAATATTGAATTAACAAACTTTATGTAGATTATATAATCACCATTTCCAGCTAAAATAACATGGCTGAAAGCTTTTTGTCTAATACAGTGTAGTGAGTTTGGAATAATGGCATAGAGCTGAGATTTCCTGACTACAGTGTTTTTTCACTCAATCATACATCCCTATACTTTAGATTGATAATGGCCCCTAATAAATCCCATTTCATTTAACTGTTACTTTAGACCTAAATAAAGGTCCGAAGATTGAAAGAGCATAGAGGGCGTAATATTTTCATTTGCCTCAGTTTAAATATTGTTTGCAACTCAGAGTGACAATTAACATCATAGGGTTGTGTAGTAAGCCCAGTGCTTTGAGCTGGCTGTGAACTAGAGGATGAATTTTCTATCTGTGGCATCCACATCTCTGGTTTCACTTGAGATAACTTTGGGTCAAAAAAGCTGCTTTGGAAAAATAACATGAAATACAGGATCTTATCTTTATCAATGTTACCTTCCGTTTTTCTAAGAAGATGAGAATTTCTTTTATGTTTGCCAAATTCCACATATAAAATAAAATTCTGCTTTAAATAAATACATTCTTCATTTTCAGATCCAGAATGATTCTGTTTTCCTGCCTTTAAGTTTTCCACCACAATTACCATGAACTGTCAAAACCAAATACACTGCTAAGACAGCTGAAGCTTTATGAAATATTCCACAGCAGTGTGATACTATAACTGACTTTGTCTGTCAGCACCATTCTTTTATTTCTCATAAACCCTTGCACTTGGGAGAAATAAAATGGTCTGCGTCATTAATTTCTATGCCCAAATAAAGAGTTTCTCAGCAGGTTGCACATGAGCTATTTAAACTGAAGTGGTGTTAAAGTCATTAATTATCCAGAAATGAATCTTAAGAATGTGAAAATTGCCTTCATGAGAGTCCATATCCTTTGAGAGGGGCTGGCTAAAGGCTAGACCATGATGTACCAGCACCAGCTAGGAAAAAAAAAAAAAAGTATTCTTTGACACAGCCAGGGGCTTTTGGCCATAGGTTAGCCATTTAAGGTGATCTTAGGGTAAAGGGTGGGAGTGACACAGGTGTAACGCATTCAATCTCTAACCAAAAGCCGTGAGTGGTATTGGCTGTGTACATATGAGATTAAATAAAAGATTTAAAATACACAGAGCAAGCACACTCATCAACTTGTTTGGGATTCTTGGATAGTGTCTTTTTTATCCTTTAGACTAATCAAGATTTGTAGTACTTAATGTTTGTCATGTTATTAGCATTTAGCATATATTAATTCATGTAATACTAAAAATGACCACATGAGCTAGGTATCTAATAAAGCTTCCATTTAACAAGTGAGGAAATCATAGCAGAGAGAAGCAAATTTATCTATCAGAGCTGAAATTTAGACCCAGGCAGTTAGGCTCTAGAATCTGTTCTTAATGTCACACAAGGATATATCATGGCACATCTACTTGCCTTAGGAGGCCTGAACTGAGGATCTTTGGACCTAAGGACCACTTTACCAGTCGTTTTTGTGCAGCAAATCATCAGTTCTAAGCAGTAAACATTATGAATTCTCTGGTTAAAAATGATAATGTCCAGAAGAGAGTAATAGGAAATAATATACTTCTGAAAAAGGCAACACCTGGGCTCCTTTGCCTTTTGATTTCGTTTTTACTCATACTTGTCTAATAAGAGTGGGCAGAATCTCTTTTGAAAACTTTTTTAGTTAAACCCCAAAACTATTCTAGCTTATAAAGTGCTTTGTCAATTTGCTACTAAATGTTTTTTAAAATCATTCTTTATTTTAATTCCTCTGACAGAAGCTTTGTAAAGAATATTCAGATATAATGAATATTTCATAAAGATATGATTTATTAGGACTTCTCTGCCTTTGCTTCAAAAATTATCCATCCTTCAGAAAGCAAATACACAAAAACTGCCTGCTGGTATAGTAACTAAACCAAATCGCCTGAAGGCAAACTCAAATTTCATAATAATTTCAGGGCCTTATAGACTATGAAAAAGATAGTCAATGTTCTATTAATATTTTAGCTGCCAAAGGAATATAGTTCTAAGCTACCACATGTGGCTGTCAGAACTGTCAGGTATGCCACTGTAAAATTATTAAAAATTTAATTTTTTATGAGCTCCATATCTTTTTATATGAAAATAAAATTGATTTAAGGTCTAGAGGTAAAGAAAATGCTTAATAACAGTTCCTTAGGGTACCTTACCAGTGCCACCGATTTTTTTTTATAAATATTCTCTCTGGCTGGTTACTTCTTCACCCTTAGTAATAACATGTGTGTGTGTGTGTGTATATGTATATATATATATATATTTATATGTGTGTGTGTGTCCTATTCATTTGTGAATAGAGTTACCTTCAAATGGACACCTTTTATTTTCATGATATTAATATTATTACATGGTCTCAGCTCTCCACAGTGATGTCAGACACAATTTGTCACAATCATTATTTATGATTTATAGAATATCCACTAGATGAATGCCATAAAGGGCAACAGAAATACCTAAAGCAAAAATGAAGATAAATAACTAATCTGTCTCCTCCATTTGTGTGATTGATTTAATATCTGACTATTCTCAGATTGTGGCACACATCACTCTTAAAAATATATATATATGCCATCAAAGGCCAAATTACAATTGCCCTATTTGTGCTTGTGACGTTTCCTTATTCCAGATATGCATTAGCATATGTTTATTTGCTTACAGATAATTAAAGTAATGAATTACTTGATCTTTTAGAATATACAATTAAAGAGTTTTTTCTGACAGAGTTATAAACGTACATATGTTACATTTTAGGCAGCAAAAAATATTTTTAGGAGAACCTTGAAGTTAAATGTTAATAATTTAAATACTGTTCATGTGGTTTTAAGAATTCCAGTTTGGGCTTTTACTTAAAAGCACATAAAGTAGCATTACACAGAAGCACAACAAAAGAAGGAAAAAAATTCTGACAAAATTTTTTGCTACATTTTGCTGGAACAGAATATGCTAAAATTATATTTCCCTTGAGTGGCAGTTCTCAGACTTTCATGTTCTGAAGGATGTTATCCTGAGATGTTTTGATTCATTTGGTCTGGGGTGTGGCCCAGTAATTTGTATATCTAAAAATTTTGGTTGATATTGGTACTGTTGGTGTTAGGAGTACTCTTGGAGCTGTGATGTCTTAAGAGACTCAAGATGTAAGTACCAATTGTTCTGAGGCCTTGTTGAAATAAACATTCCCAGTAAAATCACAGATACTGACATTACGTAAGTAATCTGACACTATAAGAAGGAAAATGAAAAAAATACATAGTGTCTGAATGTGAGTTAATTAGAATTAATGGTTTTCATGTCTTCAACATCTCTGGGTAAGAAAAGAAATTAAGTTAAATAGGTAAGATAAAAACACTGCTTTATGTATGTCATATTTCTAACATAACATAAGAAAAGTAAATTAAGTTGCATTAGGAAATGATTTTTTTAAAGTATACAGGCTTTGTGTTTAGATATTAAAACTGAAGTGAGATACTTGGTTACAGTTATTTTATGTTTGTTATAGGATTTTTAAATAAAATTAATGTGAACAATAAATGTGTGAGAAAAAGATATTGAAACAAGGACAATCATTCAGTTTGTAAGATGGGTATTGTAAAAGTAATGCCAATCTAACAACTAAACCTGCATTGTAGAGATTGACTCCGCAGGTGGCAGGGTTTTTCAGTTACCAAGTGTGCTCCATCCACAGGCTCTCTGCAGAAGCTACCATCATAGGGTGTAGCTAATGTCAGTGCAATATAGTTGTGAGAAAGACCACTAGTAACCGCTCATGGATGGCCAACTCATTCTCAGCCACAGCAGGTTTCTTAAAAGCTATTAAGGTTTGTACTGACCAAGGGATCACTTAAATTTCCAAGAAAGAGCTCTTTAAATGTGCCACTTCTCTAGTTATGTATAACACCATTTCAATTCCAACTCAATTATTCAGCACTTTTTTTTCACTATCAAATTGGAAAGCTCTGACTTTTCTATTACCCAGGCACACATCTTTCTATTATACTGGACAGGGAAATTCTAACACATCAATTTAATCATTCATAAATCACTGTAAGACCTGAGGAAAACAAGGACAATTTACCTCTAACCTGAGTCAAGTCTAGACTGATTTACTCTTTTATTCTTTCATAAATTCATTTATTCAGTCTGCCCAGATTTCATGAGTGTCTATTTCCTGCCAGTCTCCAATATACACAGTTGAGTACACATGGATGAATAACACAGTAGGACATCATGCTTCTTAACCTCAATTAACCAATTGTTTCCTGGGGCAAAAGGGAAGATTACAGTTTAACAATCTGCTGTTTTTTAGGCAGAAACACATGACTAATTCCAACTAACTGCTAATTCTTAGAAAAGTTTTGGTCATATTTGAACTAAACCATTTAACTGCTGTTATAAGACCATTCAAAGTCCTTTCTGTTGCCATTAAAAAAAAAAAAAAGAACGCTTTCTCATATTACATTTTTTAAATGGTCAGACTAGTTCTTCTTTGACCATTTGCAAATTGTCTTTTTGAGACTAGTTTGACTTTGGAGAATATGTTGTAGAATATATGTTCTTGAGAGTTAGTTTGTCCCACCTTGGGCTTCATCTGGGGAAAGAGAAAACAATGGAAACAGGTGAGATGAGCCTTCAAGCTTGGGTTTAGTATAATCATTGTGTTTTGCAAACATTAGTTCAGCACTGATAATCTCCTAGATTTCAGACCCTGAAGTGGAGTGAGAAACCTTGGTGAGTAGAGTCTGCTTTGCCCTTAACTCTTGGAAAGTCTGAGCAGAAGGTTGTCTATGCTGATTTGTGATTTGCATATTACTTTTCTTCCCTATTTTTGTGAACAGAATAGGAGAATAGGTGCTTTAAGGTGGTGCCACTGCCCCCTCCCTGAAAAATGTAGGAGTCAAATCAATCTGTCATGCCGTGCTCAGAGTCTACTGGGATATATCCAAGAACAAAATAAAAGGGAAAATATTTCCAGTATGATATAATCCTGGCTTTCCAAAAAATACAAAACTTTCAGAAACAAATCATGAAAATTTTGTCATACATCACATATAATCAATTTTATGTCATAATCTGGGGCTTTCCAGCTAGTGGTAAAGTATGCACCTGCCAATGCAGGAGACAATCCCTGGGCCGGGAGGACCCCTTGGAGGAGGGCATGGCAACCCACTCCAGTATTCTTGCCTAGAGAATCCCATGGACAGAGGAGCCTGGTGGGCTACAGTCCATAGAGGTCCAAGGATTCGGACATGACTGAAGTGACTTAGAACAGCACACGTGTCATAATTTAAAAAGCAAGACATAAAATAGAAGATAAAAATTACTATAAAATGGTTTATATGACTACACTGGAATCAGCATGATGTGGTAAATACTTAGACGTTATCACATTTATGTATTAAAGATGAATTTAAGTATAAAGAGACTTCCTAAACTAAAATACCTGTCATACAAAATGAAGTTTTATAGAAGTACAAATATTGCTATCACTATTTTATTAAAAATCTTTCAGTGGCTTCAATTTTGTCCAACATGAAAATAAAAAATATGACCATATCTTAAAAGGACCTGATGGTACTGAAAGTATCTGTATTTCTGCCTTACCTTACAGTCCCACCCCATGTGTTTATCTCCACCCCATGTGTTTCTAGTTATGCCAGCCTATTTCACTTTAGAATTTACCCCAGGAATTCTTCCCTTATCAGGAATTTGTCCATATTGTTATCTTTTAGTGGAATTCTATTACTCCATTGATCACCATTTCTTCTTTGCTTAGCTAATAGAATGTATTTATGTACCTGTAGTACTTAGTACAATGCTTGCTAAGTTCTCATGAAGTCTATGTTAAACAAATAAGTAGTATATTTGTGTATGCTATTGCTAATAGTCCCTAAATCATGTCTGACTCTTTGCAACCTGATGGACACTAGCCCACCAGGCTTCTCTGTCCATGGGATTTCCCAGGCAAGAATACTAGCGTGAGTTGACATTTCCAATATTTGTGTATATGTATGTGTAAAAATATATACATATATGTATATATGTATCTATATACTTTTCAGTGATTAAAAATACCAATTAATCTTTAAAAATCTCAACTTTTATATCCAGTTTCCTAGGTTCAAATCCATGCTCCATCACTTTCTAGCTATGAAAGTTTAGGTATTACCTCATTTATATGTAAAATGTGGCCAGTAACATACCTACTAGTTTTATGTAATGTGTTTAAAATGATGTCTAGTAGCTGTTCAGTGTTCAATAAATAATGGCTATTATATGATAATGAAAGCACAATACTTATTTTTTATTATGGTTTTCTATCTACTTCAAGGCTTAGTCATGTCTTCTTATATCATCTCCAAAAATATTATAGTTTTTCTCTGAAGTACTTATCACCATTCTAATTACATGTTACATACATCAACTATTTACTGTCTTGCAAAAAATATTGAGAGACCCATATAATCATTAATCCTATTTATTTTTGTCAAAAATATTAATATATCACCAATGCCTTACAGTCTCTACTGAGTCCTTAAGAAGTATATGTGATAGAATCATATGCATTAAACTTAGGTAGCCACAAAAATTCAAGGAATTCATAAATCTACCAATCTACCTTGATAATAATACTGAGATGTGAATAACTTGTATGTTATAATTTAATATTTTATAATAAAGTGAATAAGAGGTATAGAAACTACTAAAAGTGATCAGTTTTAGGATAATTCAGTAGAGAAAAAAGATATTTATACAACATATGACTTTTCTGCCTAATCACTTCTTTTCCATTCTTAAGGTTGTATACAATTGTGTTATAAGTCCCACGATTTTGTTTAATTCTGGATTGAATTACAATTTTTGCATAAGCAACCATCCCAAAATTCAGCAGATTAAGAGACATTTATTACTCCCAGCTAGCTAACAGGTTGGCTGGGAACAGCTGATCTCAGCTCCCTCAACTGAGGCTGCCCTACTTTATGCCCTACTTCTCTTTATCCTTGAACCAACTTACTAGTCTGAGCATACTATTTACAGTATGGTAAAAACAAAACAAAACAAAACATAGAGTTTGCCATCTTAACCATTTTTAAATGTAAAGTTTAGTAATATTTATTATATTCAGATCTTCAGAACTTTCTCTTAAATCTGAATATTAAATAACTCCCCTTTTCCCACTCTCCTCTCATCCCTAATAACCATTAACTAATAACCAATAACTCTCTATTTCAATGAATTTGACTATTTGTATACTTCACATAAGTGGAATCATACAGTATTTGTATTTTTGTGACTGGCTTATTACATTTAACATAATGTTCTCAAGGTTCATCTGTGTAGTAGCATATGTTGAATTTCTTTCCTTTTTAAGGCTGTATAATATTCCATTTTAAATAACATATCATTTTAAATTATTATTATTTAACATATCATTTTAAATTAAATTTATTCATACAAGGTGGATATCTTGGTTGCCTCCACCTCTTGGCTATTGTGAATAATGCTGCTATGAATAAAGATATGCAAATATTTCTTCAAGACTCTACTTTCAATTATTTTGGCTATAAAACCAGAAATGGGATTGTTGTAAAACAGCATAGTTTTCTTTTTAATTTTTTTAATGAGCTTCATACTGTTTTACACAGCATTTGCAATATTTTATAATCCAAAGCATTCTAATTTTTCCACATCTTTTCAATATACATTATTTCCTGTTTTCTTTATAGTAGCCATCCTAATAGATATGAGGTGATATTTCATGGTGAGTTTGATTTGCGGTTCTCTAATAATTAGTAATGTTGTACATCTTTTCATATACCTATTGTCCATTTGTATATTTTCTGTGGAGAAATGTCTATTCAAATCCTTTGTGCATTTAAATATTGAGTTGTGTTGTTGTTGAGCTCTAAGAGTTATTTATATATTCTGGATATTAATCTCTTATTAGATATATGATTTGCAAATACATTCTCCTATTATGTAGATTGCTGTTTCATTCTTTTGGTTGTGTCATTTAATGACAAAGGTTTGAAGTTTAATGTAGCCCCATTTGGTTGTTTTACTTTTGATTTCAGTACTTTTGGGGTTCTGCCCAAGAAATCACTGACAAATTCAATATCATGAAGATGTTCTCAATATTTTCTTTTAGGAGTTTTGTATATTTAATTCTTATGTTTAGATCTTTAATCTAATTGGGGTTGATTTTTATGAATGCAATGAGATAAGATTGAAATATATTCTTTTACATGAGGGTATCCAGTTTTCCTACTAACATTTGTTTAAGAGGTTGTCCTTGCTTCAAGTGACTACTCTTGGTACTTTTATAGAAGATCATTTGACCCTGTATATGATGGTTCATTTCTTAAGTCTCTGTTTTGTTCTATTGGTCTAGATATCTGCCTTTATGCCAGGAGTACACTGTTTTGATTTCTATACATTTACATATGTTTTAAAGTCAGGAAGCATGAGTTTTTCACCTTTGTTAAACTTTTCTTGGCTAAATGGGAGAAAAAGGAAGATACATCCATCTGAATGCAGTTCCAAAGAAGAGCAAGGAGAGATTAGAAAGGCTTCTGAAGTGACAAATACAAATAAATATAGGAAAACAATACAATGGGAAAGAATAGATATCTCTTCAAGATAATTAGAGATTCCAAGGGAACATTTCATGCAAAGATGGGTGGTATGGACCTAACAGAAGCAGAGTATATTAAAAAAAGGTGGCAAGAATACACAGAAGAACTATACAAAAAAGATCTTAATGACCCAGTTAATCGCAAGGATGTGATCACTCACCTAGAGCCAGACATCCTAGAATGTGAACTCAAGTGGGACTTAGGAAGCATCACTATGAACGAAGCTAGTTGAGGTGATGAAATTCCAGCTGAGCTATGTCAAACCCTAGAAAATGATGCTGTTAGAGTGCTGTAAGCCATACGTATGCCAGCAAATCTGGAAAACTCAGCAGGGCCACAGGACTGGAAAAGGTCGGTTTTCATTCCAATCCCAAAGAAAGGCAATGCCAAAGACTGTTCAAACTACCACACGATTGCACTCATCTCACATGCTAGCAAAGTAATGCTCAAAACTCTCCAAGCTAGGCTTCAAGAGTACATGAACCGAGAACTTCCAGATGTTAAAGCTGGATTTAGAAAAGGCAGAGGAACCAGAGATCAAATTGCCAACATCTGTTGGACCATAAAAAAAGCAAGAGAATCCAAGAAAAAATATCTACTTCTGCTCTATTGACTACACCAAAGCCTTTGACTGTGTGGATCACGAGGAGCCGATTATACAGAGTGAAGTAAGCCAGAAAGAAAAACACCAATACAGTATACAAACTGTGGAAAATTCTTAAAGAGATGGGAATGTCAGAGCACCTTACCTGCCTCCTGAGAAATCTGTATGCGGGTCAGGAAGCAACAGTTAGAACTGAACATGAAACAACAGACTGGTTTCAAATCAGGAAAGGAGTAGTCAAGGCTGTAAATTGTGACCCTGCTAATTTAACTTATATGCAGGGTGCATCTTGAGAAATGCCTGGCTGGATGAAGCACAAGCTGGAATCAAGATTTCCAGGAGAATATCAATAACCTCAGATATGCAGATGTCACCATCCTTATTGCAGAAAACTAAGAAGAACTAAAGAGCCTCTTGATGAAAGTGAAAGAGGAGAGTGAAAAAGTTGGCTTAAAGCTCAACATTCATAAAACTAAGATCATGGCATCTGGTCTCATCACTTTATGGCAAATGGATGGGGAAATAATGGAAACAGTGAGAGGCTTTATCTTCTTGGGCTCCAAAATCACTGCAGATAGAGACTGCAGCCATGAAATTAAAAGACACTTGCTCCTTGAAAGAAAAACTATATTTTACATAAAAGCTAGACAGCATATTAAAAAGCAAAGACTTTCATTTGCAAATAAAGGTCCATATAGTAAAAACTATGGTTTTTCCAGTAGTCATGTATGGATGTGAGAGTTGGTCTATAAAGAAAGCTGAGCACTGAAGAATTGATGCTTTTGAACTCTGGTGTTGGAGAAGACTTTTGAGAGTCCCTTGGACTGCAAGGAGATCCAACCAATTCCTCCTAAAGGAAATCAGTCCTGAATATTCATTGGAAGGACTGATGTTGAAGCTGGAGCTCTAGTACTTTGGCCACCTGATGCGAAGTACTGACTCATTTGAAAAAAAAAAACCCTGATGCTGGAAAAATTGAAGGCAGTAGGAGAAGGGGATGACAGAGGACAAGGCATCAAACCACCAAGGTTCGATGGCATCACCAACCTGATGGACATGAGTTTGAGTAAGCTCCAGGAGTTGGTGATGACAGGGATGCCTGGTGTGCTGCAGTCCATAGGGTCGCTGTGAGTCAGATAAGACTGAGTGATTAGGCTGAACTGAAGTGGAGCCCATAAATATACATTTACATCTAATCCAATTCTAGTGTCACATAACACTCTACCATTTTGTGAGTAGTGTGAGTATCTTGTAATAATGAAACAATCTTAATCCTTCCCTTCTGTTCCTTGTGTTATCATTGTCATTCATTTCATTTTTATACAAGCATATATAAATATGGATATACACATAGGTAAACATTATTGAACACATTCTTGGTATTACTATTTTGAATAAATTTTATCTGTTAGATTAATTAAGAAAAAGAAAAGTAAAGGTTTTATTTTAAACTTTCACTTCTTTTTCTCAGTGCTTTTCTTCCTTGATGTAGATCCAAGTTTCTAAACTATACTATTTCCTTTTACTTGAATAAACCTCTTTAAGCATTTATTGCAAGGCAATAAATGGGAACAACACCTTCTATTGGGAACAACACCTTCAATTTTTGTTGGTTGAGGAAGTCTTTAACTTAATCTTCATTCTTTAAAGGGTGATTTTACAAGGTACAGAATTCTAGATTGCCGCTTTTTTTCCTTCCACTCAATACTTTATAAATACTTCATTGTCTTGTTGCTTGTGTAGTTTCTGATGGGATGTTCAATAAAATTTTAATATTTGTTTCTCTATGGTTAAGAATATTTTTCCCCTCTCACTTATTTCAGGATTTTTATCTTTGATTTTCTGTAGTTGAAAATGATATGCATAGGTGTACTTTATTGAAATTCATTCTGCTTGATGTTCTCTGAGTTTCTTGGATAAGTAGTTTGGTTTCTGATATTAAATTGGGGAAATTCTCAGTTATTATTATTTCAAATAAATCTTCAGTTTCTTTCTCTGATATAATCTGGTATTTCTATTATGAATATGCCACACTTTTTTTAGTTTTTTTCACAATCTTTATATATTTTCTGCTATTTTTACAGTCTGTATTCTTTTTGTTTTTTGAGGATTCCATTGGTATATCCTTTCACTCAGAAATTTTCCTCAGCTATGTCCAATCTAATGATAAATCCATCAAAGGTATTCTTCACTTCTATCACAGTGATAATTTATTTTTAGTTCTTTCTTAGGATTTCCATCTCTGTACTTACTGCTATTGCATGCTGTCTACTTTATCTATTAGAGCCCCTGGAGTATTAATCATAGTTGTTTTAAATATCTAGTCTATTTTCTTTCTCACTGAAAAAGATGTACTGGGTAAAACGAACTGTGTTAAGTAGGTCTTTCATAATGTGGTGGTAAATTTATGGGGGAAGGAAAATAATTTTATAATCCTGCAATTAAATATCAACTTTAAAATAAGACTGAATTATGACACTTCATAAGAATTTCTCAGTGTTTTTTTTTTTTTTTTTTTAGCTATTCTTAGGTGGGATAGGATGACTTGAATGAGCTGTAGTTGGATATTTCCCTTTCTCCAAGTCAGTTAGGCTCTGATACTACTCCATCAGGTTAGGTTCTTATGAAATACTTTTCCTTAAAGGCAGGCCTTGTGAAGACTAAGAGAGTGCTCTGGCATATTTCAAAAGTTTTTCATTCATCTCCTCCTACCAGAGCAGTGGGGGTTTCTTTTCTAATATTTACCATGAAAACTCTGCTATGCTCCTAGGGATGATGTCATGGTATTGCGGGGTCTCTTCTATGACAGATTCTCCCAAGAGGTTTTAGCTCCTATACTTGTCCATACTGAGCCTCCAGCAATTCATCAGTTACAACAGTTACCCTGGCATTGTTTTCTGTGCCTGTTTCTGGTTTCAGTTTGTGTCTCTGCTCCAGTAAGCAATGACCCCTCATATTAGCCTGTCCATCTCTGCAGGCAGCAGTATGTCCTGTGTTCCCACTTGTCTTATGGGTCTGAGAAAAACTGTTGATATTTCAGTCTATTCAGCTTTAACTTGTTAAGATAAAGTGGTGACTTCCATTCTGAGTCCATATATGTGGAAACAAAACCAGATTCAACAGTTTTATTTTCTTTCTTAATTCTGCTCACAAATTGGCCTGCTTTGTTTTGTTTTTTGGGCTTACCTCTGTCTTGTAGAACCTGATTATACATGGTCAAAAGAAACTAGGTGATACATTCAACAATCTGCCTGGCAACAACCTTTGTTAAGTCCTTTTTTTTTTTTTTTTTGGACTGTGGATGAAACAGGTTTCTGCTTTCCAAGTAGACATAAAAAAGGTTTCTACTTTTCAAGCCTCCAGTAACAGTTTTATTGTTTTTTTCCTATCTTCACAAGCTTATCACTTTCAAAGCCAGTGCTACATATTTTAGAATCTTATTATGATAGGACCCTATTTCTAGTTGCCACTTTTAATAATGGTTGACTGTTTAGGCATAACAAACCCTCTCAAATTCAACTGGAGTTTAGTTGATCTAGGATGTATTCAGTTGAAGTGTATCTGCTCCATACTTTGCTTTTATAATTCTTGAACCAATGGGCTAGACTATGCATGTGTATCTTAGGACAATGGCAGAGGTTCAGGGGAGGAAGATCAATAGTGCATGGATTTTTTTAAAACCCTTTTGTCTCTTCATACCTGCTATACTCCACTTACAAATATGAACAACTGTGACTTCTGCCCACAGAGGTGGAAGATGGTTGAAGTAAATATTTCTGAATAATTACCTAATCTGCAACAACTTAATCCACATTCATACAGATGCTTTTAAATAAAATTTTCATTTATTCCCCTTTTTGTCTCTCAATAAATACACATAGTTACTACTAGCACATATGCAAATTAGGAAAAAAGGGTTCTTTCTTTTGGTTGTATTACCAAACTCAGGTTTGGCTTCTTGCCACTCAGAAAACCAGTAATTTGAGATCAAGTGTCAGTAGAAAGGAAAGGTGCTTTAATTAGAAAAGCTGGTCATCTGGGGAGATGGTGGACTCATATCCAGAGCCCAACTCTGAAAATTCTGCTCAGCCATGACAGAGTTTGAAGGGAAAAGTAGTAGGAAGAATCTCAGTGAATCATCGATGCAGGAGGTTGGGTTCTGCACTAATCCCCATTGCATGAAGACTGGCTGACTCTTCAGATGTTATCTTGCCCCAGTGATCTGCCTGCAGGATTCCTTAGGGTGCTATTGGACATAGAGACCTAGTCATTGTTTAGCTACTTCATTCTGCATTCTTGTTTTTGTCTAGAAAAAGTTAAGAAAGGCATGGTGTGCATTCAGCAGAGCCTAAGTCAGGAGTTAGGTTAAACTGCCTAGTGATCTTACTCCTATGATTATATTCCTTTAAGGTTAGAGAGGAATAGAAATGGCAAACAGGAAAGGGGCAGAAGAGCTGCTTTCAGTTCCCCACTGTCAGACATTATTCCATTTCTATTGGATTAGAGGTGACGCTCCATTTTCTATAACTTCTTCACAGAGACAGAGGCACTATACTCTTAGAGTGGAGATATCAACATTGGTCTGTAGCATCTTTTTGCTGACATTTTTTTCTACTGTTTTTACATATGCAGGCAGAGCAAGTTATAATTAATTTGTGGACATAGATATGATTATTATAAGCAATAATGTTAATCCCATGCTCTTCACACCAGTTCTTGGAATTGTACCAGCCGTGAATGCAATGTGTGCATGTTAAGTTGATTCAGTCATGTCTGACTCGTTGTGACCCCATGGACTGTAACCCACCAGGCTCCACTGTCCATCGTATTCTCCAGACAAGAATACTGGAGTGGGTTGCTATACCCTCCTCCAGGGGATCTTCCCGACCCAGGGATAGAACCTGCGTCTCCCTGGATAGGGAAGATCCCCTGGAGGAGGGCATGGCAACCCACTCTAGTATTCTTGCCTGGAGAATCCCATGGACACCACTTACTTTATGTCATGGCTACCATCGAGTCATCATACAATTAGCTTTCTCCCTCTCTCTCCCCCAGTTACAGTAAAACAACTCAAGAATATGCATCAGACTCTGAGTCTGTGACTCTATTGTCCCAATCATTAACTGGTCAGTTTGGTACTTGGTAGGGGGAGGGGGCCTGCCAGGTTCTGCTCAGTTTCAGATGGATACATTTCTAATGTGCAAGGTTTCATAAGTAAAAAGAGTTAAATTTTAGGTCATTCTTATCCTTTCATTTATAAGTCTTCATGAATTGAATGAGTGGCACCACTAAATACAGATATAACACACAAATCTAACAACAGAATTTACAAGTATATTCTTAACAAGTCATAGCTTCCTAGACTTAAGACTTGTGATATGTAAATTCCTATACCGTCTTCTCTAAACTGAATTTTTTGTTTTTTGCATCCGAATCACCAATAATGCATTCAAAATAGGATCTTTTACATTGAGAGAACATTATGCTTTGTTACTATGGAAACTATCTGCTCTTCCTGAAAAGCTTTCTTTTTTTTCCTCTCTCTGCATGTTTTACCCCTCAAATTCCTTGGCTGACATTTTGTGTCTGCCTTTGCTCTGATTTTGATTGAGTGGAGTTTTATGACCCTCATACGCCTAGTATAATCATTTCTTTGATGTGAAACTTTGCTTTCTTTTCCAAGAAAGAAAGATTTAAGCAATCATTTGTCACTTATTTCTACCATCTCTTTAATTTTTAGATAGCAAAATGTCACATCTAAATAAATCTTTCAGAGGAATAAATATTTAAGTAAATAAAATAATTGCTAGTAATTGGACATAGACTATATGATCATCTTCACTCATTATTTAGAACTAGTATAGAGCATAAACTGGAGCCTTTAATTTAGCCAACATAGCCCCTGAAATCTGTGATTTTCCCTAAGGCTTTCACGAGTGATACAAAAATTGCCAATAAATTGTGCCAATGGACAGCTTAAAGGATTCAAGACACTCCAAGTGTTAAAACCTAAGAAAGCTTTAGTGGAGTGTTTTGCCTATAAAAAGAGAGCTGATTGGGAATAAAATGAGAGCAATATGTCCATCAGTGTTTTTAGAAAAAAAGAAAAATGAATCCCCTACCTTTCTATCTACTACAAGGCTTAGTGATGAAATATGAGATCATACTCAGAATTTGAAGATCGTTTTCAGTTAGGAATTAATCAAGAATTCATGAGCAGTGAAATTTTGTTAGGGATAGGGACAAGATAGAGAGTGTCAATAATCCATATTTAAATGGAATTGGGATATGCCTTTTAATTATTCATCTATATTTTTGGCTTGGTGACTTGCTATTTGGAAACCAAAAGAGTGGCTTCTGATGCTTATCATGGTTAATTTCATATGTCAACTTGGCTAGCCTATGTTGTCCAGTTGGTCAAACACTAGTCTAAATGATGCTTTGAAGGTATTTTATAGACGTGAATAACACTTATAATCAGTCTGTTTTAAGTAAAAGAGATTATAAGCAATAAAGTAAATAGGTCTCATGAAAAGTGAGGTCTTCAAGAGAAAAAGTTCTGTGTCAAAATCGTAACGTAGAAATCTTACCTAAATTTGCAGTCTGTCAGTCTGTACTATAAACTTTGGATTTAATGCTAAATTTCCACCCTGCCAACCTGCCATTCAGATTTTGGACTTGTGGGTCTTTAGGATCGCCATCAGTCAGCTCTTTAAAATAAATCTCTTTCTTTATATACTTATACTCATTGGTCCTATTTTTCTGGAGACTTATTAAAGAAAATATATTCTGACAGTTGTTAAACTGGTAAGGAAGACTTAGACTATTGCATTAGGGGAGAAAGATCAGACTCAGCTCCAAATACAACAAAGACAAGTGGGAATTTATGGCCAATGAGCAGGGTGAGTGGGTGTGGAGGTCACTGAATGGAAAATTATTACTAAGAGAAACCAAGGAGGGTATGATTCTTGCTCAGCCAATTTAACAGACTTTTTCTAAAAACAAGTCAGGGTGATCAGATATGAAGGGTTGGGAGGATTCTCACTAAACTGACTCAACAGAATTCTTGTTGAAAATAGATTTGGCCAGGACACAGAAGTCCAAAGTTGAGACTGAGTTGAAAAGAAGGCTCACAGAGGCAAAACTAAAGTGTGGTCAAGGAGAGAGTCTTTGTGAGAACAATGACTGCTCTAGTAAGTGCTTTCCAAAGTTATCTTCTACTACACAACTAAAAAGCATAAGCATATTTTAGTCACTTTTTTGGGAGGGCATAAAATATGACATGAAATGTAAGTTTTATTTTAAAAGTTTATGTGTATATACTAAAGATTTGAGAATTCCAACTCTTTTGTAAATAACTGGCTAAACAGAGATATTTTAGCATCTGTGGAAATATCTACTTGTCCACAATGAATAGAAATTTAGTATCTATGAGAGTAAATGTAGGATAATTGTATTCATTTTCAAGTAGAGCATATTTTAAACCTATGGTCCAAGTTTTAAATTTATTGTGTAGAATGGAAAACGGTGTTCTTTTTCTTATTATGTCAAATAATAGCATTGTAAATTATGAAATATTTCTTTAACTGGTAGCAGCTGGCTTACTGCTATGTAAAGTGCAATCTCAGCTACATCCATTATTTTGAAATTCCTAGAGCTGGAACTGAAAATAAGAGCAGATAAAACTTTATTAGCAAATACACAAAAATGTACTCATTAAAATATAGGCATATAATTCTAAGGAATGGTTTAATAGTATATGTGAAGACGAACTCAGTAAGTGCTGCCATTGTAAATACTCCCGTCTGCATTACTATCTGTAACAGTGAACCATTTTTACTATGAAGATGAAGAGGTAATAATAGTGTCAAGAGAGCCTATGTAAATGAATCTCATAGGCGTTGTAACAGCACATAATAGAAATGACTTTCTCACCTGGTAAATGACTTTCTAAAAGGCCAGTAGTGGCACAAATTCAATTATTGCAAATCTGTGAGTTTCTTTCCTACTAGTTAGTATGTCTTTTTTGTTTTCTTGATAATAGGAAGGTGTTTCTAAAGTAGTAATGGAGGAAAAATTATAGACGACTGATATAAGGAAGTGAGAAATGGAATATATCTTATATTGCAAATGTGCCACTCTCCTTTGAAGTAATGGGGGTGATTTCTTAGACAACAAATGACCAGGAAGCATCATGTACATTTATTATATTAGGTTTTAAGAGAGTACAGAATAGATGAATTTTTTGTCAACTTGGCACTTTCCTGTACAGCATTTCAGTTCCCAAGTGTTTGCTGAAAAATAACAAGTCTTTGTAAGTGATATGCAGTGAAGTTGCCATCCACAGGACTTCAGCAGATTATTGTGAAAAACTACATTAAAAAAATAAACCTTAAAATTCATCCATCTTTACGCTACAAAAAAGTAAACATGTTTAACATATTAATATGCATCATGACCTCCAAATAAATTTAACTTATAAAATTTCAAAGACTTTATTTTTTAACCAGACCTTTTCATGATACTAGTGCCTATAGAATTAAATGTTACAGATTGTATTATTGTACCAAGTATTGGCTTCCTTGACTATAGGAAGATGACTTGTTCCTACCAGGCACTATGTGACAGGCAGAATCTCATTGTGAAAGGAGAATTTATCCTTGTCCCATGGACAAGTCTTGGACATAAAACTCATTTTGTCCAATATTACGTGGACAGAAGTGATGAAGGAATAGTTGGAGGCTAGGCTATAAGAAGCATCTCATGGATTGTCCATGTCCTTTCCCTCTGCCAAGAGGTCACGATAGAAGTAATTCTTTTAGTCTGAATCATAGAATGAATTGAAATCTGGAGCAGAGCTACAAGGAACCCTCAAAGGGCATGTACAATGAGAGAAAATAAACTCTTGTAGATTGCTAAAATTTGTGTGGGTTATTTTTTTACCACAGCTTAATTTAGTAAATCTGTTGGCTGCATATGCTTTGGGAGGAATTCATCCTAAATGAATGTTTTTATACTATATTGGAATAAAATTTACAAATTTAATCTTTGAAGTGTAACCACTATAACTGCAGTCATCGTGTGAATTTATCTTAGTATATTAGGCTCCAGTTATCATACAGTGTTAAAAAGACACACTCTGGCTTTAAGTAGACTTAAGCCAAATACAGAATATCAGTTTTAAACAATGGGAATACATTATATAGGTATAGACTTTTATAAACTATATTCTTCACATATTAAATATGAACATTATAAAATTGTATCTATTAATAAATATTCTGTATCAATACTGAAGATTATTGCTTCAGTAATAATAATTACTTAACATGATATAGCAATAGAACTAGGAAAACTGTCTAAATGTTACTAATTAACATAACTATTATATATATGCATTTGTACCTACAACTATCATATATATTTGTGTGTATGTGTATATATATACACGTGCCTACATCTTCAATCAAAAAGTGTTACTAAATTTCTGATAGTAACTCCATTCTCAGCCTCATCAACATATTGTTAATCTTTCTGTTAATGGTTTCTCGTTGTCTCTGTGGTAAATCTTAGAGTCTTGGCCAGACACTCCAGGCATTATTTTTCTGAATCTAGTAGAATAAGTTTTCTCTTGTATTACTTTTATGACTCTCATATTTTTAGACAAACTAAAGTGATTTTCTAGCCAATTTAGAGTTTTTGGATAAAATGCAAAAGCTATTTCTTAATACCAGATTTTGGCTTATCATTTATTTCTTTATGTCTCACTCTATATATTTATCCTTCATGTCTCAGTATTGAAATGACCCTCTCAGTGAAAACTTATTTGATCCCATTAGCTGGAAGCAATAACTGCATGTGAAAATTAGGACTCCTGTAAGACTAATACTTTCTCCTTTGCATTTTAAGTTTGTGCAATTGCCATCCATTCTGTAATTTCTTTAAGGGTAGCAGTTGCTCTTTATATTATACTCATACTGGACTAGGTTTTACAGGTCAAGTTATATTTTCTGCATATCTCATTATAGAATTCCACATTACATAGGGTGTGTACTAGAGCATCTTGAATAAATGAATGAATAGAAGTTGTCATGCCCTGTTCAAAAATATTATCTCTTCTATTGTACCAGTGAAAGAGTCTGAGAATTTACTGAAACATAATGTCTCATACTGATTCTACTATTTTGTAGGTTAAAAATGAATTTCATAGGTGTGACATTATAAGTTATTTACACAAGGATTAGAAATTGATAGGGCTTTTCTGATATTACTAAGCATTTACATATGCTTGACTGAAATTACCAGATATAGAACACTTCTTTTTTCATAATAATTGATCATTTAATTCCCTCAAAATGGATATAAAGGAATTTTATATATGCATACCTCGGAATCACTTTTCTTTGGCTAGCAATAGTTTATCTAACGTGGCATTCATTTATTTGCATATTATTATTTTAGCATTTCTCTATACTTTGTTATTTTTCTGAAACAGAAAAAAAGATTTTGCTAAATTTCTGGATATTTTCTTTTGCCTCATTTAACAAAATACCCTAAAAGAAAATCATTTATCTGAGAATAATGTAAGGCAACAAATAACAGTATGAGTTTTACATTCTACACTTTTAACTTTCCCTTTCATGGATATTAACATAAATATAAGAGCACATATTGATAATACTCTGCCTCAGAGATACTAAGTGAAAATCTAGCCATATAAAAATTACATGAATATACTTAATTAGTGTTGGTTTTCAATATTTGCTAATGATACTATAAAAATTTTACTCTTTAAGTTTTTTGCTAAATTATCAGATGTATATATAAAAGAGATGAAAAATATTTTGATTTATATTTCTGTGACTAACACATTGTTTCAGCCATCATGAGGGTCCATTACTAGAATATAAAAGAAAAAATTGAAAAATCATAACTGGACAAACTGAACAACAAACAATGGTGAGCGAGGCAGGAGAAAAAACGAAAATTTAAATGGATTTGTATATTGAAAAGGAAGTAATGAGCAAAAAGCCAGTTAGTACTCTAAAAGAGTACTCTTTTAGAAGGGAAGTTTGGAAAGAAATAGTCATGAAATTAACATCATTAGTAAACTTACTTTATCCATTTCTCTAAAGGTAAAAAGAGGATTAGGAATACTGTCAGATTCTCCCTAGAGCTTCTTCTGTGTTTGCCTGTACCAGTTTTCTACTGCTGGTATACAAAGCACAACAACCTGGCAGCTTAAAGCAATACCAACTTACTGTCTCACAGCTTTATAGCTTCAAAATCTGACACTGAGTCTCACCAGGCTAAAATCAAAGTTATGGCAGGGCTCTATCTGTACTGAAGGCTCTGAGGAACAACAGTTCTTTGGGGGTTGTTAACCAAATTCAATTATTTGCAGTTATAGGCTGATGTCGCCATTTCCTTGCTGACCCTCAGCCAGAGACCTCCTTTAGTTATAAGAAGTTTCTGTTCCTTATAGATGGCCCATTGCATCTCAGAATTAACAATGGCAATTGAAATCCTTCTCATGCATGGAAACTTCTTGACTTTTTTTTCCTGCTGCAAAGGCTTCAAAAGACTTTTTATTAACTTGGAGACCAAGGAAATAATGTACCATGAATTTAATCTGAAAAATAATAGAGAATTCTAGTGTTCATGACCATAAGCCCACTCTTACCTGACTATATGGGACACAGGTATTGCTTTAGTGGATATTTTTAAAAATCTAGCCATATGTTGAAATTGGTCTCAATATGTTGTTTAATAGATAGAGGCAAGAAGATTAATAGGTACACAGATGAACAGAATAATTAGCAAGCTTGATTAAACCACAAGCAGAATCTGCACCTAAGATAAAGAAAATACACAGAATAGCATAAGCAGAGGTGTTTAGCTGCTGGAATTTTTTGAAGAAAAGTAGGCATTCTTCTGTTTATGTCATTCTATTGGGAACGCATGTAAGAATTAAAGATTTTAAAATTTAAAAAATAAAAAACTAAACCTGAAAAAAAAATAGGAATATATCCCTGCTTTGATAGTATCTTCAGGAAACTATCACAGCACCGACTAATATATAATTTGAAAACATACCAATGCATTTGTCTATTTCTTTGTTTACTTTCATTAGCATTTGCATCACACATCAGGGCAAAGTAAAATGGAGTGCTGCAGCCCTTAATTCTCTGCCATCTGACACTGAAATCTACTACATCCTTTTATTTTAATTTAAACCTTAAAGCAGATAACAAACTAAAGGAAGATAAATAAAGGAAAGAAATATTTTGGGCCAGAAATAGGTGTTTATAGTAACAACTGTGATGAGAGCTTTAATACTGTGAGGACTTCTTATTTGGAGGTTGTCTTTTCTTTCAGGCAAGTCAGTTTTAGAAGACATATTCTTCCGAAGATGTAATAAATGATCTTGTGTTTTACTCTTTAGAAGACTGTAGATGGTATTGCACAAGCCAAGCACATTTATAGGGTGCTCAAACTTACTGATACACATCTGACAAAGTTGTAGCGTATAGATTGAACTGTGTGATCTAGGTAAGTTTAAAGTCGGTGTCAATGTGACTAAAATCACATCTAAACAAGTGAGGTTTACAAATTTGCCAAGAATCTGTCCTCCCCAAAAAGCACAATCCTGATATGACTTAAGTGAGGTAAGTTTCACTTTACTTCTATTTTTTGATTAAATGTCTATAATGAATTAAAATGAAATTAAAATCATCTTTGCTATTTGTCATCATGATAAAATACTTGTGAATACCCTCACCAAACATGTAATCATATACAACACATGTAGACAATTGGCTTTCATTTCAGATCTGAATTATTTTCTCCTTCCAACTAAATTGAATTAACTCTGAAGTTAAAAATATCTTTTTTTATTTTGCAGTAATATAAGTGATTGTGGCCATGAATCCTAGAGTAAATCTTACTATCTAGTAAGTATTCATTACTTGAAAGCTGCAAGAGTTAATTTCAGCCACAGAAGGGACAGGATAAAAATCAGTTATGTTATTTTAAAATATTATTTTATAAATAATACCTATGTAGTGATATATAGAAATGTTTAGTATTACTCTTCTTGGAAATGGTAGAGAGAAAGGAGGCAGAATATGGACAAAATTTTGGAACATGTGTACATAAAGGGTGGCCTATGTTCCTCTAAAATTTATCCCTTAAATCCAGTGATGCAAATATAAAAATATATTTATACATACATACACATGCAGAAGTTATGAAAAACTGTATTTTTTGCTTGAGTCAATCATGGATGGAGGCAGGTATAGATATCTGCATACTTTAAGAACACCAAACTAGGTATAAATGAAAGGGAGACTGGATGGAAGATAACTGTGTCTAGACTGATGTAATATTTCTGGATTTGTATTTTTCATAGTGAAGTCCTCATGTGCACATGTTTAAAATTTTAATGTCTTTCTGAAAAAGCAGGCCTGTCAGCTTCAGTGAAGGATGCTATAAACTGGCAATAGTTAGCCTCAAATTTCGGTAATCTTGAGAAAATATTGAATTTGAAACAGGAAGTAAATTTTCTTTTATAAAACAAAAAATATGTCTTAAGGGGAGTGGGAAGGGTTTCAGGTACATAGTGGACTTGTGTGTGGGTGTAGGGTGGTACATATTATAAATGGGACTTACTGTCTACAACCTTATATTAAATACACTGAAGTATTGAGTTTTGTTATTATCAAGTGTAGTAAAAATAAGAGATTTCTAGAAAATCTAGAGCTCCAATGTGAAAGACATGGATTGTTGCTGTTGTTCAGTTGCTCAGTTGTATCTGACTCTTTGTGACCCCATGGACTGCAGCATGCAAGGCTTTTCATTTTATTCTGTCCTTCATCAGCTACTGGAGCT
Source organism: Ovis canadensis (assembly GCF_042477335.2). Taxonomy (NCBI): domain Eukaryota; kingdom Metazoa; phylum Chordata; class Mammalia; order Artiodactyla; family Bovidae; genus Ovis; species Ovis canadensis. The sequence continues at coordinate 51,866,145 of NC_091262.1, forward strand.
TGCTTAAACTCATGTCCATTGAGTCAGTGGTGCCATCCAACCATCTTGTCCTCTGTCATCCCCTTCTCCTCCTGCCTTCAATTTTCCCAGCATCGGGGTATTTCTAATCAGTCAGCTCTTTACATCAGGTGGCCAAAGTATTGGAGCTTCAGCATCAGTCCTTTTAACGAATATTCAGGATTGATTTCCTCTATGATTGGTTTGATCTCCTTTGCAGTCCAAGGGACTCTCAAGAGTCTTCTCTAACACCACAGTTCAAAAGCTTCAGTTCTTCAGCATTCAGCCTTCTTTATGGTTCAACTTTCACATCAATATATGACTACTGGAAAAACCATAGCTTTGATATATGGACCATTGTCAGCAAAGTAATGCTTCCGCTTTTTAATACACTGTCTAGGTTTGTCATAGCTTTTCTTCCAAGGAGCAAGCATATTTTAATTTCATGGCTGCAGTCACCATCTGCAGTGATGATGGAGCCCAAGAAAATAAAATCTGTCACTGTTTCCATTGTTTCCCCATCTATTTGCCATGAAGTGATGGGACCGGATGCCATGATCTTAGTTTTCTAAATGTTGAGTTTTAAGCCAGCCTTTGCACTCTCCTCTTTCACTTTCATCAAAAGGCTCTTTAATTCCTCTTTTATTTCTGCCATAAGGGCAGTGTCATCTGCATATCTGAGTTACTGATATTTCTCCTGGCAATCTTGATTCCAGCTTGTGCTTGATCCAGCCCAACATTTCACATGGTGTACTCTGCATACAAGTTAAATAAGCAGGGTGACAGTATATAGCCTTGATGTTCAGTTCAGTTCAGTCATTCAGTTGTGTCTGACCCTTTGTGACCCCATGGACTACAGCACAACAGGCCTCCCTGTCCATCACCAACTCCGAAATTTGTTCAAACTCATGTCCATTGAGTCAGTGATGCCATCCAACCATCTCATCCTCTGTCTTCCCCTTCTCCTTCTGCCTTCAATCTTTCCCAGAATCAGGGTCTTTTCAAATGAGTCACTTCTTCGCTTCAGGTGGTCAGTGTATTGGGGTTTCAGCTTCAGCATCAGTCCTTCCAATGAATAGTTAGGACTGATTTCCTTTAGGATGGACTGGTTGGATCTCCTTGCATTCCAAGGGACTCTCAAGAGTCTTCTCCAACACCACAGTTCAAAAGCATCAGTTCTTCAGCACTCATCTTTGTTTATAGTTCAACTCTTACATCCATACATGACTACTGGAAAAACCATAGCTTTGATTAGATGGACCTTTGTTGGCAAAGTAATGTCTCTCTGCTTTTTAATATGCTGTCTAGGTTTGTCATAACTTTTCTTCCAAGGAGCAAGCATTTGTTAATTTCATGGCTGCAGTTGCCATCTGCAGTGATTTTGGAGCCCCCCAAAATAAAATGTCACTGTTTCTGCTGTTTTCCCATCTATTGGCCATGAAGTTATGGGACCAGATGCCATGATCTTAGTTTTCTGCATGTTGAGTTTGAAGCCAACTTTTTCATTCTGCTCTTTCACTTTCATCAAGAGGCTCTTTAGTTCTTCTTCACTTTCTGCCATAAGGGTGTTGTCATCTGCATTCTTAAGGTTATTGATATTTCTCCCGGCTATCTTGATTCCAGTTTGTGCTTAATCCAGTCCAGCATTTCTCATGATGTACTCTGCATGTAAGTTAAATAAGCTGGGTGACAATATGCAGCCTTGTTGTACCCCTTTCCTAATTTGGAACCAGTCTGTTTTTCCATGTCCAGTTTTAAGTGTTGCTTCTTGACCTGCATACAGGTTCTTCAGGAGGCAGGTTAGGTAGTCTGGTATTCCTATCTCTTTAAGAATTTCCACAGTTTGTTGTGATCCAAAGGCTTTAGTGTAGTCAATGAAGCAGAAGTAGATGTTTTTCTGGAATTCTCTTGCTTTCTCTATGATCCAAAGGAGGTTGGCAATGATGATCTCTGGTCCCTCTCCCTTTTCTAAATCCAACTTGAACATCTGGAAGTTCTTGGTTCACGTACTTTTGTAGCCTGTCTTGGAGAATTTTGAGCATTACTTTGCTATCATGTGAAATGTGTGCAATAGTGTGGTAATTTGAAAATTCTTTGGAATGGATACACATAGGCAAACTTTTCAGGATGCTTAGACTTGTGCCAGTATAAAATGTCAAGGGATCTAGAAAGATCATATACAATTAGATCCTACATGAAGGGGATAACAAAAATAGGAATGTTAACATCAGTGATTGTTTAAAAATAAAGTTTTATGTGATATAATTATAAAATATAGCGGTACCATATGCCAATTTAACCAATTTCACCACAATATCATCTATATACAAAAGTTATCTGAAATATGAAATATATCCTTTACTCTTAGAGTAAAAAATGATCTTTTGACAATTAGTAATGTATTTAATATGCTTTTAATTTGATCTAATAGTATACTGATCTCCAAAGGCATAGATAATCCTCCTTAATACATGAGTAAATTGCTGTCAAGAAATCATTTCTCACCTAAGATATAATAAATCTCCATGGATTTATGTAACATTAGTTTGAAATTTAATCCCTACACTCATGGCTGAATTAAGAATGAAAACACTAGATATACTAACTGTTGATGAGATCACAAGAGCAACTAGAAATCTCATAATTGCCAAAAGTGTAATTCCTGTACTCACTCTGGAGAACTACTCAACAGTATCTAAAGAATATAGCACTTGTAGTTTTAGATACACACTCAAGAGAAAGGAGTGTTTGCACACAGAGGGTAGGTTAAAACTGTTCATAGCAGTTTCAGTGATAATAGCCATAAACTAGAAACAATTCAAATAGTCATCTAGTGGAAAATTTATGAAACTTCATAAAATGGGATTTAGGATAGAAATAAAAATGTGCTAGTAATACCTACAATAAGAATGTATTTTTAAAAAACTTTATTTTGAGCAAAAGACACTAGGTACATTAGGCTATGTTTCCATTTATATGAAATGTAACAAAAGACAAAACATGTGCAGTTAGAGAAGTCAGAATGGTGGTTACTAACAGGGAACATAAGTAAGCTTCCTAAGAGTGAGAGAAATGTCAGTGTCTTAGTCTTTCAGGTGGTCATGTGGTTGTGTGCCTATATAAAACACATGCAGCTATTCATCGAATTGTGGGCATTGTATTTCATGTAAGTCATATCATTTACACAGATTATGAAAACTTCTTGAAGACAAATTTACAAATTACACTGAATCATTGTACTAGAAAAATACCCTTTGAAACAGACACATAAAGAAGGAGAATTAATTGGATTTACACATATTAAGTAATTGAAATAGCAATTTAAAATTTTTCCCAATGAAACTCTGGGGATCATATGTCTTTGCCAGGGAATTCTATCACAATATTTAATAAATAATTGATTAAAACAAAGGAGAAATCATCTAAATCATTTATGAGACTCGCATTATCTTTATATCAGAACCTTAAGAGTAAAGCATAGCATATACATTCTGAGTATAGATCCCTTAATATCTATACAAAAATGCAAAAAAATAAAAAAAATGAAAAATTAAATATGAAATATGAGATTTAGAATATCATTATTCATGTTCTCAGTTCAGTTCAGTCGCTCAGTCATGTCCGACTCTTTGCAACCCCATGAATCACAGCGCGCCAGGCCTCCCTGTCCATCACCATTTCCTGGAGTAAACTCAAACTCATGTCCATCAAGTCAGTGATGCCATCCATCCATCTCATCCTCTGTCGTCCCCTTCTCCTCCTGCCCCCAATCCCTCCCAGCATCAGGGTCTTTTCCAGTGATTCTTTCTGGAGTTATTTCTCCACTGATCTCCAGTAGCATATTGGGCACTTAACTGACCTGGGGAGTTCCTCTTTCAGTATCCTATCATTTTGCCTTTTCATACTGTTCATGGGGTTCCCAAGGCAATTAATACATTTAAAAACGACTTGGAAGTTGAATGTTGATTTATGAATTTCTGCTGAGAGAGGAAGATGGTGGGAGAGAGAGTCAAAGGCAGAGGCAGAGATAAAATGAGATTTTGGGTTTTGCCGTTTTGTTTACTTAGTGGTATACCCGTGAAAATATTATCTAGTTCCTGTCTTTGTATTTTAACTTCACACACACCCATACACACTTATGTTGTATACTATACAAATATAATATTAAGTAGTTTTTTCCATTTCATTAATTTCTGAAATATAATGAATTATATTTGATTTTTTTCAATCAACATCACATTTTATAGGTACCTGTGGGGCTATATATAGAGCTAGCTCATGGACTATAACTGCTGAATAAGAATAGAAAAATACACCAAAATGTATTTTCTTGTTCTTCTAATTACTGGTATCTTGCATATGGCCAATATTCTCCATTACAAATAATGCTTCTATGAACATCTTTGTATATGACTTCTTATCTGTTCTCTGGGGCATGTAACTAGATATGGAGTTTCTTGGCTGTAGCATATATGTACCTGAACTTAATGAGATATTGCAAAATTGATCTCCAAAATAATTTTACCAGTTGTCTCCATAATTGACAGTGATTGAAAGCTCTTGTTCTCTTATGTGCAAAAGAGGTGTTTTAATGGATTGGGGGAATGAAATGCATTTTAAAATATGAAAAAGAGAAAGTGGGAGATGGAAGGTTGAAGCAGTGAACACACATATCTGTTTTGTGATGGATGCCATAAGAAACAAGAGAGTCATTTATATTATCAGTTATTTTCTAAGCATTGAGGTAACATCAGTAGAGAGAAAAGACAAGTTTCTGCCCTTTGGGAGCTTACATGTCAGGAAGACAGAATATGATCAAATAAATATATAGTATAACATCATTTGGCTTCCCAGGTGGAATTAGTGGTAAAGACCCTGTCTGCTAATGCAGGAGACATAAGAGACGTGGATTTGATCCCTGGGTCAGGAGGATCCTCTGGAGGAGGGCTTGGCACCCCTTTCCACTGTTCTTGCCTGGAGAATCCCATGGAGAAAGGAACCTGGCAAGCTACAGTTCACAGGGTTGTGCAGAGTCAGACATGACTGAAGTGACCTAGCACACACATACACATAATGTCTTTAATAAGTGTTACAGAGTGGGATAATTTCAGATAAGAAAAAGGTGAGGGGAGTAAAAGATGTGAGTTGGAGATCAGAGATAAAGATGTTTTACAGATGAGGCATTAGACCAGCAATGTTGGTCCAGTAAAACCTTTGGAGGTGATATGTGAGGAAAAGTACCTAAATGGTGTGAGTATACAGTCCAGTACAGTAGATATTCTGGGGAGAGGTAACAGTCCCTGCAAAAGGTTCAAGGCAGAAATGTGATTAATATGTTCAAGGCGTGACAGAAATACCCAAGTGCCTGGATTAAAGTGATTGAGGTATGCAGTCTTAGAAAATGAAGGTAAAATTTTGGCAGAGGTCTGACCACATAGGGTTCTTTTGATATGTGACATTCAAATGTTATTCCAAGTGTGACCTAACACGATTAGAGCTTTTAAAACAACTCATGATCTTGTCTTTTCTTTCTTTCTTCTTTTATAACCTTGCTTCCTGCATTAGACCAAGAGTGGAAACAGAGAGGCTAGGTTATTTCCTATTACTGTAGTCCAGGTGTAAGATCATCATGGCTGAGAAAAAAATCAGAAGTGGAAGAAGTAAACTTGATGGAATTAAAAGTTAATTGAAAGTATTTGCTGAAAGATTGGTTGAAAACCAGGAGATAAAGAAAAGAATAGCTTTCTGCCCTGAGCATCTGGGACAAAAACAGTGACAGTACCTTTTGTGGGAAAGTCTGATACAGGAGCAGACTTGAGGAAACAAAAAGAGGAAGTAATAGCTGTTCACATATTAAATGTTAGCTATTTAGTAAGCATCAGAGGGAAGATTTCAAGTAGGAGTTAGAGATGTTAGTCTAGAATCCACAGAGGAGGTAGGGCTAGAGGTAATAATATGAAGAATCACCAGGTTTCATAAACCCAGTGAACATACATGATCACCAAGGGATGGATGCAGATAGGAGAAAAAGCTCATAATGGATCCCTAGTCTCTCAAAATTGTTGAAAGAGAAAAAGCAATAGCACAGGCCCTAAGTAACTGTTTCTTGAGTAGTAGCCATGAAACCAAGAGGGCACGGCACCCTCTGGACCAACTAAAAATGTGCTGTTTGTTTCGTTCTTGGATATCTCCTATTTCTTGTTTCTCTCTAGACAACAGGCTATGAGCTCCTTGAGGGAGCTCTGGTTTCTAGAACTCACTATTAGTGACTTGTACTCAGTAAGCACTCCATTCTTGTTGAAAAAATGAAAAAGCAGGTATCAAAGTATCAATAATTCTAGGAGGTATGGCACATAATTTTGAAGGAAAAACTGAAAATAGTATATGAAGTGTCCTAAGAGCTTATTGCCCTAGCACTTATGATAGGGCTAAGTGAAGATGCGCTACTCTTGGAGAAGAGCATGAAAGAGGGAGGCTGAAAAGCCTAAAAGCAAATTCTAAATGCCTCACAGCTTTGCCTTTGGCTAAACATGGGGCTGAGACTAGATTTAAGGGAAAAAATAGCAAATATTGAAATTTTGGAAAAATATGAATTATTAGTAGCCTAGATTTATATAAATTATTGTAGTTTTATATATATATATATATATTATATATCTGCCATGTTCGTTACCTGCCAATTTCTTAAAGAGATAATAAAAGCCTTCATTTTTCACTTTGACACCATCAAAATGTAGCATAGATTCATGAAGGCTTATAGATGATGCTTTCCAATAATATACACACAGTAGGTAACCCCGAATCTTATAAGGAAGACTTTTTTTCAGGTAAAAATATGATTAAACTGGATTCAGCCTAGAGCAAAATTCCATTTCTGATTTATTGATATTTTTGGTTGGTTAAATCACCACAGGGGAATTATGTTAGAAAAGCAATATGTGTCATTCTAGTGAAACTTAACCCTGTATCCAATAAATGACAAGCAGCACTTATATTTTGCTTTGCTATGTAATGAAGACCTGGGAACATATAAACTGTCCTGAATATAGATTTCTTTTACCAGGGGCAATACCAGGGAACATAAAGGCTTCGAATCACTAAATATAATACAACATGAGGTTCTACTCTAATTAGGGATCTGCTATTATTATTATGTCAAGGAATAACTACACATAACAATATAAATTATGAACACCTTTCTTCTGAAATGTTAGAATAGAAGGGTTAAAATAATGAAGACAATGTCATCCTTGACTGTTCTTCCTACGTAATAAAATTGAATGAATCATTATCTGTGAATTATAAAATATACACAGCATTTTTCTAGACTCAGTAATAATAAAACTCTTTAATGTTAGTTTATCAGTATGTTTTTATTTTAGATAACTATCCGAAAGTGCAAGTGTGTATCCACAAATTGAAGTAAATGGTATATAATTACTACATTTGAGTAATAGAGGTAGCCATATGCAAACACTTAAAAGCATAAAAAAAAAATGAAAGGGGTGAATATAGGATTCAGAACATGCCAGATCAAGGTTTAATTGTAGTCCTACCAACTCTAAGTCCTTGAGCAATTATCTTTTGTGAGTTACAGTTTTCTCATTTCTATTTAGTGGGAGAAACTTACAGGTACCTATCAGTTAAATAAAGTAAAACTGAAAATTAACTAGCATTAACTAAGAAAGTATGTGTCTTGTGAAAAGCACCAAACTTCATTAGGTTTTGCAAAGCATTAAATAATCTTGGAATTGAAAATGACTTTATAGTTTCTCTCATAGAACATTTTTCCAAAGGAACTGTACAAATAAAATCTTGGTCTATAGGAATTCACAGACTCTTTTCATGTGTCTTAAAATCAATGAATGGAGGTGAGTGTGTGTTCTTAAAAATAATATTGAATTCAGCTGAGCTTTTTATTTCAAATATATTATCCAATCACTAAACAAGTCTGTATTAAAGACTGTAGTTTAGATACATATGTATATATGATTGCCAGATAATATACAGAACAACCAGATACAGGATTGCCAGATACTGTATTTGAATTTTAGATATGTAAGGAGATTAGCCCTGGGATTTCTTTGGAAGGAATGATGCTAAAGTTGAAACTCCAGTACTTTGGCAACCTCATGCGAAGAGTTGACTCATTGGAGAAGACTCTGATGCTGGGAGGGATTGGGGGCAGGAGGAGAAGGGGATGACAGAGGATAAGATGGCTGGATGGCATCACTGACTCGATGGACGTGAGTCTGAGTGAACTCCGGGAGTTGGTAATGGACAGGGAGGCCTGGCATGCTGTGATTCATGGAGTCGCAAAGAGTTGGACACGACTGAGCAACTGAACTGAACTGAACACATATTTTAAGTAAAAGTTTGTCCCATAAAATATTTAGGACTGAGCGACTGAACTGAACTGAACTATACTTAAAAAAAAAAAAGTCATTTATCTGAAATGCAAATTTAACTGGTTATTATACGTACATTTTTATTAGTCATTCGGTCATCTCCAACTCTTCCTTGACCCCATGGACTGTAGCTAACCAGACTTCACTGTCCATGGAAATCTCCAGGCAATAATACTGGAGTGAGTTGCCATTTCTTTCTCCAGGGGATCTTCCTAACCCAAGGATTGAACCCAGGTCTCCTGTATCACAGGCAGATTCTTTATCATATGAACCACCAAGGAATATTTTCTGCTAAATCTGGCAGGCCTAAGTGTAAAGGTTTCAGATTTCAAAAATAATAAATGCATGATAGTGTTACAGAATAGGTATAATACTGCAGGCAGTACATGTGGAATCTGATTGTGAATTCCCATTTTCCTCCTGTTTTTAGTGGAGTGATTTAAACTATCTGGGTCTTGTTCACATTATTTAGTGAAAAAGGTATGGTAATTCAAAAATCATTTTAGATGAATGTATCATTTGGGGATCTAGAATTCTGTAAAATGTAATTAAAGTATTCATCTCACATCTCAGACATGTGATTTACTGCCATATGACCAGAATTGAAAGAGACACCTGTACCCCAATGTTCAAGCAGCACTGTTTATAATAGCCAGGACATGGAAGCAACCTAGATGTCTGTCGGCAGACAAATGGATAAGAAAGCTGTGGTACATATACACAATGAAGTATTACTCAGCCATTAAAAAGAATACATTTGAATCAGTTCTAATGTGGTGGATGAAACTGGAGCCTATTATACCCAGTGAAGTAAGCCAGAAAGAAAAACACCAATACAGTGTACTAACGAATATATATGGAGAAGGCAATGGCAACCCACTCCAGTACTCTTACCTGGAGAACCCCATGGATGGAGGAGCCTGGCAGGCTACAGTCCATGGGGTCGCTAAGAGTTGGACACGACTGAGTGACTTCACTTTCACGCACTGGAGAAGGAAATGGCAACCCACTCCAGTGTTCTTGCCTGGAGAATCCCAGGGACAGAGGAGCCTGTTGGGCTTCTGTCTCTATGGGGTTGCACAGAGTCGGACACGACTGACGCGACTTAGCAGCAGCAGCAGCAGCCGCAGCAGCAACGCATAGATGGTAAGGATAACCCTGTATGAGAGACAGCAAAAGAGACACAGATGTATAGAAGTCTTTTGGACTCTGTGCGAGAGGGAGAGGGTGGGATGATTTGAGAGAATGACATTGAAACATGTATAATATCATATATGAAATGAATCGCCAGTCCAGATTCGATGCATGATACTGGATGCTTGGGGCTAATGCACTGGGACGCCCTGGAGGGGTGCTACAGGGAGGGGGGAGGGAGGTGGCTTCAGGATGGGGAACAAGTGTTTACCTGTGGCAGATTCATGTTGATGTATGGCAGAACAAATACAGTATTGTGAAGTAATTAACCTCCAATTAAAATAAATAAATTTATATTTAAAAAAATAAAAAAGGAAACACTGCCTAAAAACAAAAAATAAATAAATAAACTCAGCCTAAAATAGAAAAAAATAACTAAAATAAAAGCACCAAAAAGTTAAAACATAAATATTATGTTATACAATTCCCCAAGTAGTAGTATATTGGTTTGGAAGTTTCTCAATCTAGAATACTGAACCAAGAGGATCTAACCATGAGAAAAATTAAAATTTTTTATCTTTCAGTTGTTAATAAAGATAATTATAATCACTTACTATGGCTTTAAAATGATCTTCCTAATTAGATTATTGAAAATACATAATGTTCTAAAAGGTAATGTTTCACTAGGAGGATCAATAATATGGTTATCAGAGCCTTTAAATATAACTTTACATTATATAAATCAATATAGAAAGAGGTCCTTGAATTTTGACAATCTTTAACAGCATTGAAATAAATTAAAGAAGAGCTAAAGAATGGAAGGACATTTTTTTTTTTTCCCCTGCTGACTGGGACACAATATTTTTAGGATGGCTATACTTCCCAAATTGATCTACAGAATCAACACAATTTCTATTAAAATCTTGGCTGCATTTTTTTTTCACAGAAATTTTCTAGCTGATCCAAAATTTTATATGGAAATTCAAGGAACTTGAAAAAGAAGAACAAAGTTGAGGACTCACACTTTGTGACTTCAAACTTCTGCAAAGCTATAGTAATCAAGGCAGTGAGGTACACACCTAAGGATAAACACTTGGAAGCCTGCAAAAAAGTAGATATTTCAGAAGTAAACCTATATATTTATGGTCAGTTGAGTTTAGACAGGGAGTCAAGATAATTCATTGAAGGAAAGAAGTCTCTTCAATAAATTGTGCTGGAACAACTGGATATCTGCATGTAAAAGAAGGAAATCAAACACCCCCCTCATATTACATGCAAAACTTAGCTCAGAATGAATCATAAACCCACATTTAATATCTAAAATTATAAAAATTTCAAAAAGAAAGCACAGGAGTCAATATTTGAAGCATTGATTTAGGCAATTGTTTCTTAGACATTATACTCAAAGCAAAAACAACAAAAGACAAAAAATAAATGGAATGTCATCAAAGTTAAAATCTTCGTGCCCTAGAAAATACATACCAAGAAAGTCAAAAGACAGTTCGCAGAACGGGAGGTAATATTTGCACATCACATCTCTTATAAGTAACTTGTATCCAGAATATATAAATAGTTTTACAAGTGAACATTAAAAAATGGGCAAAGATTTAAATGGAAATTTCCCTAAAGAAGATAGATGAATGGCCAAGGATTGCACGAATAGATGTTCAACATCAGAAGTTATCCATTGGGGAAATGCAGTCAAAGCCATTATCAGACATAATTCAAACCCACCAGGACTGCTACAATGAAAAAAAATGGACAATAACAAGAGTTGGTAAGGGTATGGAAAAATTGTTTCCTTCATAAGTAATTGGTCAGAGTGTAAAATGATGCAGCCACTTTGGACAACAGTTTGGCAGTTCCTCAAAAAGTTATGGGCTTCCCTGGTGGCTCAGAGGGTAAAGCGTCTGCCTGCAATGCAGGAATCCCGGGTTTGATTCCTGGGTCGGGAAGATCCCCTGGAGAAGGAAATAGCAACCCACTCCAGTATTCTTGCCTGGAAAATCCCACGGATGGAGAAGCCTGGTAGGCTACAGTCCATGGGATCGCAAAGAGTTGGACACAACTGAGTGACTTCACTTCATTTGACTTCACTTCAAAAAGTTATACCTAGACCTAACCATAAAACCCAGCAGCTGCACTCCTAGGAATATTCACAAGAGATCTAAAAACACATGTCCATACAAAAACTTACACACAAATGTTCATAGCAGGATTATAATGGCCAAAGTAAAAGCTCCCAAATTCCCATGAATTGATTAGATTAAACATACAGTGTGGAACATCATTCAGTTACAAAATGAACATACTAATAATGTGCTACAGCATGAATGAAACTTGAAAACATTCTGCTTAGTTAAAAAGGCCAAATATAGAAAACTACAAATTGTATGATTTCACTGATAACATCAAGAATGGGAAAATCAACACAGACTAAAATAAATTAGTGATAGCCAAGTGTTGGGAGAGAGCAAAACGGAGAGTGCCTGTTAATGAATATAGGGTTCCATTTGGGGGTGATGCAAATATTCCAAAAGTAGATAGTGTTGATGGTTACTCATCTCTGAATATACTAAAGAACACTGAATAGTATACTTAAAGGGGGTGTGTTTTATAAATGAGTATTTTATCTCAATAAAACTGCTATTAAAATAAAAAATAAAATTGAAAATAAAGTTGTTTAGTTACTCATTTAAATTTTTAAGAGGTGCTGACCTACTTGACAGCATAGGTATATGGAAGTCCACTTGAGTTTGGAAATTAATACATCTGTAGAATTCTTATGCAATACAAGTCTAGGTCAAACTAAACTATGCTGTATAACCAGGCCCTTGAGATGGAGCTATCTTTAGGTCATCTTCCTCCTGCTGACTGTCCTTGTTCTTTGTTTTGTTTTCACATAGCATTTTACATTTGTACTCTAACTACTAGTTAGTTACATGGGTCTTTGCACTCTGGAAGGGCATAATATAAGGCAAAATATGAAGTTCATGTTAGAGCATTTTTTATACTATGGGAAACCCTCTGGATAACTAAATATCTAGGTGACATTTCTGCAGAGAGGGGGAGGAGCTTAGAGTGACATCCCAAGTTTTTATTTTGCCTTTAAAGTTTTACGATATAACGTTTTATATACCAATATAAATAGAGTAATGAATTACATTATCTATTTTTCAACTAAACAATATTGAAAACTATCATAAAACTGTCTCTGTGAAAAAACTTGAATAAAGAAAATAGTAACAATGATTGGAAGCAAACAATGAGTAAATGTCAGCTAGACACCACTATCCCTAGAAAGAAGTTTGGTTAGCCAAGATTATAAACTATAAATGATGAGATTGCAATATAACATTAAAAATATAAAACCTACAACTTCTCTGCAGTATAATTGTGGCACCTTAACAAGATAGATTGGAAATTATTTTTCAAATAATAATTCTCAGACTATAGGAAATATATTTTAGAAATATCTCCATTTTTGTATGTCAGTATGCCCCAGGGAAATAAAAGATTGCACCATTTTAGTAAATCTAAAATTGAACAATTGATAGACAAAGTATACCTAATATTTAAAAAAATGTTTTAAGCAAGGAGATTCTGCCAGTTTAAAAATATTTTATATATAAAAATTTGACACTTTCTGATTAGTTTTAAAGCATGACAGAATTGTACTGGTAAAATTTACATGCACTAGCCAACTTTCAACAATAATAAAAATCAGTAGTTGGTAAAACGATTAAGAAATAAGCATCATAAGTACTCACAGAGAACAATGTCTGTTTGCAATTTAGCACATCTTTGAGTAAAGCATTGTTTTCATTTATGAAAAGCTTAAAACTAGTCTAAATTAGTGAATTTGAACCTTGGGCCTTCTAATCACCTTTGAATAAAGAGTTAGGAAGGGAAACAAAATCAATGATTTACTGTCATCATAAATAATCATAAGGATGGATTTTATCCTTGTTTTACAGAAAGAAATCTAAGCTTCAGAAACACTGAATAATTTTCCGAAGTTAACACAGGATTGATCCAGCATTCAAACCTATGCTACCTGACTCCCCAGCCAGACTTGCTGCACTTCCCTTAGGAATTATCATTCTTTTGAATAGAAAATATTTAACTCTATTAAGTTAAGTAGAATTATTTTTTACCCAACTTGTAACTTATTCTGTAAGGGATGTGTGATTTCCTGTCTCGTTGACTTTAAGTTTGGCCAGATGATATGCTTTGGCCAAAGAGAGGGGCTTAGAACAGCATCGCCTCATCATAGTGGATGCTTTAACTATGATTCGGTGGTTCGCCCTGGCTCTCTTGTGCCCTGCCCCTCTACCACCAGCCTCATACAGCTTAGAAGGCAGTTGCTTTTTCAGTTTGGGTTTCAGATAAGAAACATAAATCCTGGTAGAGTCCAGCAGAAGCACCAGCCAGTGAGAAGCTCTCATATAATATGAGCAGGAAATAAAAGTTTGTTTATTAAAACCAATGAGATAATTTGTTTCTCTTTCTTCTTTGTCTTTTTTTGCCCTACTGCAAAAGATGAAAACGTATATTCCATTTATCTCTCACTTCAGTTCAGTTCAGTCGCTCAGCGGTGTCCGACTCTTTGCGACCCCATGAATTAGAGCACGCCAGGCCTCCCTGTCCATCATCAACTCCCAGAGTTCACTCAGACTCACGTCCATCAAGTCAGTGATGCCATCCAGCCATCTCATCCTCTGTCGTCCCCTTCTCTTCCTGCCCCCAATCCCTCCCCAAATCAGAGTCTTTTCCAATGAGTCAACTCTTCGCATGAGGTGGCCAAAGTACTGGAGTTTCAGCTTTAGCATCATTCCTTCCAAAGAAATTCCAGGGCTGATCTTCAGAATGGACTGGTTGGATCTCCTTGCAGTCCAAGGGACTCTCAAGAGTCTTCTCCAACACCACAGTTCAAAAGCATCAGTTCTTTGGTGCTCAGCCTTCTTCACAGTCCAACTCTCACATCCATACATGACCACTGGGAAAACCATAGCCTTGACTAGACGGACCTTAGTAAGCAAAGTAATGTCTCTGCTTTGGAATATGTTATCTAGGTTGGTCATAACTTTTCTTCCAAGGAGTAAGCGTCTTTTAATTTCATGGCTGCAGTCACCATCTGCAGTGATTTTGGAGCCCAAAAAAATAAAGTCTGACACTGTTTCTACTGTTTCCCCATCTATTTCCCATGAAGTGATGGGACCGGATGCATGATCTTCGTTTTCTGAATGTTGAGCTTTAAGCCAACTTTTTCACTCTCCTCTTTCACTTTCATCAAGAGGCTTTTTAGTTCCTCTTCACTTTCTGTCACAAGGGTGGTGTCATCTGCATATCTGAGGTTATTGATATTTCTCCCAGCAATCTTGATTCCAGCTTGTGCTTCTTCCAGCCCGCGTTTCTCATGATGTACTCTGCATATTAGTTAAATAAGCAGGGTGACAATATACAGCCTTGATGTACTCCTTTTCCTATTTGGAACCGGTCTGTTGTTCCATGTCCAGTTCTAACTGTTGCTTCCTGACCTGCATACAGATTTCTCAAGAGGCAGGTCAGGTGGTCTGGTATTCCCATCTCTCTCAGAATTTTCCACAGTTTATTGTGATCCACACAGTCAAAGGCTTTGGCATAGTCAATAAAGCGGAAATATATGTTTTTCTGGAACTCTCTTGCTTTTTCGATGATCCAGTGGATGTTGGCAACTTGATCTCTGGTTCCTCTGCCTTTTCTAAAACCAGCTTGCACATCAGGGAGTTCACAGTTCACGTATTGCTGAAGCCTGGCTTGGAGAATTTTGAGCCTTACTTTACTAGCATGTGAGATGAGTGCAGTTGTGTGGTAGTTTGAGCATTCTTTGGCATTGCCTTTCTTTGGGTTGGAATGAAAACTGACCTTTTCCAGTCCTGTGGCCACTGCTGAGTTTTCCAAATTTGCTGGCATATTGAGTATAGCACTTTCACAGCATCATCTTTCAGGATTTAAAATAGCCCCACTGGAATTCCATCACCTCCACTAGCTTTGTTTGTAGTGATGCTTTCTAAGGCCCACTTGACTTCACATTCCAGAATGTCTGGCTCTAGATGAGTGATCACACCATTGTGATTATCTTGGTCATGAAGATCTTTTTTTGTACAGTTCTTCCGTGTATTCTTGCCACCTCTTCTTAATATCTTCTGCATTTATCTCTAATCTTCATTAAATGCCTAGCAAATTCTTTCATGGATATCTTAAATAAATACATATATAGTAAGATCTACTGTCTATTATGCATAGACAGGATTGATTCTACTTTTACAGGTGAGCAATATGATCTAGTAATTATACTCGGGTAGAGAGGAATTTGGAATATAGATGATTAAATGCTTGTGTGCTGTGTGCTCAGTCATGTCTGATTCTTTGAGACCCCTTGAACGGTAGCCTGTTCCAGGCTCCTTGGTCCAAGGGATTTTCTAGGCAAGAATACTGGAGTGGGTTTGCCATTTCCTTTTCCAGAGAGTCTTCCCAACCTGGGGATAAAACCTGCATCTCCTATATTGCCAGGCAGACTCTTTACTGCTGAGCCACCTGGGAAGCCCTCCTTTAGGTCACTGTCTTTCAGTGCTGCTACCAGAAAAGCTACATTTGGTTTTGCATCCCCTTGCTTCTGTCATTGTTCCCCGTTGTTGAATACTTAAAAACATCTACTAATTGAGAAGGATTCATTTCAAATACACTATCTAATTTCTCTAAATTTTTAATCTCTGGGGCACTTTGCCTGATGGTCATATTTATCATCCTTACATTCTCAGGGGTCTCAGAGTCTGCATCTGTGTAGCACCTATGGTTTAGATCACTGTAGAGAACAAGTACCTTACATATATCTATCTCTTTTAGGATGTATAGTGAGATTTGTTGTAAAGAAATTTATCCTTCCCTGCAGCCCTCAGGAACTGAGTGAACAGGTATGCAAAGAAAGTTTTTTGTGGATCAGCTGTGCTCAGAATGACAAAAACAGTAATGTTCAAACAATATTCAGGAAAAAAAAAAGTTTTCCATAAAGAATCTATTGTTGAAATTTACTTACTCATTGGTTGCCATCAGATTAGCAAAAGCTGATTATTCAGATCTCACTGGCCCACTAATAGAACTGTTTATCCAAAATGTAATTCTACTTGATATTGCCAATTGATATTAAGTGCCACTGTAAGAAAACTACAGTCTCATGAAACTCATTCTACCTGTGTCTCCTTTAAGAATAATTTGAAGATCTTGTTTATTATACAACAGAGAAATTTCTGTCTGCAATTTATACAAAGAATAATACACTTCTCATTAGAAAGCAGTTTGTTTTGGTTGTATCTTTGCAGTAAATTTGTCTAATTGGGTTTCTTTAGTTTTATGTATGAAGCTAAAAATCTTAAAGTAAATTTGGCATTTCTTTTTTTTTCTTAGCCGTATTTTCACTATAATTTTAAGTCATTGCATTTTTGTTCATTGTTTCTATTTTTATTTTACACTTATTTATTATGTTGTACTTTACATATTATTGTTAATCCTTTAAAACCTTTCTGTAACAAATTATAGCATCAATATAAAAATATATTTTTTATAATTCTGAAATTAATCCATATATATCGTAAGCTGCTTTCCCAAAATACAGAAGTGATAAAACAATATGTATTCAATTTTTCAAGTAAAAATAAGTCTTTGTAAGCTGAAATAATATAACTGCATGAATTCTTGTTTTTAACCAAAACTAAAAATTACTGAATTCTTTCCATCCATACCCACCACCAGTGAGACCTACTACAGGAATAAACCTTCCTTGAACCATATTTCCTTTATCACCTGATTCTTTTTTTTTTTTTAATAAGAGCATGCATCTCACACTTCCATGTACATGTTAATAATCTTAGGATCTTGTTAAGATGCAGATTCTGATTCAGCAATTATGGAGAGGTCTGAGATTCTGCATTTCTTATACAATGATGTTGATACTGCTTGCCTGCAAATCACACATGAAAATGGCTAAACTCAACTATATGTTGGAGGAAATAAAAAATATATGTATAGCTGCTCTCAAATTTGAAAAAAATATATGTGAGAACTTTAACCACATTTGAGGTCTGATATTCCATAAAACAGTAAAAAACACTACATTTATCTGGTTGTTCATCTGAAACTATTCAATAAAGTATATATTTGCATTGTGTAATTTATAGAACCAAAACAATATTTAGCATAGGAACCTAGAGAATAATAAATGAGTAAACATTTTCATCTTGAGAAAAAAGGAACAAAAAAAGGAGTTGCCAGCATCAAAATCAGGAATTTGAGTTAATAAATTTCAGCATATTATAAAAATAAGTTCTGGAATTTAAGTTGTGTAGTTAGCTAAAAGAAGGCATGATTGTTTATGCATTTTGTTTTCGTTTAAACAAATCTGTTGGCATTCTGCAAAGAGAAACAGAGACAAATGGTTTAAACAGACCTTCGCTCTGTGTTTCAGTACACTGCCATAAAACAAGTTAGATGAAATTAAGCATGCAGCAAGATGGAAAATTTTTGCTGGCGTTATCACAAGTGCTTACCATAAATATATTATAGTACATGCACAAAGACTGCACGGAAAGCTAGTGCTATCAAACTGTGAATTGATTTCATCCATACTTTTCATACTGGCTGCTTTTGTTTGTTTATTTTGGTTTGCTTTGTTTTGTGTGATTATCATTCACAAATGAAATATGCAGAAAAACACACCATTAATTTTCTCCATTATTTGTGAAGCTTTAATGAGGAATTATGTAAACACTGATATTTTTAATGAAGACAGCTTTCCTTTTAGTGAATTTATTGCGACTAGGGGGATAGGAATATTTCATGTTATTAAAAATAAATCTGCAGAAAAAAATATGCCTTTCTGACACTAGACTGTGATCTTTTTAGAGGATTTTCATTTTATTCATCTTTGATGCTCAGAGCCTAGCATAACTGTTGTTGAGTAATTATATGCTAAATTGTTGCTTCTTCAAGCTATATCATATAATAATAAGAAAAAGCTTGTTAGGTCAAATTAATGCTATATTAAGCTTAGTTTTCTAATATTTGGAATAGCCATCAAAACCTAATTTTATAAGCAGCTATAACAGTGATGAAGGAGGTTATGACAGAAACACATTGCCATTTGATTTATTACAGAACCAAGAGTTATATGACCAACGGAAGATCAAAATCTTTATTTTTCTTTTTAATTTTATAAAGCATATAAAACTACTCAGCTTATAAGAAATATCTTTACAATGTTTTCATGGTGCTTGGCATTTCTATTCTGGGCTTTAATGCAATCACCATAAGGCTTATGGTCTAGGAATTTCAGACTTCTTTTGAAGTCATACACTCAAATTTTCTCAGTATTATCAATCAATTTTTCTCCTCTCTTAATGATGAACATAAGCCATATAGGCATATAATCTGCATATGCTATACAACTGATTTGCAAATATTTATTCAATATCTGTTTGTGCCAATTGCTGTACCAATGAATAAGACCTAAGTTTGCCTTCATCATGTTCATAATCTAGTGGGTACTATTGGACTTTTCATTGTTTTCTGAACTTGTAGTTTATAGTATTGCCCAAAAAAGTCTCATCTCAGGATTCACCTAATTTTTTCTTTATTAAAATTTGATACTTCTTTGTATTAACACTTCTAATAATCCCACTAATTTTGTTCTTTTAATTAGACTGGAATATTTTTAAAATATCTAAATATGAAACACAAACTCAGCAGAAATACTACAGACTAGTGGGTGAGTGGGTCTCTGCATGTAAAGATTCCTGAAGTATTCAAAACTAGACTTGAAGAAATGCAAAAACCTATGCTGTTCTTGAATAATAATGTACAAACAGATATTAAAATATTTTACAAGTACCTTTAATCAAAATTAATTAGTAGAGGAAATGGATAAGAACAGGAAATTCCAAAATAAAGTACATTTAAACAATTTGTATATGAAAAGGTGACAAATCAGTGGAAAATGAAGAATGTTTTGAGAAGAATATTGCATAATTGGATAATCATGTTACCCAATCCAAACTCCTACTGCTTACTGTACAACAGGCCAATAAATGGAGGTATGAGGTTTGGGGGTAAAGAATGGCAACTTTATCCTGAAAGCCAGCAACTTGAGAAGATGGCAGACTAGTGTCCGAAAGAACCATCTTGTCTGAGTTAGAGGTCAGGCTTCTATTATACTAAAAGATTATACTTGCAGACCCAGCAAGGAGGGTGATAATCTTTTGTTCTTGCAGCTGTTCATGAAGATCTGGTCAAGGTGTTCCTGTAAACCTACAACCAGACAAATACTTTCTGTTCTGCAACTTTTTAACCTCTATCTAAATGAAAAGCGTTACACCTCTAAAGGTCAAGCCTAGGAGGCAGAGCCTTGAAAAAGGACTATTAGGTGTATTTCAGGCTACAGACAACATTCCTTTACAAAGATGCAGAGTCAGCAAGACTAAGCACAGGCAACAGAGCGCAAAGGTTCAAGCTAAAAGAAAAGCTCCAATATGGAGGCAGGTTTGTTTGTCTCTGTTACAAGCATATGGAAAAATTTTAATGTGATCTGGTTCAGATGCCACATACAAGAAAATAGACAATTTAGAAGTAGATGAAAGATTTACAAATAAAATAAACATTTATAAATGCTAAAAAATTCAGGCAATTTTTCTGTGAAATAGTTGTGGGGAAATGTTCCTGAATAATGCTCAAATTCAGGAGTTGTGATACGAAGGAATAGCACACATAGCTACATAGAAATTTTAAACTTACATATGAAAATACACTAAGGTAAGAATTAAAAAGCGAAACACTGAGAGAAAATTACAACAATAGCAAAAAGTTATGCTGAATATATTATATTTTTAAAAATTCTAAAAATGATAGGGAAAAGACTATAATTTATAGAAAACAGGCAACATATAGAAGCACTCTACAGAAACTATTATTTGTAATTAGGAGAAATGTAAATTAATACTATATGAAATATGACATCTCACCCATGGCGACATTTGACTTTAGACAACATGCTTTCTTGATAAGGTCATGGAAAGCAAGTATATTTTACAGTATTGGGGATAATCAGTGTTTCAGTGTGCTCAGTAGTGTCCGACTCTTTGTGGCTTCATTGACTATAGCCAGCAAGGCGCCTCTGCCCTTGTAATATTCCAGGCAAGAATACTGGAGTGGGTTGCAATTTCTTACTAGGATCTTCCGACCTAGGTATCCAACCCCTGTCTCTTGCCTCTCCTGAATTGTCATGGGGATTCTTTACCACTGGCACCACGTGGGAAGCCCATTGGAGATAATGCAAAATGTAACAACCTCCTATGCTGTGCTTGCTTAGTCCCTAAGTGGTGTCTGAGTCTTTGCAGCCTCATGGACTGTAGTCTGCCAGGCTCCTCTGTCCATGGGGATTCTCCAGGCAAGAATACTGGAGTGGGTTTCCATGCACTCTTCCTAATAACCTCCTGCAGAGGTGAATTTGGCTCTAACTTACAAATTTAGAATGGTGTTTATCTTTTAACCCAGGAAGGGATTTCAAAGACATACTGTGAATATTCAAAATGGTATATGCTGAAGGCTATTCTTTGCAGTATATTGTAAAATAATTAACCTCCAATTAAAATAAATACATTTATATTTAAAAAATAAAAATAAAATAGCAAATGATTGGAAAGAACCTAGATGTTCATCAATAATGAAATGTGTAAGAAATTATTGCACATATGCACCACGGTTGGTACCATTTAAAAAAGACAATCTATGGATACTTCAGGTTGAACTTTAGGATATAATGTTTCTCTAAAATGTAAGTAGTTAATGTCTATTTTTTTTTACCAATATAGTAGTTAATATCTTAATAAAACTTATAAAATGAAAATATATATGCATATTTGCTTATCAGCTCAAATAAGTTGACTGAAAATGAACAGCATTAATAAAAGTAGCTAATTAAGGGGATGGAGAGAAGAGGGTGAAGAGGATATTTTGGAAGCTAGACTCTCTAACTGTATCTTGTGTAATATTTACATAATATTTGAGCAAAGAGCATTTTTAATACTTAAATTATCATCTCTAACCACTATTTCTTTATCTAAAGAAACAAGACTCCTTAAGGAAATAGTAAGACCTGTACAATGTGAAACTGGAACTTTAAACTAGAAACCAAGGATGCTACTAAAGACTACTAGTTTTATGCCATAAGGAGACCAATGCCAACCTAAAGAGACTTCCTCTGGCCAAAATGTTGCAATATGGAGACTGAGAACCATATATGGGAGGGCTTTTGCCTATAAACAAAGTGTGATCTAGTTTTTAGTTAAATTTTCTTCTACCTAGTTTCTGTAAACTGATTTATCTAAAAACTACTTTGTGGTACTTTTTCCATAGAAATGGGGAGAAAATAAATTTACTTTCCCTTCTTTTTAAAACCAAGAGAAGGGATTTTTAAGACAAAATTGGGACATACTGGCCAGCGTTGGATGAAGTTTATGAGACATATATACTGATTTCAGACTCTGCAAGCATAAGTCTAAATATAAAGGACTATGAATATCAAGACCCAAGACAGAGGAAAGAAAGGAAGCAAAGGGAAGGGAAGGGAAAGGAAGAAGTTGGGGGAAGGCAGGCAGGCACTGCTAGGAATCAGCACTTCCCCAGTGGGCTATCAGTTCAATTCAGTCGCTCAGTCGTGTCCGACACTTTGCAACCCCATGGACTGTAGCCTGCCAGGCTCCTCCGTCCATGGGATTTTCCAGGCAAGAATACTGGAGTGGGTTGCCATTTCCTTCTCCAGGGGATCTTCCCAACCCAGGAATGGAACCCAAGTCTCCCTCATTACAGGCAGATGCTTTGCCATCTGAGCCACCAGTTCCTATTTACCAGGGGCCAGATGTGGATCTGCCCAGAATTACTAAAAGGAAGTCTATCCAGGAAGGTCATCTGGAAGTCAAAGAGATCTCAGTGAATGATAAACTGTCAAATTTCCTCAATGAAGAGTATATTGAAAATTCATTAGCCAGTGAAAATATGAAAGAACTGTACTTGGAGCTTTCTATCAGGAGCTTTGTCAAGAATTCCCACACACAAAAATGCCCAGAGGAGAAAACTCAGCCGCTGAAGATTTGGCACATACAGGGCACCAACACTCAAACTGGAAGACCTTTCCTGCTCCTTTCCTTCCAAGATCCTTGGCTGGGATCTTGGAGTTAGAGCATAGTAACCAGTTTATGAAGCCTCTGTCCTCACTTGAAGTCTTCAAACTTAGGTTAGGCTTCAGCTGTTGATGGTGAAAAGTTTACAGTTTTCACATGTTTGGAACATTAAAATTACACAGGACAACACTTTTCATTTCTTAACTTGAGGCTCTTTTTCTGACTGACTAGTGGCTGAAAAGCAGTAGGTCCTGCTCAAGATTTCATCCAGATGTGGTAGACAAGGAAACTAGAAATCAGATGTATAAAAAGGAAAGGGGCAAAAAATAAAATTGTGTTGTGTTCATTGTTTATTTTGCACAACTCTTCAAAAAATTTTATAACAAATTACAAATGTGTAAGTTAAAAATTATCATTCCTATTCATCTAATATTTATTTATGTAATATCTAAAAGAACTAAAGAGAATGAGAAATATTTAGTTTTAATATTGCTTTCATGAACTTAAGCAAAACATTAAATATCCATTTAATGCTTAAGAATTCTTAATATGGAACATTCTATACACCTCTATTCTATGACACTGTGGGTGTGTCAGAGGGAGAAAGAGAGAGGGTGAGTTTGAAACTGCATGAGACTGCATTCATACACTGAAGGAGAAGAATTCTGGAAGAATATAAAGCACACCTGGGCCTCGAATCTCATGGAGTTACATAGAATAAGCTTTCAGGCTCTCATCATCAAAATTCACAAAGGGTTGATGGTGGGTCTGATCTCATATATATGAATCTCTGCACTACTATTCCACAAAGACACAAAAAAGGGTCAACCAAGGAACAGCAGAGGAGCCGTGCTGGCATTCAATGAATGCACTAACTGCTTTTTTACAGTGTTCTTCAATGTGTTACTTCTATCATGCTGAGACCTGCATAAAAATGAAATGTCATACTTCACTACCCTTCCAGCCAGTGGTACAGTTTATTTTCTTGTCTTCTGATAGAGTTCACAAATTTAATAACTGCCTTTTATCCTGGTCTCTATACTCCCTTTCAGCTTCCTATTCAGTCTTCTCTCTCTGCAGGCTTGCAGGAAATGCCTCATTTTAGGTTTTCTATAACGGACATAATAGACAAGAAAAGCTAAAGAGGAGAGGATATTATCTATCATTTAGAAATGGACAAGGGGCAATCAGACCATTTTAATGGAAAGAAAGTGGGGGGTGGGGATGTCTTGCTATTGTAGTATTTACCATGTTCTTTTGGGTGAGACAATTTAGATTGGAATAAATTGAGTAGCTTGTGTTGAAAAGGATATTACAATTCTTCTGATTTGTGTCCCTTTTGGAAAAAAAAATTATCCTGAATCAAAAAAATAATAAGGTTAGTTTTAGGGAAATATAGATAAAATAGGACTGATTTTTCAGCTAATTAACAAATACAGTGATGAATTTGAGCATTTCTGCTTTAATGCATGTGGCTATAATTAATAGTGATTTTGCAGGTCTCCACATGTTTTCTAAATGACAATGACAATATCATTAATGAGGTGTATTATTGTACAGATTTTTTGGAAGTTAAGAAATAATAGAGTATAGTTCAGGCAATATTTCTAAAGATATATCATCTGCTAGTGGTACCAATAACCCTTCATTTACATTCTTATTAAGGTCTGAATAAACAGTGCACCACATTTGAGTTGCCTTTAAACACGCAGTCAGGCACATTACCAGCAAATTGCAAGAGTGAATTTGTAACCAGACATCTTTGTTCCTGTCCCATGCTCTATACCTTTCACCTCTTTGATTAAAAACACAGCATGTAAGAATGGATCTTTGTTAATCTCAGAGAAAATGGTTTCTAACATTGAATTATTTAAATTCTAATTGCAGTGCCTTGCCTATAAATAATCACCCGGAACTTTTAACTAGATGATGATGTTTAATTCTCTTCTGAAATACCAAGTGGCTCTCAATGCTTCCACAGTTCTTCTTGCATCCCAATAAGTGAACATCAAAGTGTGTACTTTAGAAGAAGCCTGAGATTGATAATTGCTAAAATTGTTTTTCTACCATATCTCTTCTTACTCCATGGCATTAGAATGCAGGAACATAATGTTATCCTGTGTACTCAGAAAAATTCCAATACCAGATACATTTGATATAACGTACTTTCATTATAATCTTCAGAATTTCATCAGAGTGCATTTCATGTCATTTTATTTTTTCTCTTGCAATGCTAAAGACATAGCGGACTTTGAGAGGAAATTGTGAGCTATCTCATAGTTAAATCATTCTTTTAGTGAAAATTTTCAGAGTTGATAAAATGTATTTTTAAATTAGATTACTAAGAAACTGTCCTTAAATTTTTGTGTACATAAGGATCATTTGAGGTGTCTGTTAAAAATAAATACTCCTAGCGGTACCTCTAGAGATTTGGATAAAATACTTCGGCAGGAGGCCCCAGACTCTGCATATTCAATTGTCACTCCTAATGTGATTCTGTTACACTTAACAAAAACACCTTTTGACACATTTGATTTTTCATTACAATGGCAACATTTTCAAATACCCTATTATCTTTAAATACAATCATATTTCCAATTCCTCTGAATTTGACTGGACAGTTTAGTTCATTTTATCTTTTCTTTCTTTAGTGTTAAACTTCCCCATCTCTCCTTAAAACAACTTTTAAGTTATCATCTCTTTCTTTTGTACTTATATAAATATGACACCCACCTACTTGACTTTTCTTTGCCATTTTTTCCATGTCAATACATTATTGTTACTTGTTAAAATAATTCAAACTTGCTTATCATCTGTTGAACTACAGTACTGTCAAAGTGATTATGTACAGATAAACACAGAAGCTTTCAGATGTTGTGACTCTGACTCACAGTAAGAATTACATCTACTTTTATTAATGAACAGTTCCCTCCCCCAAATCAGTAGACATACTATAATTTGTATTTCATAGAATGTGTGAGTTTGGCAACACTTGAAAAGCTGACTTTTCTGATTCATGAATTTCTTCTTACTATCTCTAATAGACATTGATTGTAGCTGGAACTCTTACAGGTACAGGAGAAACAGTGATGAGGACAGAAAAATGGAACTTACCTAAAAGAGTTAGGAAAATAAAACAATACATATCTGAAGAAAATAGCAATTATATGTTAAAAGTGGGGTTTGAAAAATAGAAATAACACATCTAGAAAAAAGTAATAGCATATAAATAGATAAAAGCAAGTGGGTCTTATGTCTAGGTTATGTTTTCTGTCTTCTCCTGTTGCAGATCCTTGCATCTATTACTCAGCTCACATTTTTTATCTTCTGCCAACTTTGGATTTTCATGTTTAAATATGAATCCTTGAAGTAAACTCAGGCGATGAATACACTGAACTACTCTTAGTTAAAATAGGATCTCTCATATAATGATTAGTGTATTTAAGCAGGTAGCCAAGCTGCTAATAGTTTCCATTTCCATTTCTTTGAATTTGATAACCTTGCTTGGTCTATACTTTCTTTTTTTCTTTTCTAATTTGACTTTTGAGGATTTTAAATTTGTGTCAGGAGAAATTTGTGTAAAGAGTTGGTGGAAATAGTTCCCTGTGATTTATTCTTCATATCTCTTGAATTGTAAATGTTTTTCTGTCTTTCATCTGAAATTTTGGGTTTATGTATTCTTTATCTGTGTTGTTTTTTCAAGATCTGGACTAAATGTCAACATTATGTAATTAATCCTGTGAATTCAAATGAAGAACTTTTCATATGGTAGAGATAATTCAACCTATCTGCGGTATACTTTTATCTTTCATCATCTGAAAATGAAAAGTAGGACTTTGTAATCCTGGCATTTTTACTGATAGGAAATATAATTTTTCCATGTTAATTAGCTTAAGTAATACATTGTTGACATTTACTTCAATGAATAAAACAAACAAAAAAACCCAAAAAGTAAAAAGGCAACATTAGAGGTACAGAATCAACTGATGAAACCATTTGAAAATATCATATCAATATTTACAAATAAATTAGGCATTTGCTTTAGCTATTTACTTCATGAAGCAAGTATAATCCTTTTTCAATAAATTAAAACCAAACATTCTTATAAAAAAGTTTCTAAAAAAACTTATGAAATTACCTAATGAATTGATTATCTTTACACTTCAATAATATTGTAATTTAATTTATTTCTTGGCAGCAAAATGGTATTTTTAAAAGGTGAAGCCTCAGTGAGTAGTTTCAGACTCAAGCACAAAAATTCCTCAAGGGTTTATACACTGACCTAGTATAAAGTGCATTTTCCAACAGGCAAAATGTTAACATGGATTACAAATAAGCCAGCAGTGGACATTAACGACATATGAATATAATTTAACATTTTAATACATGTATTAACAACTGGGTCTTATCACAGTATACATTTCTAATCACTAAAATTCTTTGTAATATCAAGCCTTCAAGTCATCTTTTTCAGCATAACCAAAAAAAACCCACACACGTTTGCAATTCATACATTCAGAGTTTTAGAATTTTCATTACTAAAGTTTCAGAAGGCTGAGTAATATTATAAATTTGTCAGATTAGTGAATATGCATATATGATTGATGAATTATATTTTTATAACAACTCTTTCAAGTTTAACTATTGTTTTTCTGATGGGTTGAGTGGACTTTAAACTCAAATTATTTTGAATATAAGCAAATATAAATTTATTCTCAACAGCTATGCATTCAGCATAATCATTCTCATGACCTCTTCTCACAAAGTTAAAAATATTTCCAGTGAAGAGTAAATAAACAGGCTAACAAGCCACTATGAAATAATTCTAAATTGAATTTTTAGTTACTCAACTGTTGCATACATGAGTTTTGATGATTTCAGTTGGAAAGTTTGCATTTATGATATATGATTCTACTTACAAAAAGTAAATGTAGTAGACTTTTTCAAATTAACCACTTCTATTGTTTCATACAAAGAAAACAGTTTTGTTTCAGTCTAATAGTTCAGTTGGTGTGGATTTATCACATACTTATTACTCCATTTTTCTCTGCAAAATGAATTGCACCCAGCATGGCATCCCAAGAGCAGGGTGGTATGAGTGGGTCTGCCACCATGCATAGGAGCAGTTTTATCAACGACATTGTTTCAAATTGCCAAGTAGTCTGTCTTTTAGTTGGTTTTACTATTGTTTTAACATTTTCAATATCAAACACATCCCTTGTTATAATTACCCTTGATACATTCCTTATCTCCACTGCATAGTTGTTAAGATTAGGTGGAACTTTTTGTACCTGACTATTTTGATATCATTGTAGGCATTTCCCTTGTGTTAAAAACCCAAAGCAACCCTTGACATAAGAGCAATTTTAATATTTAGGATAGCATTACAACAAAATCTTAATACATGTTTTCAAAGGAAAAACCCAATAGTGTCTTTTTTTTTTCCTTTTATATATTATTAATTTTTTTTTAAATTTTAGTTTTTTATTTTTTAAATTTTAAAATCTTTAATTCTTACATGCATTCCCAAACATGAACCCCCCTCCCACCTCCCTCCCCATAACATCTCTCTGGGTCATCCCCATGCACCAGCCCCAAGCATGCTGCATCCTGCGTCAGACATAGACTGGCGATTCAATTCACATGATAGTATACATGTTAGAATGTCATTCTCCCAAATCATCCCACCCTCTCCCTCTCCCTCTGAGTCCAAAAGTCCGTTATACACATCTGTGTCTCTTTCCCTGTCTTGCATACAGGGTCGTCATTGCCATCTTCCTAAATTCCATATATATGTGTTAGTATACTGTATTGGTGTTTTTCTTTCTGGCTTACTTCACTCTGTATAATCGGCTCCAGTTTCATCCATCTCATCAGAACTGATTCAAATGAATTCTTTTTAACGGCTGAGTAATACTCCATTGTGTATATGTAGCACAGCTTTCTTATCCATTCATCTGCTGATGGACATCTAGGTTGTTTCCATGTCCTGGCTATTATAAACAGTGCTGCAATGAACATTGGGGTACATGTGTCTCTTTCAGTTCTGGTTTCCTCGGTGTGTATGCCCAGAAGTGGGATTGCTGGGTCATAAGGTAGTTCTATTTGCAATTTTTTAAGGAATCTCCACACTGTTCTCCATAGTGGCTGTACTAGTTTGCATTCCCACCAACAGTGTAGGAGGGTTCCCTTTTCTCCACACCCTCTCCAGCATTTATTGCTTGCAGATTTTTGGATCGCAGCCATTCTGACTGGTGTGAAGTGGTACCTCATTGTGGTTTTGATTTGCATTTCTCTAATAATGAGTGATGTTGAGCATCTTTTCATGTGTTTGTTAGCCATCCGTATGTCTTCTTTGGAGAAATGTCTATTTAGTTCTTTGGCCCATTTTTTGATTGGGTCGTCTATTTTTCTGGAATTGAGCTGCATAAGTTGCTTGTATATTTTTGAGATTAGTTGTTTGTCAGTTGCTTCATTTGCTATTATTTTCTCCCATTCAGAAGGCTGTCTTTTCACCTTGCTTATATTTTCCTTTGTTGTGCAGAAGCTTTTAATTTTAATTAGATCCCATTTGTTTATTTTTGCTTTTATTCCCAGAATTCTGGGAGGTGGATCATAGAGGATCCTGCTGTGATTTATGTCAGAGAGTGTTTTGCCTATGTTCTCCTCTAGGAGTTTTATAGTTTCTGATCTTACATTTAGATCTTTAATCCATTTTGAGTTTATTTTTGTGTGCGGTGTTAGAAAGTGATCTAGTTTCATTCTTTTACAAGTGGTTGACCAGTTTTCCCAGTTGCCAAATTCATCCTAATGAAATTAGTTCTGACCTAAATTTCCAAATACTTAGGTCTTAACTAGAACATGCAATATCAAGTTTGGCAGTTAGGCCATAACTTTAGAGGAATAATTAATTTATATTCAAATAGCTGAAAGACAAGTACATAAACAAAATTTTAAAAATATATAAATTGCAATAAAATATTTAAAGGATATAAATAAAATTCACGTATTTTAGATGGTTTTATTTTTATTGAATTTTTTACTGTTTACATCACACTTTAGATATGAACAGATTGTGTAAGTAAATAGTAAGTAAATAAAACCTACATTTAAAATAAGCATGTCTATGTCTACAGATGACTGATGATCTTGAATGCCATTTCATATTCTTATAGGCAATTTAGATATTCTTTTCAGTTATTAATGTGTCTATTTAAGCCTTTTGTCCATTTAAAAAAATTAGATTGTTGATGTTTTTATTGACAGGAGTTCCTTATATGAGTTCTAAGTATGAGTCCCTTTCCATGTATATATAGTATTTTTTTCCTTTTATTGCTTTACATTCTCGCTTTCTTAATAATGTCTTTGAAGAACGGAAATTTCATTTTAATGAAATACAGTAATCAGTCATCTATGATTAAGATCTTTAGTGTTTTTCTAGCCTGTTTAAGAATAATCTCTACCTACCCCCAGCATTAGGAAAATATTTCATCTGTCTTCTAGAAATGCAATCATCTTACTCTTCAATTAATTTTAGAATTTATATGAACTTTCATGTGTATGTATAATATTAAAGTTATTTTTGTATGGAAAGCTAATCGATCTGTTCAACTTATTGAAAATATCATCCTTTCCCTCTGTACTGTAGTAATATCTTTATCCGAATTCTGGTGACCATGTAGACACAGGTCTGTTTCTAGACCCTCTAATCTGTTGTATTGGTTTATTCACCTCTCCTTACACCAATACCTCACTATTTAATTTGCTTTAAAATAAGTCTTCATACTTGGTGAGTATGTCCTCTAGCTTTGTTCTTCCTTAAATGTGACTTTGATTACTTTTTTGCACTTTCATTGCCATATATATTTTTAGAACCGGTTGGTCAATTACCATTAAAAAGAAGTGGGGATTTTGATTGGAATTACATTGGATCTATACATAAATTTATGTGAAATGTCACCTTAACAATACTGAGATTTCGAATTGATGAAGATAGTGTGTTTCCCAATGGATTTATGTCTTTAATTGATATGATCTTATACAAAAATTACTTTAATGGTTACTCTAGAATTTATAATTTACATTAGGGTCTCACTTCAATTGTAACTGCTACCACTTCTAGATGCTGTAAAAACCTTAACACAGTTTAAAAATCTGTTTTCCCACTTTTTCATTTTGCACTAGTATTGTGATAAAATGGATTTCTTATATATATTTGAAATCTCAGGAATAGCATTGCCCAACTTTTATTTAATTCTTATTTTCTGCCATGGTCAAAGGGACTAATATACAGATATATATAAATTTTTCTGGTTTCAAGTTCTAGCTTTCACGAAAGACTAGATCACAAGTACAATTCAGCCAAATTCCTTGCCACTTTATAACAAGGATTATCTTCTTCTTCATTGTCTAATAACTTGTTCTTTGTTTTGATCTGGGACAACATCAGAGCGGCCTTTACTGTTCTTATTTCTGTACAGTTCTGTACATGATTATGTAGTCTCTCTAAGAAGATGGGCACTTTATCTAAAGCTTCCTTATTTTTATTCATGGACTTTCAGGAGAATCACCTTTGAAATTCCCTTTATAATCATCACCACTCCTAGCAGGAATTCCAGCCACTACTCATTACTCAGTTCCAAAGCCACTTCCATATTTATAAAGTGTGTGTGTGTGTGTGTGTGTGTGTGTGTGTGTGTTTAATAGAAGTACCTAAATTTTCAGTTCTAATGTATGTCTTAATCTGTTTGAGCTAGTATAACAAATTACCATAGACTGGTGGCTTCAACAACAAACATTTATTTCTCACAGTTCTGGAGCCTGGACAATCAAGATCACAGATGTGTTCTTGTTGAGTTCCCTCTTCCAGGACCCCAAGAGGGTCATTATCTTGCTGTATCCTTATGTGATAGAAAGAGAACTAGCTAATGTTTTCTTATAAGATCATCAATCCTATTCATGAGAGTTCCATCCTTATGACCTAATTACTTCCTAAATATCTCATCCCCAAATCCCATCACATTGAGATTAGGGTCTCAACATTATGAATTTGAGGGGAACACAAACATTTAAATAAAAGAATGTAGTTTATCTGTGGGTGCATAATGTATGTGGTATTCATTAGGGCTGACCATACATACTCTGGTTATCCTTTCTCTGAAACCATAAAGTTTGCATGTTTCTGCTGTATTGGTATGTGCTGTCAGTGAAACAGAGTCAATCTAAGCATTCTTTTACAAGTTAATATAGGAATTGAGATTTGCTCTGAATCTGAAGGAGATGGGGAAACTAAGTACAGAAAAATCCTTGTAAAAGGGAGAGAAGCCACCTTCATATGGTTAGGGAAGCAGAGTTGAATGCCTGCATGACATACTGAAGACGGTGCCTGTCAAAAGCTAGTTGGAAATTATTTCCTTTTTAAAGGAATTTCTAGAAAATTTCCCTCTACTTATCTCAGCTGGCAGCAGTATAGTGGTTCTCAGATCTCACCAAGAAGCAACTATGAACCTCACATCTGGTCACTTACGTACTTGTAACCACTTCCAGGGAATAGTGACCTCTGCTTTTCTCCTGCTTTCTAAAAGAGGAGCCTCAGGAATATATGATAGTTTCCATCTTCTCCGCAGTTGGATAGAGGATCTTTTGAAAGGACATGGTGTTTATACTGAATTCCTAACGAATAATTCGTACATTCCACCAATCTGAAGCTAGATGTAGATGTGTGATTTGTTTTGGTCAACAAAATATAAAAAGTGTCGTGTCACTTCTGGGTAACTTACTACTCTGAGTCTAAGAGTAGATAAGGTACTCCACACTCATTTTCCCTGCCAAGAGATGATGAAAGCGTGTGTCAAGATGGACCACCCTTAGCCTGGATATCTGAGTGATTGTAGTGAACAAAGCTGCCCTGAAAACCCACCTTGGACATGTTGTATGAGAAAAAAAGTTAAATTTTGACACATTAAGCCACTGACATTTTGTTATGAAACCTTATTATTCTAACATACATAACAACAATAAAAATTTCAGCACATATGTGCACCCCCCTCAAACACACTTATAATCTCTGTGGTTTAAAGCAAGAAGGGATTATTTAATGCTGTTTCACATGTTAATCTCAGGCTTGTGAGGGAATCTCTTTTGCATCATCCCCACTCCCGTACCCAGGCTGAGAAACAGGTATCCTACTTAATGTTACCAATCACAGAAAACAGAGGGGAAAAAATCATTCTCATTGTTTTTTTTTTTCCCTAGATATGACACAGAAAATTTTGGCTAAATTTTATTGGACAAAGCAAATCACACAAATGCACTTAACTTCCAGAATGCAAAAATTAGAATTCTATGGTGAACCTGGAAGAAAAGATGAAGTAGAATATTTATTAATGTTCCCAATGATTGCCATGAAACTTGAAGATTTAACGAATGACAATCATCGGTCTGAAAGGATTCTTACAAGCTAGAAAGGTAAGCTGGACTACTGGATATAAGATTCTAGAGGGATACTGATAAAGTTCTATATTTAGTTCCCTCCAAATGTGAGCTACTAGGGAAGCCAAAATCAACTCTTCAAGTTCTCAACAAACTGTAAGAGTATAATTAACTAACAATCAAATATACAAGCTGATTTTAGTTTAAGATAAACTAATTAAAAACCAACATATTGGTGCTACTTGAAAAAAAGATTTAATACCTAGAAAAACATTATTCTTAAAGAAGAAAACGTATCCCTTGTTCCTATACATTTCTGAGGCATTCCTACCTTTTCTGAGAACCCCATAGTAAGGGATATAAAACACCTCAGACTGCAAATGAATGAAAAGTATTCCAACATTTTTAGGTTACTGAGGGGATGAATTGTTGAGAAAACTGGAAATGATTATTCTCTAGAATAAAGGTCTCATAACAATAATAGTTATTTGGAGATACTTAGAAGAGAATTATGCTTACTCTTTATTCAAAGTAAAGAAAGAAATGAATAGAATGAGAGGGATTTTAGTTTAGTATAAATATTTTGAGATATGTTTTAAAGCAAGAAAGTAAAAAGTAACAGTAGCAATCACAACCAAAAAAGAAATTAGTGAACCAAGTAGACCCTGGTAGAAAAATCCCATCTATAAGTAATGAACAAAGATAGCCCTCAGTATCAAGTAGTGCCATATTGACATTGTTGAAAAGTGAATGTGTCAGTTGCTCTGTCATGCCAGATTCTGTGTGACCCCATGGACTGTAACCTGCCAGGCTCCTCTGTCCATGGGACTTCCTAGGCAGGAATACTGGAGTAGGTTGCCATTCCCTTCTCCAGGGATCTTCTGAATCCAGGGATCGAACCCAGGTCTCCCACATTGCAGGGAAATTCTTTACCATCTGAGCCATCAGGGAAGCCCCACTGATGTCATTAAGACATCCTTATTCTATAAAAGATTTAGTTTTCTCCAAACTGTGGTGTTGGAGAAGACTCTTGAGAGTCCCTTGGACTGCAAGGAGATCAAACCAGTCCATCCTAAAGGAAATCAATCCTGAATATTCATTGGAAGAACTGATGCTGAAGCTGAGCTCCAATACTATGGCCACCTTATGTAAAGAGCTGACTCATTAGAAAAGACTCTGATGCTGGGAAGGATTGAAAATAGGAAGAGAAGGGGAAGACAGAGGATGAGATGATTGGATGGCATCACCGATTCAATGGACATGCAGTTGAGCAAGCTCCAAGAGATGCTGAAAGACAGGGAGGCCTGGTGTGCTGCAGTTTATAGGGTCACAAAGAGTCAGACATGACTGAACAACTGAACAACAACAATAAGACATTTGGACAGGGAGGCCTGGAGTGCTGGTATTCATGGGGTCACAGAGAGTCGGACACGACTAAGCAACTGAACTGAACTGATATATCATTTTGATGAAAAAGTATGATTCTCATATTTTAAATCACTAGAATTAGGCTAAAACAAAAATAAATTATATTTCAGGAAAGTAAAAATAAAAAGCTGGCAATGGTTAATGTTAAACTTGGTACATGTGAAAATTAGAGGTCAGTTTTTATTTGAAATGTACCCATATGTTTTAAAATTGACAAAATGTCTTTTCTCAAATATGATTTAAAGCTTCATACTTGTTATTCCTTAAAATGTGTAATATCTATGAAATAATCATGTATTTGGCAAAAAATATTTAAACAATGAAAAGTTTCCAAATATTATAGACACACTGTTGCTTTATGAGAGAAAATTAAATGCTTCATAAAAATGAGAAACAATTTTAATATAGCTATACTTTCATGGATATGTTCTCATAATCACAGAATGTATTTAATTTTATACTTAATTTCTTTACACAAGTACATGATGGTTTCTGGACATACATCACTGAGGAATTCCATAAAATGGGATTGCACCTTTGCTACATAAAATGTTACTACACTATAGTCAAGGTTAAGAATAACATATTTGTTTACAGGATTATAAAAAGATTTTGTAGTCAGCCTTAAACAGTCTAGTACCTGGGGAGAAAAATAAACTGTGTCCATCTAGTTTATGTAATATTCACAATAACTCATTTCTGTTGAGCAGTATTATAGACATAATACTCAATGCAAAACAATTGCTGAGACTGGCATAGTGGATCTGAAGAGTGTATTAATGATAAGAGTGTTGTGGTTAGTCTATTCAAGCTGCTATAACAGAATACCACAGACTGGCTAATTTATAAACAGAAATTTGTGGTTCACAGTTAGAAAGGCTGGAAAGTCCAAGATCAACTTGTCACCATGGTCGCCCTCTGGTGAGGAACCCCTAGCTGGTTCCTAGCTGGTGTCTTCCCCTTATGTCCCCACATGCTGGAAGAGGTGAGAGACTTCTCTGAACATTCTTTTATAAGAGCACTAATCCCTTTGATGAAGGCTTACCCTAATGGTTGAAGCACCTCTCAAAGGCCCCATCTCCTAATCCCATCATCTTTGGAGGTTTAGATTTCAATATGAATTCTGTATAGACACATTCAGACCATAACATATATTTTTTAAGACATCAGAGCCTAAAACTCTAATATATTTTTATTCTAGAATGCCCTTCTATTTTCTACTTAAGAGAAATAATGAAAATGTAAGCATTTTACCACTGAAGGAAATAGACCAAATAAAAAATTACTGATTTGATATTATAGCTATTATCAATATAAATTCTAAATGTAAAATATGAGAGTGAAAAAATTTATTAAATATATGCTCATCATTTGGGCTTCCCTGGTGGCTCAGCTGGTAAAGAATCTGCCTGCAATGTGGGAGACCTGGGTTTGATACTGAGTTCAGAAAATCCCCTGGAGAAGGGAATGTCTACCCACTCCAGTGTTCTGGCCTGGAGAATTCCATGGATTGTATAGTGCATGGGGTCACAAAGAGTTGGACATGACTGAGTCACTTTCACTTTCACTCTTCTTCATCATTTAACCTAAAGGAAACCGTTAATGAAATATCTTCAAAGAAATGAATTGTTTATAATTTAAAATAAATGAAATTCAAGAAGCCAATACTTAATACCATCCTAACATATGTATCAGAGAAGGCAACAACAACCCACTACAGTGTTCTTGCCTGGAGAATCCAGGGATGGGGGAGCCTGGTGGGCTGCCATCTATGGGGTGGTACAGAGTTGGACATGACTGAAGCGATTTAGCAGCAGCAGCAGCAACGTATGTATAACATAACCATATGCTCAAAATTTCTCAGCTTCAAGAATTTACAAATGATATGACAATGAAATTTAAATTGGGTCTGTGATAACTGGGATAATTATATTCTATAACCTGAAAACTGAATCTGTTTAGTAAATCAGCTTTAGTTCTTCTATGCCATGTTTGCTGTATGCTGTCCATTTATTTAATTTGAAATCATTAAAAAAAGAAACAAAGAAAAGAGTTATATATTATATTCAATAAAGAACTGAAAGATTTTGATTGTAATCACATGAAAATTCTTCACAATGATTTTTTCCCTAATTTTCTACCTTTGTAGCTGTTGCTCCATTGCTAAACGTAGACTGAAATCATTAGATGCTTTTACAAAATCAGCATATAATATATACTTTGAAGTGAAAACCTCTCATTTCTCCATTGTAATAAAGAACTTAAAAGTCCCAATTTGATTAATTAATTATAAATTCAGTACATGAATGAATCATAAATTCAGTACATTGTTTAATTATTAGTGAAATTAAAAAGTGAAATTTGTTTCTGTCCCAAAGGGTTCTACAATGTAAGTGGCGAATCAGGACTTATGGCAGAAATTCAACTCTTGTCATCCAAAATATTTAAACTGTATGATTCCTTAAATTCCACAAGACTTCCTTGCTTTGTACAATGAACAATAGCAAAAAAATAAAGTTTAGGAACTTTCTGAAAGTCATTCAGAATTAATGACCATGTCAAGAACAAGATCCAGGTGGGAGGCAGAATGTGGTAGACAATGTTATTGATTTCATGGAGAATTTCTGAAATGACAAATTTCATTTCCTATGACTCACCCTTAAATTCACTGAGTTTCAGTTGCCTCCTACATAACCCTCCTGTTATGGTCTGAATAATGTCTCTTCCAAAATTTATGTGATAAAATCCTAACTTCCAGTACTTAATTATCTCTTAAAAGCGAGATCTTAATCAGATAAAATTAGGTCTTTAAAACAGTGCTTTTAAAGAGA
Organism: Ovis canadensis; assembly: GCF_042477335.2. Classification (NCBI taxonomy): domain Eukaryota; kingdom Metazoa; phylum Chordata; class Mammalia; order Artiodactyla; family Bovidae; genus Ovis; species Ovis canadensis. The sequence goes on from NC_091262.1 coordinate 51,903,582, forward strand.
TAATTAAAGGAAAATTAGTTGGACCATAATGCAATATGACTGGTGTCCTTATAAGAAAAGGAGGTGAGGATCGGCACACACAGAAAAAGGCCATGTGAAGACCAGGAAGAAGACAGTCATCTGCAAGCAAGGAGGAAGGCCCTTAGAAGAAACCAATCCTGCCAACGCATTGACCTTGGGCTTCTAGCCTCCAGAAATGTGAGGATAATAAATTTTTGGTATTTAAGCCACCCAGTCTGTGGCACTTTATTATGGCAGCCTTGCAAACTAATATACCTCATAAAGCATGAAATTTACATGGTAATCAAATAATATATATATAAGCCACTTGGCATATTAAAAATGATCCATCTGTTTAGGTACTTTTCACTTCCTAATGTTCCCACTGCTCGGAAGAAAAAAAGAAAAATGTTGAGATGAAGAATGCTCAACAAATCTGAAAAACTCAATAAGCAGAAATTTTATAGGTAATGATGTTCAATTTTGTCAAAACTACAGAAAAGGAAAATGGAACAAGAACCAAAGAGATGATTTATCATTTCAGAACCAAGTGCTAACATTTCTAAAAGAAGCTGAAATGACATTTCTGAGTTGATCGGAAGATTACAGAGGTAAACTTGGTATGGTGCTTTTAGATGTGGATTCAAAGATACACCTAAGAGTTAAATAAGGACCCCCAGAACTCCTTCTTATTATCTTCTATAATTGCTGCTTAAGAAGAAACATTTCATCATTTATCAGAACATCATATCTAAACATTGTTCAGCATCCCCAACACTTATAAAATGGAAAACAAGTAGAAAGTCATCTAATCTTAACTTTTTCTGATCTGATAAAAAGTTTAAAACATCATTTTTCATTTGTCCAATCAATCTACTCATTGACTAATTATTATTGACTAGAGATAATTACCTTGAAAAAAAATCCTTTATTTCTTTTATGCTTAGTCTAGGCCCTCTAGGGAGCCTTTTGTTGTTAACTACGCAAACACCTGGAGACATTGCCTCAAAATAGATTTATTTAAAATGAACAGATACCATTAATCTGACCATTAATCTGGCCAGGCAGACATTTCTGCTGAAGTGTACACCTGCACAGTGCTGAGCTATCATGCTGAAATGCAGAAGAGAGCTCTGACATTTGAGTTTAGTAAAGTTTATCCCCCCAGGTATCCAGGAGATGAAAAGGTAAATCTGACATTAAGGAATACTTGCCTTTGTTACCCATCAGCTCCTTCAACAATGTAGTGCTATGTTTAGTGGGACCATAAAACATGCCAAGGAAGGGTGTCCTTTAATATAACATGACTTTTTCTTGTGAAAACACAGAGGAAAGTGAAATGAACAATAACAGTTTTCTAAAAATGCTTATTTTGCCTTATTTTTTCAAAAATAAAGAATAATCCTTTAGCATATGTTGTACAAACACGAAGATAGTATTAAGTCAGCTATGTTAGTCTCTGGAAAGGAAAAATCAAGATAACCTAAACAAACAAAAAAATCAGATCAAACACATTATGCATCAGGACAGTTCAGTTCAGTTCAGACACTCAGTCATGTCCGACTGTTTACAACCCCATGGGCTGCAATACACCAGGCCTCCCTGTCTATCACCAACTCCCAGAGTTCACCAAAACTCATGTCCAATAAGTCAGTGATGCCATCCAACCATCTCATTCTCTGTCATCCCAAAATCCTCCTGCCTTCAATCTTTTCCAGCATCAGGGTCTTTTAAAATGAGTCAGTTCTTCACATCAGGTAGACAAAATATTTGAGTTTCAGCTTGAGCATCAGTTCTTCTAGTGAATATTCAGGACTGATTTCCTTTAGGTTGGGCTGGTTGGATCTCTGTTCAGTCCAAGGGACTCTCAAGAGTCTTCTCCAACACTGCAGTTCAAAAGCATCATTTCTTTGGCACTCAGCTTTCTTTGTAGTCCAACTCTCAAATCCATATATGACTACTGGAAAAACGATAGCCTTGACTAGACAGACCTTTGTTGGCAAAGTAACACTCTGCTTTTCAATATGCTGTCTAGGTTGGTCATAACTTTTCTTCCAAGGAGCAAGTGTCTTTTAATTTCATGGCTTCAATCACCATCTTCGGTAATTTTGGAGCCCCTCAAAATAAAGTCTGTCACTTTTTCCACTGTTTCCCCATCTTTTTTCCATGAATTGATGGGACCAGATGCCATGATCTCAGTTTTCTGAATGTTGAGTTTTAAGTCAACTTTTTCACTCTCCTCTTTCGCTTTCATCAAGAGGCTCTTTAGTTCTTCTTCACTTTCTGCCATAAGGGTAGTGTCATCTGCATATCTGAGGTTATTGATATTTCTCCCAGGAATCTTGATTACAGCTTGTGCTTCATCTAACCCAGTGTTTCTCATGTTGTACTCTGTATATAAGTTAAATAAGCAGGGTGACAATATACAGCCTTGATTTATTCCTTTCCCTATTTGGAACTAGTCTGTTTTTCCATGTCCAGTTCTAACTGTTGCTTCCTGACCTGCATACAGATTTCTCAAGAGGCAGGTCAGGTGGTCTAGTATTTCCATCTCTTGAAGGATTTTCCACAGTTTATTGTGATCCACACAGTCAAAGGCTTTGGCATAGTCAATAAAGCAGTAGATATTTTTCTCAAACTTGCTCGCTTTTTCAATGATCCAGTGGTTGTTGGCAATTTAATCTCTGGTTCCTCTGCCTTTTCTAAATGCAGCTTCAACATATGGAAGTCATGGTTAACATTCTGTTGAAGCCTGGCTTGGAGAATTTTGAGCATTACTTTCCTAGCATGTGAGATGAGTGCAATTGTGCAGTAGTTTGAGCATTCTTTGGCGTTGCCTTTCTTTGGGACTGGAATGAAAACTGACATTTTCCAGGCCTGTGGCCACTGCTGTGTTTTCCAAATGTGCTGGCATGTGGAGTGCAGCACTTTCACAGCATCATCTTTTAGGATTTGAAATAGTTCAACTGGAATTCCATCACCTCCACTAGCTTTGTTCATAGTGATGCTTCCTAAGGCCCACTTGACTTCACATTCCAGGATATCTGGCTCTAGGTTGTGATCACACCATCATGATTATCTGGGATGTGAAGATCTTTTTTGTATAGTTCTTCTCTGTATTCTTGCCACTTCTTAATATCTTCTGCTTCTGTTAGGTTCATACCATTTCTGTCCTTTATTGTGCCCCTCTTTGCATGAAATGTTCCCATGGTATCTCTAATTTTCTTGCATGGATATCTAGACTTTCCCATTGTATTATTTTGCATAATATGATGCTAATTTTAAGCTAGATCCATTACTGTTTACTGTTTATTGCATGATCATATGGGACTCTTGGGAAGGCTAAGGTATTGAGAACTGCTTCCCTGATAGCTCAGACAGTAAATAATCTGACTGCAGAGCATGAAACCCGGGTTCGATCCCTGTGTCAGCAAAATCCCCTGGAAAAGGAAATGGCAACCCACTCCAGTATTCTTGCCTGGGAAATCCCATGAATAGAGTAGCCTGGTGGGCTACAGTTCATGGGGTTGCAAAGAGTAGGATTCGACTGAGCAACAGAGCACGCACAATCTGAACAAATGAACACCAATTCATCTTTCCAAGAGTTATCTAGGTCTCTAGGACACCAGCCAAGTGCAGTGCTCCATCACTACTTCAAGCAATATATCTTTAACTCTGGGGATACAGCACTATATAGAGAGACTAACCTCTTTTGGCTCTCATCAGTGCAACTGCAAAGAGTTTAGTGACTTTCAAGAAAGATAACTAAGAAGAAACTTGTGTTTCTATTTCTCAAACTGCATGTGGCTTTTGAATGCCAAAGGGAGAAAGTGGCAAAACCTTGGTTTGCTTGTCATATCTTGGCATTAATGAATATTAAATCCTTTTTTTAAGTTATAGTAGCTTAAAACAAAGAGATTTAGAACAAAATGCTGATATAATTATAATATAGAATCAGAATATGTTGTCTGACAACTTACTGGATGAAATGTCTAACAGAACACTTTCTATTATGATTTTGTAGTCTTATACAATGTAGGTATACACAGTAAGATAGAGGTAATTGATAAATGAAAATACCAGTTCTTAAGGTTTTATTGTGTACAAGGCACTGTGTCCAATACCTTAGACGTATTCTTTTTTTTTTTGGTCAAAATTTCGTAGATGAGAAAACTGAGTCTTAATAAGGTGGATAATTTATCCAAGAGCATTAGGTGTTAGGACCTAGATTTCAGGACCTGAATTGAAAGCTAGGTTTGTCAGACTTCAGAGCTAATGTTCTTAATTTAGATAGTTTCAGTGTAAATCTCTAGAAAAGAAATAAAAAATGAAAATTAATCAACATATTATGGACAAATTGGAAGTTTATTTACTTAGGGAAAGGCAGTATTCTTCAATCTCCTCAAACTCCTCTTTTCAGTTGTATTATTGGGTAATAAAAAGGCCAAGAAGGTTAGTCTCTCTAAATACTCCTGTAGGGCTGCCCTGGTGCTCAGTGGTAAAGAATCTGCCTGCCAGTGCTAAATGGGTTCAATCCCTGGACCAAGAAGATCCCACATGCCAGGGAGCAACTAAATCTGTGTGCCACAACTATTAAGCCTGTGCAATAGAGCCTGGGAACAGCAACTACTGAGCCTGTGTGTTGAAACAACTGAAGCCCATGTACCCTAGAGCCTGTGCTCCACAACAAGAGACACCACTGCAATGAGAAGCCTGCCCATTGCAACTAGAGAAAAGCCCATGCACCAGCCAAGACCAGCATAGCCAATAAAGAAAGAGTCCTGTACATGATTCTCACCTGAAACACATACACACATCCATACACATATGTGTATATGCAGATGAAAGAAAGGGATGGAGATTAGTCGGATTAGTCAGGGTTCTCCAGAGAATCAGAATCAATAGGACTTCATATCTCTCTATTAATATCTATCTGTCTGTCTATGTGGAACTGCCTCATGCATTTGTGGTGGAGAAGGAAATGGCAACCCACTCCAGTGTTCTTGCCTGGAGAATCCCAAGGACGAGGGAGCCTGGTAGGCTGCAGTCCATGGGGTCGTGAAGAGTCAGACATGACTGAGCGACTTCACTTTCACTTTTCATTTTCATGCATTGGAGAAGGAAATGGCAACCCACTCCAGTGTTCTTGCCTGGAGAATCCCAGGGACGGGGGAGCCTGGTGGGCTGCCGTCTGTGGGGTCGCGCAGAGTCGGACACCACTGAAGCCACTTAGCAGCAGCAGCAGCATGCATTTGTGGAAGCTGACAATCCCCAGGATCTATAGTGCTCAAGTTAGAGAACCAGAATAGACAGCCCAAAGGCCAGTAAGTTTGAGATCAAGGAAAAACCCATGTTTCAGTTTGAGTTTGCAAGGAGGGGGTAAAACCTATGGCACAGGTAGAAGGCAGTCAGGGAGGAGGTATTCCCTCTTATTCAGCCGGAATCAGCCTTTTGTTCTATACAGGCCTTCAGTTGATAGGATGAGGCCCACCCACATTAATGAGAGCAATCTGCTGTATTCAGTTACTTACTCAGGAGTCAGTTTACTTATCTAAGTGTCCAGTGTATTCAAAAACACCTACACAGAAACATCCAGAATAACGTTTGACCAAATTGCTGAACCACTAGTTGTGGTGACCCATAAATTTAATCCTTGCAGATAGATGGGTGGATAGATAGATACAGATGGGAAGGTAGGAAGGAAGGGGGAGAGAGAGGGAAAGGAGGAAGATATATAAACTCAAAGCTGGTTTAAACATTCAGAGAAAATAAAGATGTAGGAAATAAACTGTGGTGAGATTAACAGTGCTAATTTCTTAGAAATATCAAAAGTCAGTATAACGAAACATTCCAATCTAGCTTCATTTTTAAGTCTCTAATTTTCACTCTTAATATTTTTATTGTATTTAATGGAGGATTATCTGGCATTACAGATATTTTTCTTTAATCACAGAATTTTTGTGTTGTTAACTAGACATCGTTAGGGCCAATTCTATTGGAAAGATGAAAGGTCTCGTGCATTGAAATTTCATTCCCTTTGACATTAGATCCATTGATTTTTCTTAAAAGATGTTTATACACATCAATTTTACAGCTTTCTAGAGGAAAGTGTATAATTAAGTATTGACAGTCTGAAAGCATGTATTAAAATAGAAGGTTTATAATTTTTTAAATGGTCAAAAATGAAATAATTTAAAATATTTCTTACTATTTATAATGATATTCATTTACTCCTATGTTCTGCTTCAAAGCAGATAATGATTAATTCATGGGAAAAATCCATAGAGGATTTCTTGCAATTATAATTAAACATTTTTTGTCTTTATCAGATCCTTAGAAAAAAAAAATAGATGATTGATTTTGAACCCAGGGAATTGCCTTATGTGTCAAACATCAAGACATATTTCTTTATTGAGAAAGACACTATCCAATATATATTGGAATACAAGATCACGGATATCCTATTATACTTTTATGAGAAAAATTTTCCTCCTTCTTGGTCATTCTCCATGAATTTTAGTTTTACATTTTTTCATATATGCAAAACTTAATTATTTGATATAAGAATGAGAGGAGCCAATTTACCTGCCAGTGAAAAAGCTTTTATTACTTCCATCTTTGTTTTGCTCCTCCACCTCACAGAACAGAGAATTTGATGTAAGCATTTATCACTTAATTCCACAGAATCAAAAATTAATTAATATTTCCTCTGTTCCCCTTTTCTCCATATATTTCCCCAGGAGCTTCAACTGTGAAATGGACTCTTCTGATATCAATCCCAAGAGAAGTAGAAAGAAATTGTGCATTACTAATAAGATTTATTTCTTGATAATATAATTAATCTTATTAATAGTAATAAAATATATATAAATACTATGCACTTTAGTGGAGCATGGACAATGGAGGTAAATTATCTGGATTTGAATCCTCTTTCCGTCAGTTGCTAGCTGTGTGACCATTCTGTGTCTCCATTTGGTCATAATTAAAATATTAATTAAAAATAATACTTGTATTAATTATGATAGTAATGAAAGGCTTAAATGAGTGAGTAGAGGGTAGATGCTTAGTAGAGTGCTTGACCCATGGAAAGTACTCTTTCAGTGTCTGATAGTATATTATCATTTTATGACCTTGAACAATGCATTTAATGTTGTATAATGTTTGTGTATATGAAAAGTAGGTTTCTATTAAGGACAGGTTTTGTTAAAGTATTCTAGCTTTTAGAATTCAGAAAGACATTTTCATGCTTTATCCCACTTATAAAATAAAGAAGGGACCACTACCCCTAAGCAGTTAAAATTATTGGATCACAGTTATTTGATTTAACCCATTATTTAACTCTGATTACATAGATAAAAGTAAAAGTACATTTCCTCTAATTACAAGGTTAGTTACAAAGAGATATAATTTTATTGATATTTTGGGACTTGGGAACAATGAAACTTAGCTAAGTTTCATTTGGTATAGCGGGCATCTTTGTACCTTTTTTCCTGTTGTGTTTTATGTTAGAATATGTATATAATAGACAGAAAATTAAAAAAACTTTGGGTGGATAATTAATACAAAAATTAGTAAATTTTTAGTTTGACCATTCAGCAAATTTTTATGTACTCCTAAAATGCTAAGACATTTTGCAAAAGCCATATCAGCATAATATTTTCACACATAATTATTGGTTGGTGGGTGAAAACTATCCCTTTTTGTATCTTATTAAATGTATTTAGTTTATATATTAAATTATTGGTTAATACCCTTAATTCTTCGCTGTCTGAGCCACCAGTGCCATTCAAATAAGGCTTTTCTCTTTTGCATAAATCTGATCAACTACTGAGGAATCTTAAAACATTTAGATTAAATAAACTGAACTAGTTTTTTCTTGTTAATCATGGAAACTCTAAAAACAAGTTTATAATATCCTGAAAAGTAAAAGTTTCTATTCTTTTTAAAAATTGCTGATTGTTTGGGCTAAAATTTGAACTCATCTTTGGTCCATAGGCTTTTGATTATAACTTGCTTATAACAAGTGAGTGACATGTAAACTAATTTAACTAAAATAATATGTTAATTTTGATTTCTGAAAGTTACTAAACTTACGTCTCTCTCATAATTTTAAAATATAAAGAATCATTAAGAATAATCTACCGTGAACAAAGTAATCTGTTATTAATAAGTTTATGTCAAAAAATGCTGAAAATCTACCACTAAACATTGAAAGTACCATTGAATTTCAGATTGCAAATAATAGAAATTACATCTGAAGTTATGCTTCAGTTCAATTCAGTTCAGTTCAGTCGCTCAGTCATGTCCGACTCTTTGTGACCCCATGAATTGCAGCACACCAGGCCTCCCTGTCCATCACCAACTCCCAGAGTTCACTCAAACTCAAGTCCATCAAGTCGGTGATGCCATCCAGCCATTTCATCCTCTGTCGTCCCCTTTTCCTTCTGCCCCCAATCCCTCCCAGCATCAGAGACTTTTCCAATGAGTCAACTCTTCGTATGAGGTGGCCAGAGTACTGGAGTTTCAGCCTCAGCATCATTCCTTCTGAAGAACACCCAGGATTGATCTTCAGAATGGACTGTTTGGTTCTCCTTGCTTGGACCATTGTGAGTAAAATATATAACCCATAATCTGACCTGGAAAAATTCACATTTATCTGGTTATCAAGTGGAAATTATATTTGACATCTCAAAACTAAACATGAAAATCAAAAGCAATATTTCAAAGTTTTCTTCTACTTTTACTAGGAAATACAACACTACTGTGAAAAAAGAAGTGAAAGTGGTAGTCGCTCGGTCATGTCCAGTTCTTTGTGACCCCATGGCTCCTCTGTCCATGGAATTATCCAGGCAAAAATACTGGTGTGGATAGCCATTTCTTTCTCTAGGGGATCTTCCCAACCTAGGGATTGAACCATGACTTCTGTGCCCATGGCTAGAGAGATGAGGGGAGAATTGTTCTCAGACTGAGAGCCCCATAAAAGGAAGTATTTGGGGATAAGGGCTCCCACTAGTTGCTTTATATAGTAAAGGCATGCTACCAGGCAAGCCATTTAAAGTGGGGAAGGTATCAGATATCAAAACCAGAGTAGAGAAAATATAAAAATATATAGTAAATGCAGATGTTAAAAAGTTTTCTGCTATATCTCTGTTTGTTATTTTCTATTAATTTACATCTTTAGCTCTCTGTTTTCTGTCTCTGTCACAATACTATAGTCTCCTTGCAGTCTGGGATCACATCTATTCATTGTATCTATACCCTGACACAATGTCTGAGTATTACCTAAGTAATATGTCTAAGTATTACCTAAGTAATACTTGTTGAATATATGAATAAATTGGGAAACAAATAGTGCTTTTTAAAATGTTCTATTGTATCTTTTACTATTTAACCTTTTAATATTATTTTTTCTAATAAAAATTGTGCTTTTTTTTTTTTTTTCAATTTTCTGGCGGCGGTTGGGGGGCAGGGAGCCAAATTAAAAAATCTAACTTAAAGTTTTTACCTAGAAGGGATTTTTAACTTCTGTTCTGTCTTTTGGAATTCACATTGGACAGATTTGCAGAGCCAACCCTGCTTATAAAATTTACATTTGATAGTAGAGCTGGGGGGTGGGGAGGAAGAAAATACTAAACCTATTAAACTCGCCTCCCAAACAAAAGTTTAAAGTTTTAAGTGGAGGTGCAAGGCAGCTTTTATTGGAAAATAAATGCTTGGATATATTTCTTTGAAACCCAGAATTTTTTTTTAAGGCAAAAAAAAAAAAAAAAGGATAACATAAGAAGTAATTATAAAAAACATCAATATTGTTAAATATCATGGCTTATAATATACTACAGAAGTCTAGAGATTTTTATATGAAATTAAAACATCTATTTGATACTGTCAATTAAGAGTAATAATATATTATTCATGTGAAGCCCTGGCAAAAACAAAAATCTCTGTAGGGCTAAAGATGTCAAATATTGTATAATGCAAGTAGCAGCTGGTAAGCTATAGAATCTTGATGGCAAATAAGTTTTACTTAACCTACAAAATTATAAATAATTTTCACATGTTAAGAAAACAACTCCTTTGCATATGAAAAATGTGACTGATATGCCTGAATGAAGAAGTAGTTTCAGTGTCACATGAGCCTTCTTGCCCATAATTTTACAGATAGTACTTTTTATTAGATCTTAATTCAGTTCTACTTGTAAGAGGAAAATCAAAAAATTACTTCAGTGTTTCAGCACTTAACATTATGACCTTCATCCTTCACTACAAATGTATTTATCCTACCTTGCAAAGCTATTAAGCCCTGTGGACAGGGAATGGATGTTAAAAGGAACAATCTATTCTTCTTTAGAATAGAAAAGAACTGAGATTCTTCCTAGAAATATGGCCTGTATATGCTACTATCTGTCTCATCATACCCCAAGTGTGATGATGCTAAGAAGGGATGTTAGTTGGCGTAACTTACAGATATTAGAAGCATATATCTATTTCCTTTCTGTATGTTAGTAATGACACTGGACTTTAAGATTCTCAGAATGTTTACAGTTTCTCAAGTCAGCACACATGGGCCCTTTATGACCCCTTTTGAAGTAAATTTCAATATATTCTACTTTACCATTCAACTCTTTACTGTATTGTATTGAATATGTTGTCCAGATGAAATATCTTTTTGGAGGAATATAAAAGGTAGTGCAGTAAACCAAGGTTAGGTCATGACTTGATGACTGAATGGTTCAAGTATTTCTAATTTATAACATTGCAGTAAGTTTTTCAACATAGAACCCTAGAGTCAAAGAAATAAGGAGATACATGGCACTAAGACTTAACTCTGAATCCCTACAGGTTTAATTGTATTAAATTAAAACAAACACAGTGCTTGCTTAGCTACCAGTTTCTCATAGTAGAGGTTGGTGGAAATGTGTAGCCTTTGCAGGTTAGGGAAATCCTTATTCTCCTCCTGAACGTCTTCTTTTAATTTATGTTTAAGCACCAAGATGAACACACAAGGTGACCAATTTCTTTGGTTATGTCTAAAAATACGCTTACTACAAAAATCCTTGGAATGTCTCCTGTACTTGTATACATCACCTTCCTGACTACTTAGTGTTGATTTCTAGACCTCTTATTTCCATTTCTTTATCACCAGCCCTACTGCCACTGCCTTAGTTTATTCACTGCAGCATTCCATATGTGGATTGCACTAATATTTCCTCTTTCCACCCCTACTCATATTATCAAAATATTTTAATAATTTTTCTTTCAAAATTGCATTATTGTTATTGATTTCAATTCACATCAATCGCATAGTCAGTCTGCATCTTTGTGACAGGGATAGCAGCATGCTAGACTTCCCTGTCTATCCCCAACTCCCGAAGCTTATTCCTACTCATGTTCATTGAGTCAGTGATGCAATCCATCCATCTCATCCTGCCATTCCCTTCTCCTCCTGCCTTCAATCTTTCCTGGCATCAGGGTCTTTTCCAGTGAGTCAGTCCTTCACATCAGGTAGCCTAAGTATTGGAGTTTCAGCTTCAGCACCAGTCCTTCCAATGAATATTCAGGAGTGATTTCCTTTAAGATTGACTGGTTTGATCTCCTTGCAGTCCAAGGGACTCTCAAGAGTCTTCTCCAACACCACAGTTCAAAAGCATCAGGATTCAGCACTCAGCTTTCTTTATGGTCCAACTCCCACATCCATACATGACTACTGGAAAAACCATAGCTTTGACTAGACAGACCTTTGTCAGCAAAATAATGTCTCTGCTATTTAATATGCTGTCTGGGGTTGTCATAGCTTTTCTTCCAAGGAGCAAGTATCTTTTAATTTTATGGCAGCAGTCACCATCTGCAGTGATTTTGGAACACAGGAAAATAAAGTCTGTCACGGTTTCCATTGTTTACCCATCTATTTGCCATTAAACGATGGGACTGGATTCCATAATCTTAGTTTTGTTTTCTTTTAATTTTGAGTTTTAAGCCAGATTTTTCATTCTCCTCTTTCACTTTCATCAAGAGGCTCTTTAGTTTTTCTTCACTTTCTGCCATAAGGGTGGTGTCATCTGCATATCTGAGGTTATTGATATTTCTCCCGGCAATCTTAATTCCAGCCTGTGCTTCATCCAGCCTGGCATTTCACATGATGTACTCTGCATATAAGTTAAATATGCAGGGTGACAATATACAGCCTTGGCGTACTCCTTTCCTGATTTGGAACCAGTCTGTTGTTCCATGTGCTGTTCTAACTGTTGCTTCTTGACCTGTATACGGACATCTCAGGAGACAGGTCAGATGGTCTGGTGTTCCCAGCTCTTTAAGAATTTTCCACAGTTTGTTGTGATCCACACAAAGGCTTTGGCACAGTCAATAAAACAGAAGTAGATGTTCTGGAATTCTCTTGCTTTTTTTATGATCCAACAGATGTTGGCAATTTGATCTGTTGTTTCTCTGTCTTTTCTAAATCTAGCTTGAACATCTGGAAGTTCTCAGTTCATGTACTATTGAAGCCTTGCTTGGAGAATTTTGAGCATTACTTTGCTATCATGTGAGATGAGTATAATTATGCTGTAGTTTGAACATTCTTTGGCATTGCCTCTTTAGGATTGGAAAGAAAACTGACCTTTCCCAGTCCTGTGGCCACTTCTGAGTTTTCCAAATTTGCTGGCATATTGAGTGCAGCACTTTTGCAGCATCATCTATGAGGATTTGAAATAGCTCAACTGGAATTACATCACCACCAGTAGTGTTTTGTGTTTTTTTTTTTTTGTAGTAATGGTTCCTAAGGCCCACTTGAGTTCACTTTCCAGGATGTTTGGCTCTATGTGAATGATCACTCCATTGTGGTTATCTGGGTCATTAAGATCTTTTTTTTTTTTTTTTTGTACAGTTCCTCTGTGTATTCTTGCCATCTCTTCTTAATTGTTGATTTATGTTGTTCTTAAAATATGTTATTCCCTGTTTATTTCTATGTTTCTGTTTCTATTTCTATGTTTCTCAAACTGTGTTACCATACACTCAAATTGGACAAAGAGACACTTGAACCCAACAGATTCACAACTATTATGTGACAAGCATTTTGTTATTGTTTGATTGCTATTTAGAATTTGTGGAGAAATATAATATTATAATATTTAAATTATACCAATATATATATAATGCAATGTAATATTTGTAAAAGTGATTACAAATTCAAGATTTATGTTGTGCTTACCATAAGGATGATAGGTTTTACATAGTCCTATTATTTATTTTAAAAATTTCTTTAAGTTAGCTCTTACTTTTTTACTCGGATTTCCCTGGTGGCTCAGTGGTAAAGAATTCCCCTGCTGATGCAGGGGCTGCAGGAGACATGGGTGGGGATGATCCCCTGGAGGAGGAAATGCCATCCACTCCAGTATTCTTGCTGGGATAATCCCATGGACAGTGGAGACTGGTAAGTTACAGTCCATGGGGTCACAAATAGTTAGACATGATTTAGTGACTGGGCACATACTATTTTGTTCATATTATAAATAAGATAGGGAGAGCAGCCTTGGTGGAGGAGAGGGGGACGTGAGCAACTAAGGAAGGGGTAGGGAGCCAGGAAGTGAGGAGGAGGAAGGAGCTAGAGGGGGAGAACTGGAAGAGGGAAAATTAGAGAGGAACTATTGAAGAAGGTAGGTCTTTTGTTTGCTTGTTTAGTGTCAGTTAATGAATGTTCCAAGCATTCCCTTCACTGGGCTATAGGTGAATTTCATGATGAAGAAATAAAACTCTGCAGAGATATACTTTCAGCAAACTTTGGACTCAGAAGCCTAGCTCTTAACAAATGGCACACTGCTTCATGAAAATGTTATTCATGAAAGAGAGTTTGGAGAGTTTACCTCCCATTATCTTTCCCTCCCTCTGCTGCTGCTGCTACTGCTGCTAAGTTGCTTCAGTCGTGTCCGACTCTGTGGGACCCCATAGACGGAAGCCCACCAGGCTTCCCCGTCCCTGGGATTCTCCAGGAAAGAACACTGGAGTGGGTTGCCATTTCCTTCTCCAATGCATGAAAGTGCAAAGTGAAAGTGAAGTCGCTCAGTCATGTCCGACTCTTCGCGACCCCATGGACTGCAGCCCACCAGGCTCCTCCATCCATGGGATTTTTCAGGGAAGAACACTGGAGTGGGCGGCCATTGCCTTCTCTGTCCCTCCCTCTACTTCCTCCTATTTCAAGTTCACCTCCCTCTACCTTCACCTATTTCTACTCTCTCCTGCCCTTGCAGTATAGTGCAAGGGATACATTTGAAAAGCACTGTTTTCTTTCATGAAATGTAAATGTCTTTATTAGATGACCCATGCACACATGTCCAGTATCATTTTCAGCTTCCTATGTTACATACTCTAATCCTGAGATTTCTTGTCTCACCTTCTCACACTTCTGAATCATTGCCAACGCCATTCCTGCTGCTTGAAACCTCTCCCCTTCTCTATCTAGTTCATTTTTATCTATTGCCCAACTCTCATCTCAAATGACACCTCTTATATGAATCCTTCATTTCTTGAAAAAGAATTTTCTATTTCATTATTAATCCCATGGCATCTCGTAATAAAAAAAGGAGTTCTGCTTTAGGCAGAATCAAAATAAAGATAAAAGATGAAAAATGTGTGGAATGCTGGTAGAATGGACAAGTGACGTGTAAAAAGAACCAGAAGAGCTCAAAATAGCAAAAATTAAGTATCATGTAGGTGCATGTTGATAGCATGCAATACCATCTATAATCTTGCCAAAGTAATTAAACTGGGTATGATCAAAGCTCTGGATCTAGCTGTTTGTTTGCAGGTGACAGAACAGAAAAGCACATCAAACTGCTCTGTGAGAATGAGGTCAACAAAATATAGACTGTGGAACTCTACAGGTAAGATGGCCTTGTTTTTAGCACATGAATTCTAAAGAAAAGAAAGGAATGGAGGAAGAACCTATAGATTATAAGAAACTTGAAATACATATTGAATTTAAGATTGGGGAAGACTTCACTATAATGTCAAAGAATGCAAATGTATGTAGTAAAATTTAAGAAATACAGAAAGTAATTACTGAAATAGTCAAGAGAGCAGATCTGTTGGAAAGAAGAAAGAAGCTATGAATGAGAATAAGCATATGAAGGATATTCACTACATAATAATTCATTAGTATTTTTGTATTGTGTATTTTTCTGGCTTTATTTTCTCTTTTTAGGGGCAGCTGATTAACTTCACACCTCAACCACTTTCCTTATCTACTTCTCATACCCTGGGGCTACTGTGCATCTGTCCTAATTGCCCCAGGGCCAAGTACCAGACAGTCACAACTCCTATGCCCCCAGATCTGAGAAATTATCCAATCTATAGGGAACCTATAAAATTTAGTAGTTAAACTCACCCTGCTTGCCATACATAAACTGCCCCCAAAGCTGCAAGTTGATGGTATACTGTTAACAGATACAACCCTCTGGGTGTGACCCTGATTAGCAGCCTTCTCTCAGAGCTGTAAGTAACAAAAGAGTTTTGTCTTTCCTCTAATTCAAGTGTCATTATTAGGGAAATTAAAATGGAGGAAGTCTCCTTCAGGCTTCAGAAGCGGAGAGCCGGCCCCTGAACTTGCTTATGATCGCCTGTGCCTGTACACTGTCCGAATTCCATGCCTGCTCATAAGCACAGAAAATTGGGTGGCCCTTTAGACAAGAAAGATGATGGGTCTTGGAATTCTTGAGACCCTGGAGGTCTGGCCAACCACCCTGACATTTAATAAAATCCTATGACTCACAAGTTAAAGCAAAGAGCATTGTAAAAAAATGAAAGTAAAACCAGAACTTCATTTTTGCATGCAAACTGAAAATGATACCAGTGTGACCTGGGCTTATAAGCTGCTGCTGCTACTGCTGCTAAGTCACTTCAGTCACAGGAGCCCCCAAAACTGCAATTTGAAGTGTCAACTGTGAATTGGACATACTGCCTGGATCTTTTCCCAACTGGGACTCCAGATTGCTATTAAGAAGGGACTTACAGCATGCTGTTTAAGTATGGATGTTGCTTGGCCAAATTTGGTGACATATGTGCTGTTACTCTTTTCTATTGTTTCTATTTCACTTCTTTTGATGACTATATATTGAAAATAAGTCAATCCTTTATTAAATGTCAAAATTGTTTATTGTGTATAATGAATGGTTTCTTTTGTTAACAAATCCTTTGAATCTGAAATGAAAGTAAAGCTTTCAGCAAGACAGTCATTATGTTGTATCATCCTGCCATAGAAAGAATCATGAAGCCTTTCAAAACAATATGTAATCTCATAAACTTTACCTGTGTGCATGCTATCTTAAGAATGAGTAGAGGATATGTTTCACACAATGAATAAGACCAAGGTTGACAGTGTGTTCAGTCATTCAGTTGTTTCTGACTCTTTACCACCTTATGGACTGTAACCTGCCAGGCTTCTCTGTCCATGGGTTTTCCAGGCAAGAATACTGGAGGGGGTTGCCATTTCCTTCTCTGGGAGATCTTCCCATCCCAGGGATTGAACTGGTGTCTCCTGAGTCTCCTTTATTGTCAGGTAGATTCTTTACTAATGCCTGGGAAGCCCCAAAGATTGACAGAGGGTTTTGGAAAACCAGAGTCTAACCCAGGAGACTGGAGAAGGGAAGTATGAAGTGACATCTATAAGATAAGACTAGAGAGCAACTTAAAAAGATGGAAGAAGGACCAGGAGCTATGAGAGGACAAGTCCTAGGACAGGGAAGAGAGGGGTAATGATATGATACAGTATTGGGAAAATATGTTGATAGTTTATTGACAGATCTGTTGGCACAGAAAGAAGAGGAAGAGGTAAGGGAAAAAAGGAAGAAAATAAATGAAGCAATAGTTGACCAAAAAAAATGTATAAGAAAAAATTATAATTCTTATTTTAGTTGCAATTATAGTCACAAATAAAGATTAATATAATATAGGCTATTTAACTAATAGCTGATAGTTATAACTACAATAAGAAGATGGAAGGGGGAGGAAACAGAGTTTTAAGAACAGAAACCTCAAACATAGTAAAAGGAATTAAGTAGGAAGTTTGATGAACCAAGAAATAGCATCTATAACCATTACATAGAGCTAAGGAGACAAATACCAGAAGAACCAACTAAAAGAATTAAGAATGGTTGTCTCCAAGCATATAGACTCAAAATAACAAAGCATTTATTTCCACTTTCAATAAAATGGCAAACTACTTAGGAAGCAGTAGCTGTCGCTATTCAAAGTTATTATTTTTCTAATATGCTGATTCAATGATTCAAGCTTTCTAACCAATAACTGGCTTATATTTGTCTTTTTTTCATATTTAGTTATATTTCCTTTTTTTGTTGTTGTTGTTGCAGATGCTATAGACATGCTTGGACTTCCCCAAACTGAAAACATTATATCCATATATGATCTACTAAATCAATGTATGATGAAATTTGAGTACCTGAGTTGCAACTTTGAATAAATATCAATGGTTCATATTTCTATTTTCTGAATAAAGAAGAAATAAATATACTTTCTTGTTATAAAGCAAAATAAATCTGAAATAATGCTTTCCCATATCAGTTTGAATAATAGAAATAGAATTGGTCCACTGAGCAAAACTGTCTGCATTAAAATTAGGAATCACAACAAACCGTAGGATTACAAACCAAAACAGATATTAGAAATGCCCACCTTCTTGTCTTACCGTTCCCTGGAGGACTGACTGACTCTCTAGCCATTGCAAAGAAATAAGACATTTGTCTTCAGTTAAAATGTTGAATTTGCATTTGTCCATGGATTCAGAGGCCCAGAGGCAGTGAGTCCATTTTATGAAAATCAACTGAAATAAATAGAAGTATGTTATTTCTTAATTTGAAATAGCACATTGCCCTTTGCAGGAAAAAAACAAAAACAAAACAAAACATAGACAAAATTAGAGGAGAGGAAAAAAGAGGCTTAAAACATGGACTATAATTATTCTTAATGTATTACTCATTTTATTTTTGGCCAACGACCAAGACCTACGAGGTGGATATCCTCCATTTGAATTCAGGTCCTAATTTTCACAATTACTTACCAGCTTCACACACTTATGCAATATCCTTCATTGACTCATATGATATGACTGATGTGTGACTAAATCAGTCATCCTTTATTGACTGATATGGGACACATTCTTTTGTTCAAAAGGTAAAGGAACAGGTTTAAAAAAAAATAATCTGCAGAATGTTGAAACAAGCCAGATAGACAGAAAAGCAGGTTTTGGAGGTAAAGCCTAACATTTTGGTTCTCAAGCTTGATTGTGCGTGAGAAACACCTGGATGGCCTGCTAACCCACAAAGCGTGCATCACAATCTCGGACTTTCAGATTAGGGGGGTCCAGGGTGGAGTCTGAAAATATCAAATACCACGTGAGCCTGTGCTTCCAAAAAACAGTGATGGTTAAGAAGTACCCCCAAACTTTTCTTTCCTGAACTTCTCCTACCATTTTGTGTTTTGAGAAGTGCCTTCTCGCCAAGAACTACACTTTTCCATATGACTTAGACTCACTGTCCACACTTCCTTTGAACTCACATAGATTTGCAGATGACTCCTGTTTACTTGTGACGAGGCCAAACACAGACCCTCCAAGGTTTTGTTCTTAGTCTCTGGAAGAATTAGCTAAGGGTAGAAGTGCTTGTTCTGCTGAAACCAGCTATTTGCAGACATAAACTCCCTTTCAGCTGACTGAGACATCCCTTGATTACAAAACAATCACAATGTAAATCCTTTCTCCTGCATCTTGTTTTCTTCTCACTACTGAAGTCTAAGGTCAAACCAACCTGCTGAGACAGTCAGATCGGTTTTCAGTGTTGTTCTACTGCAGTGGTATGAATAAGATCAGTCTCCTCACTTTTCCTTTTTTCTTTGATAGGTCCCGAATTGTACATTTCTAACAACTACCCAAATGATGCTCCTGCTGCTGCTTTAGGGACGACTCTTCGCACACTGCCACCCGCTTGCAATTATGGGCAATCGGGAGAATATTGAATTCACACGGGTAACCGAAAGAGCCACCATAAAGTTGGTAAGTAATTGTGAAGGGTAGGCTCTGAATTCAAAATGGAGGAAGTCCCATCGCCTACGTCTTGGTGGTGAGGAGTGGTCTCTCTCCCGATTATGACTTTATGCTCTTTCTTTCACTTGGCAAGGAGTCATCCCCAAGGCAGTGTGTGTGACCTGGGCATGTGAGGAAGGCAATAGGCCCTTAGACCTGAAATAACTGAAGAAGGACAGGGGTCCTTCAAGACACAGTAAGTAACCTCAGACCTTCACCTTTCTGCCTTTTGTATTATCCCAACAAAATATCAAATAGTGAAGTCACTGCAATAGTTTATGAAGCCATTGTTGTGCAGTTCTCAGATTTGAGCCATGTTTCCATATCCTCTCAGATAAAAACAAAAACAAAAGGCCCAAACGCTATTTTAACTTGAGAAAACAAAGATGAAAAATGCTTGACAGAATTCAGGCTTATATAAACAGTCAGCAGTGTTTTAAATATCGCCTCTGTACTGGTCTTTCATGTCAGCAAAGTTAACAATTTGAGTGCTGCATCTTGGAACAGCAGTGTAGGCGTTCTCTTGCATTACAAACCTCGTGGCATGACATTTCTATCTTTGGCCCAGCGTTAATGATGTTCCATGCTGACCCTCTCGTGTGAAAGCAGAGCTGGAGAGCACAGCTTTGATAGCAGTGTTTACATGAATGTTTGATAAGCATCTGTCAGCTCCTAGCCCTCTACAAGCCTAGGAACACAAAAGAAGCCAGGGAACCCTGGAGCTTTTGCCACCTGAAAGCATAGTCTGGTGTGTTTGCTGAATTTCAAATCAGCAAAAAAAAAAAAAAAAAAAAAGAAAAAAAAATTGTTCTCTTTGTAGCTGGATTGTAATTTATGTATTATTTACTAACACACACACACACACACAAAAAAAAAAAAAGAGAGAGAGAGAGAGAATAAAAGACAATTGCTTTTTCCAAAAAGGGTTATGATTATGGAGGTCAGAATTCTTTTAATGTATACTTATCTTGCTATATTTTGTTTGGTCCCACCAAACACAAAATATGCAGATTGAAGTGGATTTGATTGCTTAAACTGAGTTTTAGGAATATTAACTGTTCCTCTTCCCCCCTACTCCAAATTATTATGAATTTATCCCTTGAAAGAATAGATGGTGCTTAGGAAAGGCTTTGTATACAAATAGTGTGTGTCTTGTGTGTCTTACTGTGGGTATTACAAATAATTTTTTTCTTACATGTTAAATAATTGGCTTTGAATTTTCTTGAGATCCTTACACTTTCCTTTTGGCAGTTCACATTGTGCTCTTTCTTCAATAATTCATGACTCCTGAAATAGGCTAGAGACAACTTTTTGTTTTAGACAATTCATAGATAGAAAAAGCTTAGAATTTTGTGGTGCCAGAAATATCTTCACCCTCTTAAAATAACATCTGCAAATTTAGTGGCATTTCAGTCACACAGGAAATGGACAAATAGGATACTGGTGGTTTGCTATACATGTCAGATATTGCACAACATTGCAATTAGCATTGTGTAGTCTACATTTTATGTTGTCCTAATCAAATGGTGTATATAAATAAAGTCCCTCAAAAATCGAAATATTCAAAAGAAAGGACAAGGTGACATGGAGATGCCTCTCATCTTTCCTGCTGACTACTCATGTTAAATTGACTGAGTTGTGTGATCTCTCTCAGCTTGATAAAATTGTTTGAGTTTCTGGATCCAGCTATTATTGAAGCTAGTTCTTTCCTTTGGATTTTGAATTTATAAGAGCCAATATACACAAAGTAGATTAAGCCTTTTAATTTGTAAGGAGAAATCTTTTGGAAAAAATATCATTTCTATATAGAATGAATTCACCAACATAATGTTAGATATTCAATTTAATTCATCATTTTTGGTAATGATCCAGTGTATCTTCCTGTTATGGTTTGGATTTCCTTATAATAGATATGTGTTAGGATTGATCATTTATATTTTAGACAAATATTTTCCATGTTGCATTATCTTTGTAAATGATTGAATTTGCATTCTGCTTTTATATTGACTTTCTGAGTGGGTGTTTCCAAGGCAGAAGATACGCTGGCTATAATATCACATACATACATACTCTGGCACACAGTAGAACTATCATAGAAAGTGAATAAATTCATTCCAATTAATAAGTTAGAATTCTGTTTTTATTACTCCTATGAGCAAGATGTGTTGTTATGTACCATTAAGAGATACTGCCTATTGATCTATTAACAGTAAGTTTCTAATAAATATTTTAAGAGCCAACCTTGTAGATTTACTACTTTCCTACCTCCCATTCTGACTGTGGCTCCTGTTTGATTATGGTTCTACCAAACTTAATTCAGAAAAATAGGCATTCCTGAGTTATCTGAACATGATCTTACTAGGACATTTCTTTTGCATTTTTCCAACATAGATATGGGAAAGGAGGAGCAATGCATGTGTTTTTTCAAAATTTGTTGCTTGGATGTAATATGAAAAGAGGGTCAAATGAATACCTAAGCTTGAGAAACGCTATGTTCTGTTCCATAAAATAGCCTTTATTACCGCTAAAAATTGTTAAGACCTTTTGAAAATTGAAGATCTAATTTGGCCACAGCACTTTTATTTCATGGACTGTCTCCAGGGGTATATTTAGGAAACATTTGACTAGTGTGAGGGTTACATGAAAAATTGACTATGCATCAGAACTAGGTGGATAGTTTACAACCAACTAATTCATAGCCTTGTGTTTAAGCCAAATACTTTATATTTTATTCCTTTGTAGAAATAAATAAGGTCATTAAGAGTTCAGGGTTGGGTGTGACACTTATATTTGTACCTAAGGATGATTGTTCTCACAAGCATTATACAGTTAAGACTTCCCAGGTAGCTCAGATGGTAAAAGCATCTGCCTACAATGCGGGAGACCTGGGTTCAATCCCTGGAAGATACCCTGGGGAAGGAAATGGCAACCCACTCCAGTACTCTTGCCTGGAAAATCCCATGGACGGAGGACCCCAATAGGCTACAGTCCATGGGGTCGCAAAGAGTCAAACATGACTAAGCACAATATTCCATTGTATTTATGTACCACATTTTCCTTATCCATTCCTCTGTTGATGAAGATTTAGGTTGCTTCCATGTCTTGGCTATTGTAAATAATGTTTCAATGAACATAGTGGTGGGTGCATGTATCTTTTTGAATTATAGTTTTCTCTGGATATATGCTGGGTGGGATTGCTGGATCATACGGTAGTTCTATGTTTAAGGAACCTCCATACTATTCTCCATAATAGCTGTACTAGTTTGCATTCCCAACAACAGTGTAGGAAGGTTCTCTTTTCTCCATACTCTTTCCAGCATTTATTGTTCATAGATTTTTTTTGATGATGGCCATTCTGACTGGTATAAGGTGATACCTGATTATAGTTTTAATTTGAATTTCTCTAATAGTGATATTGAGCATCTTTTCATGTGGTTTTTCACCATCTGTATGTTGTCTTTGGAGAAATGTCTGTTTAGATCTTCAATTCACTTTTTAGTTTAGTTTTTTTTTTTTTTTATGTTGAGCTGCATGAACTTTTTGTATATTTTGCAGATTAATCCCTTGTCAGTGTCTTTGTTTGCAAATATTTTCTCCCATTCTGTAGGTTATCTTTTCTTTTTGTTAATGATTTCCTTTACTGTACAAAAGCTTTTAAGTTTAATTAGGTCCCATTTGCTTATTTTCATGTTTATTTTCATTACTCTAGGAGGTGGATCAAAAAAGATACTGCTGTGATTTATGTTAAAGAGTGTTCTGCTTATGTTTTCCTCTGAGAGGAAATGTATCTGGTCTTACATTTCGTTCTGTGTAACCCATTCTGAGTTTATCTTTCTGTCTGATGTTACAGAGTGTTCCAATTTCATTCTTTTACATGCAGTGGTCCAGTTTTCCTAACATCATTTATTTACTTAATAAGCAAATTTGCTATTAGAAGTTTAAATAGTAATAGTTTTTCATTTCACAAAGATTGAAAAAAATCTTCATTTTAGAATATGATATTAAATATTAAGGAAAGATGAGAGGATGGATGTAAAAATAATAGGAGAAAATGTAATAGTCTGTGATTGATGTTATTAATTAGAGGAAATGAAGAGGCAATAGTTGAAAAGCATATTGAAAATGTGTGTGTGTTGAGTTGATAAATATATAGATTTGATAAAGGATGGAAATGACTAGGTTTCTTGAATTGTGGAAAGATATAAATAAATCAGTGCTATCAAAGAACTTATTAGGAACAAAGAAACTAATGTACATGAATCCACTTAAAATATTTAAATGTTGTTGCATAAAATTGACTAGATAAGGAAGTAGACTTTACAAAAGTGGAGATTAAGAGTATGTGGAAGAGTCTAAAGAGAAAAATATAGGAGACAATCAGGTTTACAAGACAGATTTCGATAAGCCAAAGAGAGATGCATGGGTGACTGAATATAACAGCTGAAGGAAGAGGATGGCATCTGAGTTTGGCATATAGAGAAGAGAGTCAGAAGTCAGGTCTCACTGGGTTTGCTGCTGTGTGATCTAATGTATGTTACCAGGGGACAAACAAAATACACTATTTTTTTTTACTTAGAATAAAATATCTGAGTTCATTTATTCACTTTGAGAATTTGACTAAATTAATGGTATCCAAGATATCACTTTCTTAAATGTTACATGGGAGTCCTGATTGAATTGCCTTGAAGAAAAAAGGAAGCTGGTCCACAAATATCCTGCCAAAGAGAAGAGCTTGGAAGTATCTAGTCATATCACAACCAGAGAAAAGTGGGAAGGGAGGAGTCAGAAGTATAAGGAAGGTTTGGAGAGAAAAGTGTTAGTCGCTCAGTTGTGTCTGACTCTTTGCGATCCCATGGACTGTAGCCCAAGAGGCTCCTCTGTCCCTGGAGTTCTCTAGCCAAGAGTACTAAGGATGAAATCAGGCAAGACTACAGTCATGATAAAACTTGAAGTCCTATTTTAAGTGCGGTAAGTAAGCCTGTTCACACTGTTCATGGGGTTCTCAAGGCAAGAATACTGAAGTGGTTTGCCATTCCCTTCTCCAGTGGACCGCATTCTGTCAACAGTTAGAACTGGACGTGGAACAACAGACTGGTTCCAAATAGGAAAAGGAGAGTACATCAAGGCTGTATATTGTCACCCTGCTTATTTAACTTATATGCAGAGTACATGATGAGAAACACTGGCCTGGAAGAAGCGCAAGCTGGAATCAAGATTGCCGAGAGAAATATCAATACCCTCAGATATGCAGATGACACGACCCTTATGGCAGAAAGTGAAGAGGAGCTAAAAGGCCTCTTGATGAAAGTGAAAATGGAGAGTGAAAAAGTTGGCTTACAGCTCAACATTCAGAAAACTAGGATCATGGCATCTGGTCCCATGACTTGATGGGAAATAGATGGGGAAACAGTGGAAACAGTGGCTGACTTTATTTTTCTGGGCTCCAAAATCACTGCAAATGGTGATTGCAGCCATGAAATTAAAAGACACTTACTCCTTGGAAGGAAAGCTATGACCAACCTAGATAGCATATTGAAAAGCAGACATATTACTTTGCCAACAAAAGTCTGTCTAGTCAAGGCTATGGTTTTTCCTGTGGTCATGTATGAATGTGAGAGTTGGACTGTGAAGAAAGCTGACTGCCGAAGAATTGATGCTTTTGAATTGTGGTGTTGGAGAAGACTCTTGAGAGTCCCTTGGACTGCAAGGAGATCCAACCAGTCCATCCTAAAGGAGATAAGTCCTGGGTGTTCATTGGAAGGACTGATGCTGAAGCTGAAACTCCAATACTTTGGCCATCTCATGCAAAGAGTTGACTCACTGGAAAGACCCTGATGCTGGGAGGGGTTGGGGGCAGGAGGAGAAAGGGACGACAGAGGATGAGATGGCTGGATGACATCACCGACTTGATGCACATGAGTTTGTGAACTCTAGGAGTTGGTGATGGGCAGGGAGGCCTATCATGCTGCGATTCATGGGGTCGCAAAGAGTCAGACACGGCTGAGTGACTGAACTGGACTGACTGCAGTAAGCCTTAGGGCATATTGAGCAAGGCAGTAACATGGTCTTATTAACATTCTAAAGAGCTTACTGTATATAGTGAATAATGAATTGATCTATGTGTGAAAGAGTGAAAATGGGGTCAACTTAAAGGCCAGTTCCTCAGTCCTGGAAAAAGATGCTAATCAGCTGGTCAAGAGCTCTAGCAACATGTAATGAAAGTAGTGGACAGATTGATGATAGATGCCTTAGGTAAATCAATAAAACTCAGTGATTTGGATAGAAACTGGAGAAGAAATCATCAGGAATAATTTGCAAGTTTTTCAGTTTAGCAACTGTGTGGCTGTTGAATGTTAACTTTTACTGCAAAGAAGGATTATGAGTTTTTTTGGAAGAATTCTGGATCTTTTAAGATATTTTAAAGTAAGCACACACAAACACAGAGGACGATGTTACTACAGGTGTTTACAAGATACTGAAAGAAGGGAGTAGATTAAGAAAAAAGTAAAGTTTTTATAGCAAAAGCATTTGGGAATATGGACCTGAATCAAGATAGTGGATAAAAGTGGGAATACTGTAGAAAGAATAGCTCTTAGAGGAACATCTTAATAAGAAGTTCCAGGAAACTTACCAATAATTTCTTCCCTATCGAATACTCAGAGGATTAATGATTTATCTACAGTCATTCAGCAAATTTAACCTTTAGAAAGTCATTCCCCTTGAGCTGTCTGTTTCCTTAATCTTAAGAGAGGATAAATAAGGAGATATACCTCATCAAGCATAAAATAGATTTAGTTTCTGAACCAAATGATAAATTTAGTCTTTCCCTGTATGTCGGTGAAAAGAAATCACATACTTTGAACAAGTCTGTGAAAGACTGAGAATTAACAGCTGAGATTTGCTCTTGGATATTAACTTGGGGATTTGTACAGATGATTTCTGAAGGCAATTAATACAATATATATCGATAATTGACAAAGCAACACTTCAGTGAGCTTTAAGAGATTTTTTTCTAAAAGGCTAAAATTGTAACTAGAAAGCAAAGTATATACTTTTGCAATGTGGCTATATATATGACTAAAATTTTAATAGTATAATAAATTAACGCTAAGGTGACTTAACTGAGAGATGACTGATCTGCCTTACAGAAGCCTCCAAAAAGAATACTTTTAAAAGTGAAGTCATATTAATTTAGTCGACATGTAATTATTCAAAATAACAATAAAATTTTGCTATATATTCTACCTCCAAAGGTGTTTAATAAGTTGAAAGGATAATTTTAAATTAGTACATAAAACTATAGGAAAACATTTTTTAATGTATTTAAATTCTTTCCAAGGGCAAGAAAAAGTAGGTTTTATGTAAATGATAAATGTTCACCTACAAACAAATATGCAAATCAATAATAAATCTGTTTATTATAGATAGGTATATATTTTCTCAGTGTCCTCTGAATTAAAGCCAGTTTCAAGTCACTAGAATATGTTATTCATCAACTATTATGTGAATGTTCCTTTAATAATATTTTGTTAAATTTGTATAACTTAAAAAGCAGATAAAGCTAGATTTTTCCTAATGAAGACTTTTCCATTCAGATATACCAACCTTAAAATATAAAACAAGTTTTAAATTTGCATTAAAATAACAAACTTAAAATAAGAATAGGTATAGGCCTTTTATTTGACATATTTCTTGAGTACTTTTTAATCAGTTAAAAAGTCTTTTTCACCCCCCAGGGGTGATAGTTTATGTATATAGTGTGTATTTTTTTTAATATCAGTTCAAATTTTTGTACCAACTCATTAGAATACACACAGACAAACCCAGGAGGAAATTTTAGATAATCTATATAATTTTTCCAGTTAGAATAAAGAATAAAATGTTAATTGATATTTGTTCTGTTGTTCTGCAAGCTGTGAAATAAATTGTGCATTATATAATATACAACTAGCTTAGAGTAACAAAATCCAGGAGGGGGTAAACTCTTAATAGTTGTATGTTGATACAACTTTTGTGTATATATATATATGTGTGTATGTGTATATATATATATATATATATATATATATATATGCATAGGCATTTATTTGTCACCATATGTAGATATTCATATTCACTATTCAATAGAGTCTTGGACAGTGTCTTTCTACATCTGTTACTTTTACTAGAAACTTTTATTTATGAAAACTTAGTCCATTTCAGACTGTCATTTACAACGCTACTTTAAAATGCTAAAAAACAAAAGTAGTGCAGAAAATGCATTAAACAAAATATGATGGCTTTTAAGACATAGAAACTTCTTACCTCATCAGTCTGTTCCTTATTCTTACTATGCTTACTTCTAAAAACATAATCCAAGAAATCTGGAATCCTGATAGAGAGCCCATATAACTTGAATACTTTCAATATACCATGACATTTCCCATAATAAATTCAGACATTGTCCCTGTTATTCATAGGAGATCCAGTCTTCTTTAAAAAATAAGTAAAGCTCTCCTTTTTCATGTGTTTTCTTTGGCAAATGGATTACTTATTTTTTAATTGGAGCATAGTTTCTTTACAACGTTGTATTAGTTTCTGTGGTACAGCAAAGTGAATCAGCTATATGTATACATATATCCCCTCTTTTTTGGATTTCCTTCCCATTTAGGTCACCACAGAGCATTCATGGAGTTCCCTGTGCTGTACAGCAGGTTCTCATTAGTCATCTATTTTATGTATATTAATCTATATTAATTCGTACCTCCCAATTCATCCCACTCCCTCTTCTCCCCTTAGTGTCCATACATTTGTTCTCTGCTTCTGAGTCTCCTGCAAAGTGGTCTCTGCCAATGACTCCAACTGCAGTTTCTCACCACTCTCTACCATACCACACCACTGGAGGATCAACCATTGAGACGATCGATCTCATGTTTCTGCCATTATTCATCCTGTTCCCTTCTCCAGGAATTTCCTCCCCACGGGTAAAGTCTTTTTGTTGTTAGGAATAAATCTGGGTACCATTTCCTCTGGAGACGTTTGCTAATATCTCTGTCTTATCATTTATCTGGTTTGCTTTCTCGTCTGCTCTCATAATGTCCTGTATATGTTAGCATTTTACTACCCAGAATATAGTTCATGCATCTCTTTTTAACTAATACACTGAATACAACTAATTCATTGAGTTGTTAGGTTTACAGAATAATTGAGTGGAAAGTAGAGTTCTCATATACCCTCTCACCCTTCCCCCAGTTTGCTTTAATATCAATATTTTTCATTAGTGTAATATTGATACATCTATTACAAGTGATGAGCCCATACATTACCAATAGTGTCCATGGTTATATGAGGTTCATTCTTTGTGTTGTATGTTCGGTTGGTTTTGACTGCTGCTGCTGCTGCTGCTTTCGAAGTCACTTCAGTCGTGTCTGATTCTGTGCAACCCCAGAGGCGGCAGCCCACCAGGCTCCCCCGTCCCTGGGATTCTCTAGGCAGGAACACTGGAGTGGGTTGCCATTTCCTTCTCCAATGCATGAAAGTGAAAAGTGAAAGTGAAGTCGCTCAGTCGTGTCCAAGTCCTAGCGACCCCATGGGCTGCAGCCTACCAGGCTCCTCCGTCCATGGGATTTTCCAGGCAAGAGTACTGGAGTGGGGTGCCATTGCCTCCTCCGGTTAGTTTTGACTAACATATATATATATATAATCATGTGAATCTTCAGGATAATCAGAATAATTGAGTTGCCCTAAAAATTTCCTGTTATCTACCAATCACTCTCCCTCCCTTCAAATGAGACCCTGGCAACCAGTGATCTGTCTCTGTGGTCATATCTCTTCCAGAATGTCATATGGTTAGAATCATGCAGTAAGCTGCCTTTCCAGGTTAGCTTCTTTCACTTAGCAATATGCATTTAAGATTGCTCAATGTCTTTTCTTGGCTTAATAAGTCATTTCTTTTTACTGAACAATAGCATTCCGGGTTGGAGAAGGAAATGGCAACCTACTCCAGTGTTCTTGCCTGGATAATCCCAGGGACGGGGAAGCCTGGTGGGCTGCCATCTATGGGGTCACACAGAGTCAGACACGACTGAAGTAACTTAGCAGCAGCAGCAGCATTCCAGGTTATGGATGTGACATGATTTGTTTATTCACTCATCTATTGAAAGATGTTTTGATTGCTTCTAAGTTTGGGCAGTTATGAATAAAGTAGCTATAAATATTTATGTGCAGGTTTTTGTGTTGGCAAAACTTTTCACTTCTTTTGAGTGAATACCACAAAATATAATTGCTAGGTCACATGGTAAGAGTGTAAGTTTTGTAAGAAATTGACAAACTTCTCCCAAAGTGGCTGTACCATTTTGCATTCCTGTTAATAATAAACGAGAATTTCTGTTGCTCTACACCTCAACCAGTTCTTGGTTTTCTCTGTGGGTTTGATTTTACCTATTCTCATAGATGTGTAATAGTATCTCATTGTAATTTCAATTGTCAACTTTCAAATGACATGATACTGAGCATCCTTTCATATGCTTAATTGCCATCTGTATCTTTTTGTTGAGATATCTATTGAAGTCTTTTGCCTATTTTTAATTTACTTTACTTTCTTATTGATAAGGTTTAAGAGTTCTTTATAGGGCTTCCCTGGGACCTCAGTGGTAAAGAATCCACCTGCAATGCAGGTGATGCACAGGAGATGCTAGTTCAAACCCTGGGTTTGAAAGATCCCTTAGTGTAGCTTGGTGTAGGAAATGGCAACCTGTTCCAGTATTCTTGCCTGGAAAATTACATGGACAGAGGAGCCTGACATATTACAGCCCATGGGTTCGCAAAGAGTCAGACACGACTGAGCATGCATGCATGCAAGTGTTCTTTACAGATTTCTTCAAATTAGTGCTTTATTAGATAGAATTTTGGCAGATTTTCTCCCAGTCCGTGACCTATCTTTCCACTCTCTTAATAATGTCTTTCAGAGAACTGAACTTTTTAGTTTCAATAAAATGTAACATCAGTTTTTCTTTCACAGGTCTTGCTTTTTAGGCATTTTATAACTTAAAAAGTCACCACCATACCCAAGGCCACCTAGATCTCCCCCATTACCTCCTAGGGTTTGTATGGTTTTGCATTTTACATTTAGATCTAGTATTCATTTTGAGCTAATATTTGTTAAGGTATAAGGCATCTGTGTCTAGATTCTTCTTCTTTTTGTTTTTTTCTTTGCAACTGGTTGTTGCAGCATCATTAGTTTAAAAGATTATTCTTTCTCCATTGAATTTCCTTTGTTCCTTCTTGTCAAATACTAGTTGACTATATTTGCATGGGTCTATTTCCAGCTCCTTTTATTTTCCATTAGTCTATCTGTCTGTTCTTTCACCAATACCCTATTTTCTTGATTAATATACTTTTTAAACTGAATCTTGAAGTTTCATAGTGTTAGTGGTCCAACTTTATTCTTCTACTTTAGTTGTTTTTGGCCTTTCTGTATCTTTTGCCTTCACATGAGACTCTACAATTAGTTTGTGGATATCCACAAGATTACTCCCTCGCATTTGCATTGGAATTTATCTGACTCTTCAGCTCAAGTTGGGGAGAACTTTCATTTTGATAATATTGAATCGGCCTTCCATATACATAAAATAGCCTCTGTTTCTTTAGATTTTCCTTATTTTCTTTCATAGTTTTTTTTTTATTATTACCTTATATAGACTTTGAACATATTTTAAGTTTATGCCTAAATATTTCCTTTTTCTGTGCTAATGTGAATGATACTATGGTATTCATTTTAAATTCCAATAGATCATTGCTAGTATATAGGAAAGCAGTACTTTTTCAAATATTAAACTTCTATCCTTCCACCTTGGTATAGCTGCTAATTAGTTCAAGTAGATCATTTTTGTTGTGGAAACTTTGGGATTTTTCTACAGTCATGTCATCTGCAAATGAAACATTTCTCCCTTCCACTTTTTTTATCTCAATGCGTCTGCCAGGTCTTCTGGAACAATACTGAAAAGTAGTGAGAAATGTATATCTTTGTTTGCTCTTGATCTTTAGGAAGAAAACATCTCGTTTCTCACTATTAACTTTGATATTTGTTTTGTTTTTGTTTTGATGTTGTTTAATGAATTAATGGAGTCCCCCTCTAGTCTTAGTCGGCAGAGAGTTTTTCATTCTTTAGTATTTTGATATAATGCATTACATAATTTGGTTTTTTAATATTGAACTAGCCTTGCTTGCATACATGGGATAAATACCACTTGGTTTGATGTGAAATTCTTTGTATATATTGTTGGATTCAATTTGCTGATACCATATTGAGGAGTTTTGCACTTATATTCATGAAAGATATTAGTTTGTAGTTTTCTTGTAACATTTTCAACTGGATTTGGTAATAAGGTAATTCTGTCCACATAGAATGAGTTATAATTATTTCATCTTCTTTTTTTTTTGTAAAGTGTAGAGATAAAGTATAATTTCTTCTTTAAGTGTTTGGTAGAATTCAACAGTGAATCTACCTGGGCCTAATGCCTCTGTTTTGAAAAACTATTAGTTATTTATTCAGTTTAGTAGCTATATTTCTTTGGGGAGATTTTCTATTTCTCCTTGTGTTATTTTTGGTAGAGTGTGTCTTCCAAGGACTAAGTCTGTTTCAGCTAGGTCATCAAATTTGTGGGCATAGAGCTGTTCATAATATTCCTTTATTTTTCTTTTAAAGTCTGTGATATCAAAAGAGATGGTTGATCTTTGATTTCTGACATTAGTTATGTACATCTTCTCTTTTCTTAATCAAGCTACAGGTTTATCAATTTTATTGATTTTTTTTCAAAGTACTGTCTTTTGGTTCCGTTAGTTTTCATTGTTGTTTTCATGTTTCAAGTTCATTGATTTTCATTCTAATTTTTATTATTTCTTTTCTCTGCTTTCTTTGAATCTGCTTTTCTCTAGTTTTCCCATGTATAAGCTTAATTCTTACATTTTTCTTCTTTTCTAATTACAAGCATTTATTGTTATAAATACTTTAGGTTATTGCAGTTATAAATATTGTTATTGTTATAAATATATGATTTTTAATGCAAATTTTGTGCTTTATTTACTTTAAAATATTTAAAAATATTTCTTGATACTTCTCTTTGACTCATGTTTTAATAAGTGGGTTGTTTACTTTCCAAGTGTTCTGGTGTTTTCCTGTTACTGATTTCTAGGTTTTTCTTCCCACACTTTAATTCATTCTACCCACTTCTTGTTTGTCTAGTTCTTGAAAAAGAGTCTAGTGTTACTTTTACTGTTGGACCTTTATATACAAGGTCTATCACCATCTCGCCATCCACGTCTTCTTAAAGATTTTCTGTCTTTGATCTTCTGAAGTTTGAATATCATATGCCTATATGTAGATTTTGGGGGAAATCTTTTTGCTTGCTCTCTTTAATATCTGGGTCTGTGGTTTGGTGTCCATCATTAATTTTGGAAAATTTTTATTCATTATTATTCATTATTTCTTTAAATTTTTAATTTTACTTATTTTTATTGAAGTATAGCTAATTTAAATATTGTGTTAGTTTCAATACAAATGTACTACAAAGTGTTTCAAATAAACATATATATACACACATAAATATATACATACAAAAACACATATGTATATGCATACATATATTTTAAGATTCTTTTCCATTAAGATTAGTACAAGATTTTGAGTATAGTTCCCTATGCTATATAGTAGGTCTTTGTGGTTTATATATTTCATATATAGTAGTATGCATATATTAATCTCAAACTCAAATATTTATTTTGTTCCTTTCTCTTTTCTTCTTCTGATATTACATTAACACTTCTGTGATTATCTCAGGTTTCATATATTCTATAACATCTTTTTCATTTTATATTTTTTTGTGTGTTTCCGTCATGGAAGTCTCTATTGACATTTCTTTAAGCTCACTGACTCTCTGCCTGTGTTCAGCATATTAATGAGCCCATCAGAGGCATTCTTCATTTTGGTTCAGTTCAGTGGCTCAGTCGTGTCCAACTCTTTG
Source organism: Ovis canadensis (assembly GCF_042477335.2). Lineage (NCBI taxonomy): Eukaryota > Metazoa > Chordata > Mammalia > Artiodactyla > Bovidae > Ovis > Ovis canadensis. Next base: position 51,936,666 of record NC_091262.1, read on the forward strand.
CAACTGCATGAATTGCAGCACGCCAGGCCTTCCTGTCCATCACCAACTCCCGGAGTTCACCCAAACTCTTGTTCATCGAGTTGGTGAGTCCATCCAGGCATCTCATCCTCTGTCGTCCCCTTCTCCTCCTGCCCTCAATCCCTCCCAGCATCAGAGTCTTTTCCAATGAGTCAACTCTTCGCATGAGGTGGCCAAAGTACTGGAGTTTCAACTTCAACATCACTCCTTCCAAAGAACACCCAAGGCTGATCTCCTTTAGAATGGACTGGTTGGATCTCCTTGCAGTCCAAGGGACTCTCAAGAGTCTTCTCCAACACCACAGTTCAAAAGCATCAATTCTTCGGCACTCAGCCTTCTTCACAGTCCAATTTTCACATCCATACATGACTACTGGAAAAACTCATAGCCTTGACTAGACAGACCATTGATGGCAAAGTAATGTCTCTGCTTTTCAATATGCTATCGAGGTTGGTCATAACTTTTCTTCCAAGGAGTAAGCGTGTTTTAATTTCATGGCTGCAGTCACCATCTACAGTGATTTTGGAGCCCCAAAAAATAAAGTCAGCCACTGTTTCCACTGTTTCCCCATCTATTTCCCATGAAGTGATGGGACTGGATGCCACGATCCTAGTTTTGTGAATGTTGAGCTTTAAGCCGACTTTTTCACTCTCCTCTTTCACTTTCATCAAGAGGCTTTTTAGTTCCTCTTCACTTTCTGCCATAAAAGTGGTGTCATCTGCATATCTGAGGTTATTGATATTTCTCCCAGCAATCTTGATTCTAGCTTATGTTTCTTCCAGTCCAGCATTTCTCATGATGTACTCTGCATATAAGTTAAATAAGCAGGGTGACAATATACAGCCTTGATGTACTCCTTTTCCTATTTGGAACCAGTCTGTTGTTCCATGTCCAGTTCTAACTGTTGCTTCCTGACCTGCATACAGATTTCTCAAGAGGCAGGTCAGGTGGTCTGGTATTCCCATCTCTCTCAGAATTTTCCACAGTTTATTGTGGTCCACACAGTCAAAGGCTTTGCCATAGTCAATAAAGCAGAAATAGATGTTTTTCTGGAACTCTCTTGCTTTTTCCATGATCCAGCGGATTTTGACAATTTGATCTCTGGTTCCTCTGCCTTTTCTAAAACCAGCTTGAACATCTGGAAGTTCACGGTTCACGTATTGCTGAAGCCTGGCTTGGAGAATTTTAAGGCTTACTTTACTAGCATGTGAGATGAGTGCAATTGTGTGGTAGTTTGAGCATTCTTTGGCATTGCCTTTCTTTGGGTTGGAATGAAAACTGACCTTTTCCAGTCCTGTGGCCACTGCTGAGTTTTCCAAATTTGCTGGCATATTGAGTACAGCACTTTCACAGCATCATCTTCCAGAATTTGAAATAGCTCAACTGGAATTCCATCACCTCCACTAGCTTTGTTCGTAGTGATGCTTTCTAAGGCCCACTTGACTTCACGTTCCAGGATGTCTGGCTCTAGGTGAGTGATCACACCATCGTGATTATCTTGGTCGTGAAGATCTTTTTTGTACATTTCTTCTGTGTATTCTTGCCACCTCTTCTTAATATCTTCTGCTTCTGTTAGGTCCATACCATTTCTGTCCTTTATCGAGCCCATCTTTGGATGAAATGTTCCCTTGGTTTCTCTAATTTTCTTGAAGAGACCTCTAGTCTTTCCCATTCTGTTGTTTTCCTCTATTTCTTTGCCTTGATTGCTGAAGAAGGCTTTCTTATCTCTTCTTGCTATTCTTTGGAATTCTGCATTCAGATGCTTATATCTTTCCTTTTCTCCTTTGCCTAACAGTGTTTTAACTTCTAGCATTTCCTTTTCTTTCTGAAAATTTCCATCTATTTGCTTACAGTACTTGTATATTCTCACATGTTGTCTACTTTTCCTGTTAGAACCCTTAGCATAGTAATCGTAGTTGTTTTAAATTCATGATAGGATAATTTCAACATGTCTGTCATATCTAAATCTGATGCTGATGCATGTTCTGTCTCTTCAAATTGTGTTTTAGTGTGCTTTGCAAATTTTTGTTGAAAGTTGAAGTAGTACTAGAAAAAGGAACTGAGATAAACCTGCCTCAATGTGAGGGTTTATGTTTGTCTGGTTAGAGATTGTTGTTGTTCAGTCACTAAGTCATGTCTGATTCTTTGCAACCCCGTGAACTGCAGCATGCCAGGCTTCCCTGTCCTTCACTATCGCCCTGAGTTTGCTCAAACTCATATCCATTGAGTCAGTGATGCCATCCAATTATCTCATCCTCTACCAGCCTGTTCTCCTCTTGCCTTCAATCTTTCCCAGCATCAGGGTTTCTTCTAATGAGTCAGTTCTTTGCATGAGGTGGACAAAGTATTGGAGCTTCAGCACCAGTCCTTCCAATGAATATTCAGGCTAGAGTTTAGGCTGTTTGCTGTAGCTGCAGGTATTAGAAGTAAAGTTTCCTCTGATGTCCTCCCCCACCTCTTTTTTTTTTTTTTTTTTGGCCCCTCTGTTGTGTTTTCCTAGAGTCTTCTTGAATAAAGTTCAAGATATATATTTCTCTCAATTGCATCCACCCATTATTATACAGGAGCTCTACTGATGTGGTTGTAAAGTGGGTGTTTCTTTTCCCCCACTCAGAAGCCCGAGGTGGCTGGAGTTGGTGTTTTCCCTTTGCCAAGGTCAGTTAGGCTCTGGTAAAATAGTTTATTTTGAGGGCAGTCCTTGTTAAGAAGATTAGGATATTCTGGAATTGTTTTAAAATGGCTACTTTTCTCCTGCTGGAAGCATATGTTTATTTTTCTCTGATCATTACAATAAGAACCTGTAGGACCCCTGAAGGTAAAACTCATAAAAGTGCAGGACCTCCCTAAGACTGTACCCTGCCCCTGGAATTTTTGTGGAACTTGCCCACACTGAACCTCCAGCTCTTTAGTCAACCACAGTTACGTTTTTCTAAACCAGTACAGGTTCCTGTGGAGATTTCTGTTCTGCCAAGTTTTCAGTCTTTTTGTTTGCTTATCAGTCCAATTGTGTAGGAAGTGGTTTCCCTAGTGACCTTAATCTTCTGGTAGACTTAAGAAGAGTTGTTGATTTCACAGTCATGTTATTTCTTATGAGAATCAGTGGTGATTTTCCAGCTTCCTATATGCTTGGTCAGAAACTATATTTCTCTTGTAACTAGTGCCATGGTACCTTTTGAAGGACCATAAAGTCATAAAATGTGTGTCAAATAAAATAATCAATTCTCTGTGACCACTTATCACTAATGTCAAATTCCTTAAATATAGAGCAATTTCTTTTTGTATCTTCCATATGCCCAGCATCTAAAAGCATTTTCAGTGAATAATAATTTAACTTGCTTTAAAAGCATGGCTTTGTGGTCTGAACCAGCAGCCTTAGATAGTCTCAAACTTCTTATACTAAAGAAGAGAATGCACTGAAATAAACCGCTTCATTTTCATTTGCTTCACACCATACTTAGAGGAAAGATAGGCACCAGAGAATAATTACGACAGCCATGAAGATGATGAGACACTGAAGGGTGTCCTGATAAGCAGATAACTTTTCCCTTTTGAGATGTCTTTACTTAACATTTTGTATAGAGCTTTGCAAGAAATAATTCAAACTAAATTCATAAATACAAAGTAAAATAGGTGGAGATAAAGAGTTATTTTATCAGGAAACAGTTTAGATGGTTCTAGTTAGTTTGCAATCTTTCTTTTGCTGCCTAGTCTCATTCTATAAAGACTGGATTCCTAGGGTACAAAATGTCTCTCTTTATGCTTCCTCACCATTTAGCATCCTTATGAGGGGATTCACCGCAGAGTTCTTCAAAGGGGAGCAATTCAGCACCCCAGGGCCAGGCCAACAGCAGTGCTTCCCAAACCATCATCAGGCACTTTTAAGGATGAACAACAGCTCTCCAGGAGGTGTAGTGCAAATCCAGCCCTTTAAACTCATTTACTTTAATTGCGTAACATTTTAAATACTGCACGCCAGTGAGAGGCAGGTGGATCAGCAGGTGCAATGTGGCGATCTGCCAATAATGGCATCAGAAAAACAGTTCCTCACAGAGGCAAGAAGCAAAAGAGACTGGGTGAAGAACTCCTCTGAGCTTAATATCTATTTCATCCAGTAATTGCAGCAGAGGGGAGAATTTCCAAGCAATCTAAACCAAAGCTGTCTTATTCATTTTTAGCTGTGCCTTTTTTTTTTTTAACAGGGGAGGTCTCAGAAATAGAATTTTAGTCCAAATTCATCCAAGCCCTTTCTGGATTCATCCTTCTGAAATTCATTTATGAGTAAAGATGTTAAAAGAGAAATCATGAAAGCAGATGTTTTCTTTTTAAAGTTTTTTTTTCTTTCTTTCTTTTTTTTAAAAAAGGACAATCTGAAGCATATCATGCTAAGTTTTATATTGGGGGTATTATTTGACCCAAGTAAAATCTGAAGGCAAATTGTTAAAGGAATTCATGAGATTAATTTCTAAACTAATAATAAACTCTAAACTACATGAACTTTCTATTTTTCCTTTCATTGGCTCTCTTTATATACAAGGAAGAAAAACTGTGCAGATAATGTGTAAAAAGAGTATAAAATAGTTTTGAAACTATTAAAATTAGATATTCATGAAAATTTTCAAATTGATTAGAGTTCACAATTCTGTGTTCATTTATCTTTTTGTTTATAAAAACAGGAAATTCATGATGTTTTTTAAATCACAGACATTATTAAATAAGTTTTTAAATATTTCGACCAAATTGAGTTTTAAAGATAAAGTGAGGATTAGTGGAGAGAAGTGAATGCTTTGTTACCATCTATATTTCAGGCTTCCCTTTTGCCAAAGTGCAACTCTGTTGAAGTTTATACAGAAGTGGCAGTTAAAGTATAATCATATAAGATATCCTCAGCAGCAGCTCAAAACAATTCAGAGTAAGAGAAGGAAAACAGAGGTATAGAGTTACAACAATTTTAAGATCTATTTGCCAGGCCCTGTGGTTTATCTGTTTCATCTATGTATTCTGAAAGCAGATGCTATTCAATCTCCTTTTCCTTTGTGTTAACTGAGGCTAAGGCAGACAGCCATTGGGTGGTGTAGAACAATTTCCAATAAATTCATCTTTATGCCTCAGTGAGCTATTTGCTTGGCACACATGTTTTGAAAATATATCAATAATTTAGGGATTATGTGATAGGCAATGAGGGTTTTCCTTCATATTTATTGTAGTATCAAGACAATGGCAGTAATGAAACCCCTAAAAAGGAGGCCTGTAGAAAACTATAAATGGTAATATTCAGAGTCCTGCCTACATGTAAGTTACAAAGAGGGTATAGACAGCTATACCTTCCCTAATTTCTGTCTGTTACTTCTATAATATCACTTCATAAATCAAGAAATACCTTTCATTTAAATACCTCCGTCTCTAATACTGTACAAGCTTTTATTTTTCCCCTGATCACCATGCAGTCCATTATTTTCTATTAACTTACACTCACCCAATTCATAACTCACCCTTTCATATCATTAATCAGGGTATCCTTTCAATCATGGCAGTACACAGGGAAGAGTGCAGGAAAAACAGGGATGTAAGAACATATCTATTTCACACCAAAACAAAAGTGAGATCAGAAAATAAACTTGCATCATAAAAAACTTTACATGGCATAATGTCCTCTCAACCTGCTGATCCCCATAACCAGTAATTAGAATTGCAACTTACATCATTTTTCTAAAAAGACATCTCGAGTAGCTTACTCTTTTGCTTCTGATGTTGAAAACTGTTTCTGATGATATTTAAGTATCTGTCCTCTCTGCCCCAGCACTCATAGTACCCTGAATAATCTTATTGGCAGTAGTAGGAGGCCTGAAGCCAAGTCAGGCAGATGCAGGAAAGAACACTCCTGATTGCTGACGAGGCCTCCTGGAACCACAAATCTGTTATGTAGGGATTTGAGGCTTCTTATCAGATATCGGGTGAAAACAAATGACTGGCTTAAAGTTTGTGATGTTCTGTCATTCGAATAGTGAGAAGTTGGTTAAATGATTAGTCTGTGGATTAGCCAGACTGTAGCTGCCATCCCAACATCATGTTACAGAACCAAATAGGGTCTACTTACCCTCACTCAGTAAAGTCAATCTATTGACACTGGGGTGTGGTGAAAGAAAACACAGTGTCTACTGCAGGGCTTCAAGCAAGGAGTCCAGGGTAGCTAGAGCTTAAAAGACCTGAACTCCCTAAAGGCTTTTAGGGAAAAGTTTATAAAAACAGGATGAAGAAGGGGGATTGTGAAGTGTGTGATCAGCTCATGGACACTTTTCTGATTGGCTGGTGGTGAGGTAACTGAGAGTCAACATCATTAATCAGTCTGGGGTTCTATGTGTTTGTGGGTGGCATACAGTTAATTTCTTCCTTTTGTTGGGGGTTTCAGTCTCTACAAAATAACTCAGAGACATGGCTCCAAATTTTATCTATAGTCCTTGAGGAGGAACTCAAGGTCCTTGATTTTGTTTAATGGCTAAAGTATTATTATTTTGACTTTCTTGACTGTTTTCCTTTCTTTCTGGATATTTTCACTTCTCTGATTAAATTTATTACCTTTCTATAGACAATAGGCAGGTGGAGGACATGAGGCTGGAGGTAGTCCTGTTCTGGGAGGCCCTATAGGGTCTTACTCAGTTACATCAGACTGTTTAAAACTTATTTTATTCCTTTAAGAAGTTTGAAAAAAAAGAAAAAACAAAAGTAAAAATAATCAGACTACTTTTTCATTAATAGAGGTGCTGGATAAAAAAAGAAACTAAAACCAATATTGACATATAATATGGATTTGATATATCAGATTTTTAATTTCATTGAATGAAAGGGTTGTTGAAATATTCATGTGGTGGAAATCGCTAGTCACATTTCCTGGTAGGTAAGAGAAGTGGTATGGTATAATTTCTGTCTTTATTCTCTTGAACAACAGAATTTGTCTCAACACAGGCAATGCAGATGTAGTCAGAAAAGTTAGGTTGATCTTCAGTACAATGGCCAAAGTTACCAGGCCTAAAGCATGTATAAATCTAGGATTGTAGAAAGAAAGAGTATGATAGGAATGAGATAGAGAAAATGAGTTTTAAGAAATATAGGGAAACATTATTTTGTTTGCATTCAATTTATAATGAGTTATTGACTATGCCAAAGGCTTTGACTGTGTGGATCATAATAAACTGTGGAAAATTCTGAAAAAGATGGGAATACCAGACCACCTAACCTGCCTCTTAAGAAACCTGTATGCATGTCAGGAAGCAACAGTTAGAACTGGACATGGAACAACAGACTGGTTCCAAATAGGAAAAGGAGTACATCAACGCTGTATATCGTAACCCTGCTTATTTAACTTATACATCATGAGAAACGCTGGGCTGGAAGAAGCACAAGCTGGAATCAAGATTGTCGGGAGAAATATCAATAATCTCAGATATGCCGATGACACCACCCTTATGGCAGAAAGTGAAGAGGAACTAAAAAGCCTCTTGATGAAAGTGAAAGAGGAGAGTGAAAAGTTGGCTTAAAGCTCAACATTCAGAAAACGAAGATCATGGCATCTGGTCCCATCACTTCATGGGAAATAGATGGGGAAACAGTGGAAACAGTGGCTGACTTTATTTTGGGGGGCTCCAAAATCACTGTAGATGGTGATTGCAGCCATGAAATTAAAAGACGCTGGCTTCTTGGAAGAAAAGCTATTACCAACGTGTAGGGAACAAGGTATAAGGAAGGTTGAGAAGTGCTTGCAAACGAGACTCTCTACCAGGGCTGAACATTCTTGCAAATGAGATGTTCAGCTAAGAATCCTCTGTTTGTTCCCGTGGGAAAAGAACATTTCTTGCACACAAGGATGTTTCTCTGATTCCTCAAAAGGAACAGACCCAGGGACAAAACGGATTCTAAGTTGATAAGGAAGTTCCCCAAAACAAAGTCTTAGCAGCAGTAAATAAGTCAAGGTAAAGGTTATCTTGCCCTGTGCCTGCACACTGTATAGTCTCTGAATCATAGTGCTTGGCAACTTGCCGTATAGGTTGTTGTGCGAGGGATATAAAATAAAGCAGCTATAAGAAGCAAGAGTTAAAACATAAAGATTCAAACCACTCTGCAGTGTTGGTGTTTCATTCCATCGCCAGCACCAACGTAGACAACATAGTGAAAAGCAGAGACATTACTTTGCCAACAAAGATCCGTCTAGTCAAGGCTATGGTTTTTCCAGTGGTCATGTATGTGTTTGAGAATTGGACTGTGAAGAAAGCTGAGTGCCAAAGAATTGATGTTTTGGACTGTGGTGTTGGAGAAGACTGTTGAGAGTCATTTGGACTGCAAGGAGATCCAACCAATCCATCCTAAGGGAGATCAGTCCTGGGTGCTTATTGGAAGGACTGATGTTGAAGTTGAAACTCCAATACTTTGGCCACCTGATGTGAAGAGCTGACTCATTGGAAAAGACTCTGATGCTGGGAAAGATTGAAGGCAGGAGGAGAAGGGGATGATAGAGGATGAGATGGCTGGATGACATCACCGACTCAATGGACATGGGTTTGGGTGGACTTCAGGTGTTGGTGATGGACTCGGAGGCCTGGCATGCTGCAGTTCATGGGATTGCAGAGAGTTGGACAGGACTGAGCAACTGAACTGAACTAAGTCTTCATTACAAAAAAAAATCAATGATCATATGTTGAAGATTTTCAAAATGTGATTTCTGTGTTTTTGAGATATAATTAGCATACAACACTATTAGTTTCAGATGTCTAGCATAATGATTCAGTATGTGTATATGTTATGAAATGATCACTACAATAAGGCTGATTAACACTCACCACCATGGTTTCCTTCACTGTGCTGCTGCTGCTGCTAAGTTGCTTCAGTCGTTTCCGACTCTGTGTGACGCTATAGATGGCAGCCCACCAGGCTCCGCCGTCCCTGGGATTCTCCAGGCAAGAACACTGGAGTGGGTTGCCATTTCCTTCTCCGCCTTCACTATACAGTAGCTCTGTATTTTGATGTAGTCCCTTTTGCTTGTTTTTGCTTTTCTTGCCCTTGCTTTTGGTGTCATGTCCAAAACAACCATTACCAAGACCAATATGAAGGAGATTTGCCCCTATGATTTTTTTCTAGGAATTTTATGGTTTTACACTTCTTGTTCAAGTCTTTGACCTATTTGTGCTGATATCTGCATATGGTACAAGATAGTAATTCAGTTTCATCCTTTTGGAAATGGCTGTCCAGTTTCTCTGGCATCATTTATTGAGCAAATATCCTTTAATCAAATGTCTCTTTTTCATATGCAAAGAAAACTAATCTAGTATTTTTTTTTTCTATTTGATGGGTTTGCTTTGCTACTTAATAGTTTTTTTTTTATTTCTAATTGTTCTTTCATTTTTAGGATACATATAATCGAATACTGATTCACTGTATTTCTCAATGAGAAAAACAATGCAAATTTAATTTTTTAAAAATTTTTGCCAATTTAAATTTACTAGTATTTTATTTTTTCCAATTTAAATCAACTAGTATTTTATTTTTTAAAATATGTGAAAAATTTAAATTTACTAGTGTTATATTGAATTATTGCCAATTTAAGCTTTCCAGTATTTTACTTTTTAAAACGTGCATATTTTTATTTATGCATAGATATTATAAATTGTCTGTTAGTTCATTTGTGTATATTTTTTCTGTTTTGAGTATCAATTTGTTATTTGTGGAACTATTTAGCAGCATAATATTTCTTTTTTTATATTTTGGAACTCTTTACATATCTTGATCTTTGTCTATTATTCCTTAGATGTGTAAAACAATTGACAAATAATTAACAAGGCTGACTTGTTTTTCCATTAACTTATTATTAGGTTTAATTATTCATAAAATATGTTAAGGTAAGACAAGGCATCAGAAACCAAAAGAGAAATATCATTCTTGACTTTAAGGAATTACAGTTTGTGAAAAACATAAGATAAAATGCAATCTAATGTCCTTGATAGCATTTTTAAAAACTAATATGAAAGATAAAGAAGAGATGAGATGGACAACATTACAAACCATTGGCATGCCTCAAGGTTTCCTGCCTCTTGACATGGTGGAGTATAAAATACATGGAGAAGGAAATGGCAACCCCCTTCAGTATTCTTGCCTGGAAAATCCCATGGATGGTGGAACCTGGTAGGCTACAGTCCATGGGGTCACAAAGAGTCGGACACGAATATGTTAAGATAAGACAAGGCATCAGAAACCAAAAGAGAAATATCATTCTTGACTTTAAGGAACTAAAGTTTGTGAAAAACATAAGATCAAATGCAATCTAATGTCCTGGTTACTTTGATAGCATTTTTAAAAACTAATGTGAAAGATAAAGAGGAGATAAGATGGACAACATACAAATTATTGGGATGCCTTGAGGTTATCTGCCTCTTGACATGAGGGAGTATAGAATACATAGAACTATCTATATAGTTGACTTCCCTGGTAGCTCAGATGATAAAGAGTCTGCCTGAAATGCAGAAGACCTGGGTTTGATCCCAGGTCAGGAGGATTCCCCTGGAGAAGAAATTAGTAACCCATTCTAGTATTCTTGCCTGGAGAATCCATGGCCAGAGGACCCTGGCAGGCTACAGTCCATGGGGTCACAAAGAGTCAAACTGTGTAGTATTCTTAAAAGACACAGATGTGTATAACAGACTTTTGGACTCAGAGGGAGAGGGAGAGGGTGGGATGATTTGGGAGAATGGCATTCTAACATGTATACTATCATGTAAGAATTAAATCGCCAGTCTATGTCTGACGCAGGATACAGCATGCTTGGGGCTGGTGCATGGGGATGACCCAGAGAGTTGTTATGGGGAGGGAGGTGGGAGGGGGGTTCATGTTTGGGAACGCATGTAAGAATTAAAGATTTAAAAATAAAATAAAATTAAAAAAGGAAGTACTGATCCTTATTCTCACTATCCCCACAATGATAGGTTGAATGAAGGAACAATTTGAACAATAAAATAAGGAATCAGTCACCAAAATCCAGAATGCGAGACATTCTTGTGTTCAGATGATCTTAAAATTAGTTCTTAAAAATTATGGCATTAAAGGAAAGAAATATTGGGGGAAGGTGGTCAAAGTACAAACTTCCATTTGTAAGTAAGTACTAGGAATGTAATGTACAGTATGATGACTATAGAGAATACCACTGTGTGATATATAGGAAACATAAAGGAGTAGATCCTAAGATTTCTCATGACAAGAAAATAGGCTTTTATTTTCTTTTATTTTTATCATGTCTACATGAGATAATGGATGTTAGCCTAACCTACTGTAGTAATCCTTTCACAGTGTAGGTAAATCAAGTCACTATACTGTACACTTTAAGTTTCTACAGTGATTATAAAATAAGTAAAACTGGGAAAAAAAAAACCTCAATAAAGCTCAATAAAACTGGAAAAAGAAAAGCCCTAAAAAAAGATGGGATTGTTATGGAGCAAAGGACACAAAAAAAAGGTAAAGAAAATGCAGTATATATATACCTTGCTTGATCTTAATTTAAATAAATCAGTTATAAAGAGACATTTGTTAGGCAAGCTTGAAAATTTGAATATAGTCTGTAGTAGATGATTTTAATTAATTTTGGCAAATGTGATAGCATTAAGTTTATATTTTATGTGTCCTTAGAAGTATTTACCTAAAAATTAAATGTAAAAAAAAAAAGGTTGCTTTGGGTTTTCTTTAAAATAGCAAATTACAGCAATGATATAGAGATAAAATTGGCAAAATAAAATATTTATTGGGACTGTACAATGAGTACATCAGGATTCATTATACTGTGTTCTCATTTTTTTATACTTGAAATTTTACAAGATAAAATAAAATTTTAAAATACTAAAAGACCTGAGGCAAAGATAAATCTCTAATCTGAAATTATAAAGAAGAATTTCCTCATGGGGTTCAAAATATTGTTTATGTAAATGGACATTCTTTTGTAACCTGCTGCTAAGATGCAAGCTGTGCTATTTAGAATCAATGATTATGTGCCATCTGAAAATAATCTTTGAAAAGACACTATAAGGCATTATACAAACAACATTCAAAAGACCTTATTCAGGACTCTTGATTATAAAATGCAATTTTGTTAAATTATCACAAAGAGACAAAGGACATAACAATAGGAGAGCTGTTTTCTCCCCATTAGCATTAACATTTATTTTTTCTTATTTTTCAGAGAAAGGATATAAAAAGTGGTACCTAAATATTAGTATACCTTTCTGGGTAGCAGATAACTTCCATCTGAAAATGATTGCTCTTGTTGTTCAATCACTCAGTTGTGTCCAACTCTTCACAACACCATGGCCTGTAGCATGCCAGGCTTCCCTGTCCTTCACTGTCTCCTGGAGTTTGCTCAGACTTATGTTCATTGAGTCAATGATGCCATCCAATCATCTCATCTTCTCTTCCTCCTTCTCCCCCTGCCCTCAATCCTTCCTAGCATCAGGGTCTTTTCAAGCAATTGGGCTCTTTGCATCCCGTTGCCAAAGTATTGGAGCTTCAGTTTAATACTGGGCCTTCCAATGAATATTCAGGGTGATTTCCTTTCGAAATTACTGGTTTGGTCTCCTTGCTGTCCAAAGAACTCTTAAGAGTCTTCTCCAGCACCACAGTTCGAAAGCATCAATTCTTCAGCTCTCAGCCTGCTTTATGGTCCAACTCTTGCATCCATACATGACTACTGGAAAAACCACAGTTTTGACTATACTGACCTTTGCCGACAAAGTGATGTCTCTGCTTTTTAATATGCCAAGTTTGTCAAAGGTTTTCTTCCAAGAAGCAAGTGTCTCTTAATTTCCTAGCTGCAGTCACCATCTGCAGTGATTTTGGAGCCCAAGAAAATCTGTAGCTCTTTCCATTGCTTCCCCATCTCTTACCCATGAAGTGTTGGGACCTGATGCCATGATCGTGGTTTTTTGAATGTTGAGTTTTAAGCCAGCTTTTTCACTCTCTTCTTTCATTTTCATCAAGAAGCTCTTAGTTCCTCTTTGTTTCCATATTAGGTAAAATCTGCATATCTGAGGTTATTGATATTTCTCCCAGCAATCTTGATCCATGCTTGAGCTTCATCCAGCTTGGCATTTCACATGATGTACTCAGTGTATAAGTTAAATAAAGCAGAGTGACAATATACAGCCTTGACATACTACTTTTCCAATTGGGAACCATTTTGTTGTTCCATGCCTGTTTCTAACTGTTGCTTCTTGACCTGCTTACAGATTTCACAGGAGGCAGGTAAAGTGTTCTGGTATTCCCATCTCTTTAAAAATTTCCCACAGCTTGTTGTGATCCACACAGTCAAAGGTTTTTGTTCAGTGAATGAAGCAGATTTTTTTTTTCTGGAATCTCCATGCTTGCTTTTTCTATGAACCAGCAGATGTTAACAATTTGATCTCTGCCTTTTCTAAATCCAACTTGTGTATCTGGCAGTTCTCAGTTCATGTACAGTGGTAGCCTAGCTTGAAGGAGCTTGAGCACATATCCTTGCTAGCATGTGAGTTGAGTGTAGTTGTGCAGTAGTTGGAACATTCTTTGGCATTGCCCTTTCTGTGGGATTGGAATAAAAACTGACATTTTCTGAAAATGGTAAAGACAAAAAAGTAAAGCTTCAAATGTACAGACATACAGTCAATATTGAAAGTGAGATTGTTAGTCGCTCAATTGTGTCCAACTCTTCATGACTCCATGGACTGCAGCCTGCCAGGCTCCTCTCTCTGTCCATGGGATTCTCCAGGCAAGAATACTGGAGTGGGTTGCCATTTCCTCTTCCAGGGGATCTTCCGAACCCAGGGATCGAACCCAGGTCTCCTGCATTGCAGGCAGATTCTTTGCCATCACATATAAAAGAATAATTTGGGTTATCACATTCAGGAGAAAAGGCACATCCAGCTACTGTGCAAAAATAAACCACCTTCTGAAAAGCAACTGCTAATGTACATGTTTCTATGATTTTTTTTTTCCTGTATAATCAGTAAATTTATATTAACTTCTGCTACCACCAAGTGAAGAGATGGCTAGGAATCTTCTCCCTAATACAAGACAGAAAAGACTTCCTGCACCATGAATCTTCTCTTGGCTGTTGAGGGGCACTTTGGAAAGTGAAAAATTTTGAACATGGCCATCAATTTTGCCTGCCATTCATTTTTCATTGGAAAGTTGGCATTCCTGGGACAGCAAGGGGAGTCAAGAAAAAGGAGAAAAAAAATAGTCCAACTCATTAAAAGAAAAGATGAATGAGATGGATTGTTTAGATTGATGATGAAACACAATCTCTGACCCAATATACAGTTGACAAAAGTAAAATGTTTCTCCATTTTTTAAAAACAATTTCCACCAGAGCTGACTTTTCCATATGAAATTTCCCTAAATAGTTTCAGAAAATATTGTAAATTGACACATTCCTTTTTATAAAAGATCCAGCAAAGTCTTGCAATTACTAGGTAAGTTGTCCTACCATAGAATTATTTCAAAGAGTTTAATGAAAGACACTCTGGCAAGTAAATGGAATCTACTTATCTATCCCAAATCATCCACTGATAGAACCAGGGAGGCATCAGAGATACAAAGTTTAATAGGAGTGCAAATAGCAGGACATATCCCAGCTTCTGCTGCTGCTTCTGTCCCAGCTTCTGTCCTGCTCTTAGGACAATCTTTCAGGTTTTAATCCATGAAACACTAAATTCAGGGTAAATAAGTCAGACGTGACTGACCAACTATCACTTTATCTTTTTTTTTTTTTTTCAAAATAAAAAGGATGAGGCTTCCTTGTCTGAAACACTGTGAAACGTCAGTGAGTCTAGCCCCTCCCACAGAGCAGAGTACCTTCTGACACAGCCAGAGCTCATGAGTCCCCAGACTCATCAGTAGGACTCTGCATCCAATTACATAGTCCTCAGTCCTCGAACAAAGGCAGGGGTGGAGGGAGAGGCCACAGTGCACGGAGTGACCCCACAGGCAGCTACCCTCCTGCGCACAGCCTGCGGTTTTGCTTTGTGCCAACTTCACAGCAGGGCCCAGCAATTTTTCTCCTGAAAAAGAAAATCTACTCCGGAAAAGCATTAGGATGCAAAGTTGATTCTACAGACGATTCTTGGGAACACAGAAGAGAGTTTCTGCCATATACTAGAAAGCAGACAGCCTAGTAAAACATCTCACTGGAGGTTTACATTTTCCCCCACATTATTCTTTTATGAGTAGTCACTAGCCTGCTCTCTTTCCTTCCTGAATATTCCCCATAAAACAACATCCTTAGCCTTCCTTTTACTAACTAGACCTATTGGAGGACTTACAGGCCCTGAAGGCCCAATTCAGAACTGGTTTATCAAATCACTCCTCTAATGAACTCCTCTAACTGCCTAGAGGGAATCTGCTGCAAAGAAAATTCAGTTTTGTTTGTCATTATCTTTGCATCCTGGAATGTGAAATAAGCAGTTGTTAGGACAGAGGCTGGAAGGGCCCTCAGTGAAGTGTATACATGTGCAGGTGAGCGTTCATGTACCGCATAAAGCCACTGCAGAACCACAGATATCCTGTGTTACTTAGAAATAAACTTCCCTCATAGCAAGAAGGCCAAGCCGTGGGAGCTAGCTGAAGTTATCTTTAGGGCAAAGCTGACTTCCTCAGAAGGCTGCTTCTTGAAGGTTCAGGGCCCTTCACTTGCAGAGGGGTGTGGTTTGGTTAGCAGTGTTTCTCAGCTTTCAATGTGCACGTGCATCACCTGGGAATGTTGTCAAAATTCTGAGTTACCAGGTCTGAGTGGTGGCCAGTTTTGCTCTCCATTTTGAACAAAATTGTCCATGGGTTGCAATTTGAGTAGCAAGGAGAGTATTCTAATGGGTTGGGGATTCTGGTGGTGGTATAAAAAATAGGAGAGGGAAGGGATAGCAACTGGCAATCACAAGGCATTTCTATGTAAAATTTCTGGTAAGTTAACTAAAGAGAGAGATACCGAGCTTTCCAAGGTACCAATACTTGTTTTGACTTCATTTACTCAATCTAAATCCTCTATACCCATTTTGCAACTCATTTTGTATCTACAATTTTGTATTCTTTTTCTTGAAAACTCCTAAAATTGTAAAAGCTTCAGACTACATAAAACCTGGATCTGTTATTATTTGTGAAAAAAGTGTGAAAGTGTTAGTTATTCAGTCATGTCCAACTCTCTGTGTCCCCGTGGACATGTTTCTCTGTCCATGGGATTCTCCAGGCAAAAATACTGGAATGGGTTGCCATTCCTTTCTCCATGGGATCTTCCTCACCCAGGGATGGAACCCAGGTCATCTTCCCAACTCAGGGATGGAACCCAGGTCTCCTGCATTGCAGGCAGATTCTTTACTGTTTGAGCCACCAGGGAAGACCTAGGGAGCCAGAAATTTGGTTTAAGATAGTGTACATCAACTTAGCTTCATGGTTCATGTCTGAGAGGAGGGCTTTATCAGTAGGAAATAAGGCAGTGAGGAGAAAAAAAAAAGTCTTATGCAAAAAAGATAAGGGCCAGAAATTTCTTTTCAGTCAAGGCTAAGAATAATGAAGAAAATAAAAGTAACTCTTGGCTTTACTGAAAAAAAAAAATCTCTACAACAATAGTGTTTTTCTAAAGTATGGAGGAAGTGATGAATTTATTATTATTTGAATCAGAATTAAAATTTTAAAAATATTTGTTTAGCAATATAGCAATGAAGCTGTGAAATCTTGAGAAAAAAGAAAAGAGATTAAATAATTGTGGGGCAAGTGTGAGAACTCAAAACCACAGAGGTTTGGATATATTCTATTCAGGGAAAAGAAGAAAAAAGTCTGCATTCAAAAAAAATAGGAAAAAACTAAAATAAAAGGGTGCGTGGAATAAAATATAGATAATTTAAAGTCAGATTTTATATCAAAGTATGTAAATATAACCCAAGAATATAAACTTTAAAACCTGGCCTGAGCAGCATCAGGGCAGAAGAGAGGTTACTTTTGCTGTAGTATGTTACTTACATGAAAGACACTGATGGAAATTCTTGGTGAACTGGCAGGAAATACGTTCCTGGGAAAAATATCAGTATACCAGTGTTAATCTATGTAATCTTAAATAGACAAACATAGAAATCTTCAATAGACAAAGGGAACTAGAAACTGAAAATAATATAATTATAGAAGAGAATTGCATTTTTAGTTAAGTCATATAACTTGAATCATTTTCAAGAATCAAGCTTTGTTGAACACACACATGTTCTTAGATTAAAATACCAATACAAAAAGAATACATGAAATCTACATGTTGTATCAACAGATTATTAAAAATACATAAATAACCTCAAATTAGAAAACACTTTTCTGAAACATAGGCATCAAATAGGCAATGAAAGATATTTTGGAAAACTAAGTATGTAAAAATTGAACAACTAAAGCTGTATTTAGAAGTAAAATCACAGAATTTCATGTTTCAGTTATTTAAACAAAAGGAAAATACTTTCAGCTGTAGTAAATAGAGAAAGATATAAGAAAATATACAGTGATGAGTAAGAAAAATTACAACACAGAAGAAAATAGAGGGAAAATACTAGAATTGATAAGACTAAGAACCATGCTACTTAAATCTAAAACAAAATCCCAGTAAATGTAAATTTAATTAACAGAACACAAAAATAAAAATTAGGAATGGAAAATATTGTCTAATTTTAGTAGAAAGAGAGTGAAACCCATCTCCAAATTCTGTAGAGGGACATAAATAAACGTAACTGCTTATACTGGAATATAAAACAAGATTTTGAAAAGAAGGGATGAAGCCGAGCCTCAGTACAAACTAAAACAAGGGCCTTCAGGCAGTAAGCTTCTCCCTAGGGATTGAGTACTTACAGGTTTTATTGTAAGAGAATGTAGCTTTTTACCAGAGCTGATTTTTTTGACAGTGTAACTCCCATAAAATCTCTGCCAGTTGTCTATGATGTTTATTTCTGAGAATTTTGTATAAATAGCAAAACTAGAAATCTTCTGGAATCATGGACTTTTAGAAAACACATTTTCTGAGGCTTTACCCACCCAGTTTAAGTTTCCAGTATTTGCCCTCTCTGGGCATAATTGGAAATCCATATCTGGGGAACTCCAGCTTTTTCAAATTCATATACTCTGTGATGTTAACTCAGACCTAGTGTGGATGCTTTAGGTTTGATTTTACTTTCTGAAGGGATACATCATTCCAAGCGAATGGGAACAGCAGGAGTTGATGTGTGGGGCTGTCAGATTTCACTGAAATTTTTAACTTTTCTAGCCCCACTCAAATGGCCATGGGCCCATCATTTTGTTATTAGCCTGCTAATTGGAGGCTGCAAGGAAATTTGGCTTCATATATGATAATCCGCTTCTCACCAGTTGGTTTCAAATCCTATACTGCAAGACAAAACATGTCTTTTAACAAAGTTAAAAATTACACAGCTATTTTCTCCCTGTTCTTGCACGTAAGTCCCTGTGGGTTAGAGCTTGTCAATCTTGTACTTCAGCTGAGGCCATAAGAAATAGTCAATGGACTTTAGTATCTTGCACCTTTCAACAATATACAAGAGTGTTCAGACCCATGGCACACCTAGAAGTTTATGCTTGTCAACTGTCCAACCTAGGATTAGGGAAATACTCTCTATACCCATCACACTCAGGGAGGGAACAACAACAACAAAAAAAAACAGATGATTTGAAATTTAGTAGTAGGATGGCAGACTTAAATCATATTAAATGCGAATGGATAAGAAAGCTGTGGTACATATACACAATGGAGTATTACTCAGCCATTAAAAAGAATTCATTTGAATCAGTTCTGATGAGATGGATGAAACTGGAGCTGATTATACAGAGTGAAGTAAGCCAGAAAGAAAAACACCAATAGAGTATACTAACACATATATATGGAATTTAGAAAGATGGCAATGATGACCCTGTATGCAAGACAGGAAAAAAGACACAGCTGTGTATAATGGACTTTTGGACTCAGAGGGAGAGGGAGAGGGTGGGATGATTTGGGAGAATGGCATTCTAACATGTATACTATCATGTAAGAATTGAATTGCCAGTCTATGTCTGACGCAGGATACAGCATGTTTGGGGCTGGTGCATGGGGATGACCCACAGAGATGTTATGGGGAGGGAGGTGGGAGGGGGGTTCATGTTTGGGAACACATGTAAGAATTAAAGATTTTAAAATTAAAAATAAAATTAAATTAAATTAAATTAAAAATAAATAAATAAAGAAATAAATGCGACCTCCGCTTCTGGGCAACATGACACAATAGGACCTGGAATTTTCCCTCCCCCTGAAACAACTAAAAATAGAGAAAAATGACTTTCAGACATTGGGCATCAGGCAGTGAAGAAGAGTGATTCCTGAGACAGGGAAGCAAAATGAGCCTTACAATTGCTCCAGTTTCCTTTCTGGAGAGACTGTGTAGGCCACAGAGAAATGAGTAGGAACCCAAGCAGAACCAGGAGGTCTCCCGCAATGGAAGAGAAACTTGAAAGTCTGGAAAGGCCAATGTGCCTAGGAATCACAGGCCAAAGAGTTACATGGAGGTTCTGTGCATTTACTCCTGTTGAATTATGCCTGAATTGTATGTGAATGCACATGTGAGTGTGTGTGTGTGTTTTAAGTAAAATATCATCTGTCTAAATCTAAAAGCCAAGGAGAAAGCTATGAAGTCTGACACTGTATGATTGGGAATGTGTTTATAGCAAGTAACTTTAAAAATCTTTTTTACAGAAAGAGGCTCATTTTTCTCACATCTGTTGGTTTACCTGTTCATGTATGTCATGGGCTATTTCTATGTTTTTTACTTTGCCATTCTTAATATTTGGCTTTTTCCCTTTTTAAAATGCTTCATAGTTTCACAGATGGTCACTGTAACTCCACCTACCATTTCCACATTCAAGGGAAGACGAAGGGAGTGACAACACTTTTTTAATCTGGAAAATAAAAATTTTATTGTTTCTTAAACACTTAAATGACACCTTAAGAACCCACATCCAGAGATAGCATATGTTACACTGGCAATTTTAGTTTTACTTTATATGTACATATAGTATAGAAAAATGTTGCAAAACTTCCTAGCTACACGACAAACTGTTAAAGGGAATAGCTTTTCCAACAAGGAGGAACTGTGTTGGAAAGAGTTGTGGATTATCCAAGCCATGATATCTTAGCAGCTGAGGCTTGATAAGAGGGATTGTATTTCTTATAAAGAACCTAAGTCTTTATACTTAAGAGAAATAAAGATGTATTTAGAACCTTTAGATGTGAGAATTACAAATTAAGGCATGTTTTCAGAGAGGTTACTAAATGAGTTCAGAGGACAAAGGTTGCTTAGGGTGAATGAGCAAGGTAGTAGAGATGGATATAAGTTGATAAGTAGAGAGGTAATTAGGAAGTGGTGTCACCAAGGTACAAAGACTGGGAATCAGATTTTAAAGAGACAAGGTAAGCGGTTTTCAGGTCTTTCGTTTTAATACTTGAGTGTTCTGGATTCAAAATAAGGCCTGAAGTAAGGTAGAAAATAAGTCTGAGGGGTAGAGAATATAGATTTCTTTTGAGAAATTGAGTGTCTAAAAGAAGTTCATCTTGAGATGACAATTAGAAAGCTATTTGTAATTGAAATTCAAAGGAGAGCATGAAATATTTGTATTTATAAATGTGCCATACAGCATTGTATGCCATGCATAAGAGAACCTCAGAAAGAATCTTAAAAAACTCCAATGATGACAAATAATTTTTTAGTGAACAAGTCAACCAGAAAAATTGAAAGAGGGCATGAAGAGCAGAGGAAAACCAGGAGAGTGAGTTCCATAGAAACAAAAGAAAGTTGAGAAGGAAGTGATCAGCATGCCAAAGGGTACTCAGATATAAAGAAACTAATAGAAAATCACAGACAGAACTGCACCTTGAATTTTAGCAAAAGAGATTTCAGTTGAACAGTGATGAGGAGTGCAGGGGGGAGTAAGTGAATGGAGAAGGCATATTTTTGATACATTTCACCTATCAAATTACATGTTATTGCAAAAGCAAGAAAATAGCAGAAGGAAAGGGTGTGGGCTTGAAGGAAAAGTATGTTTGTACTTTTTATGAGTTGAGAGGTTGAGAGAATTAAATACGTATAAATGCTGAAGATGGGCAGTTAGTCGGTGGAAGGAGAGTTGCAAGAAAAAGATACAGGATAGGATGAGGGTAGAGACAGGCTGCTTTGCACATATGGACATGGAATTATGAGTTTCCCCTTTGTTCTGGCTTGTTTACTTTCTAAAGCAGAAGCAATGTCTTCTTCTGAATAGAAGGGAAGGTAGAGGGTGAAGAAAGTAGAAGAGGTTTAAAATAGGCATTATGAAGAATGAGGAAAAACACCTGACTAGGAGAAATAGAATGGCTGCCAGAAAGTTTGAAAATCTGTTCAATATTAAGCCATAAATGCACACTGGCAGCTGGGTTTAACTACCCAGGTGCAAGCTTAGAGAAAACAGATAATTGGATTCATCCAGCTCTACAGTTTTGCCAGGCAGGTGTGTTGAAAGGACAAAAGCACAACAGACATTATAAATTTTGCAGATTGTGGTTGAAATGATGAAGCATAGAATCTCAATATATATCTGCAGGAATTGTTCCATGATAATGATGATTTTTATCTTCATAATTTTCAAAGTTCCTAAATTTTCTGCATGTGTAATTTATTTCTTTTAAATGCAGCTAGTCAATTAGTTAACTTTCAGTAGTTTAAAGGTTTAAAGTAGCTCAGATTCATAGATGTCACATATTAAACATTACAATTAGACAGTATAGAGCACTGTAGATTCCTGAATATCATCAATAGTTCAATGCCATGTCCCCCACAGGGCTTCCTCAGATGGTAAAGAATCTGCTTGCAATGCAGGAGACCTGGGTTCCATCCCTGGGTCAAGTCCCTCACACTCACATGCAGCAAAGAAGCTCTCTTCCCTCCCTCAGGGGTAGTATGTGAAGCTAGATAGAGCTGCACTGTCTGTACTGGTTGGGTCATATACCTGCAAACTGTCCAGATCATAATTTTTATGTGCAGCTCACCATCTGTTTTTACACTCTCCTTGTGGTAGCTTCAAGAGTCTGTATAGCTCATCCTTCTTTCTATAGCATTTATCAGCCAGAAAAACAGTCTTATTGCTACTGGGTTATCATCTACCCCTCTCAATGCTGTCTGTGTTCTTGGGTTAGGTGTATTGAGGTATGTTTTACTTCTACCTTCTTGGTGTGCAATAGTGATTGCTGCCACTATAAGCTAAAAGATCCTGATTTCTTCAAAGGTATTGGAAATCCCATTTATTTAACAGTGGTCAACATCTTGTTTTTTTTTTTTTTTTTAATCTATGTCTTCCTGTTTGCTACTCAGAAAAATGATCACTTTCCTGTGAATTAGAACTCTAAGATCTTCTCTGACCATTTCCAGATTCCTGATTTTTCTCCGTGAATTCTTATATAATATTCTTATTTTGTGAAATTATGTTTTCATAATTTAAAAATTTTGCTGATACCTTATTCATTAATATTTGAACAATTTATTTCAAAAGTGATGACTTGTGTCAGTAATACTGAGAAGATACTGGAGTGGGTAGCCTTTCCGATCTCCAGGGGATCTTCCCATCCCAGGGATCCAACCCTGGTCTTCCACCTTGCAGGCAAATTCTTTACCAGCTGAGCCATAAGGGAAGCCCAAAATTACTGGAATGGGTAGCCTATCCCTTCTCCAGAGGATCTTCCCAACTCAGGAGTTGAACCAGGGTTTCCTACATTGCAGGTGGATTCTTTACCAACTGCACTATCAGGGAAGCAGAAATCTACATTTAACGAATGCCTTAGTCAATATCCTTCCAGACATCCAATGCAGATCTTGACAAATGTATGAGATCAAGAATAATTTTATTACCTCCTTCAATTGTTTACCTGGAAACATTGAACATCTTTTTGTATTTATTTTTTTGAGAGGAAGATGATTGCTGGAGAGTTTTCAAAATTAAGAATGTTTTATTTTCCAGGTGGCATGCAAGGCCTTTGGCCTTGGTTCAGTTCAGTCCAGTCACTCAGTCATGTCCAGCTCTTTGCGACCCCATGGACTGCAGCATGCCAGGCCTCCTTGTCCATCACCAACTCCTGGAGTTTTGTCAAACTCATGTCCATTGAATCAGTGATGCCATCCAACCATCTCATCTTCCATAGTCCCCTTCTTCTCCTGCCTTCAATCTTTCCCAGGATCAGGGCCTTTTCAAAAAGTTAGTTCTTCACATCAGGTGGGCAGAGAATTGGAGTTTCAGCTTCAGCATCAGTCCTTCCAATGAGTATTCAGGACTGATTTCCTTTAGGATGGACTGGTTGGATCTCCTTGCTGTCCAAGGGACTCTCAAGAGTCTTCTCCAACACCACAGTTCAAAAGCATCAATTCGTTGGTGCTCAGCTTTCTTTATAGTCAAACTCTCATATCCATACTTGATTACTGGAAAAACCATAGCTTTGAATAGATGGACCTTTGTTGGCAAAGTAATGTCTCTGCTTTTTAATAAGCTGTTTAGGTTGGTCATAACTTTTCTTCCAAGGAGTAAGTATCTTTTAATTTCATGACTGCAGTCACCATCTTCAGTGATTTTGGAGCCCCCCAAAATAAAGCCTGTCACTATTTCCATTGTTTCCCCATCTATCTGCATGAAGTGATGGGACCAGATGCCATGATCTTCGTTTTCTGAATGTTGAGCTTTAAGCCAACTTTTTCATTCTCCTCTTTCACTTTCATCAAGAGGCTCTTTAGTTCTTCTTTGCTTTCTGCCATAAGTGTGGTGTCATCTGCATATCTGAGATTATTGATATTTCTCCCAGCATTCTTGATTCTAGCTTCTGCTTCATTCAGTCCAGCATTTCTCATGATATACTCTGCATATAAGTTAAATAAACAGGGTGACAATATACAGCCTTGGCATACTCCTTTCCTGATTTGGAAGCAGTATGTTGTTCCATGTCCAGTTCTAACTGTTACCTCTTGACCTGTATACAGATTTCTCAGGAGGCTGGTCAGATGGTCTGGTATTCGCATCTCTTTCAGAATTTTCCACAGTTGGTTATGATCCACACAGTCAAAGGCTTTGCCATAGTCAATAAAGCAGAAATAGATGTTTTTCTGGAACCCTCTTGCATTTTCTGTGATTGGGCAGATATTGGCAATTTGATCTCTTGTTTCTCTGCTTTTTCTAAATCCAGCTTGGACATTTGGAAGTCCACAGTTCATGTACTATTGAAGCCTGGCTTGGAGAATTTTGAGCATTTCCTAGTTTGTGAGATGAGTGCAATTGTACGGTAGTTTGAGCTTTCTTGGGTATTGCCTTTCTTTGGTCAAGGAATCCCTTTTAAAATTTCTCAACTCAGTTAAAGCCATCTATTATTCCTGAGAAGTTGCCCATTGGTACAGAAGTTGAAAGTATGTTATGGGAATGCCCAATAATCTTTTAGACATAAATTCCTGTTAAGATTCAGATTTGATTATCGAGATTATAGAAGTAGAAAAAAAGAATGGAGCAATTCAAATGTAAATTATGTTGTTCATGTAAGTGGGAAGAGACATAAAAAGGGAAATGAAATGCACTTTTAAATGTATTTTTGTTATGCTAACATTTCAAAATAATCATGAATGTAATTCTTATATATGCTGTTTGTCAGAAGCATTTTGTGATTTAGAACATAATTTTCATGGTTGCAAAGTATCCTGTTTTATGCATAGGATATATATGTATATATAGTTGGACATTTATATTTTTCTAATTAATTTTGCTGTAATGAGAAACATGATAAACTTATTTACAGTTTATTACTTGCACGGTCCTCAGTTAATTTCATTAGGATGAATTTCTAAACATAGAATTGCAAGGTCAAAAGGCATCACATAAGAAATTTGACTTATCATGCCAATTGACCTCTGGGAAACTTCTAAATTTTATTACCCTAAGCAAGACATGATTTTAATGGAAAATTAATGGGTAATATATTTCTTTTGACTAAGCATGATAATAATCACTGCTAGAGAAATGAAGGGTAACTAAAGTCATGCAGAATGAATCTAATCTGTTTCTACAATTACCCTTCTCCGTCTAGGGTATTCTCTTCTTTTTTAAAGCCCCATGAAGGGGAGGTGTCATCTTCTTTGTTATTGATGAGGTATCATTCATGACCTAAGGAAATCTATCTATCCATCCATTCATGTATAGTGAGAAAGGGTTCTGTTCTTCAAAGACCATATGCTTTTGTTACAGTTTTGGTGAATGTTTCCTTCCTGATATAGAATTTATATATACATAATGTGTACATAATGTATACACACAGATGTATGTATATGCATATGTATGCATACTCACACAAACCATATTTGGCCCTTATGTAAGCAGATTTAGGTTTGAAGGAATTTTAGGAAACTATGTTAAGTGTTTTTAAGAGGCAATAGATAATCATGTTCACAACAGCACTCATCTGAACAGAGTTAGAAAACACAGAAAAAAAGTCTTGGAGGTTGTGTGGCACAGGCATCATTCGGATCATTACTACTCTGTGTTGAAATCAGAATTAAATGTCTACCAGGAAATATCTGAACAGCATGTTTTTTATTATACCTATGTACAAACTAGACAACTTTATAGATCAAATGAATTTGAATTTCTAACCTGTGAGTTATTTCAACCATATAAATTAAGTCAGCATTCTGTTTTTAAGATCTCCTAAAGTAAGTTTTCTAGATTTTTCTTTTTCTCAGAAGTTCATTAGAAAGTTTTCCCCTATAATTAATGTAAATTCTTTGTCCCTTGGAACCTCTTAAATGTCTTTGCAGTGTATTTTGTCCCTGCATTCCAATTGTGTACTCTCTGCTCATAGGATTATCCTTCAATTAAAGTATTCCATTTACAAAAGCTGTCTTAAAATGCACTGTGTGTATGTGCTCTGTTGCTTCAGTTGTGTCCCACCCTTTGCAACCCTATGTGCTGTAGCCCACCAGGCTCTTCTGTCCATGGGATTCTCCAGGCAAGAATACTGGAGTGGGTTGCCATGCCCTTCTCCAGGGGATCTTCCCAACCCAGGGATCGAACCCATGGCTCTTATATCTCCTGCATTGACAGGTGGGTTCTTTAGGACTAGCACCACCTGGGAATCCCTTAAAATGCACAAATCTAAATAGCTTTTTTTTCTTTTTCCTCTCCATGAGGAAAAATGTGAGTTAAAATATTATCTTTTGTTTCTTTATGACCAAAGTTTTTTTTAATATAAATTTATTTATTTTAATTGGAGGCTAATTACTTTACAATATTGTATTGGTTTTGCCACACATCAACATGAATCTGCCACAGGTATACATATGTTCCCCATCCTGAAGCCCCTTCCCTCCTCCCTTCCCATACCATCCCTCTGAGTCGTTTCAGTGCACCAGCCCCAAGGATCCAGTATCATGCATTGAACCTGGACTGGAGATTCGTTTCATATATGATCTTATACATGTTTCAGTGCCATTGTCCCAAATCATCCCACCTTCTCCCTCTCCCACAGAGTCCAAAAGACCGTTCTATACATCTGTGTCTCTTTTGCTTAAACACCTCTTTTAAATGAAATTTCACTTATCCTTATTTTCAACTTCCTCTACAAATCTAAGTGGTTGTTTGAGTTTGAATAATTTTTTTGACTGTTTCAATTGTGATCCAAAAGCTAATGGATATGAGATATGCTTGCCTTGGTGAATAAATACTACATTAAGAAATATTTTGTATGCAGAAAAGAAATACTAATCTATGATAAAACATGCCATATTGGATTAAAACAATACAGGAGCACATGAGTCAGACTGTGTTCAAGAGAAATGCCTCAGTTAGATGTTTATTTTAAATTAACATTTAGATATATTTACTTTAATATTTATATTTTTGTATCCTGTTTTTATTAAACAGGCTGAATAAAACATGCTTTTACAGTTACAAACCATTGTGATGGGTTATTTGGAGCCTAAAATAACACATTTAATTTAGCCTCCTTGGGCTTTCCTGGTGGCTCAGATGGTAAAACATCTGCCTGCAATGCAGGAGACCTGAGTTCGATCCCTGGGTTGGGAAGATCCCCTGGAGAAGGAAAAGGCAACCCACTCCAGTATTCATGCCTGGAAAATCCCATGGTCAGAGGAGCCTGATAGGTTATAGTCCATGGGGTTGCAAAGAGTTGGACATGACTGAGACTTCACTTTCTTTTCTTTCTATGGAGATCTTAAAATAGTTTTAGACACTGTTAATATCTCTACATTAAAAAAAAACTGTTTACTTTCAAATGATTCATCTGGGCATCAAAATTCACAAACAATGAGAAATTTTTTAAAAGTTTTAGCTGGCAATTTTCTCATATTACTTTCCCAGAAAGCTGCAGAATATCTAACAGTAAAGAAGGATTGGATTACCGTTGCTTAAAAATATTATTTTTATATTAAAGGGCTCATTTGCTCAAAATGAAGAAACAAAACAGAGATACAGCTTTTAATGGTTTGCTGCTGCTGCTGCTGCTGCTGCTAAGTCACTTCAGTCGTGTCTGATTCTGTGTGACCCCATAGATGGCAGCCCACCAGGCTCCGCCATCCCTGAGATTCTCCAAGCAATAACACTGGAGTGGGTTGCCATTTCCTTCTCCAGTGCATGAAAGTGAAAAGTGAAAGTGAAGCCACTCAGTCGTGTCTGACCCTCAGCGACCCCATGGACTGCAGCCTGCCAGGCTCCTCTGTCCATAGGATTTTCCAGGCAAGAGTACTGGAGTGGGGTGCCATTGCCTTCTCCATTTAATGGTTTAAGGACTAGTTATTAATATCATTCTCTTCCTATCATTTATTTATCTTTTGCTTTATACTTGATTAGAGGAGGAAATGGGAAACTTTTAAAAATCTTTCAAAATTAAGGTTTTCCTGTTTTGTCATTCTTGATATAATAATTGATACAATTAAAACTCTATAAAAGATTAGGATTTAACTTTGGGGTCATTTTTCCTGCTTTAACTTTTCCTCATTACCATGGATGATTGAGAATTAATCATATATCTCTCCCCTAAGATACTTACATAAAATTGTGACCCAATTTATATAGTGTCACTTTGTATGTACTATTTGTATTCTATATCACTGTGTGATGATACCTGATGTCATCTGTTTCTATTATTTTTATTCTTTCTAAATCTTCCCTTACTATATAGTAGGCACATATCTTTCCATAGGCAAAACTAGTGTGTCTGTCTAGTGAATGTGTCTTTTGAAAAATGTCAAACCTTTGACAGAGTGGAAAATGTTTAATGCTTTTATCCTATGCTGTCAAAATGTTGATATTTGACACTGTGGGAAAACGTTTAACGTTATTCCTGGAAGGCTTTGTAATTCTTGTCTATGCAAACTCTTCATTTGTTTTTCTACAGTCCAGCTTTTACCACACAAAAATTTAATCCTCAAGTAGTAGCCTTTAGCAGATATTGCCATGTGCCACTCATTGTGCAGTGCCATGCTTATAGCCAGCCTGTCTTTCAGTAGGATAATATGATGCAAAAATTGTTCAACTTATGGCATTTTCTGCTTGGCAGTGGATAGAATTGTATCATAAGTATTGATAGAGCAAAACTATGGGATTGCCCTTTTGCAATTGTATAAAAGCATCATTTCCAGCATTGTTTTTGTGCATAGACTAAGAGAGATGTTCAAAAGCAAAGTTGTCCCAAGGAAAAATATCTAGAGTACTAGAGCAACATATCTCAGAATATAAAGGTGAATGTGTGTAGCTAAAGAGATTGGTGAAGACAGATATTAATTGTTATGAGTCATTTGTGAATTGAGGTAGAATAGAAGGCGATAGCACCCCACTCCAGTACTCTTGCCTGGAAAATCCCATGGATGGAGGAGCCTGGTGGTCTGCAGTCCATGGGGTCACGAAGAGTCAGACACGACTGAGCAATTTTACTTTCACCTCTCACTTTCATGCATTGGAGAAGGAAATGGCAACACACTCCAGTGTTCTTGCCTGGAGAATCCCAGGGTCTGGGGAGGGCTGGTGGGCTGCTGTCTATGGGATTGCACAGAGTCAGACACGACTGAAGCGACTTAGCAGCAGCAGCATAAACATTCCACAATTTTAAAGAAATAGAAGAAGTTTAAATAGATAATCATAAAGATATAAACGTTTGCAACAAATGGTGATAAAGTAGATAATTAGTGATATTTGTAATTCTGCATGGTATAGCAGTATGCAATGATTTTATGCTTGTTTTTGACATTGTTTGTTATTGTTTTGCTGAGTTTCTTGTTCTAATAGTTGACAGAGTATTTGCCTAAGGAGTTTTATATCTTTAGATTCTGATAACACCAAAATATTAACATTTATATCAAGATATAATTGATTTAACATTATGTTTAGTAATGTAAGAACCACCTTAAAAAATTAAAGATGTTGGTGAATGATAGAGAGGATAAAGTTCAGGAGTTGAGCATAGATAGCAGCAAAGTGCAATGATTTGAAGTGATATATATTTCCACTTCAGTTGTAATGGAATTCCAATACCCATGCAAAATATATCCAGGTGCATATATAGAGATATTTCTGGTTTAATCTTTAATTCAGTGACTAAAGAAATGTAAATTTCTCATTTATGAGCTCTTAAATGATTTTGTGAACAAGGATGTATTTTAGAAAAATTCTTGTGACCATGTAATGTTCTTTAGGCTGTGGTACTCCTACTTATTAATAACACTTTCAATTTCCTGAGATGAGCATCTGGGAGTGTGTAACACAGAGGAAGAACTGAAGATTTCTAGGCTTGATGATAACATACATCCTGTTCTGTTAATCGTAATAATATCGAAAGTAACATTGTGAGATAGTGTCATGGACCTTAGGGCCTGGTCCTAGTCATGAAAATATTTAAAATTGTGTGACATCTTCTGTAGTTCAAGGATAACATTATGGTTTTGACATGTGAACCATAATGGACAAAAGATGTTTTTATATCATCTGTAAGTGATTTATAAATGGTGTGTCTAGATTTGCAAGTTTAGAATTTTTCAAATCTATATTTTCAAAGTGGTCAGAACAGTTGATGTGGGATTTATTAAAATAACATGCCACCCATACAGTAAATAAAAATCAAGATGTTAGTATCTTTTTTAATTTATTGTTTTACATCAAGTAGATCTCAGACTTAAAGAGGACTTGGTAACAAAGCTTGCAGATAATTATTTTCCCATTTGCTGAGATATCATTTCTTTAGTGGTTGTGAAAAAAACAGGGAAAACTTTCTATGACTAGTAATGTAAATTTTGATCCTTAAATAGGGGAAATTATATTTTATACCTCTAATGGAAAACATTTCTATTATACATGGTTGTACAGAGCATTGTGAGGTCTGCAGAAATATTCTAAGAACTGTTGCAAGATCCAGTGAAGATCAGGTATAGATCTGAGCCATTTGCACAGTTACATTCAGCTATTGACTAAGCAGAGAGCATGTATATAAAATTATTTAAATGAGTTCTATGAAACATAGTTGAAAGACACCAGCATAAGACACTTTAATAAAATAATAAAAGCAAAGGGCTTCACATTATTCTAAATAAAGCAATAGAATACAAAGACTAGCCCATGTCTCAGGTCAATTAAGTGTAGCAGAAAAGATGTGGGGAGGGAAGACAGAGAGTTAGTGTTTAATGGGACAGAGTTTCAGTTTCAGTTTCAGGAGGTGGATGATGGTGAGAGTTGCACAGCCATGTGACTGTACTTAGTGCCACTGAACTGTATGCTTAAATATGGTTAAAATAGTATGTTTTATATTATGTGACTTTTACCACAATAAAAAAAATTTTACAGCTATAGTTGATGAATGTGATTAAGTAGATGTATTTTCACAGTCCAACTCTCACATCCATACATGACCACTGGAAAAACCATAGCCTTGACTAGACGGACCTTTGTTGGCAAAGTAATGTCTCTGCTTTTGAATATGCTGTCTAGGTTGGTCATAATTTTCCTTTCAAAGAGTAAGCGCCTTTTAATTTCATGGCTGCAATCACCATCTGCAGTGATTCTGGAGCCCCAAAAAATAATGTCTGACACTTTTTGCACTGTTTCCCCATCTATTTGCCATGAAATGATGGGACCAGATGCCATGATCTTCATTTTCTGAATGTTGAGCTTTACACCAACTTTTTCACTCTCCTCTTTCACTTTCAGTTTAGCTGTTTCTTAAAAATTAAACATATTTAACCATATTATCAGGAATTCCACAGCAAGATATTTACACAACTGAAATAAAACTTATGTTCACATAAAAAGTTATAGCAGTTTTATTCATCATCAGAATAAATAGAAACAATCCTAATGCTCTTCCTCAGGTAAATGGATAAACAAACCATCTTGTATCTATGCAAAGAATACTATTCAGCAATAAATAAAAGAAGAGATTAGTCTTTAACATAAAAACACGGAGTCATTTTGCTAAATGAAATGATTCACGCAAAAAGAACTCATGTTTTATGATTCTGTTTGTATGACATTTTGGAAAAGCAATAGTGTAAAGATGGAAAGTAGTGACTGCTTTGCTGGAGCTTGGATTGAGAAAGGACTTGATTACAAAGAGTTAGCATGGGGAAAATTTCAGAGGGATGGAACTGTCCTATGTGTTTCTGTGATGGTAGAAACATGACTCATATTTGTCAAATCCCTCAGAAATGAACACTGAGTTTTATGGTATGGAGATTTAAAAAAAAAATCAACAGTTATGCTGGGGGAAGAAGGAGAACCCAACAAGGGGTGCAGACTCTGACAAATGAATCTACTTGTGTTATATATTAAAGTCATGCTGAAGAAGGTTTAGAGGAGAATAGAACTTTGAAAAACAGTTGTTTTGTGTTGATTCTATAAGGCTAAAGACAAAAAAAAAAAAGAACTGTAAATAAACATTATATTGCTGCTGCTAAATCTCTTTAGTCATGTCCGACTCTGTACAACCCCATAGATGGCAGCCCACCAGGCTCCTCCGTCGATGGGATTTTCCAGGCAAGAGTACTGGAGTGGGTTGCCATTGCCTTCTCCAAAACATTATGTTGGTCCCCTATCAACCCTCTAGCCACACACACGTTTTCGTGTGTGTGTGTGTGTGTGTGTGCATGTGTGCACATGCATCCACACTCACACACACATACACACACACAGATGCACTCAATCATGTCTGATTCTTTGCAACCCCATTAACTATGGCCCAACAGGCTCCTCTGTCCATGGAATTTTCCAGGCAAGAATACTGATATGAGTTGCCATTGCCTTCTCCAGGGAATCTTCCTGACCTAGGGATGTAAGCAATTCTGAAAACACTTGAACAACAGCTAAATGGGGGTAGGAAACTGAGGGTTTGAGAGTGTGAGTTTGCTGGATTTTGTTTGTTTTTTTGTTTGAAAGTGGTGGGTCATATGCTTGCTTAGAGAACCAATAGAGAAAAGATCTAAAAAAAGAAAAGGGAGGGACTGAGTGCTAGTGTAATCCTTGAAGGGGTAAAGAGGGAGAAGCAAGGAGCTGAGTTAGAGACTTGGCCTTGAACAGAAATAAAGGTTCATATTCTAAAGCTGTGACAGAATGAAATTAAGTCAAAGAGAAGAAGACAGAAAGCTTTAAGAGGCAAAAATCAGGAAGCTCATGCCTATTGACCACAATCCATTCAATAAAATAGAAGAAAACACATCTCTGAAAATGAATAGATTGATGACCTGTCCAATATGGCACAGCCTTTATTGTAGAGATATAACCCATGAGGTAAGACTAATAAAGTCTTCTATTGAATCTTCTGGGAAAGACAGTGAATTTCATTTGAATATCTATGAAAGTATCTGCCCACTGTAGCAAAAACAAAGACCTTTTTATTGTTTAAGATTTAATTTATTCAGTGACTTTGGCTTGCTTGACATTTTTAATGCAAGTGTTTAAATCACCTTTAACATCGGAAACAGAGGAGCAGCCCTGGATATGTTCATGCCCACCATATTTGGGGAGTATTAAATAAAACAGCGCCAGATAAGTTTCAAGTATTCTCATATAATATTTTAATCCTAAATGCTCTGTGTTTTCAAATGATGAGCTTCTTAAAGAGGATATAGAGGGAGCATTAGTTCAAGAAAAAGAAGCTTAGTTGTACAAATGCTGAGCATCTAAATTTACCCAAGATCCCACGTGATTTCCCCTGGGGGCCCACGTGATTTCCCCTGGGGGCCCACGTGATTTCCCCGTGGGGCCCACGTGATTTCCTTTCAAAGTGGAAAGGTATAATATAACCCGATGTATATGAATCAGATATTGAAATGACAACTCCAGATTTGGAAAGAAATCCTGTCCTCTTAATAACAGCAACAAAAATCTCACATTAGCAACCTACAGATGTTGGCCACCAATGAAATACAAAACACTAATAGAGTCCCAGTACAATTCTATCTTCTTCCCTTCATTAGCTAATTAATAACCAGTTGATATGCCTCTCATGCAAGCATTTACCAAACCAATTTCAGTGGCATTCTCTGTGGACACAGGGCTAAATAGTGTGGAACTGTGGTAGTGGTGAGTTCTACTGTACAATTTGCTCAAGATTGTGTAAAACCAGTCTAATTCAAAGAGCATTTTAATTTTCTGGTCAATATTAAGCCTACTTTACTTCCAAATTATTAAATCCAATAACCGGAGAGTTTCAGTGGAATCTACTTAAGAGTATATGCTAATTTCATATAACAATATAAAATGCATTCTAATACATACCGACTAAGACATGGGTTGCTAAATTAAATATTTTTAAGAATGCTGATTCATTTTCATGAATCTAAATCTCTCTACGTACAATTCAGTTAAATTTTCTATTAAAAATATACCATCTTCTGGTCACAAAACCAAAAATTAATATCGCTCAGTTCATCTTTCTAAAAATGTCTGTTTTTTAAGTGTTGCATTCTTTAATATACATGTTTAAAAGAACATCCTTAAAGATATAAATAAGATTATGTAGGGACAATTAGCAGTTTGAATTTGTTAATATAATTTAAATACAATGTCTACGTGATATTTTGCTCAGTTAATTATAAAGGAAAACAGCTCAATTTTTAAAATACATGCTGTTATATTTAAGCACTAACAGATAAAGCAACCCATTGAATATTTCCTGTCATAAATGAAAATATTGTTCTATTTTCAAAACCATTTTCAGTACATACATGTGTTTGTTTCCTAGATGCTAGGTGGTGTTTATTTCAATTTCTATAAAAGTCAAGTATAAGCAGGTCATGCCATCTCTCATCCATCTTCCACCCACCAATCTTTTGTCTCTTTAAAATGGAGTCCAATTTCTGAATTTCTGCCAGTTTATAATTAACTCCTGTAATCTATTTCCCTAGTCTTGGCTCTGCCTACAGGCACATATACTGCAACATCTATAGGTTACATATTGCCCAGTAAGTCTAGCCATGCCCCAGTGGATCTAGCTAGTTCCAGAAGCTCCTGCTGATCTGGTCCCCTACCCTACCAGCCAGATCCACAGCTGGCAAGTTTTCTTATTCTCTTACAGTGTCCAAGCTTGTATTGCTTGCTGCATGACAGGCCAGTCAATCAAGAGACGAGCTGTGGGGCAAGGAATAGTGATTTTATTTAGAAAACTTGTAGACCAAGACGATGGTGGACTAGTGTCCCAAAGAACCATCTTGTCTAGGTTTTGACACTGTTTTCTTTTGTATAGGGAGATGAGGATAACAAAAAGACGGGGGGATACTTGTTCCAGCCAGACTCTGGTGGGGATATGTTAATTTCTTCTTTCCTGCAGCCATTCACAGGTGGACCTAATCAGGATGTTTTCTGTGAGCTTAAACAAAGGAATTTAGCTTCATGGGAGGCAGGGTTCCTGGAATTGAGTCATTATGTACATTTTAAGTTGTAGGCAACACCCTTTCCTCTTTAGTGATTCACTTGTAGCAAAAGCAATAGAATACAAAGGCTAAAGTAAAAAAAAAAAAGAAAAAATAGATCTGATATGGAGTCAGATTTATTCTTCCCTGATAACAGTTCTACTTAGCTTAAACATTGGTGGACTTCTGTAATTATTCAAATGAAACTAAATGCTCATGAGTTATAAAATGTCATGAGAATGTTAACATTCATAAAATATGATAAAGACATAACTATATAAGGCAATAAGGCTTTTGGTTTTAGGTCCACTAGAGCCTGGTGGGCTGCCATCTATGGGGTTGCACAGAGTGGGACATGACTGAAGCAACTTAGCAACAATGGTAGGAAGAAGACAAGTAAGGGGATCATAGGAATTTATAAACTATTATCTAAAGCAAAATCTTTGAGAATCATTGTAGATAGTACTTTGCTAAGTACCAGCATGAACATGGGTTGTCACTATTTAGGAAACTAAAACAAAAATTAATTTCTTGAACAAGCAGTTGTCAGGATTTTCCATCAAATAGCCAAAAGGTGATAATTATTACTCATGGAGAAGAAGATTAAAATTTCAAGGTTTTTGCATACCTGTGATTATTTTGTTGTATTGTTTGAAGGCATATCTCCTACAGTTTTGCAGCAGTTATCAAATGGAGCAGTGCAAAACACAAACCAAAAAAAAAAAAAAAAAAAAAAAAAACCTGACTAGTTCATGTATATGTTACTCCCAATGCAAAGTCTTGTATTAGAGCAGTCAGTTCGAAGTACTATATCTCTTTTGCAGGAAATGTGTGTCTCTGCTGTAAAGGTTGATATTGAGATTTTGTTTCTATGGAACTGAAATTCAATGATGTCACATATTGTAAATAGAACATATGTTTCAAAGTCTAATTTGTCAGACTTAGAATTAACCAATTATGTGTTGACTCTGTGGGAGAAACAAGTGACTTCATACTCAGTTACAGTTATAATTGTATGGAATCTGTATGAATAAGATTAGGATGTAAATTTACAGGTCAAAATCCTATGTAAATGGCAAGTTTGCATGTTTAGAAGTAAGCTCTAGCATCTATAAAAGCCAAACTTAATGATGGTTATTACAATATTTTTAGCTACTTTTGAGGAGAAAACACTTAGCATCTTGCTCCACGCTGTACTTGTTTTTTTTTTTTTTCATGCTGTACTTGTAACTCATGTGAAGATCAAGAGCATAAGTATCCATTTCACTGTTTTAACTAACACGTTGTTATTATTTTCTCTGCATCTAGGTTGCCACAGACAATGGAACTTTTCATGGTGCAAAGGGTATATCAAAATTTTATATTTTTACTTTTTTTTTGTATTTTTAGTACTTTGAAAAAGTATTGATCTTTCAGCATGTTAATGTAAATTAAAGGTATAGAATAATAGCGTCTAAAGCTGGATGAGTTATGTATGACTGTGTATAAATTTAAGTCCCATATTAGACCAATTATTTCTCATCTCACAATAGGACACAACAGTGACATTTTAAAACATCAAGCCCCTAGGCCCTGTGCTCAAAAGAGATTTTTCCCTGATCACTGTAATCTTCACGCTTAATGGATATTCATTATAAAAACTGTCCTGTCTCATGGCATGAATAAGAGTTTACATTATTTAATAGTTTTCCACCAATCCTTTTTTAACTTGTCTTACTGCAAAAGTATTCATTTTGAGAAATCAAAGTGGAAAAAAGAAAGACACCTTAAAACTTACTTTGAAGGTTACAGTATTGGAGGAGACGCTGATGTAACTTCTCTTAGTGTCCCTTTCTTTGTAACTGGACAGATATCATTGACTTGCACTCTGCAGATAGGAAAAGAAAATTCTGGATTAAGATTATCACTTAAAACAAATATATTCCATAGGCCATTAAGAAATTAAATGCTGCATTTGATTTCCTTGATGTTTTCAAGAGAGGTATGATAGACTCATTAAAGAATGATTACCATCATGTCACAATCATAATCATAAGTGACTATCCTTGTAAAGCGATTTATTATTGACCAAGATTTTATCTAGATGCTTGCATTTGTTTTCACAGGCAAGTGACTGTCATATTGACCAGAAAGCCCAGAGTCTTCTCTGAGAGTTGAATTTTACTATATATAAATGCATAAGTAGTGTGTCTATGTCCTGGAATGTTTTGGTAAAAGGGCAATTTTGTTCATCTTTCACAATATGGAGCTTCCCTGATAGCTCAGTTACTAAAAAATCCACCTGCAATGCAGGAGACCCCAGTTCAATTCCTGGGTTGGGAAGATCTGCTGGAGAAGGGATAGTCTACCCACTCCAATATTCTTGGGCTTCCCTTGTGGCTCAGCTGGTGAGGAATCCTCCTGCAATGCCGGAGACCTGGGCTTGATCTCTGGGTTGGGAATATCCCCTGGAGAATGGAAAGGCTTCCCCCTCCAGTATTCTGGCCTGGAGAATTCCATGGACTGTATAGTCCATGGGGTCATGAAGAGTTGGACACAACTGAGCAACTTCACAATATAAATTTGATCCTTTTACCACTTTCTTTTTTGTGCTTTATTTCAGTTTCTTACAATTGACTTTGAGGGCACTTATTGACTTATTAAATGTTATTATTTCTGTCCATTTGTCCAGTATATAAAGGATTAAATTTAATTAAACTTAACTGAATAATCATATTTTTGTCCAGAGTAAGATTTTGGATATTTTAATGGAGAAAGTTTTCCTATCATTATCTTTTCAGAGGAGAGGAGCTCCACTGGTAAATTGTGTGAGTGTTTAAGGGAAATACTCAATTTCCTAAATCAGCTGAGAAAAATACTTTCTTAATTATTTTGTGCTGGCAAGGACTCCCTAATTAAATAAGAATGATTCTGGTTTTCCTTCAGATAACCACATGATATGAACATAAACTATGCTAATAAAGAAAGAGCTTAATACTTTGAAGTAGCCTTTGGCTAGTGAAGCATTCCTGCAACACAGGCATCCTTCAAAAACTCATAAAGTATTTCTTTCAAGTGTTAACGATCAGCTGGTACTTACAGTATGTATAATATGCTCAATCAAATCATTCTTTTCAACATTCTTTTCTCAGTCTAGAATTTTATTTTCATTTAATTCTAAAGATTTTATCATATAGATTTTAAATTTCAACA
The DNA here is from genome assembly GCF_042477335.2 of Ovis canadensis. Classification (NCBI taxonomy): domain Eukaryota; kingdom Metazoa; phylum Chordata; class Mammalia; order Artiodactyla; family Bovidae; genus Ovis; species Ovis canadensis. Next base: position 51,974,840 of record NC_091262.1, read on the forward strand.
CTTCCTCAAAAAAGATATTTTTAAAATAACATTTTAAACTCAAATTGCTCAGATTTATCTTGAGATATGTCAGTGGTGATGCTGAGGCATTCTATGTTTAAGGACATACATACACATTAAAGTTTGTGAAACTACAGAATGAGATCGCACAGAGTTGGACATGACTGAAGCGATTTAGCAGCAGCAGCAGCAGCAGCAGCAGCCTTATTTCATATGGTCACCCAGCAGTTAATGCATTATCTAGCCAGATTCACAGGGCTTTTAACAAAAGTGAAAAAGGTCTCCCTAAAGTATGAGCCTGTCCCCCAGGAAGCAAGATGAGTCTCTATATACACACAAATAGTTCAGCAAATGCAATATGTGTACACTGTGTCACCGGGAGGCCACATTTTCCAAAGTATGTCATAATGACACTGAGTGCTATTTCAACGTTAATAACAACTACAAGCATATAACCTTTCTAAGTAACTCAGTATTATGTCAAAAATATTATGAAGGTAGGCATTTAGAAAATGTATTCTAAAGCAAGATCCTGGGCACCTGTGAGAAACTACTTGGAATTTACTGTAATACATTAGCTAAAATCCCTTTGTCCTGTTGGACTGATGATCTCTTCCTTAGTGGAAAAACAACTGCTTGTATCCTGTTTAATTTTTCTCATCCTAGATTCAGATCTTTATATTTCACTTAAGATTATACTACACAAAAATATTCTTCCAGAGACTGAAAAATCACAGACAAGACAATGATACCTACCTTCATCACTTCTATTCAAGATAGTGCTAGAAGCCCTAATCATTTTTCTAGGCAAGCAGATACATAAATAGAAAAGGAAGAGGCAACATGATCTGTTAGCAAAGATATGATTTTATATGTGGAATACCAACAAGATTACACACAGATACAAAAAAAAAAAAAACCTATTAGAATAAATTGGTTCAGCATACTTGCAGAATATAAAATCAGTAAACAAAAATCAATGTCTTTTAGATGCTAAAAATGAATGATATAACAAGGAAACTAAGAAAATTTCATTTGCAATGGCATCAAAAAGAATAAAATACTTAGGAATAAAGTTACCCAAGGAAAAAAATTACACAGTGAAAACAACATGTTACTGAAAGAAATGAAAGACACAATAGAAATTCACCTTGTGTACACAGGCTGAAATACTTAATATTAAGATATCAGTATTACCAACAGTAATCTACAGATTCAAAATGCAATCTCTATCAAAATTCTACTTGTGTTTATTGCAGAAATAGAAATTCATCATAAAATTCATGGAATCTCAAAAGACCCCAGATGGCTAAAACAATTTGAAAAAGAACACAGTTGGTGGTCTCATGTTTCTGGATTTCAAAACTTATTACAGAACTACACTAACCAAAACAGTATGATTCTGGCATAAAGACAAACATATGTCAATGCAGGAACCACAGGAGACACAGGTTCGATCCCTGGGTAGAGATGATCCCTTGGAGGAAGAAACAACAACCCACTCCAGCATTCTTGCCTGAATGATCCCAGAGACAGAGGAGTTTGGGGGCCGATAGTCCTTGGGGTCATAAAGAGTCAGACACGATTGAGCAGCCATGCACACAGCTTCATAGACCAATTAAATAGAATAGAGAGCCCAGAAAAAAGCTGTAACATATGGTCTAACAGTTTTCAACAGGGTCCCAAGGTGATTCAATGAAGAAAAAGCAGTCTTTTCAACAAATGGTATTGGGAAAACTGGATCAGTTCAGTTCAGTCTCTTAGTCATGTACAACTCTTTGTGACCCTATGGCCTGCAGCAAGCCAGGCTTCCCTGTCTATCACCAACTCCCGGAGCTTGCTCAAACTCAAGGCCCTTGAGTCGGTGATGTCATCCAGCCATCTTATCCTCTGTCACCTCCTTCTCTTCCTGCCTTCAGTCTTTCCCAGCATCAGGGTCTTTTCCAATGAGTCAACTCTTCGCATGAGGTGGCCAAAGTACTGGCGTTTCAGCTTTAGCATTAGTCCTTCCAATCAATACTCAGGACTGATTTCCTTTAGGATGGATTCGTTGAATCTCCTTGCAGTCCAAGGGACTCTCAAGAGTCTTCTCCAATACCACAGTTCAAAAGCATCAATTCTTTGTCACTCAGCTTTCTTTATGGCCCAACTCTCACATTCATACATGACTAATGGAAAAACCATAGCACTGACTTGATGAGTCTTTGTTGGCAAAGTAATGTCTCTGTTTTTTAATATGCTTTCTAGGTTTGCCATAATTTTTCTTCCAAGGAGTACATGTCTTTTAATTTCATAGCTGCAGTTACCATCTGCAATGATTTTGGACCCCAAGAAAATTAAGTCTTTCACTGTTTCCATTGTTTCCCCATCTATTTTCCATGAAGTGATGCCATGATCTTCGTTTTTTGAATGCTAAGTTTTAAGTCAACTTTTTCACTCTCCTCTTTCAATTTCATCAAGAAGACCTTTAGTTCTTCTTCACTTTCTGCCAGAAGGGTGGTATTATTTGCATATCTGAGGTTATTGATATTTCTCCCAGCAATCTTGATTGCAGCTTGTGCTTCATCCAGCCTGGCATTTCACATGATGTTTTCTGAAGATAAGTTAAATAAGGAGGGTGACAATATACAGCCTTGATGTATGTTGAAAACTAGATATCCATGTGCAATAGAATAAAGATGGACCCTTACGCCTCTTACAAAAATTTACTTTAAATGAATATTTTAAAAGTGCAAAATATTAGTCTGAAATAAAGTATAAAATTATTAACCAGTCTAAGCATAAGAGATAAAACTATAATAAGCCTAGTTACCATCTGCAGTGATAGAAAGATATTACATAATTATTGACTGTATTTCCCACACTGTACATTTCATACCTGTGATTTGTTTATATTGTAACTGGAAGTTTGAACCTCTTAATCTGTCTCACCTATTTTTCTCTTCCCCCTATCCCTCTCCTCTCTGGCCACCACCTGTTTGTTCTCTGTATTTATAACTCTGCTTCTGTTTTGTTATATTTGTTCATTTGCTCTGTTATTTAGATTACACATACAGTATTTGAAATCATGCAGTATTTATCTATAACTGCCTGACTTACTTTACTTAGTATAATAGCCCTAGATCTTTCCAAAAGGTAAGATTTCCTTTTTTATGATTGAGTAGTATTTCACTGTGCCTGTGTTTATGTATATATGTGTATGTGTATACACAGACACACACACAACATTCCAACAGACGTATATCTTCTTTATCCATTTATCTTTTGATGAGCATTTAGGTTGTTTCTATATCTTGGCTATCAATAATGTACCAATAAACCTAGGGTGCATATATGTTTTCTAATTACTGTTTTTGCTTTCTCTGGCTGAATAATGCAGCAGTAGAAATGCTGAATCTCATTTTATTTTTATATTTTTGAGGAACATTTTTCCTGCTTTCCAAAGTGGCTGCCCCAATTTATATTCCCACCAACAGTGCACAAGAGTTTCCTTTTCCCACATCCTCACCACACCTGTTGTCATTAATGATAGCCATTTGCTAGATAAGCTGTCTAGCATATCTAGCAGTGAGGTGATACCTAACTGTGGTTTTTATTTGCATTTCCCTGGTGAGTAGTGATGTTTAGCAACCTTTTATGTGTCTGTTGGCCATCTGTATGTCTTAGGAAAAATGTCTGTTCAGGTATTCTGGCCATTTTTTGCACAAGTTGTTCATTTTTTATGTTCAGATGTATCAGTTCTTTGTATACTTAACTTGCTACCAGATATATCACTTGCAAACATCTTTTCCCATTCAGTAGGCAGCCTTTTTTGTTTTGTTGATAGTGTCCTTTGCTGTGCAAAACCTTTTTAGTTTGATTTCCCATTTGTTGATTTTCGCTTTTGTTTCCCTTGCATGAAGGGACATATCCAAAAAAATATTACTAAGACTCATGTTAAAAATCTTACTGCCTAAGCTTTCTTTTAGAAGTTTTATGGTTTCAAGTCAATCATAAACTCTCTTTTGAATTTATCTTTGTGTATGGTGTTGAAAGTGAAAGTGGAGAGTGAAAAAGTTGGCTTAAAGCTCACCATTCAGAAAACGAAGATCATAGCATCTGGTCCCATCACTTCATGGGAAATAGATGGGGAAACAGTGGAAACAGTGTCACACTTTATTTTGGGGGGCTCCAAAATCACTGCAGATGGTGACTGCAGCCATGAAATTAAAAGACGTGTACTCCTTGGAAGAAAAGTTATGACCAACCTAGATAGCATATTGAAAAGTAGGGACATTACTTTGCCAACAAAGGTCCATCTATTCAAGGCTATGGTTTTTCCAGTGGTCGTGTATGGATGTGAGAGTTGGACTGTGAAGAAAGCTGAGTACCGAAGAATTGATGCTTTTGAACTATGGTGTTGGAGAAGACTCTTGAAAGTCCCTTGGACTGCAAGGAGATCCAACCAGTCCATTCTGAAAGAGATCAGCCCTTGGATTTCTTTGGAAGGAATGATGCTTAAGCTGAAACTCCAGTACTTTGGCCACCTCATGCAAAGAGTTGACTCATTGGAAAAGACTCTGATGCTGGGAGGGATTGGGGGCAGGAGAAGGGGACGACAGAGGATGAGATGGCTGGCTGGCATCACTGACTTGATGGACGCTAGTCTGAGTGAACTCCGGGAGTTGGTGATGGACAGGGAGGCCTGGCATGCTGCGATTCATGGGGTTGCAAAGAGTCGGTCACGACTGAGCGACTGAACTGAATTGAATGGTGTGAGAACACATTTCAGTTTGATACTTTTGATACTGTCTAGTTTCCCCAACATCATTTATTGAAGAGGCTGTCTTGTCCTCATTTTATATACTTGCCTCCTTTATTGTAGATTAATTCCCCATGTAAGTGTATGTTCATATCTAGGCTCTCTATTCTGTTTCATTGCTCTGAGTGTGCATGCGTGTGTGTTTATGCCAGTACCGTGCTGCTTTAATCACTGTTGCTTTATTTTTTTTTCTGTTTTTTTTTTTTTAATTTTTATTTTTACTTTATTTTACTTTACAATACTGTATTGGTTTTGGCATCGAAATCATTCCAAGCATCTTTTCTGACCATAATGCATTAAGATTAGATCTCAATTACAGAAGAAAAACTATTAAAAATTCCAACATATAGAGGCTGAACAACATGCTTTATTTTTATAGTTTGAAATCAAGGGGTATGACATCTACAGTTCTGTTCCTCTCTCTCAAGATTGTTTTGGCTCTTTGGGGTCTTTTGTGTTTCTATACAAATGTTAGACCTATTTGTTCTTGCTTTCTAAAAAATGCCATTATGTTTTTCTAGTTCTCTGAAAAATCCCATTTGTATTTTGATAGGAGTTGCATTTAATCCATAGATTGATTTGGGCAATAAGATCATTTAAACAATATTAATTCTAATCTGTGAGCATGGAATACCTATCCTTTTTTTTTACTCTTCAATTTGTTTCATCAGTGTCTTACAGTTTTTCAAGTACAGATCTTTTATCTCCTTAGTTATTCCTAGGTATTTTATTCTTTCTGAGACAATTTTAAATGGGTTTGTTTTCTTGATTATTCTAATAGTTTGTTGTTGGTGTTATAGAAATACAACAGCTTTGTGTATACTAACACTGCATCCTGCAACTTTACCAGCAACTTTTTTTCTCGGGGTTTTTTGGTGGTGTCTTTAAGATTTTCTATGTATAGTATCATGTCATCTGTAAACAGTGATAGTTTTCTTTCTTTCTCTTCCAATTTGATTCTTTTTATTTCTTGTCTGAATGCTGTGTCCAATACTATGTTGAATGAAATTGGTGTTGAATAACAAAATAGTGTGTTGAATAGCAAGACAAAAATCTTTGTTCTGTTCCTCATCTTAGTGGAAATGTTTCCAATTTTCAGAATTGAGAATAGTGCTACTTTTGGGCTTGTGATATCTAGTCTGTGTTCAGGTATGTTCTCTCTATATCTAATTTGTTAAGAGTTTTTATCATGTTGAATTTTATCAGATACTTTTTCTGTATTTCGAGATGATCCTGTGCTTTTCATTCTTTAACTTGTGAATGTGGTGTGTTACATTGATTGATTGTGACATTGAAAAATCCCTACATCCTGTGATAAAACCCATTTGACCCCAGTGTATGAGCATTGGTTGAATTCAGAATTCAGTTTTTTTGAGTACTTTGCAACTATGTTTATCAGTGATCTTGGCCAGAATTGTGTGTCTGTGTGTGTGTGTAATATTTTTGTCTACTTTTGGTGTCAGGGTAATGCTGTCCTCCTCAAATGAATTCCAAAGCATTCCTAACCTCTCATTCTGTTCATCCAGTCTTCTCCTGAGATATTTGAACATATTTGCACTCATGACCTTGAACTCTCTATCAGGTAGATTGCTTTTCTTATTTCTTCTGGTGTTTTATCTTGTCCCTTTGTTTGAAACATATTCCTCTTATCAGTTCATTTAGCCTAATTTGATATTTTTTTTCTTTCTATGTGTTTGGTAGGTTGGTTATGTTTCCTGACTTTGGAGAAGGAGCCTTTTGTAGGAGACATCCTATGTGTTCCAGCAGCACACCCCACCTCTAGTCCCCAGAGCTGTACGCTCTAGGAGTCCTGTTGTGACAGCCTGACCGCTGTGGGTGGACTGTTAGGAGAGGCTGGCTCCCAGTCTCGTTGATTCCCATTACCAGCACAGTGCAGTGGCTGCAGATTGCTTTGGGGTGGGCCCAGGTCATGAGGTGGCTGTGGTTCCCTGGGAGTTTTGGGTCTCATGCTGGCCCACTAGTGGGCAGAACCAGATTCTGTGGTGTGTGATTGTGGGTCTCATTCTGGATTTAGTGTTGGCCCTTTGGTGGATGGGGCTAGTTCCTGACAGGAATGACTGTGGGTTCTGGGGTGTCCCAAGCTGGTACTGGCTTGCTGGTGATTGGGACTGGATCCCAGGGGGCTTGCTGAGGGAGCCAAGTTGTCTTGGAGCTGGTGCTGGCCTGCTGTGGGCAGGTCCAGGGCTTGGGATACCAGGTTAATTGCTGGCCCACTGGTTGGCAGAGCCAGGTTCTAGGGTCTCTGGCTACACAGTGCTGAGAGTCCAGGAGCTTTTGTTAGCCTTCAGGGCTTGTTCCTGACATTGCTGACTATGGGGTTCACATTGCTTTGGTGAGTGGAGCTGGATACAGGGACAGCTGGCTGAGGGGCCTATAAATCCTCGATGTGGTGCTGGTCTGCTGGTGCGCAGGGCTGGGATCCTGGGGCTGGTGCCACTCCGCTTGTGGCTCATGGCTAGGTCCTGAAAAGGCAGGCTTCGGGGCTCAAGTGATCTTGGGACGATAAATCACCTTTTATAAATCTATAATAGATAGACATGTGGGGCCAGAATTCAGGTGATCCCATGGCTGGTATCTGCCTGCTTGCCAACACCAGTGTTCTTATGGTAGAATGAACTCAAAAAAATGGTTTTTACCAATGTCTGTGTCCCCAGGATATAGACTATATAGCAACCAGAAGCTCCAGCTGCTTCCTACCTCTCTGGGAAGCTTTCCACTTACAGCAGGTCAGCCTGACCTATGCTCCTTCCAAATTACTGGCCCTACCCTTAGGGAAAGTTTGACTGCAGCACTGGAGTATGTGGAGAAGACCAATGTGGATTCTGTGTTTGTAAACTTCTAAAACAACCAGAATGACAGAGGTAGGGAATCTGCTCTATCCTTCCTGGCCCTTTATGCTGAAGCAGCTGACAGTGATTTCCCCTTTATAGGAGACCTTCCTCCCCTCACTCTAAAGGGCATGTTCCGGCAGTTCAGGGATTCAACACCCATCCCCTTCTCCCCACCAAGGAAATTAGGCACCTAGTATTCTGTTCCAGAGAAGGCAATGGCAACCCACTCCAGTACTCTTGCCTGGAAAATTCCATAGACAGAGGATCCTGGTAGGCTGCAGTCCATGAGGTCACTAAGAATCAGGCATGACTGAGCGACTTCACTTCACTTTCACTTTCACCCTTAGTCCTGGAGCATGTGAGACTTTGTGTGTGTCCTTTAAGTGAAACCGCAAGTCACTCAGTCATGTCTAACTCTTTATGACCCCATGGACTATACAGTCTATGGAATTCTATAGGCCAGAATACTGGATTGGGTAGCCTTTCCCTTCTCCAGGGGAATCTTCCCAACCCAGGGATCAAACCCAGATCTCCTGCATTGCAGGTGGATTCTTCACCAGCAGAGCCACAAGGGAAGCCCAAGAATACTGGAGTGGGTAACCTATCCCTTCTCCAGGGGATCTTCCTGACCCAGGAATTGAACCAGTTTCTCCTGCATTGCAGGCGATTCCTTACAAACTAAGCTATGAGAAAAGCCTGAGTTTTAATTTCTCACAACACCATGCCACTATGGAAAGTAATACCTACTGTCCTCAAAGCCAACTCTTTGGGGGATTCATCTTCCCAGTTTAGGATCTCTGGGCTTGGGATCCTGATGTGAAGCTTGGATGCCTTACTTCTTGGGGAGAACATCTGTAATTATCCTCCCAATTTTGGGACACCAGTGCAAGGATATGGAGAAGGCAACGGCACCCCACTCCAGTACTCTTTCCTGGAAAATCCCATGGGTGGAGGAGCCTGGAAGGCTGCAGTCCATGGGGTCTCAAAGAGTGACTTCACTTTCACTTTTCACTTTCATGCATTGGAAATGGCAACCCACTCCAGTGTTCTTGCCTGGAGAATCCCAGGGATGGCAGAGCCTGGTGAGCTGCCATCTATGGGGTCGCACAGAGTCGGACACGACTGAAGTGACTTAGCAGCAGCAGTGCAAGGATATGTGTCTTGATTATAATGCATCTCTGCCCTTCCTACCCACCTTATTTTGTCTATCTCATGGATCTTTCCTGATAGTATTCAATCTTTCTCATCAATAGCTGCTCTTTATATAGTTGTAATTTTGGTGTGCCCATGGAAGGAGGCAAGTTCAGTGTCTGCTCCACCATCTTGGCCACTCCCTCCCATCACAGATTTATTGTGCCCCAGGAACATAACAGAGTGCCTTAATGGAGATTGTTGTTCAACTCTTAGCTAGAAGAGTTACCTGTTTTGAATTATATTAACATACACACACATTTTGGAGAAGGCAATGGCATCCCACTCCAATACTCTCGCCTGGAAAATCCCATGGATGGAGGAGCCTGGTAGGCTGCAGTCCATGGCGTCGCTGAGGGTCGGACATGACTGAGCGACTTCACTTTCCCTTTTCACTTTCATGAATTGGAGAAGGAAATGGCAACCCACTCCGGTGTTCTTGCCTGGAGAATCCCAGGGATGGGGGAGCCTGGTGGGCTGCCGTCTATGGGGGTCACACAGAGTCGGACACGACTGAAGTGACTTAGCATACACACATTTACCTGCAACAAATATTTATTACCTATGAAACTCATTCATTCTTCATATATGTAAAATAGGAAAGCAACTATACAATATTGGTGTTAGCCTCATGCAGAATTTTAGGATCTCATTAAGAGCGTCTTAATGATCAACTGATAATCAACTCTATTTTGTGGTTTAACAGAGGGAGAAATTGGATATATAACAGAACTCATCTCTTTAACCAGTGAGCAGTGCACATCTATTTAATGTGTCACCGAAGTGATAATATTCATTATTTGTAAAATTCTGAACTGGTAACAGATGCCACCAATTTCTGCCTGACTGATCACATATGACCCTTCCAAGCATGAGTGGATCATATTTTCTGTGGTTCATTAAATATAGAGCCATCACACTTCCCCATTTTAGAGTCATTTATACATTTACTAATAACCCATTGAAAATATACCAATTCTGCTAATCGTTGGGAAGATCATAGAAATCATACATTCCTACCTCCTATTCATTGAAGGAATACCTAATACATTAACTTTGTTTTTTGTTTGAACCCAAATAGGAATGGTGAATTTAGTTTATTTATAATTCTTTATGATTTTTGGATTAATGTATATATTCAACTCATTATAGTAAGCCTAAAACATTCTTCCTCTAATATCTAGTTTACTATATGCTGTTACCCATGTAGACCAAATCTTTTCTCTCATATATGCTAGAACTTCACATTTGAAAATGACAACTAAGATCTGATAAGGCTTTTGTGCTTGTTTTCATGATAGATATCGTCAGCTCCTTCAGCTTTAGTTATGTGACTCAATTATCCAGACCACCATCCCATAGATTTCTGTTGCACTTTAGTGAATTATTAAAATATGGCACCCAAAACATATCACATGCCTCACAAATACCCCAAGTGTATTAAACAGTGAATTTCTCCTTTTCCTAACCTATATTAAAAGCACCATAAGATGATAATGATTTTCTAATTATATGGCTGACTCATAGTGAGTTGAAGGAAAGTAAAACTCAATTTTTTTTTCACATGAATTTCTAAAAGGTATCTTCCTCATCCCTTATTTTTACAATTTGTATTTACAATTTGTACAATTTTACAATTTGTATTTTTGTAATGTATGCTTGCCTTACATTTGTCACTCTTAAAACTTATCTCTTAAGATCCTTAATTGCAGCCTTTCAAGACCGCTTGATTATATAATGGAGTATTTTAGCATTTCATTGTCAACTTCGGGTTGTGATAAGCATGGAGCGACTTAAGAAAGGTATGATCGAGAACTTGAGCCTGAGTGTGAAAAATGTTGACTCTTCTCTTAACGGTAACTTGAGGAAAATTATTTCATGTGGGTGTCTCTTGCTTTCATGTTTATAAAATGAAGGTGTTGATAGTTGTACTTCCTATTGTTGTTGTGAGCATTAAATGAGATAATACTAAGTATTTGATACTCAGTAACTTTCTTGTAAGTGCTATTAATAAAATGATACATTTTATTGCAGAAGACTGAATCTTAAAGGTGTGTATTAAAATGTCATAATCATTTTATTAAGAATATTCTCTTTTCTAGTTTACCAAGAAGTTTTTCCTAATTATATTAAAAATTTAGATTGGTAACTTTTCTTGCCATCAAGTACATGTTGAAACTTTATGTACTTCTGTTTTGCTTTTGCCAAAATAATAACTTTAATAATATTTATAAGTTTGGCATTAATAGAATATCTGTATATTTTTATTGAGATTTTGTTATATTGATTAGGGAGTAATCATACATACCTATCATCAAACTACCTTACTCTTTTTTTTAAATTTTATTTAAACATAAGTATTTCCACCAAATATTAAATCCAACTATACAACATAGCACTGATTTTTTTTAAGATATAGACTCCACTCTCAGCCTTTCTGATTAATGTGTTTTATTGGGATATGCTGCTGCTACTGCTAAGTCACTTCTGCTGCTGCTGCTAAGCCGCTTCAGTCGTGTCTGACTCTGTGCGACCCCAGAGATGGCAGCCCACCAGGCTCCCTTGTCCCTGGGATTCTCCAGGCAAGAACACCGGAGTGGGTTGCCATTTCCTTCTCCAATGCATGAGAGTGAAAAGTGAAAGTGAAGTTGCTCAGTCGTGTCTGACTTCACGACCCCATGGACTGCAGCCCACCAGGCTCCTCCATCCATGGGATTTTCCAGTCATGTCCAACTCTGTGCAGCGCCATAGACAGCAGCCCACCAGGCTCCCCTATCCCTGGGATTCTCCAGGCAAGAACACTGGAGTGGGCTGCCATTTCCTTCTCCAGTGCATGAAAGTTAAAAGTGAAAGCGAAGTCGCTCAGTCGTGTCCGACTCTTCGCGACCCCATGGACTGCAGCCCACCAGGCTCCTCTGTCCATGGGGTTTTCCAGGCACAAGTACTGGAGTGGGGTGCCATTGCGTAGTATCCCCCAATTCATGCAATTTGACCCATGCAGTCACAAAGAGTCGGACACGACTGAGCGACTTCACTTCACTTCACTTCTGTCTCACTAAATCATAGTGGTAAGTACAGAATTAAATTTGCTTCTTTAAGAAAAAAAAAATCTTGATTTATTACAATGTTTCTGTATAGTGTTCTATAAAAACATGACTATGTAAGTACATTTCCAGATATTCTCTCCTATGATCCATTCCATTTAATTGTAGAACCGTCATCTGTTGTTTCTCTTTAAATGTTGTTGTTCAGTCACTCAGTCATGTGTGACTCTTTGTGACCCCATGGACTGCAGCACACCAAGCTTCCCTGTCCTTCACTATCTCCCTGAGTTTGCTCAAACTCTATGTCCATTGAGTCGATGACGCCATCCCACCATCTCATCCTCTGTCACCTGCTTCTTCTCCTGCCCTCACTCTTTCCCTGCAGGGTCTTTTACAATGAGTTGGTTCTTTACATCACATGGCCAAAATATTGGAGCTTCAGCTTCAGCATCAGTCCTTGCAATGAATATTCAGGGTTGATTTCCTTTAGGATTGACAGGCTTGATATCCTTGCAGTCCAAGGGACTCTCCAGAGTCTTCTCCAGCACCACAGTTCAAAACCATTAATTCTTTGGCCTTCAGCCTTCTTTAAATATTATATTTCAATCCAGAGTATCCAATTGTACCATTGGATATAGGTACTTCTCTGTCAGCTACACAAATTTAAATTTGACAGAAACATTTTAACATAAAAATTGGGTGAGAAGCAACTATTTAACATGTATTAAGAAAGCTGAGCACTGAAGAATTGATGCTTTTGACTGTGGTGTTGGAGAAGACTCTTGAGAGTCCCTTGGACTGCAAGGAGATCCAACCAGCCAATCCTAAAGATCAGTCCTGAATTTTCATTGGAAGGACTGATGTTGAAGCTGAAACTCCAATACTTTGACCACCTGATGTGAAGAGCTGACTCATTGGAAAAGACCCTGATTCTGGGAAAGATTGAAGGCAGGGGGAGGAGAAGGGGACGACAGTAGATGAGCTGGTTGGATGGCATCACCGACTTGATGGACATGAGTTTGAGTGGATTCCGGGAGTTGGTGATGGACAGGGAGGCCTGGTATGCTGTAGTCCATGGGGTTGCAAAGAGTCAGTCACTGAGTGACTGAACTGAACTGAAATAGATATATACTGACATGAAGGCACATTTACTATATGTGGCTATATAAGAAAAAACAGATCATTAACCAGTTAGCTTTAATTTTTAAAGTAGGTCATAAGAAAGAAACAAACAACAACAAAAAAAAACTATCTCAAGAAAGATAGATGGAGGTAGAGGAGAAATAAAATTATTTTAAGGAAAATATGTTGACCAGAGATGGCACTGGAAAGCCTGGTCCCTCAGAAGTCGTGTGGTCCCATCTCTCTGATGTCTCTGCTTTCTTGTGTCTCCTTTCTACACTCTCTTCACCAGTTGGCTCTCTCTATGTAACTATATTTGGAGTTCTTCTCCTCTGTATTTGGCTCCACATAGCTTTGAACATTTGCATCCAGCCCCTTCTCTGACAGCTTTTCTACATCAAAATCTTTCTGCTTCTAGTCACTCTGCTACTGACAAGTTCTTTGTATCAATACTTCAGATCCAAAATCTAAAAAAAAGAATCTGGTTGACCCACTTCATCTTTGCATATTTTACACAAGGAGGTCACAAGGCAACATACAGATGGAGTTTCTTTAGTTCATGTACCTAACTCTTAGATCAGATCAGCTATAGCCTAGGGGAGACTCAGTTACATGGTGAAGAATATGTTTGCTTAGGCATAAGGGAAGCAGGCAGATGATGATTCTCTTTGAAGATGGCATGGGCCAGATAGGCATTGATTGGTTTTTCTATATATTCCTCTGTGTACATATACATTCATTATCCATCTCAGAAAGATAAACCCTTATAGGTCCCTGCTCAACAGATCTACCTGCCCCTGAAATGCCCTTTCTTATCCAGAAAGAAATAGTCCAAGGCTAGTGCTGTGACAATATTAGAGGCAGAGTTGCAGGCTTCATGAGTATTAGCTATCAGTCTCTGGGTCCACACTCTTCAGATTCTGTCCATATTTCTTTTTATGTCACAACCTTTCTAAATATTCTCTGTGCCTGGTCTGAATCTCTGCTATTAAATAATATACCTTTTAAACAGAAAGCACAAGGCCATTTAGAATGTATATAACGAAAGTCACCTGACATTCTGTCCCAAAGGACTGTTTGCCTGGCAATATGAAAACCCATTTAATATTATTATTTAATATTAATAAATATCAACCCTGTTGAGTGCTGAGACACCGTAGAAAACGTGTGAATCCATGAGCTTCAGATCATTGTCTCATTTCAGTGACAGTGGAGTCTGCATTTCGGTCCATAATACAAATTTTCCCATGTTCCACCCTCTTAGAGGATTGATTTACCCACACAGGGGTTCTACAACCAGCAGTGACCTTTGACTATTGATAACATCTATTGAATCTTGGTCAAAAATTTTTTGAACATCTAAGATTTTATAAAGACTCAGGTGACTATCTGAGTCAGTCTTTTGGTGTATTAAACTATGTATCACATAACCATGTTCATTGACCAGTGACGCATAACTGCTACACAGGGGCCAGGAGTGTTAAATTGGCACTTCCATGTTGCTAAGGAACAACCTAAACCTCAAGACTTCATATTTTTAATAGTAATGAATGAATAATCAGTGTTCTTAACAAGGGTAGGACTTGGATAAACAACATCAGAAAGCCTTGCTTTATATTGCCTACTGTTCCTAGACATTCATTATATTCTAATCAAAAGCAAGAAATTTGGAGATACTTATATGAAATTAAAAGATGCTTACTCCTTGGAAGAAAAGTTATGACCAACCTAGATAGCATATTGAAAAGCAGACACATTACTTTGCCAACAAAGGTCCATCAAGTCAAGGCTATGGTTTTCCTGTGGTCATGTATGGATGTGAGAGTTGGACTGCGAAGAAAGCTTAGCGCGGAAGATTTGACGCTTTTGAACTGTGGTGTTGGAGAAGACTCTTGAGAGTCCCTTGGACTGCAAGGAGACCCAACCAGTCCATTCTAAAGGAGATCAGCCCTGGGTGTTCTTTGGAGGGTATGATGCTGAAGCTGAAACTCCAGTTCTTTGGCCACCTCATGCGAAGAGTTGACTCATTGGAAAAGACTCTGATGCTGGGAGGGATTGGGGGCAGGAAGAAAAGGGGACAACAGAGGATGAGATGGCTGGATGGCATCACTGACTCAATGGACATGAGTTTGAGTGAAGTCCGGGAATTGGTGATGGACAGGGAGACCTGGTGTGATGCAATTCATGGGGTCGCAAAATAGTCGAACACAACTGTGCTGCTGAACTGAACTGAACTGAACCATTTATCAGGCATGGGTTGGTTGCTGTTCAGTTCAGTTCAGTTCAGTCACTCAGTCATGTCTGACTCTCTGCAACCCCATGAATTGAAGCATGCCAGGCCTCCCTGTCCATTACCAACTCCCGGAGTTCACTCAGATTCACGTCCATCAAGTCGGTGATGCCATCCAGCCATCTCATCCTCTGTTGTCCCCTTCTCCTCCTGCCCCCAATCCCTCCCAACATCAAAGTATTTTCCAATGAGTCAACTCTTCACATAAGGTGGCCAAAGTACTGGAGTTTCAGCTTTAGCATCATTCCTTCCAAAGAAATCCCAGGGCTGATCTCCTTCACAGTGGACTGGTTGGGTCTCCTTGCAGTCCAAGGGACTCTCAAGAGTCTTCTCCAACACCACAGTTCAAAAGCGTCAAATCTTCCGCGCTAAGCTTTCTTCACAGTCCAACTCTCACATCCATACATGACCACTGGAAAAACCATAGCCTTGAATAGACGGACCTTAGTCGGCAAAGTAATGTCTCTGCTTTGGAATATGCTGTCTAGGTTGGTCATAAGTTTTGTATTGAAGGGTAAAATAGGTTTTAATTCGCTGTACTCCACTTCATTAGCACCATGGATAGATTAGGATAGGACGGTCTCAAAATGGCTGAAGTTTGGCTGGGCAGTTGGGTCGGGGGGTGGTGTGTAACTCCTTTTATGAACCTCTTTACTAAAAGTCTAGCCTTCAACAAACCAGGGATTCAACTTTAACCATTACAGCAGCAGTTGAAATACGTTTGAATTCAATAATGTGCATAGTTTGCTTTTGGCCTGAGTTGTTATTGCTTTTAGAATATGCCAACAAGTAGGAAATGTTTCCAGAAACAGAGGTAGAAGCTATATCTGCCTTTTCTTATCTGCTTCCAGCAGACAACATGGTCTGCAGTTATCCCTTCTCACCAGAGCATGCCTTATTCTCTTGAAACTTCTCTAAAACATTAGTTGCAAGATCCTCCAGAACCTTACACTCAGTGCACACGAGATCCTTTATACTATAGGTGGAGACAATTTAATTACTACTTACTGCACCACCTAGGTCAGCACAGGACTGAGAAAAACATTTCCTGATTGTCTACTTTACCACCTTATAGTAAATATATCATTAGTTAGCAACTTTGTAAGTTTCAGTTTGACTGTTGTAGTTAGAAGCCTACCCAAGTTATGTCCAAATATTGAAGAAGTCTATTATAGCAGTAAGTTTTGATATCAGTCCCTAAATTTAATCTAAAAGAAGTATAACTGTCTTTATTTTCTAAAAACAATTTTAATTTTGGCCTTCACTTGGGAAATATAACTTATTTTAAATATGTCATGATTATAACATCATTTTTGCTTCCCCAAGTTTATGTAATAGTCCAGAGTGCTCATACTATCAAGAGGTTGGAGATAGGGAAATGATTGGGCCCTTGGTTATCAGTCATCTAGTTAGTACAGGGACACCCACTGTCACAGGTACTTAGATCCCTTCAGATCTTGCTTTCTGCTGATTGCCAGTCACTCTTATGGCAAAAGGTATTTTTGTGTGTGTGTGTGTACCTGTGGGCTTGTCTATCAAGACATTCCATGTAATCATATCCTTCCTGGTCATTGTGCAGTATATTCGCTGGTGGCACTGACTGTTTTCACTATATATGCTCTTCTTCTATTCGTCAGCTCTGTAACACTCTTTTTTAGGGGGGCTGAATTATTTCCTTCTTCAAATTCATATGCTGAAAGTCTAACCACAAGTATCTCAGAGTGTGACTGTATATGGAGCCAGGGCCTTTAAAGAGATGATTAAAGTAACATAAGGTCATACGGGTGGGCCCTGGTCCACTAAGACCAGTGTCCTTGTATGAGGACATAGGCACAGATTGAAGATAGCCATCAACAAACCAAGGAGAAAACTTAATCTTTTCTCCCTCCCTCCCTCTCTCTCCCTCTGTGTGTGTGTGTGTATGTTACTGTTTCTCTTTCTGTCTGTCTCTCCCTGTATGACCTGAAGTAATGGGCAAGAAAGATTTACCTTACTTGTTTTAGTAAATATATATAATTTCTCTTTTGTGGCCAAGATACTTCACTCATGCCCAGACATTCCTTTTCCCTTAACTCCTCCAACAAATTCTCAAAGTTCTCCTTATACATAGATAACTAAAAGCAAAACCAAAGAGACACATATATTTTGAATCTATTACTTCCTTCTTCCCTATCAAGATCCATACTTCTCTTGAAATAATGTGCACAAAGCTATATATTTGACTGAGCAGAGTTAAGGGAAAGGGAAACAGAGAAAAATTACCAAGATATCAAAATATTCTTTATGTACAAATGGAATGACATATATAGCATAAAGCTGCAAGTTCAAAAATACAGAAAAATTTACAGAAGGTAAAACAATGCCTCATATGGCTTCTATAATTAAGTATATTGATCTTTTTCCTCTGCCTTTATGGTTTACTTTTTTCTCTTTATCAATTAGCACCATTTTTAAAAAAAATAATTTTCTTCTCTCATAACCTGTCCTGTGTTGGCTACCACCTACTTACTATATGTCTCTTTTTTCTATTTAATAGTGCTTGCAGTTTTATTCTCATTGTCAACTCCAGTGGCCCCAGAAGTTTTGCCCTTAAGTCAAGTACCAATTATAGGAATATAAGACCTAGTGATACAGAACACAACACACTCCTCTGTCATACTACAGTGGTCTGGTAAAGCTGATAGCAAGGAGATGAGGACCTGGAAGGATACAACATGACATGAAGAATGGAAGAGGTAAAATTAAGAAGCGCCTGGAAGTGGTGAGAAATTTCATGGTTGGTCAAGAGTGAAACAGATAAGTAGCTGCCATAAATGTTGACATTGGGAGAAAAAGCTAAGTTTGTATACAATATCCATGAAACTTTTTTCTAGGGCACTTAGCATACAAGTTAACTGGACCCTGGACCCTTAAAGATGCCTACTAATATCTGTACTGATTTTCAAGGTACATTTCAGTCTGATAAGTGTACCATTTAGATATATATCTAAGTTAGCAAAAGGACCCTATAATTTACTAGTTATGTCTGGAGGAGCTAATGTCTAAATTTAATATCTTATAATAGTTCTCAGAAATTTTGTGGGTTAAATATTTAACCTTAGACTTAAAAGTGTTTTTGACTGTGACTTCCTAACTGAAAAACTCAATGTGAAAAGAAGTGTGGATTGAATAAGATATACATTCTTAAGGTTCTTGGAAATACAACTGAAAACTCAGAGAGACTTTACAGAGTTGGTGATGATGGAGTCACAATTATTTGAGAAATAGATATATTTTGGTAATAATGAGGTCTAGTATAGGATGTTTTAGTTCAAAGATCAGGTTAAGGTGATGCTATGAAAATCTATTATGTTTAGTAAGTATAAAAATCTCTCTTGTGAAATTATGAAGTAGAAGCCTTTTTTTTACCCATACCCAAACCTCAAATGACAAATTTTATCAGGAAATAAAGTACAGCTTTTTATGATAATAAAGGCCTCTGTCACAGTCTCATAATATGTCAGGACTGCTAAATAATTATCTACCCAAGACAAAGTACTCCTGAGTATCCAGCAGGTACTATGGAACCTGTGATAAGTGACGCTATGGGGATATGGTAAAAAATAAATATATTTGAGGAAGTTGAAAAATTAATGGAAAGTACCATGCCACAGAACTTAGTATAGGATTTTATTTATCACCAGGACTTAACTAAAAATTGTCCAGAGATACACTAACATATAAGTG
Source organism: Ovis canadensis (assembly GCF_042477335.2). Lineage (NCBI taxonomy): Eukaryota > Metazoa > Chordata > Mammalia > Artiodactyla > Bovidae > Ovis > Ovis canadensis. The sequence continues at coordinate 51,993,866 of NC_091262.1, forward strand.
AAAGTCCTTGTCAAGAATCCACGAATGTAGATGTCTCCAAGGGCCAGGCAATGATGTAAATAAGTGAAAAGACTGAGTCTAATATGATAAGGAGTGGAGGAGATAGTAGTGAATTTAATATTTCTTGTCATAGCTAAAGTAGGAGTTACTGTGAAACAGATTTTGCTGTTGTGAGGAATACATGTCTGGTTTTGACATATTTTCTAATAAAACCAGAGGTCAGTAATTCAGATTTTTGAGGAATATTTGAATCTTCACATGAATCTAATAAATGTATTAGAGAGTAGGCTTCCCAGAAACGTTTGTTGAGCAAATCTGATCTGCAAATTGCCCTGCGGTTAGTCACCTGAGGGCTGCAGATTTATCTGTGCTATGCTTAGTCACTCAATTGTCTGACTCTTTGCAACCCGATGGACTGTAGTTCACCAGACTCTCCTCTGTCTATGGAATTCTTCAGGCAAGAATACTGGAGTGGCTCTGACATATCACAGCAGGATCCTCTATGACCCACCTCTAAGAATATTGGAAATAAAAGCAAAAGTAAACAAATGGGACCTAATTAAACTTAAAAGCTTTTGCACAACAAAGGAAATTATAAGCAAGGTGAAAAGACAGCCTTCAGAATGGGAAAAAATAATGGCAAATGAAGCAACTGACAAAGAATTAATCTCAAAAATGTACAAGCAATTCCTACAGCTCAATTCCTGAAAAATAAATGACTCAATCAAAAAATGGGCCAAAGAACTAAACACACATTTCTCTAAAGACATTCAGATGGCTAACAAACACAGGAAAAGATGCTCAACATCACTCATTATCAGAGAAATGCAAATCAAGACCACAATGAGGTACCATCTCACACCAGTCAGAATGGCTGCTATCAAAGAGTCTACAAGCAATAAATGCTGGAGAAGGTGTGGAGAAAAGGGAACCCTCTTACAGTGTTGGTGGGAATGCAAACTAGTACAGCCACTATGGAGAACAGTGTGGAGATTCCTTAAAAAACTGGAAATAGAACGGCCATATGACCCAGCAATCCCACTTCTGGGCATACACACCAAGGAAACCAGAATTGAAAGAGACACATGTACCCCAATGTTCATCACAGCACTGTTTATAATAGCCAGGACATGGAAGCACCCTAGAGTCCATCAGCAGATGAATGGATAAAAAAGCTGTGGTACATACACACGATGGAATATTACTCAGCCATTAAAAAAATACATTTGAATCAGTTTTAATGAGGTGGATGAAACTGGAGCCTATTATACATAGTAAGCCAGAAAGAAAAACACCAATACAGTATACTAACGCATATGTATGGAATTTAGAAAGATGGTAACAATAACACTATATGCAAGACAGAGAAAGAGACACAGACGTGTAGAACAGACGTTTGGACTCTGTGGGAGAAGGTGAGGGTGGGATGATCTGAGAGAATAGCATTGAAACATGTATATTATCATATGTGAAACAGATCCCCAGTGCAGGTTCAATGCATGATACAGGTGCTCAGGGCTGGTGCACTGGGATGACCCAGAGGGATGGGAAGGGGAGGGAGGTTGGAGGGCGGTTCAGGATGGGAAACACATGTAAACCCATGGGTGATTCATATTAATGTATGGCAAAAACCACTACAATATTGTAAAGTAATTAGCCTCCAACTAAAATAAATAAATAAAAACAATGCTAAAAAAAAAAAAAGGAAAACTGGAGTGGGTTGCCCTGCCCTCCTCCAGGGGATCTTCCCAACCCAGGGATCAAACCCAAGTCTCCAGCATTACAGGGTGGCTTCTTTACCACTGAGCCACCAGGGAAGCACAGGGATTTGTCTCATAATCTTATTCATAGACCCAAACCTGTATAAAATTCTGTTTCTTCAGGGCACAGCTTCTCTCCATCAGTTCAAGTCCATAAAGAGTGGACAGTGGTTGAAATTCATGGGTCTAATTCATGAACTGGCATCATTCCCAGGGAGATAAATTAAGCTTTAGGCTCTGTAGTCATTTTTGAAAAAAAAAAAAATTTCTCTGTAACCAAGAGTTTACTGTAAAGGACATGGTATCTTAGGGGAATCTGAATAATGTTCATGTGGGAATAGTTGGTAATGAGATCAGAATTTTATACACTAAAACTGAGCCTTTGAAAATACATGTTGTATTTTTTTTCTATAAATTCCCTTTATCTTTATTCATATAATTATCTTCTTACTAGATATTGAAGTAAGAGTCACATGGGTTTTAAATTTGCCATAAAGATATCTCAGCCTCCTTCTTTAAAGCAATCTTTTTCAAGTTAACTAAGTTTGTTATTGTTAAATATGTAGTTTTTTCAGTTCCTGTCTTCTCTGTCTATCTTTCCCTACTGAAGTTTGTATGCAGAAACAGGTGAAAGCATATGCATCAGCTTTCATGTAGAAAGAACTCAGATCCATATGTATTTTCCTGAACCTCAACAATCATTGTTTGAGAGAGGTCATCCTGCTTTTATCTGAAACATTTTCTGTGTTCTCAAGAAGCATGTGGCTGCTGAAACATGTAAGCTGCATTTCACTGGCTCTGGCTGCTGCTGACCATGCCTGGCCTGATACCTGACACTGGTGATTGACTTTATTACTAAAACCCTAGATGCTCTTTGGGAGCCCTAATATTATGGGTCCTGTCAAGTTATAACTCTTTATATTCTCTGTTCCTAATAATTGAGGCATCCCACAATTTTGGCTTAGGTTATCTTCATTGGGTGGCCTCATGGAATTGGAGTCATAAGAGGGGATAGCGCACTTACATCTGAATCCTCTTGCACAACATTTACTAGGTTGGTGTGCAACCTAGGGGACTCCATGGGGCTAATCCAGCCAGGAGAAACCTGGCAGTTATTATCATTCCCTCTGCCATTGTTTCATTTCCAACCTTCCGTCTGAGGTGGTGTCCTGTTATATGTTTTACTCCTTAAAGGAACTTAAGCTACACCCAGTCTGGTTTCAAAGAAATGAAAAAGAAGCCATATTCCTCTAAATTGTTTTCACTTTACAGTGGTAGCTGCTTCCCACTGCTCACTGCCTTCATTCTTTACTCAAGAGTCAGAAAATACCGGTGTGTTCTACCCTGTACCTGATCTCCTCCTCTTTCCAAGGATTGTCATTCCCTCCTTCTGCTGCATAGACAAGCTTCCTGCCTCACATCCTATAACCTCTCTACCTATATGTCACTACAATTTGCAGTAAATGACCTGACAGAACAACATTAACCTGGTAGGACAAGCTTCATTTGGGTTAACACAAAGAGTGATCCTAGCAGGTGTCCAGTGCCATTCGTTCTAGGGCAGGACACAGATGCCTAGCATAATGACTGACATCAGACTGCAAAATAAACCCAGGCCTCTGGCTTTTTAACTTGACAATTCCAGGACACAAGAAAGCAGAGATGGGAAAGTTTTGCTTTAGCTGCCTTTCAGTGTACTGTTTGCACGTTGGCTGAAGAAAGAGAGATGGGGGTATTATTAGGCTGATTCCTGACATGGTGAGGGGGCTGGGGTCCAAGTACTGAGTCATAACCACATTCTGTTAAGTTTTACAGAAAGCCAACGTTTTTCCCCCCGGGAGGCTAGCTGGCAGGAAGCCGAACATGAGTGAATTTAACTCTTACCTCTTACTCAGATTAAAACTAGATTAAAAGAGTGCAAAGGAAATTATTGGCATTTAGAAAAGCCATTCTTGCCACAAGGCTTGTCTTTTAAGATAATTTTCTCACTGTATGTTTAAAAGAGTAAGTATAGGAAACTCAGAGATCTGTTGCTACTTCTAGTATCAACAACTCTTATGGGCCATGAGCTGTAGATTCATACATACACATGGTTTATTAATATGTATAGTAGACATATAATAGGCATTCTCAAGTTTGGCATGTGTACAATGGAACTCTTGATTTCTAGTCACCATCCAAGCCAAACCTGATTCCTCGCAGGAACTTTTATGTCCTAGTTAGTAATTGGTACCACTATTCCCTGTTGAATTAAGTTAAAAAAAGGTTAAGCTTCAATCTCAATTAATCTAATAATACTATTATACCTCACAGGTAATCAATTGTGAGGTCCAGCTAAATCACTTTTTTTTTCCCTTCCAGTCTTATTGAGATACAATTGACATGAAGCACTGTATAAATTTAAGATGAATAGATTAATGGTTTGACTTACATAGTATTATTAAATACCACAAGTTTAGAGAACTTCCATCATCTCATATGATACAAATTAAATAAATTGAAAAGAAATGTTTGCCTTATGAGAACTCCTAGGATTTACTCTTTCTCATATTTAGCATACAGAACAGTTCATTATGCCTTAGTTGTACATCATATCACTAATATTCATTTATAATATAACGGAAGTTTGTATCTTTTGACTACCTTTATCCAATTCCTCCTTCCCCTAGCACTCATCTTTGGTAACTACAAATACCTATTTTTATATGAGTTTATTTTTGAAGTATAATTAACTTACATTACTATGTTAGTTCCTGGTACAAAACAAAATGATATGCTATTCCTATATGTTTCAAAATGATGTCTAGTTATCATTTGTCACCATACAAATTTATTACATAATTATTGACTACATTCCCCACACTGTACATTTCATACCTGTAACCCTATATTTTTTAATTATTTATTTTAATTGGAGGCTAATCACAATATTGTAGTGGTTTTTGCCATACATTGACATGAATTAGCCATGGTATACATGTGCTCCCCATCCTGAAACCCCATTCTACCTTCTTCCCCATCTCATCCCTCAGGGTCATCCCAGTGCACCAGCCCTGAGCACCCTGTCTCATGCATCAAACCTAGACTGGCGATCTGTTTCACGTATGACAGTATACATGTTTCAATGCTATTCTCTCAAATCATCCCACCTTCGGCTTCTCTCACAGAGTCCAAAAGACTGTTCTTTACATCTGTCTCTCTTTTGCTGTCTCAAATATAGGGTTATTGTTGCTGTCTTTCTAAATTCCATAAATTTGCATTAGTATACTGTATTGGTGTTTTTCTTTCTAACTTACTAAACTCTGTATAATAGGCTCCAGTTTCATCCACCTCATTACAACTGATTCAAATGTATTCTTTTTAATGGCTGAGTAATATTCCACTGTATATATGTACCACAACTTTCTTTTCAATTCATCTGCTGATGCACATGTGGGTGCTTCCATGCCCTGGCTATTATAAACAGTGCTGCAATAAACACTGGGGTACAGGTGTCTCTTTTGATTCTGGTTTCCTTGGTGTGTGTGCCCAGCAATGGTATTGCTGGGTCATATGGCAGTTCTATTTCCAGTTTTTTAAGGAATCTCCACACTGTTCTCCATAGTGCCTGTACTTGTTTGCATTCCCACCAACAGTGTAAGAGGGTTCCCTTTTCTCCACACCTTCTCCAGCATTTTTTGTTTCTAGACTCTTTGATAGCAGCCATTCTGGCTGGTGTGAGATGGTACCTCATTGTGGTTTTGATTAGCATTTCTCTGATAATGAGTGATGTTGAGCATCTTTTCCTGTGTTTGTTAGCCATCTGTATGTCTTCTTTGGAGAAATGTGTGTTTAGTTCTTTGGCCCATTTTTTGATTGAGTCATTTATTTTTCAGGAATTGAGCTGTAGGAGTTGCTTGTACATTTTTGAGATTAATTCTTTGTCAGTTGCTTCATTTGCCATTATTTTTTCCCATTCTGAAGGCTGTCTTTTCACCTTGCTTATAGTTTCCTTTGTTGTGCAAAAGCTTTTAAGTTTAATTAGGTCCCATTTGTTTACTTTTGCTTTTATTTCCAGTATTCTGGGAGGTGAGTCATAGAGGATCCTGCTGTGATTTATGTCAGAGAGTATTTGCCTATGTTTTCCTCTAGGAGTTTTATAGTTTCTAGTCTTATGTTTAGATCTTTAATCCATTTTGAGTTTATTTTTGTGTATGGTGTTAGAAAGTGTTCTCGTTTCATTCTTTTACAGGTGGTTGACTAGTTTTCTAAGCACCACTTGTTAAGGAGTTTTCTTTCTCCGTTGTATATTCTTGCCTCCTTTGTCAAAGATAAGGTGTCCATATGTGCAAGGAGTTATCTCTGGGCTTTCTATTTTGTGCTATTGATCTATGTTTCTGTCTTTGTGCCAGTACCATACTGTCTTGATGACTGAGCTTTATAGCATGGTCTGAAGTCAGGCAGGTTGATTTCTCCAGTTCCATTCTTCTTTCTCAAGATTGCTTTGGCTATTCAAGGTTTTTTGTATTTCCATACAAATTGTGAAATTATTTGTTTTAGTCCTCTGAAAAATACCACTGGTAGCTTGATAGGGATTGCATTGAATCTATAGATTGCTTTGGGTAGTATACTCATTTTCACTATATTGATTCTTCCAATCCATAAACATGGTGTATTTCTCCATCTATTTGTGTCCGCTTTGATTTCTTTCATCAGTGTTTTATAGTTTTCTATATATAGGTCTTTGTTTCTTTAGGTAGATTTATTCCTATGTATTTTATTATTTTCATTGCAATGGTAAATGGAATTGTTTCCTTAATTTCTCTTTATGTTTTCTCAGTGTTAGTGTATAGAATGCAAGGGATTTCTGTGTGTTGATTTTATATCCTGCAACTTTACTATATTCATTGATTAGCCCTAGTAATTTGCAGGTGGAGTCTTTAGGGTTGTTTATGTAGAGAATCATGTTATCTGCAAATAGAGTTTTACTTCTTTTCCAAAATGAATTCTTTTTATTTCTTTTTCTTCTCTGATTGCTCTGGGTAAAACTTCCAAAACTATACTGAATAGTAGTGATGAGAGTGGGCACCCTTGTCTTGTTCCCGATTTTAGGGGAAATGCTTTCAATTGTTCGCCATTGAAGATAATGTTTGCTGGGGGTTTATCATATATGGCTTTTATTACGTTGAGGTATGTTCCTTCTATTCCTGCTTTCTGGAGGGTTTTTTATCATAAATGGATGTTGAATTTTGTCAGAGACTTTCTCTGAATCTATTGAGATAATCACATGGTTTTTATTTTTCATTGTTAATGTGTTGTATCACATTGGTTGATTTGAGGATATTGAAGAATCTTTGCATCCCTGGGATAAAGCCCACTTGCTCATGATGTTTGATCTTTTTAATATGTTGTTGGCTTCTGTTTGCTAGAATTCTGTTAAGGATTTTTCCATCTATGTTCATCAGTGATATTGGCCTGCAGTTTTCCTTTTTTTGTGGCATTTTTGTCTGGTTTTGGTATTAGGGTGATGGTAGCCTCATAGAATGAGTTTGAAAGTTTACCTTCCTCTGCAATTTCTGGAATAGTTTGAGTAGGATAGGTGTTAGCTCTTCTCTAAATTTTTGGTAGAATTCAGCTGTGAAGCCATCTGGTCCTGGGCTTTTGTTTGCTGGAAGATTTCTGATTACAGTTTTGATTTCCGTGATTGTGATAGGTCTGTTAAGATTTTCTATTTCTTCCTGGTTCAGTTTTTGAAAGTTATACTTTTCTAAGAATTTGACCATTTCTTCCAAGTAGTCCATTTTATTGGCATATAGTTGCTGATAGTAGTCTCTTATAATCCTTTGTATTTCTGTGTTTTCCGTTGTGATTTCTCCATTTTCATTTCTATTTTTGTTGATTTGATTCTCCTCCCTTTGTTTCTTGATGAGTCTGGCTAATGGTTTGTCAATTTTATCTTCTCAAAGAACCAGCTTTTAGTTTTGTTGATTTTGGCTATGGTCTCCTTGGCTTCTTTTGCATTTATTTCTGCCCTAATTTTCATTTCTTTCCTTCTACTATTCCTGGGATACTTCATTTCTTCTTTTTCTAGTTGCTTTAGGTGTAGAGTTATGTTATTTATTGGATTTTTCTCTTGTTTCTTGAGGTAAGCTTTTATTACTACGAACCTTCCCAATAGCACTGCTTTTATTGAATCCCGTAGGTTGTAGGTTGTGTTTTCATTTTCATTCATTTCTATGCATATTTTGATTTCTTTTCAATTTCTTCTGTGATGTGTTGGTTATTCAGAAGCATGTTGTTTGGCCTCCATGTTTGAAATTTTAATAGTTTTTTTTTTTCCCCCTGTTGGTTTGATTTCAAGTTGCTCAGTCGTGTCCAACTCTTTGCAACACCATAAATCACAGCACGCCAGGCCTCCCTGTCCATCACCAACCCCCAGAGTTCACTCAAACTCATGTCCATCGAGTTGGTGATGCCATTCAGCCATCTCACCCTCTGTCGTCCCCTTCTCCTCCTGCCCCCAATCCCTCCCAGCATCAGAGTCTTTTCCAATGAGTCAACTCTCTGCATGAGGTGGCCAAAGTATTGGAGTTTCAGCTTTAGCATTAGTCCTTCCAAAGTACACCCAGGACTGATCTCCTTTATAACGGACTTGTTGGATCTCCTTGCAGTCCAAGGGACTCTCAAGATTCTTCTTAAACACCACAGTTCAAAAGCATCAATTCTTCAGGACTCAGTTTCGTCACACTCCCAATCTCACATCCATACATGACCACTGGAAAAGCCATAGCCTTGAGTAGATGGACCTTTGTTGGCAAAGTAATGTCTCTGCTTTGGAATATGCTATCTAGGTTGGTCATAACTTTCCTTCCAAGGAATAAGTGTCTTTTAATTTCATGGCTGCAATCACCACCTGCAGTGATTTTGGAGCCCCCCCCCCCCCAATAAAGTCTGACACTGTTTCCACTGTTTCCCCATTTATTTGCCATGAAGTGATGGGGCCAGATGCCATGATCTTCGTTTTCTGAATGTTGAGCTTTAAGCCAACTTTTTAACTCCCCTCTTTCACTTTCATCAAGAGGCTTTTTCTTCCTCTTCACTTTCTGCCATAAGGGTGGTGTCATCTGCATATCTGAGGTTACTGATATTTCTCCCAGCAATTTTGCTTCCGGAGTGTGGTTCTTCCAGTCCAGCGTTTCTCATGATGTACTCTGCATAGAAGTTAAATAAGTAGGGTGATAATATACAGCCTTGACGTACTCCTTTTCCAATTTGGAACCAGTCTGTTGTTCCATGTCCAATTCTAACTGTTGCTTCTTGACTTGCATATAGGTTTCTCAAGAGGCAGGTCAGGCAGTCTGGTATTCCCATGTCTTTTAGAATTTTCCAAGGTTTATTGTAGTTGACATCTAATCTTACTGCATTGTGATCAGAAAAGATGCTGGAGTTAGTTCAGTTTGTTTGAATTTACCAAAGCTAGATTTATGGCCCAGGATGTGATCTATCCTGGAGAAGGTTCCGTGTGCACTTGAGAAAAAGGTGAAATTCATTGCTTAGGGGTGAAATGCCCTATGGATATCAAATAGGTCTAAGCGGTCCATTGTATCATTTAAAGTTTGTGTTTCCTTGCTAATTTTCTGTTTAGTTCATCTATCCATAGGTGTGAGTGGGGTATTAACATCTCCCACTATTTTTGTGCCACTTTTAATTTCCCCTTTCATACTTTTAGCATTTGCCTTACATATTGTGGTGCTCCTATGTTGTGTGCATATATAATTGTTATATCTTCTTCTTGGATTGATCCTTTGATCATTATATAGTGCCCTTCTTTGTCTCTTTTCACAGCCTTTATTTCAAAGTCTATTTTATCTGATATGAGTATTGCTACTCCTGTTTCTTTTGGTCTCCATTTGCATGAAATATCTTTTTCCAGCCCTTCACTCTCAGTCTGTATGTGTCCCTTGTTTTGAGGTGGGTCTCTTGTAGACAGCATTTATAGGAGTCTTGTTTTTGTAACCATTCAGCCAGTCTTTGTCTTTTGATTGGGGCATTCAACCCATTTACATTTAAGGTAATTATTGATAAGTATGATCCCATTGCCATTTACTTTGTTGTATGGGGTTCAAATTTATACACTCTTTCTGTGTTTCCTGTCTAGAGAAGATCCTATAGCATTTGTTGGAGAGCTGGTTTGGTGGTGCTGAATTCTCTCCGCTTTTGCTTGTCTGCAAAGCTTTTGATTTCTCCTTCATATTTGAATGAGATCCTTGCTGGGTTGTATGTTTTTCTTTTTCATCACTTTAAGTATGTCCTACCATTCCCTTCTGGCATGAAGAGTTTCTACTGAAAGATCAGTTGTTATCCTTATGGGAATCCCTTTGTATGTTATTTATTGTTTTTCCCTTGCTGCTTTTAATATTTGTTCTTTGTGTTTGATCTTTGTTAATTTGATTAAAATGTGTCTTGGGGTGTTTTGTCTTGAGTTTATCCTGTTTGGGACTCTCTGGGTTTCTTGGACTTGGGTGACTATTTCTTTCCCCATTTTAGGGAAGCTTTCAACTATTATCTCCTCAAATATTTTCTCATGGCCTTTCTTTTTGTCTTCTTCTTCTGGGACTCCTATGATTTGAATGTTGAGGCATTTGACATTGTCCCAGAGGTCTCTGAGGTTGTCCTCATTTCTTTTAATTATTTTTCCCTCTCTGCCTCATTTATTTCCACCATTCTGTCTTACACCTCACTTATCCTATCTTCTGCCTGTTATTCTACTATTGTTTCCCTCCAGATTGTTTTTGATCTCAGTTATTGCATTATGCATTATTGGTTGACTCTTTTTTATTTCTTCTAAGTCCTTGTTAAATGTTCCTTGTATCTTCTCAGTCCTTGTCTCCAGACTATTTATCTGTAACTCCATTTTGTTTTCAAGATTTTGGATCATTTTTACTATCATTATTCTGAATTCTTTTTCAGGTAGACTCCCTATCTCCTCCTCTTTTGTTTGGTTTGGTGGGCATTTATCAAAATCCTTACCTGCTGATATATCTCTGCCTTTTCATCTTGTTTAGATTGCTGTGTTTGGGGTGGCCTTTCTGTATGCTGGAATTTTTTGGTTCCTCTTTATTGTGGAGGTTCCTCCCTGTGGGTGGGGTTGGACGAGTGGCTTGTCAAGGTTTCCTGTTTAGGGAAGCATGTGTCAGTATTCTGGTGAGTGGAGCTGGATCTCTTCTCTCTGGAGTGCAATGAAGTGTCCAATAATGAATTTTGAGGTGTCTGTGGGTTTGATGTGACTTTTGGCTGCCTGTATTTTAATGCTTAGGGTTATGTTCCTGCATTGCTGGAGAATTAGCTTGGTATGTCTTGCTCTGAAACTTGTTTGCTCTTGAGTGGAGCTTGGTTTCAGTGTAGGTATGGAAGCTTTTGGATGAGCTCTTCTCGATTAATGTTCCCTGGTATTCTCAAGTTTTGGATTTAACCCTGCTGCCTCTGGTTTTCAGTCTTATTTTTACAGTACTCTCAAGACTTCTCCATCCATACTGCACTAATGATAAAACATCGAGGTTAATGGGGAAAAGATTCGCTACAGTGAGGGACACCCAGAGAGGTTCGCAGAGTTACATGGAGAAGAGAAGAGGGAGGAGGGACATAGAAGTGACCAGGAGGAGAAGAGGGGGAATCAAAAGGGGTGAGAACAATCTAGCCAGTAATCATTTCCCTAAGTGTTCTCCACAGCCAGGAATACCCAAAGAGATTCACAGAGTTGGGTAAAGAAGAGAAGGGTGAGGGAGGAGATAGAGGTGACCTGAGGGAGAAAAAGGAAAGTCAAAAGGGGAGACAGCAATCAAGCCAATAATCACACTCCTAAGTAAAAGTGGGTACTGAAGATTGTATTCTTAAAGGTACAAAATTGATAACAAATACCAAAAATCAAAGATTAAAAATCTAGTGTGTATCTCAAAATACAATATTAAAGGAACAAAAAAAATCACAAAATTATAAAAAATATATATGATATTTGCTTTAAAAATAGGGTCTTTTTATGGCAAGGTAATAGTAGATTATAAAAATGAAAATTGAGTCATAAAGAACTTAAAAAAATTTTAAATGATAATAGTAAAATATATCTAGGAATTTCTCTGGAGCTGTTGAGGGCAGTGTGGGGTCAGTTCAGTCTCAGATAGTTCCTTGTTCTGGCTTATACTTCTCAAGGTCTATAGGCCCTTTCCAATGTAGTCAGTGCTAACTACAGGGTTTTAATCTGTTACACCTGTCACTTCCAAAGCGGTTCCCTCTTCTTTGGTTACTTTGGCTTCTTCTGTTTGCAAGTCTCTTCAGTGTCCAATTTCAGCCCTGACACATGGGGCAAAGGTGGTCACTTATTTAGGCTCGCTTGTTCAATTGTGCTGTGGAGAGGGAGGAACAACCAAACATATCACTGGTGTGTGGGGGAAGTGCTCACAGTGTCTAGGTCACACTGGGTTTGCCCCTTGCTCACATTGTGTGTGCTTTCCCGGTCTACACTGCTCAGGCTCCAGGCTGCTCTGCAGGGCCCTGGGTTGTGTGCACCTCCCAGGTCTAAGCCACTCACTTTCAGGTTCTCAGGTACCCCACAAAGGCACAGACTCAGTTGGGCCTGAGTTTTGTGCCCTTCCCAGGTCCCAGCAGCTCAGGCAACCAGGTGCTTGGCAAGCGCACTCTCCTCAGGTGGATAGTGTGTCTTATCGCCTCCCCATCCCAGCCACTGGGTTTCCTGGGTGCGCAGCAAGTGTGCCATCTCAGGTGTGCTGTGTATCTCTTCTGGGGAGCTGATTTCTGACTGTGGCCCTTCTGGCAGATATCAACCATCCATGATCCCAGGAAGACTTGGTTAGCAGCTGGGAGCCTGCTTGCAGTTTGGTAGAGAATATCGTCTCTGGGGCTGAGATTCCCCCTAGCCTTCTGGTTCTGGGTGTCACCCACCTGCCTCTCTGCTTCTGGTAGTGGATGGATCAGTGTGCAGCCGACTAGCTCTCCTCTGGTATCCTGGGCCCGACAGTGCCTTAGGTTGGAGCTTTTTTCAGGAAAGTTCTTTCTCCCTTTCTCTCTCTGTTTTTTTTTTTCCCCCCCTCTCTTTCTTTCTGGCTATCCCACAGTTTGGGTTGTTGTCTCACTCCCTCAGATTGTCCTCAGGGCATTCAGGCCCCGTCCTTACCCTAAGCAGTGTAGCCTGCACCTCCCTGTTCAGCCTCTGCTTGCTGGTGACAGACACGAGTGTCTGGCCTACTTCTCTGCTGGGAGTTGCGGTTAGGCACATAATCTGTGGGGTGTTATTGTTGTTGTTGTTTTCCTTTTTTTCCTCCCAGTTATGCTGCCCTCTGATATTCCAAAAGTCCCCACAGACCCGCTGGTGAGAGGGTTTTCTGGTGTTTGTAAACTTCTCCTTCACGATTCCCTTCCTGGGATGGGTCTCCATCCCTAACTCTTTTGTCTATTTTCAATTTTTTTTATATTTTGTTCTACCTCTTTTTGAAGAGAATGGGCTGCCTTTCTGGGTGCCTGGTGTCCTCTGTCAGTGTTCAGAAGTTGTTTTGTGGAATTTGCTCAGCATTCAAATGATCTTTTGATGGATTTGTGGGGGAGAAAGTGGTCTCCCCGTCCTATTCCTCCACCATCTTAGGACTGCCCCTTAACCCATGTGTTTTGAAACTGAAAGTTTGTAACTCTTTGTTGTTGTTTAGTCACTAAGCTATGTCTGATTCTTTTGAGACCCCATGAACTGTAGAGCTCCAGGCTCCTCTGTCCATGGGCTTTCCCAGGCAAGAATACTACAGTGGGTTACCATTTCCTTCTCTAAGGGATCCTTCCACCCCAGGGATCAAATCCATGTCTTCTGCATTGGCAGATGGATTCTTTACCATTGAGCCACCAGGGAAGCCCTTGTACTGCTTAATCTACCAAAAAATTTCATTTCTCTAGCTCTCTCCACTTTGGTATCACCTGTTTGTTCTCTGTATCAATGATTCTATTTCAATTTTGTTATTGTTTTTTAAATTTATTTTGTTTTCTAGATTCTAGATATAAGTGAAATCATCCAGTATTTGTCTTTCTATGTATGCCTTATTTTGTTTAGCATAATACCCTTCATGTCTATCCATGTTGTCACAATTGACAGATTTCCTTAATTTTTATGGCTGAATAATATTCCATTGCATGTGTGTCACAGTTTTAATTTTATATTGGCGTATAATAGATTTATAATATTGTGTTAGTTTTAGTTGTACAGCAAAGTTAATTGTCATATATGTGCGCATGTGTATGTATCCATTCTTTTTCAGATTCTTTTCCCATATAGGTTATTATAGAGTACTGAGTTTAGTTCCTTGTGCTATACACTAGGTCTTTGTTGATATTATGTATAGTAGTATGTATATGTTAATCTCAATCTCCTAATTTATCTCTCCTTCACCACCTTTACCCTTTGGTAGTCATAAGTTTGTTTTCTAAGTCTGTTTCTGTTTTGTAAATAAGTTCATATGTGTAACTTTTTTTTAGATTTCATATATAAAGTGATATCATATGATATTTGTCTTTTTTTATCTGACTTCACTTAGTATGATAATCTCTGGGTCGAGCCAGTTGCTATAGGTAGGTAGCTTTATTTCATTCTTTTTTTTTTAAGGCTAATATTCTACTGTATACATGTACCACATCTTCTTTATACATTCTTCTGTCAATGGACATTTGGATTGCTTCCATGTCTTGGCTGTTATAAATAGTGCTACTACATATGTTGAGATGATCATGGTTTGTTTTTTGTTTTTTGTTTTTTTTTTTTTCCTTTAATTTGCTGATACAGTGTCTCACACTGATTGATTTGCAGCTGTTGAAAAATCCTTGAATACTTAGGATAAAACCCACTTACTCATGGGTTTTTGTTGGATCTTTTTAATGTATTGTTGGATTCAGATTGCTAGTGTTTTGTTGAGGATTCTTACTTGCATGTTCACCAGTGATGTTGGCCTGTAATTTTATTTCTTTGTGGTATTTTTGTCTGGTTTTGGTATCAGAGTGATGGTGGCCTTGTAGAATGAGCTTGGGAGTACTCCTTTCTCTGCAGTTTTTTTTTCTTTTTTTTTTGAAGAGTTTCAGAAGGGTGGGTGTTGGGAGAGCATGTTTCCCCATTGTCTCAGATAGTAAAGAATCTGCCCGTAATGCAGGAGACCCTGGGTTGGGAAGATCCCCTGGAGAAGGGAATGGCAACCCACTCCAGTATTTTTACCCAGATTAGGGTGTTAAGCTTTCTCTAAATGTTTAACAGAATTCACCTTTGAAGCTGTCTGTCCTTGGACTTTTGTTTGTTGGAGGACTATTTATCAGTTTCCATTTCAGAACTTGTGATTGGTCTCTTCATATTTTCTATTTCTTCCTGGTTCAGTCTTGGGAGATTGTACCTTTCTAAGAGTTTTTCCATTTCTTCCAAGTTGTCCATTTTATTAGTATACAGTTGCTTGCAGTCTCATGGTCCTTTGCATTTATGTGATGCCTTCTCCTCTTTCATTTCTAATTTTATTTGAGTCCTCTCCCTTTGCTTTGTAGGAAAATTATGAGACCTACAGAGTTAGAAAGAAGTGTAAAGTTTCTCTGAGGGTTTCCAGTAGGATTCTGTCTCAGTGACTCTGAGTAGCAATCTGATTATAAATACATATTTTATTGTCTTTCTCTGTTCTCTTTCTTACTTTCCTCCTTTACACACTGTGCCACTGGGGATAACCACCTAAATAAATAAATAACACACAAGTCCCTTGAGGGAACTTAAAGTACTGTAATTCCTTCCCTAAAGGAAAGAACTCAGTGGCTACAGAATAAGCCTCAACTTACAGGAAACACAAATCTATGATGTCGAGGTGATAAATTTTAATACTAAATATTTGCACTCTAAGTTTTTTATTCCATTCTCCAACTCTAAGAATTTCAGGAAGGAAATTTAAATGACCCAGTGTCTTTAGTAGCACATTATGAAGAATGTAAAAAGATAATAGAATGGTCTTTAATCAAATCTCTGGTAAGCCTAAATTGATAGGGGCAGAGAGGTCATAGAAATCAAAAGTCTCTGGCCACATCCAGAGGGAGGAAGAAATGTGTGGCTCATGAAGGCATAAATGGAATTAAGGAATGGAATGATAGGTCAATATGGTAATCCTATGGATGAAAACACAGAAGAAATTTCCAGCAGTTTTCTTGACTGGGAAATACCAAAAATAGAAAACAGCTTATTGAAGATTTGTAGGAAACTTCCCGTGTTTCTCTGAATCCCTTTGCCCTCCAGCAGGACTTGTACAGGATAAAATCAGTAAAGAGCTACATAATTCTTCAAAGTTCATAGTACACGTAATAAAACTTTTATTTTTAATTTCATGAACAGATCCTTAAATATGGATCTGTCCATTAATCAGTTCATATGGAATACCAAGATTTATATGAAGGAAGAACAAATTTCATACAGATGAGACAAGCAGACTTCATCTGCAGAGAGAGGTTTCAGTATGCAGCATCACCAGAAAAGCAGCAACTTAATTTTTCCTTAATTTTGGGGGGGGCGGGTAGTTTTGCCAGGTATAAAAATCCACCAGAAAAGCAGCAACTTAATTTTCCCTTAATTTTGGGGGGTAGTTTTGCCAGGTATAAAAATCCTTATTTAACAATTTTCCTTTGTAAGTACTGTAAAGGTGTCATACACTATTTCTTCAGGATAAAGGTGGAAAAATAATGTTTTGCAGGTCTTTTCTGAGCATGCATCCAGATTTATGCATGGCCTTCTAAATTCCCTACAACAGGTAGGAGCACCTACATATATGTAATGGGAGAAAATACATCTGCTAAACATTGATATATCCTGAGGATATAGAGAATTATAACTCCACAACAAAGATAACCAATCCAAGGAAAAGTAGGCAAAGAACATCAAAAAAACATTTCTTCTAATAAAATGTAGGCCTTATCAGATGACTCAGTGGTAAAGAATCTGGCTGCCAATTCAGGAGACAGAAGAGATGTGGGTTTGATCCCTGACTTGGGAAGATACCCTGGATAAAGAAATGTCAACCCATTCCAGTATTCTTGCTGGGGAAATCCCATGGACAGAGGACCCTGGTGGACTACAATCCTTGGGGTCTCAAAAGAGTCAGACACAACTTAGCAACTGAACAACAAATATTTTCTATCTTACATGCCTCTCAAAATTTCATTTGAATTGTCCTTATCTTTATCTATTTAGGCTGCATTCTGAACTACCTCTCTCCCCTGATTAAATCTGCTTATGTCCTCTGCATGAAATTGATTTTTACTTCCTTTGTATTTTAAAACTATTCTTCTTGTTTTTCACTTGTAGCATGTTGTTAGTCATATTTACTTGTTGTGTTTGTCTCGACCACTACATGACCTCCAAGGGTGGCATGGTGGACAAATTTTTATTTTCTCTCTCTCATCCATGTGCTTAATTTTAGCCTGGAAATGTACTTGTCCCCCTAATTTGGCAAGTTCATGGAACTGATTTCTAATCCCCAACAGTGTAAATCATCCCTGTGATCAGCATTAGTTATTGAAAGATTTACATAAGCCCCAACCTTAAGCAATGGCACCCCACTCCAGTACTCCTGCCTGGAAAATCCCATGGATGGAGAAGCCTGGTAGGCTACAGTCCATGGGGTCGCTGAGGGTCGGACACAACTGAGTGACTTCACTTTCACTTTTCACTTTCATGCACTGGAGAAGGAAATGGCAACCCACTCCAGTGTTCTTGCCTGGAGAATCCCAGGGAAGGGGGAGCCTGGTGGGCTGCCGTCTGTGGGGTCGCACAGAGTCGGCCACAACTGAAGTGACTTAGCAGCAGCAGCAGCAGCAACCTTAAGCCAATGAGTAAGGTTGGCTTATCGCATTATCTAAGCACTTTGATTTTTCAAGGTAACAGTCAGCAAATCTTTTCTGAAAAGGGCCATTTAATAAATACTTTAGGCTTTGCAGACCACAAAACTCTCTGTTGCATATCCTTCTTGATTTTTATTTACAACCATTTAAAAATGTAAAAATCATTCTTATTTCCCCATAGAAAAACAGATCACTGGCTGAATTTTATGCAAGGATTGTAGTTTAGTGATCCCCATAAAGTAATATGACCTAAAGCACTGTCAGCAGACACAGGACTTTTACTAGCAGTGATGACTTAAAAAGCTTTTCATTCTTCTGCCAGGAAAAGGAAACATTTACCCCTGAAAGCTACTGGAAACTGTCTTGAAATTATCAAAGAAGTCAAACTATGACAGTAACTAATACTAAGGTTTCAAAGAACAGAGAGAGATAAAGTTGGTCCATGATGGGCCATTAGATCAACTCTCCCCATCAGCTATTTCTGTATACAGGCTTTATATTATGTAAGCCAATAATTTCCCCTTATTATTAAAAAAAAAAATCACACTTTGCTGAGGTTATTTTC
This sequence comes from Ovis canadensis, assembly GCF_042477335.2. Taxonomy (NCBI): domain Eukaryota; kingdom Metazoa; phylum Chordata; class Mammalia; order Artiodactyla; family Bovidae; genus Ovis; species Ovis canadensis. The sequence continues at coordinate 52,012,070 of NC_091262.1, forward strand.
AATCAAAATTATTTTAACTGATAAAGGTATCTTTATGATCTTAGCACCTAGTATAAGAAGCATTTAATACATTTGCTATATATTTATGGGAAAAGCTACACAGTTACTTATTAGTTCCCTTGGCAATAAATATTATAAGTCCCCTTCATATATGTATTTTGGGTTGTGGTCAACAGATTTTGCTCAGTGAGCTTTGAAACTGTTGTTCAATGGCACATGCTGTGCTGGGAGGGTTGAAGGTTCAAGTTAATGAAGTATGAAACTAGGTTCAAATCATAATAAGAAAAAATTCAAATGTCAAGCCCACAGAGACTGAGACATGATTAAAATAAGGATCAGATTATTCTTTGTTAGAATCAAGAATTTGGGAATGAGATAGTCATAAAATAAAGGCAGTACAGCAATGAATATTTTTTGCAGTCTGAGGCATTTCCAAGGCTCTTTCTTATAGGCCCACAGAGATTTCGTTCTAAAATGTTTGAAGATTTTCTTGAATAATATTTTAGGCTCTGTCTTTCTATTACTCTTGATGCTTGCATTTATTTTGCAAACAATATTATGTCAAATCACTTCAGCTTTTCTGCATATTGATTTCAGCTACAAATTCAGCATGAAACACTGTTTATTTTGGATTTCACTTTGTTTAAAAATAACTGTACTTCTAATTACGTGGTTTTCTAAAATCTCTAGGTCAGAGACCCATGTACATGTGTAATAGTTCAAGTACCTGGAGAAAAGAGAATAAACAGTGGGTTGTCTTCCTAACCTTCAGTGCCTACAAACCACGTTCTTAATCCAGAACAAGATGTATTCGAAGTGACAAAACTCCACAACATAACTACAAAAGTGAGCAAATGTTCTCTGACATTAGCAGTATTAATGAAAATAGCACAAGAGGAAAGAACAAGAGAATAGAAAAAAATATATGTATACCCTGCGCATACTTGAAATGGAGAAGAAGAATTCCTCCTTCTGAAGGAAAAATTAGAGCACAACTCAATTCATGGAGCACTTTTTACAACCAAGAGTAGCTCACAGTATTTTAGAGAAGTTTGCACTTAATAAAATGTGATATTTAAGGAAAATTTAAAGTAAAATTTTCCATAATAGAACATTTTGAAAGGTCAACAAAAATGAGAATAATATTTTCTGTCATAATAAAGTATTATATTTAAAAATTGAACCATTTCTCTCTTCTGTATAAGTAAATAAAAATTAAGATTTGTAAGATGTCAGACTTTATTTTTGGGGGCTCCAAAATCACTGCAGATGGTGACTGCAGCCATGAAATTAAAAGACGCTTACTCCTTGGAAGAAAAGTTATGATCAACCTAGATAGCATATTCAAAAGCAGACATTACTTTGCCGACTAAGGTCCGTCTAGTGAAGGCTATGGTTTTTCCTGTGGTCATGTATGGATGTGAGAGTTGGACTATGAAGAAAGCTGAGCGCCGAAGAATTGATGCTTTTGAACTGCGGTGTTGGAGAAGACTCTTGAGAGTCCCTTAGACTGCAAGGAGATCCAACCAGTCCATGCTGAAGGAGATCAGCCCTGGGATTTCTTTGGAAGGAATGATGCCGAAGCTGAAACTCCAGTACTTTGGCCACTTCATGAGAAGAGTTGACTCATTGGAAAAGACTCTGATGCTGGGAGGGATTGGGGGCAGGAGGAGAAGGGGATGACAGAGGATGAGATGGCTGGATTGCATCACTGACTCGATGGACGTGAATCTGAGTGAACTCCGGGAGTTGGTGATGGACAGGGAGGCCTGGCATGCTTCGATTCATGGGGTCGCAAAGAGTCGGACACGACTGAGCGACTGAACTGAACTGAACTAGTTCAAATTCAGTTAAAAATAAGTACAAATTATTAAATTGGAGATTTTCCTTTCCTCTTTATTTTCTTCACAATTGCCTATCTTTAAACCTAAAGTGTATAGATATTTTCTCAAATTGTTGCTGTGTGATTTATATATATGGTATCAATTTGTTTCAGATACACAAGTGTATCTGAAGGTATATTGAAGTGCATTGACAATTTTTTATGTTTAACACAAATGAATAATTCTGTAAGTACTGGAAGAATTAATTTCCTGAGCCTGTCTTTACAACCTTCACATTAGCAAGCACAGTATTCTATACATGGTAGGTGATCAGTTAACAACTATGGGATGGTTTTCCATTTTGATTAAAATTGAGAAACTTATGTAACTGAAAGTGTGAATTTTGAAAGGCTTTCTTAAATATTTGCAGCAAAATCCTTATCAATATTTAACTCTCTTGCAGAAACATATGTATCACATGATATAAAATTGAAATTCATTTTGCTGAAACAGTTAATTGGCATTCATATAAATTATAGTGAAAAAGAAAAACATTATTTATGGAGAAAAAGAGATAACCTCATTTAGGGCTGTAAGGTCACCTATGAGTTTGTTATTAGTGGAAAGATTATCAGAGCTTTGGATTTTTCTCATTGACTCTGACCAACATGCCTGTGGAATAGAGTGTTTTGATACTACATTTATTGTTAAGGGACATTGGGAGTGGATTTCATTTTACTATGCCAGTTATCAGCACTGCCTTGTCATTTTCATCTGCTGCACATTTGTTTGCCTGTCTTTAGAATCTCACTCTAGTATTATCTCCCTGGCCTGTTGACATAGGCCACTGGTCTGGCAGAAAGAACACAATCAATCTGAACACAATAACAAAGAACAGATTACAAAAGGGAGAGATAGTTGTCATAGCCACCTCCCTGCATTTCATTCCCAAAGGCTCTGGACTCAAAAGATTCCCTTGGCCCACCAGCCAAACCCATGTGGTAGACTAACACCATATCAGCGTCATAATCTAATCTATAGATGAAAATATTTCCTCTTTGGAGACTTGATATATTCTGACATTGTTTCTAATCTCTTTCTCCTGCTTGTCCCTTATCAATGGAGGAAGAGCTTGTCAAACTCATTAATTCTCTTCCATTTGAACTGAGAAATGTTATCAGTGAGAATGCCTCTGCAATTCTAAATGCTGATTTGTTCTTTTCTCAAGATAGACCACAGAATGTCTTTGAAGATTTTAAATGCTTTCATATAAATGCTATCCTTACAGGCTTGTGCAAAAATTTCATTGACTAGTAAGATCAGAATTTAATCACAAATGGATGGAATCTCCTGAATATGGTAAATTCTTATTCTAAAAACTTAATCCTTAATTATTTCAAATATACTTTTGTTTTATATTCTAGTCAGCATAATATGAAAGAATCCTTCATGTTAGTCCTATCTGAAAAAAAAAATTATTATAAGACATTTGATTTCTCTTTGCTTCTGGTTTTTGTTTTTCTCCCCTCCTTCCCCCACCCCCTCAGTTATAATGTTGCTGAGCTTACACCTGCTTTCTTCTACTGAAAAAATTAAAGATATCTTCCTAAATATTCATCTGAAATCACTTATTCCTCTCATCTGCCAATTTTAAGTGGGTAGAAGAGAAAAATGAAAAATGTTTTCCAGTAGCTCAGGGTAGAAAAGAAAAATGGCTTCCTCTGGTGGCTCAGATGATAAAGAATCTGCCTGTAATGCAAGCGACTCAGGTTCGATCCCTGGGTTAGGAAGATTCCCTGGAAGAAGAAATAGCAACTCACCCCAGTATACTTCCCTGGAGAATTCTATGGACAAAGGAGCCTTGCAGGCTATAGCCCATGTGGTCCCAAAGAGTCGGACATGACTGAATGACTTTACACACACACTCAGAAAAGAAAAATGCCTGATAATTGTACACACACTTGCTTTCAGCTTGTTTCCCTTGCCTGATTCCAGATTCACATACAGTTATCTGATTTTGGATCCTGAGATTGTGGGAAATTTTCGGACTCTTTGGTAACTAACAGGATCTCTTGTTCTATTTAAATTTAGACCAGAATGTTTTTCTGACATTGAACCTTGGCTTCAAGAAGGAACTGATCAAATATTGCATATTCCTTTCCTCTTATTTCATGAGTAAATTAGACTTTAGGTCACAGTGCTTGATATGCTGGTGGTTTCTGAGTGAAGATCCCCATCCATGTCCCCTATGGAAAGTGTGGTCCCTATGGAATGTTTTGCCCCCACTGGATTTTATTATGATATCCCTGGGCTCTTGCCACAAAAATAGAAGACATACAGGCAAAACAATGAGCTGATATTTCCAGGAAGGAAAAAAACAAAGTGATCAATTGATATCTCTCCATGAAACCTGAAATGATAAACATGGAGAGAATAAGCCAATGAGAAATAACAGCTATAGAAGAAAAATCCTTAAAAAATGGTAAAAAAAGGGAAAGGAAAAGAAGATATGTGGGATAATAATAATAGATGAGACTTGGAAGTTCAGCTTCAGAAATCAGACCAAAGGCCTGAGATGCAGGACATACTCATGGATCACCTCCTTCTGTTTCCCACCAGTTTTCCAGACTCAGACAGCCTGAGGTCTAGGGGGAATGCAATATGAATGAGGGATTACTCAGAAATGACTCAGGATAAAATATGTCAGAATTGACGTCCCTCATGATCCAGCCTTCATAGCAACTTATAAAGTCTGGAGAATAAGATTCCAGAGAAAGCTGTTGCTTTCCTCTTATGTCTAATGTGTATTTACTTCACATGCACACTAAGTTGCTTCAGTCATGTCTGGCTCTTTGTGACCCTATGGATTATAGCCTGCCAGACTCTATCCATGGGATTCTTCAGGCAAGAATGCTGGAGTGGGTTGCGGTTTCCTACTCCAGGGGGATCTTCCTGACCCAGGAATCAAACCCAAGTCTTACGTCTTCTGCATTGGCAAGTAGGTTCTTTACCACTAGGGCAGCCTGGGAAGCTTTATGTGTCTTTAATTGAGTCCCAGTTCCTCAACTTCAAAGACTCTAACTTAAATGTGAACCATATGCATAATATTTTAGAAAATAAGATTTAATACTAAAATGATAAAAAAATAAGCATTTAAAATGTGCTTCCTCAATCATGGGCTTCAGAATCAGGTGGTATGTTTATTAAAATATACAATTTCTTGCTGCTGCCTAGTCACTTCAGTCCTGTCCGACTCTATGTGACCCTATGGACTGTAGCCCACCAGGTTCCTCTGCCCATGGGATTCTCCAGGCAAGAGTACTAAGTGGGTTGCCATGCCCTCCTCCAGGGGATCTTCCTGACTCAGGGAATCAAACCTGGGTCTCCTGCATTGCAGGCAGGTTCTTTACTGCTGAGCTACTAAGGAAGCCCAGAGTTTCCTGGGTCTCTCTCAAACTCAGGAATCCTAAGGTCATAGGATCTATAGAAAAATGGCTCAGGAATCTGTATTTTTAACAATTTATCCAAGATGATTCTTTGTATGTTTGTTGAGGTGGGGGGGGGGGCGGCTTGAAGTAAGACCCATTTATTATCTCCCAATTTCTGAAGTTTAGAAATCTGGGCACAGAATAACTGGGTTCTTTGCTCTGGGTTTCTCACAAAGCCGAAGTTAGGTGTTAGCAGGGCTGCATTCTTATCCAGAACTCAGATCTCTCTTCCACACTCATTCAGGTTATTGGCAGAATTCAGTACCTTGTGGTTGTAAAATTCAACCCCATTTCCTTGATGACTTATCAGTAGGGATTGCTCTCAGTCCCCAAGGCTTTCAGGTCCCCACTACCTGTCCACTCCATAGGCAGTTTACAAGTGGGCATCTGCTTTCTACCAGGCCACAAGGCAAGTGTCTGTTGCTACTTATCTCTTTTCAAGGGTTGACTGATTAGGTCAGGTCCTTCCAAGATAACCTCCCCTTTGATTGCTGTGTTGGATGTTGTCCTTTGACCCTTTAGATTCACTTGGCTATCTAAATGGATCCTGGCCTCAGTGACTGCAACAATTAGAAAAGCTAGGATGTAAAGACTTCCTTGGTGGGCTGTAGAGGAATGAGGGAAGACTCAGAAAGACAGGAGTATTGGACTATATCCATTGCAATTTACATAGTTACATCCTAACCAATCTGAAGAGATGGATCACAGTAAACTCCCTTCACCAAATTATTAAGAAATATAACAGCAAAGAAAGCACTAGCACACTGAAAATACTTGCTGATGACATTCTTCTAGGCAAGAGATATCAGTGGGAGAGTCTGCAAGTTAATTGGATTTCCATATTTCAGAGGAAATGATGTGATCCCATAATGATAGAGGCCAAGTGGGTGGTTGTTCATTCTTAGAGGCAGGGATGATATATTTTAAAGAATGGGGCATTGATCAGTGTTTTAACCTAAAGTGGTAGTATTCATCTGGAGTTTTTTGTCCTCAAAGAATATTTGGCAATATCTGGAGACATTTTTGGTTATCACAGTGGTGAAGAGTGCTATTGCCATGTAGTAAAGAGAGGTCAATAGATGGGGAAACACTGGAAACAGTGTCAGACTTTTATTTTTTTGGCTCCAAAATCACTGCAGATGGTGACTGCAGCCATGAAATTAAAAGACGTTTACTCCTTGGAAGAAAAGTTATGACCAACCTAGATAGCATATTCAAAAGCAGAGACATTACTTTGCCAACAAAGGTCCATCTAGTCAAGGCTATGGTTTTTCCAGTGGTCATGTATGGATGTGAGAGTTGGACTGTGAAGAAAGCTGAGCACTGAAGAATTGATGCTTTTGAACTGTGGTGTTGGAGAAGGCTCTTGGGAGTCCCTTGGACTGCAAGGAGATCCAACCAGTCCATTCTGAAGGAGATCAACCCTGGGATTTCTTTGGAAGGAATGATGCTAAAGCTGAAACTCCAGTACTTTAGCCACCTCATACAAAGAGTTGACTCATTGGAAAAGACTCTGATGCTGGGAGGCATTGAGGGCAGGAGGAGAAGGGGAAGACAGAGGATGAGATGGCCGGATGGCATCCCTGACTCGATGGACAAGAGTCTGAGTCAACTCCGGGAGTTGGTGATGGGCAGGGAGGCTTGGTGTGCTGCGATTCATGAGGTCACAGATTTGGACATGACTGAGTGACTCAACTGAACTGAACTGAAAGAGAGGTCAAAGATATTACTACAATATGTTACAATGTATAGGGCTCCTGACACACAGCAAAGAGTTATCTGGTCCTATATGTCAATAGTGCTGAGGCTGAGAAACTCCGACCCAGAAGAATCTATAGTGAAGACTAATTGACAAGAGGTACATAGAAATAAAATAGATGGACAGATCACTAAAGTTTAACTTAGCACACATAAGCAGAAAACTTCTACATTTGATGGACAGACAACTGACTCAGTTGCCAGAATGGGAATTCCTGATCTTTTATCCAGTTTCTCAATATAAATTATTTACAGATTGAAACATGAGGACAGGTTTGTTCCTATAAGGAAGGGATCTTTAAAAAAAATTTTTTTTAAGTGAAGTATAGTTGATTTACAATACTGTGTTAGTTTCAGGTTTACAACACAGTGATATGCACACACACACACATACACATATGTATTCTTTTTCATATTATAGTCTCTTCTTGGTTATTGCAAAATATTCAATATAGTTCCCTGTGCTATACATTAGGCCCTTGTTGATTACCTATTTTATACATAGTAGTGTGTATAACGGAGAAGGCGATGGAACCCCCCTCCAGTACTCTTGCCTGGAAAACCCCATGGACGGAGGAGCCTGGTGGGCTGCCATCTATGGGGTCACACAGAGTTGAACACGATGAAGCGACTTAGCAGCAGCAGCAGCAGCAGCAGTGTGTATAAGGAAGGAATCTTCAATGTAAATACAGGTATAATCTTGACTGTTCCCACAACCTTCCCCAAAATGACATGCAACTCTCACTAGAATTAGAAAATATCCAGCTCTTTGGACTGTATTAAATACTCACTCTAAACTGATGCTAATCCTTGAAGAAATAAATAGCACCATAGTCTGTTAGAATAGGGACTTACAGAAGTCAGGAGATATATAAAGTCTTGACCTTAGTCTGCCTCATGTTTGCTCCAGAGGGACCACTGGTTCATTCTCTGTGTGTGTGTTTTCACCCCCAGAATATAAATGCCAAAGGGATATACTTGGTAACTGATGGGCTCCCTATATTGGTTCCCTGATCCTTGAGGGAGGGCTCTTAGCAGAGTTAGAGACAACGGGAAGCATCAGGCCCTTCTCTCCTCTCTCTCCTTCCTGCCCCCAGAATGAAACAAAGTGAATGGTAAATTCCGGAGTCCAAGGTACAGTAGTAAACTGTTTACCAGTCGCTGCTCTGGTCTCTGTGTTTCAAAATAAACTCTGATTAGCCCTGGTGTGCATGCAATAGGTTATTTATATGTGTGTGCTAACCCTTCCTGAAGTTTTAACATAATGGTAGAAATAACCTTTCATTAACATTTATTTTCTGCTCCGGTAATGTGGAAGTTGGTGGTAAAAAGAAACAAGAGAAGCATGAAAAGAAGAGGAGGGCAGACAAATAGGGCACTGTGGGTACAAGCTGGGTGTTCTAGGTTGCTACAAGACTCTTCAGTTCAGATCAGTCACTCAGTTGTGTCTGACTCTTTGCAACCCCATGAATTGCAGCATGCCAGGCCTCCCTATCCATCACCAGCTACCAGAGTTTACCCAAACTCATGTCCATCGTGTCAGTGATGCTATCCAGTCATCTCATCCTCTGTCGTCCCCTTCTCCTCCTGCCCCTAATCCCTCCCAGCATCAGAGTTTTTTTCCAATGAATCAACTCTTCACATGAGGTGGCCAAAGTATTGGAGTTTCAGCTTCAGCATCAGTCCTTCCAATGAACACCAAGGACTGATCTCCTTTAGGATGGGCTAGTTGGATCTCTTTGCAGTCCAAGGGACTCTCAAGAGTCTTCTCCAACACCACAGTTCAAAAGCATCAATTCTTTGGCACTCAGCTTTCTTCACAGTCCAACTCTCACATCTATACATGACCACTGGAAAAACCATAGCCTTGACTAGATGGACCTTTGTTAGCAAAGTAATGTCTCTGCTTTAGAATGTGCTATCTTGGTTGGTCATAACTTTCTTTTCAAGGAGTAAGAGTCTTTTAATTTCATGGCTTCAGTCACCATCTGCAGTGATTTTGGAACCCCCAAAAATAAAGTCTGACACTGTTTCCACTGTTTCCACATCTATTTCCCATGAAGTGATTGGACCAGATGCCATGATCTTCGTTTTCTGAATGTTGAGCTTTAAGCCAACTTTTTCACTCTCCTCTTTCACTTCCATCAAGAGGCTTTTTAGTTCCTCTTCACTTTCTGCCATAAGGGTGGTGTCATCTGCATATCTGAGGTTATTGATATTTCTCCTGGCAATCTTGATTCCAGCGTGTGCTTCTTCCAGTCCAGAGTTTCTCATGATGTACTCTGCATATAAGTTTAATAAGCAGGGTGACAATATACAGCCTTGACGTACTCCTTTTCCTATTTGGAACCAGTCTGTTGTTTCATGTCCAGTTCTAATTGTTGCTTCCTGACCTGCATATAGGTTTCTCAAGAGGCAGGTCAGGTTGTCTGGGATTCCCATCTCTTTCAGAATTTTCCACAGTTTATTGTGATCCACACAGTCAAAGGCTTTGCCATGTATGGCAAAACCAATACAGTATTGTAAAGTAAAATAAAGTAAAAAAAAAAAAAAAAGACAGCACATACACTGATAAAAATAAATAAATAAATGAATAAATAAAGCAGAAACAGATGTTTCTCTGGAACTCTCTCACTTTTTCCATGATCCAGTGGATGTTGGCAATTTGATCTCTGGTTCCTCTGCCTTTTCTAAAACCAGCTTGAACATCTGGAAGTTCACAGTTCACATATTGCTGAAGCCTGGCTTGGAGAATTTTGAGCATTACTTTACTAGCATGTGAGATGAGTGCAATTGTGTGGTAGTTTGAGCATTCTTTGGCATTGCCTTTCTTTGGAATTGGAATGAAAACTGACCTTTTCCAGTCCTGTGGCCACTGCTGAGTTTTCCAAATGTGCTGGCACTTTCACAGCATCATCTTTCAGGATTTGAAATAGCTCAACTGAAATTCTATCACCTCCACTTGTTAGGAAGTCTTAGCCAAGAATGTTCCATGTTGAAGGAGACATGCAGAGAGAATGAGATGAACTTAGGCATCAAAAAAGGAAAAAAACACTGTGTAGGAGAAGGAAAGCACAGAGACCATGTTGAATCTTCTTCCTCATCATATTCCTGGTCTCAGGACTCAGGTACCCTTGCTGAAATTTTAATCTCTAAGCGTAAATAAATAATTTATAAAGAAAAATTAGGAAGCTGGTGAAAATATGCAGTATGTTAATAAAAAGAAAATTTTGGAAGAGAGTTTATTTTATACATGAGCAATATGTGGGAAAAGTGACATGGCATCTATGCAAATATACTAAAGGGGAAAAAAGTAACAAAGTATGTAAAATAGTAAAAGTTTATTTGTTATGAGTGTATTATGGAAGCAAATACAACTCAAATAAGCATCTACAGGAATTTTAAGTACTCTTAAAAAATTTATGAAAATGTTTCCGATTAAAATAATTCAAAATTAAATGAAAGATTATGAGACAAAAATGGATGCCCATGGATGTTTCTAATCTATATAAATTAAATAACAAGCTAAAAAACTGAGAATGAAAAACAATAAGTAAATAGACATAACTTAAGCAAATTACTTAAATTGAAGAAAGTTTTGAGGCAAATAGCATAACACCGTGGTAAAAGATTTTTTAAAATAATAAGGTAATATGAAGTACAAAAGAGATTTATGAAAGGTTTCTTGAAATCTCTGAAGAGGGTTCAACAAGCTAAAAGTAAAATTAAATCCCCAGTTAAAATAGATGATAATTTCCCCCAAATTCAAGAGGACAGAATGGCAGATAACACAAAATCTTAAATATTGCTGGAAAATATTGCATTGAAATGATCCTTTCACCTATTTGGGTGAATCAGCTTCAAAAGTATAAAATCTTCAGGTATACAGGCTGACAAATTCAAAGGAGAAAAAAATTAGGATAACCTGAAACTTCCTCAGAACCGTATTAACTATCTGAAGTTAATAGGTTAAAGTATATAAAATGCTAAAGAAAAAAGTATGATTCACTGCTTTGTACCTGGCAAGATGTCAATAAACTAGAAAAGGATACAAACAATCATTTTCAAATATAAAAACTATCAAGGACTATAGCATCCAAGAGAGCTGCAAAAAATTAAATAAAATTACTCAAAGGAAAAAAAAGAAAACAGCCAAACCAGAAGGTCTAGTAAGAGGACTAGTGATCAAAAGAATACCAACATTACTCAGTAGATTTATAAGGTAGTTTGAACTTACTAGATTAAAAGTATGGAGGCTTTTGCACTGAAGACTGTTCTTGAAACCATAAGTTTTTGAGCCTATCACTAAAACTGAGACATTATATATTTAAAATTGGGAGATAATAGTGAATTCATTTCTAATCCTCAGTGTTTGTATTTGGCTCTGCAAGTATATCCCTGTGTTTTCTTGCAGACTTTAAATACATTAAAAAATTCATGCCGAAACAATCTAATCAGAAAATGAAGAAAAGGCAAGACTAGATATTTTAACAAAGAGGAATTAAGGATGGCAAGTAAGTACATACAAAGATGTTCAACATCATGTGCTATTATTAAACCACAATGAGATCTTAGTACAAACCCATCAGAATGCTTAAAATAAAAATTAAAAAGCAATAACACCAAATGCTGGTGAGGGTGTGGAGAAACTGGATCACTCCTTGTAACACTGAGTTTTACTCCACATTTTTGGCTGTTTGACTGATGACAACTTTTAAGCTCCACAGTTTCATGCCAGAAGCATACTTCTTAATCTCCCAAAGCATTACTGTAATGCTGCTATTGCCTACCAAACATCATTCCCCACTTTTTGCTAATAGATGCTGATTTTAATTAAAGCATCGGTGTACTCAAATCTGCACTTCCCAGACTCCCTTGCAAATGCTGCTGCTTCTAAGTTGCTTCGGTTGTGTCCGACTCTGCAACCACATAGACAGCAGCCTACCAGGCTCCCCTGTCCCTGGGATTCTCCAGGCAAGAACACTGGAGTGGGTTACTATTTCCTTCTCCAATGCATGAAAGTGAAAAGTGAAAGTGAAGTCGCTCATTCGTGTCCAACTCTTAGCTACCCCGTGGACAGCAGCCCTCCAGGCTCCTCCATTCATGGGATTTTCCAGATAGGAGTATGTAATACATTTATAATCAATGAGCTCTGTGGCAGAAGTCAGCTAGATGTTTAATGGAAAATGTTCTTTATATATATATAGTTTATTTATTTATTGCTGCACTGGGTCTTCATTGCTGTGTGGGAGGCTTTCTCTAGTTGTGGCAAGCAGGGGCTACTCTTCATGGCAGTTTATGGGCTTCTCATTGTGGTGGTTTCTCTTGCTGTGGAGCACGGGCTCTAGAGCACAGACTCAGTAGTTGTGGATCATGGGCTTGTTGCTCCCTGGTATGTGAAATGGAACATTTGTCCCTTGCACTGGCAAGCAGATTCTCATCCGCTGACCCCAGGGAAGTCCTGTTTAAGCTTTTGATAGGGGCTCTGCTTCTATCTGTTTTCATTTTCATCTTCCTGCCTAGACTGTTGGACTTATGTCTAAGGGAGGGACAAATTTTCACAACTATGAAGAAAAATTTGTATGCTGAGATAGTGGCGAACAGAGATAAAAACGAGATGAAGACCTTGAGGACTGCCTCAAACAAGGGCAGGAACCTCTGAACTGTGTGCTTCCTAACTTCTCATTTTGTGAGAAGGAAAAACACGCAAAACTTTTAGAGTAGTATTACTAGTAGGTAGAGCCAAAAGGATTTCTCTAAGGTCCAGTTTCTCATCTATAAAATGAGAAAAATATATATATATATATATATTCATATATCTATTTTGAAAAGAAGATTGTTCTGTTTAAGCCACTATTATTTCTATTCTCTACTATTAGCATCAAAAGGTTTAACAGTTACATTTGTTTTGTTTACTGCTGTATCCCTTAAACCTAGCCTGAAACAAAGTAGCCATTAAATATATATTTACATAAACTCACACTGTCTACATGATTCCCACTGAGGAATTGTGTTTATAAAATTTGGGCAGTTGAAGATAAGTATTATGATATGCATTTAATATCACTTTATTAAATTATAATTTTCTTCATACACACATCCTTACTTCTTAAGATTAGCCTGGTTCTACAGAAAAATAGACATCTTTTGGGGATATTTACACCAGGGAGCATAAAAGTTTAGGACAAAGAAAGTTCATCCCAAAAGTGTTTTTATATTTATGGAATACTGTAGAAGACAAAACATTTAGTGACATATCTGAAACATGGGTTTGGACTTTGACTTTTACCTGCTAGCAGTCAAATGGGTAATAATCAGCTACATTCTTTAAATATTTACTATCTTTTTATTTTCATTTTCTATACAACACAATTCTTATTAGCAGTCATATGATTCTGTTTCGGAGAAGGCAATGGCAATCCACTCCAGTACTCTTGCCTATAAAATCCCATGGACAGAGGAGCCTGGTAGGCTGCAGTCCATGGGGTCGCTAAGAGTTGGACACAACTGAGTGACTTCACTTTCACTTTTCACTTTCATGCATTGGAGAAGAAATGGCAATCCACTCCAGTGTTCTTGCCTGGAGAATCCCAGGGACTGGGAAGCCTGGTGGGCTGCCGTCTATGGGGTCGCACAGAGTCGGACACGACTAAAGCAATTTAGCATCAGCAGCAGCATGATTCTATTTGGTTTGTCCAAAAGATAAATGATAGAATTAATTTTTAAACAAACTATCCATACATCAATTCTGAAAATAATATTTAATAGATAATTTAAAATTTTTATATTATTAAATTTAACATGTCTATAAATCAGTGGTGATAGAGTAATAGAAGGTATAGGACCTCGGAAAATCCCAGGAACATAGGAACCTGGTAGGCTGCAGTCCATGGGGTCACTATAGTCAGACACGACTGAGCAACTTCACTTAAAATTTTCACTTTCACGTATTGGAGAAGGAAATGGCAACCCACTCCAGTGTTCTTGCCTGGAGAATCCCAGGGACGGGGAAGCTGGGTGGGCTGCCATCTATGGGGTCACACAGAGTCGGACACAGCTGAAGCGACTTAGCAGCAGCAGCAGCAGCAGCTACTCTTTTTATTTTATTATTTTTTATTTTTTTTAATTTTAAAATCTTTAATTCTTACATGCATTCCCAAACAGCTACTCTTTTTAAAAAAGGATACAAAGACCTAATGAGAATGTTCCCCACCATGGCTACTTTTAATGCACAACAATACCCTATTGTTAAGATGGGCAAAGTTCTTTCTGTAGTTAAAGGAGAGCACAATGAGCTGTGAGTGGTGAGACTGAGAGTTCTACATTGATGTACACACTTTCTTCTTGGACACCACTGAGACATCCCCAGACAATGGGAGATGTGTGCTTATACTCACAAGTGTTACTCCAAACACTTTGCACTGGGTAATTATTGATTGTTGATCTTCAAGTTGAAGAATAACAAGACAATAACACCAGCAAAAAATATCCATGATTAAACTGATGCCAGCAAATTTGGAAAACTCAGCAGTGGCCACAGGACTGGAAAAGGTCAGTTTTCATTCCAATTCCAAAGAAAGGCAATGCCAAAGAATGCTCAAACTACCACACAATTGCACTCATCTCACATGCTAGTAAAGTAATGCTCAAAATTCTCCAAGCCAGGCTTTAGCAATACATGAACCGTGAACTCCCTGATGTTCAAGCTGGTTTTAGAAAAGGCAGAGGAACCAGAGATCAAATTGCCAACAACCGCTGGATCATGGAAAAAGCAAGAGAGGCCCAGAAAAACATCTATTTCTGCTTTATTGACTATGCCAAAGCCTTTGACTGTGTGGATGATAATAAACTGTGGAAAATTCTGAAAGAGATGGGAATACCAGACCACCTGACCTGCCTCTTGAGAAATCTGTATGCAGGTCAGGAAGCAACAGTTAGAACTGGACATGGAACAACAGACTGTTTCCAAATAGGAAAAGGAGTCTGTCAAGGCTGTATATTGTCACCCTGCTTATTTAACTTCTAATGCAGAATACATCATGAGAAACGCTGGACTGGAAGAAACACAAGCTGGAATCAAGATTGCTGGGAGAAATATCAATAACCTCAAATATGCAGATGACGCCACCCTTATGGCAGAAAGTGAAGAGGAGCTAAAAAGCCTCTTGATGAAAGTGAAAGAGGAGAGTGAAAAAGTTGGCTTAAAGCTCAACATTCAGAAAACGAAGATCATGGTATCCAGTCCCATCACTTCATGGGAAATAGATGGGGAAACAGTAGAAACAGTGTCAGACTTTATTTTTTTGGGCTCCAAAATCACTGCAGATGGTGACTGCAGCCATGAAATTAAGAGACGCTTACTCCTTGGAAGAAAAGTTATGACCAACCTAGATAGTATATTCAACAGCAGAGACATTACTTTGCCAACTAAGGTCCATCTAGTCAAGGCTATGGTTTTTCCTGTGGTTATATATGGATGTGAGAGTTGGACATGAAGAAGGCTGAGTGCCGAAGAATTGATGCTTTTGAACTGTGTTGTTGGAGGAGACTCTTGAGAGTCCTTTGGACTGCAAGGAGATTCAGCTAGTCCATTCTGAAGGAGATCAACCCTGGGATTTCTTTGGAAGAACTGATGCTAAAGCTGAAGCTCCAGTACTTTGGCCACCTCATGCGAAGAGTTGACTCATTGGAAAAGACTCTGATGCTGGGAAAGATTGGCGGCAGGAGGAGAAGGGGATGACCCAGGATGAGATGGCTGGATGGCATCACGGACTCAATGGACATGAGTCTGAGTGAACTCCGGGAGATGGTGATGGACAGGGAGGCCTGGCGTGCTGCAATTCATGCGGTTGCAGAGTCGGACACGACTGAGCGACTGAACTGAACTGAACTGAACTGATACAAACTTGGCAGATGCTTAGCTTTTAGGTCTTCTTCCCTTTTCATCTAAGAGGAAGTGAAAAAATTCATTCAAGTTTACTTATTATCTCAGTGTAATTTCAGTAGTCAATTATATATCCACAACATTTCAAGTGATGAATTAAATAACCATTCACTTTGTCTCCTAATACCCTTGACAGCAAAAATCCACCAAAAGAAAACTAACAAAATAAATGAGAAACTCTTGAAATATTGACAATAGAAAATTATAAAGTGACAGTATGAATAGGTAATATGATACAATGACATGTGCTTATTAACTCACTGTACTTATGTACAAAGTATCACTGCTTTCAAGAGCAATGAAACTAGAAATAAGTTCTTAGTGTGTAAAGAACCCTTAATTGGGGGTGAGGGGTTAAGGAAAAATAAATTATAAAATAGTTGCATAATTTACATATTTATGTGACTTTTCTTATATTCCTGGAGAGAATAAGGACCCTTTGAATAAATTACATAAATAGAAGATCTATATCTTTTTCACAAGTTCATAGACATTCCTTTCCGTAATACTTTCTTCCTTTTAACCACTGAACTAACTTACATTACAGACAAATGCTACAAACCAACAAAATACCTGCAAAAAGGAACAAGAATAGTTGTATGAAGACCAGTTTGTGGTCAATAATGTTAGTCTTATTTGCAGTTGTGCTAATTATTCTGTTTCTCACTGTTTTCTTCTTTATGCCCTCACCCCATTCTGACTTCCCAGTAACAGATTTGCAAACACTATTTAGTGAATATTAAAGGTAACTTGATATCAACCTTGTTCTTATTTGTTCATCTTCTAATGTACTTTTTGTCTTTTCAAATATAAATTGGAAAATAGTTCAAAGAAAAATACTTTTTGTTTGAATAAAAGGCTATGAAAGGACAAAAGCTAATTACTGAAGCATTAACTTGCCCTGGGTATACTTCTATAAGTGATTACTATGGAATATTTCTTGTCATATTAGAAGTATACAGTGATGAATTCTTATTTCCTTTACTCTTTCTTCATGTAACATTAATTTACCTTTGGATCAACAAGTTAGGAACAGGAGGGATTTCAGCATAATAGGAAATAGGAATGGCATATGGAATCAGGAACAGAAAATTTAGAATGGGTTAAAAAAGAGAGAGAGAGAGCTATAAAGATTAAGCTTTTGCTCTTTGCCTTGTTGCCCAGAGATATGACTTTCTTTATATAACCTTATCTGTTATAATGCCCCAGGTCAGAATATACCAGTTTTTAGCATCATAATTCTGCCCTGCTTCCTACCTCTAACACTGCTTCCTTCTTAACATATGGCTTGGCTCTAGGAAATGCTTCTGGTAACATAGCTCACATCTTATCCTTCTCTTTTAAGAAAGCCAGATCTAAGAACATCAAAGAGTCCAGAATGTCAGTTTGTACCCACATTTTCCCTGACAACTTTATGAATACAATTCCTATCAATTTAATGATAAAGAGTTACTGCAGCCAATGCTCACAGGCTGACTTCCTCCCTTCCTCAAATTTTAACTGACTAAAATGATGTCACATTAAAACATTCTTATATTAAGAGAATTATTTTCATTAAATAAAAAGTAAATTATTAGGTAGACAAAGGTGAAAGCATCATTTCAGATGATTATGTCTATAATATATAGAGCAGTTGACTCATTTGAAAGGATAAAAAAAAAAAATATTACAGCATTATTGGAAACATTCCCTAATTTGAAGTCAAATAAAATTTTCTTCTTTTTGAATATTATTCCACAGTGGAGTAATACCCATGTGGATCATTTGTGTCAGTATTTAAATGTGTTCTGTTCCTTAAATACGGCACTTCAAGCATTCATGTCTTTGCCCAGGTGGCATCTGCTGGGAGACAGTTCTCCACAAATATTTTCACATTTCTACATAGTTCAGGATTTCTGAGCAAAGATCACTGGGAAACAAAAGATGACTGAATGGCAGCCATGTCTTGAAAGTTAGAAATAAGATATTGCTCCGAGAGATTTAGAGACCTCCTTCCAGGAGAGGCATTGTTTGCTCACATTCCAGAGTAGAGACCCTTCATATTCCAAAATAAAAGTCTCTCTTTCCCTCCCTCTGTCTCTCTGGAAAGAGGAGGGGCAGGTATGTAAGCCATACTGTATGTTTTCTTTCTAGTGGCACAACCCTACTGCACACACAAGTAAATATCTGACCTCATTGTGTTACCACTTACGTTTACTAACTGCTGCTAAGTTGCTTTGAAAGTGATCAATAGCCTTTAGTCTGATCCAGTCATCTCCTTTCTCCTGGTGGAATAGAAAAAGTATTTTGGGCATGGTAGTGAGTATATGCACCATAAGCGGGAGAAGGTACAGGCAATCTGATACATAAGTATGACTGATGGTGCCAGGTTTGTGAATTGGCTAGTTGATTTCAGGGTAAATGTGTTGAACTAGGTAATCGTTAAAGACTACAGATTCTGTTTTGGCAGCCCACTCCAGTATTCTTGCCTGGGAAATTCCATGGATGGAGAGGAGCCTGGGGGGCTACTGTCCATGGGGTCACAAAGAACTGGACACAACTCAGTGACTAAACAACAGATTCTCTTTAGCTAGCCTAATGGATCCTTGTTTTCACTCTCAAACCACTCTGTGAGCACATTACCTGAACACGTATCAACTAGACACCAATCCACTATGTATGTTAGTATTGACTGATTTATTTATTTATTTATTTTTTTGGTAAAGTGATTTTTAAAAAATCACTGGTAAACTGTTTTTTTTTTTTTTCTTCTTGGCAACTAAATCATTCACTGATGAAGCTGGGCCACAACA
The DNA here is from genome assembly GCF_042477335.2 of Ovis canadensis. Taxonomy (NCBI): domain Eukaryota; kingdom Metazoa; phylum Chordata; class Mammalia; order Artiodactyla; family Bovidae; genus Ovis; species Ovis canadensis. The sequence continues at coordinate 52,030,875 of NC_091262.1, forward strand.
TAACTCTTCTCTAATAACTGAGACTTCTTACTATTTAACCAAGTTTAAGCAACAGCAAAACTGTAAGGTAAGTTTCCATTTCTGAAAGAATATATATTTTCAAATACTTGCCTGCTCTTAATGTAGAGCTTGTATAGTATTTGAAAGGTTGTATTTCAGAGGCACCACAAAGTTTTCAGATGAGAAATAAATTTGTAAGCTTCACTCACATTGCTCTGCTTTATGACACAGTTCTCACTAGACCCATGACATGGACTAATTTGATTGACCAAGGAGAATGTAAATTAAGATCGATGTCAAAAGCAACTGATTGCATGATTATTTGTTTCTATTCCATAAAGAATGAAATCAAGAAACATAGAAGAGGATATAAAAAACAGAATCTCTCACCAACAGGCAATAGATAGATACAGTATAAATAAAAATAAAAGTTAAATTGCTTTAAAATGTTAAAAATTTATTTTGGGGAGGATGTTGTATATAAACAGATAGTTATTCAAAATATATAGGACCCTGGGTCTCAATCTTCCATATTTTCTGGTTGGAACCAAAATAATCCTCAGCATTTTCTACATAGAAATAAAATCAAGGTGACTATAACATATTTAAGCCATAAATAAAAAGTATAGAGAAGGATAACTATAGATTCCTATTTGTGTCCTCTAACCTTGCATCTTGTGAACTTCCATACACAGTTCATTGACATCATATCTACCAGTTGCCTTACTTATATGACAGAGTTGGAATTGGTTCTGGGGCCACATTGCTTCCTCTAAAAAAGCAGTGCCAAGTGCACTTGTTCACTCACCCTCAAATTTATAAAGCACTTTCAATTTACTACCCTATAAGTAGTAACTTCTCCTTTATTATTCCCTTTAATTAAAATATAAAAATATCTAATGTCAAGCTGTTTTAACTAGGCTTAGTTTACTTTGTGGCACTTTTTCATAAAATCACAAATTTATCTCTATGTGTGTATGTAAAATGCACGTGAAGTATCGATGTGCATTTATATAAATGTACGCATAAGTGTGTGTATATGTACATGTATATATAAAAGGACAGGAATTAGTATTTCTCTTTTTCCCAAATATGGTACTCTATATGATTGTGGAGGAAGGAATTATAAGCTGGAGGGGGAAATAAAAGAAAAGAAAAAAGTTTGAATTCATTTCAGTCACTTTGATTAAATGTTTCAAGATTTCACTCTGCATTGAAAAAGAAACAGCTGAGGTCAACCAATGACGTGTAACAGCACATCGCTGCTTTAAAGCATCACCCACTTTGCACCTTCATTTTCATGTTATAATTTCCCTTCCTTTTCATTGTGAGCTCTTACAGAAAATGACTTCTAATACATGAAGCACTTTGGCTATTACAGAGATGCCTGCTATTATACATTATAGGTCCAGCTATTCTGCGTTTTATCTTCCATGACTTTCCTTTAATGATAGAGCATTGTGAAGAAGTGAGCACATGTCTGTGTGTTTCAGGAGAATATATTTGGAATTGTTCAAAGCTACTGTGTATGGCAAGTAGGCTTGTACTAGATGAGTGATGTTTCTCACTGCAATTTGGAAAGACTCAACGGCTGTTAGAGAAAGAGCTTATAGAGACTTTTCTGTCATGCAGGAATAGAATAGTTTTACCTTTGTCCTGCTCTCCAGCTGCCGGGAGAGTAGATAACAGCGGTCAGAGATAGCCCCATTATCCAAATGGAGGCAATAGAGGCGCTGCTCATCTGCTATTCCCAGCACACAGAAGCCCCCTCATTTGCCTCTCTAATTCTCCATCTTCCTCCCCAGGTTTATCAAAAGAATTGCTCATTATAATATACACACATTACCATTCTAGTCTAGTCTATTCTCCAAGCAGTTATAAATGCACACAAAGCTTCTGTTATTGCGTGATCTATACAACAAACTAGAAAATACCTCTAAATTATATGTAATTGTCTTTTCAGGGTATTCACTGCTCTATAGCCTGGCATTTCTGAATTTGGATATTCTTTTCAGCAGGGTATCTGTTTTGCTCTGTGACACCATTTTCCCCCTGCCCTTCAAGAGACAGCATTTATTGTAAAATGCAGTGTATCAAATGGGTTATTTCTTCACTTTAAATGAAGTACTTCTTCTGTATAAATTTTAATGTAATAGATGATTTATCTGAATGTTCAAAGTTCATTAAAATGGAGGTTTCACTTTTCTACAAATGAAAGTTAACTATTCTACCAACTATTTTTCATTAAAATAATCACACTTTTATTTTTTTTTTTAAATTTTTAGTTTTTTATTTTTTAAATTTTAAAATCTTTAATTCTTACATGCATTCCCAAACATGAACCCCCCTCCCACCTCCCTCCCCAGAACATCTTTCTGGGTCATCCCCATGCACCAGCCCCAAGCATGCTGCATCCTGCGTCAGACATAGACTGGCGATTCAATTCACATGATAGTATACATGTTAGAATGTCATTCTCCAAATCATCCCACCCTCTCCCTCTCCCAAACTGAAAGTTATTATAAGACCCTCAGCCTGAGTTACTGAATGAGAGGGCCACTGAGAGAAATAAGCTGTTTACAGGAAAATAGATGACTGATTTGAAAGGAGTGAAATGATGTGATTAATTGACTTTATTATATTACTAGAAAGGGGACTAATACATGAGAGTGAAAATCTTGTGAAAAACAACAGATTATAGGGCTAGAGTTTCTGGGTCAACACTAGAGATGTTGGTTTAAGACCATTCATATTTATGTCACAATTAAGCTGTTAGAGTAACTTGGTTCCCTGAAAAAATAGGTGTGACAGAGACAAAGGGAGTGGAAACAACTAAGTGATTAAACGAAAATACTGCCTCTTTCAGTTCAGTTCAGTTCAGTTCAGTTCAGTTGCTCACTCGTATCCGACTCTTTGCAACCCCATGAATTGTAGCATGCCAGGCCTTCCTGTCCATCACCAACTCCCGGAGTTCACTCAAACTCACATCCATTGGGTTGGTGATGCCATCCAGCCATCTCATCCTCTGTCCTCCTATCCCCAATCCCTCCCAGCAGCAGAGTCTTTACCAGTGAGTCAGCTCTTCACATGAGGTGGCCAAAGTGCTGGAGTTTCAGCTTTAGCATCAGTTCTTCTAAAGAACACCCAGGATTGATTTCCTTTAGAATGGACTGGTTGGATCCCCTTGCAGTCCAAGGGACTTTCAAGAGTCTCCTCCAACACCACAGTTCAAAAGCATCAATTCCTTGGTGCTCAGCTTTCTTCACAGTCCAACTCTCACATCCATACATGACCACTGGAAAAACCATAGCCTTGACTAGACGGACCTTTGTTGGCAAACTAATGTCTCTGCTTTGGAATATGCTATCTAGGTTGCTCATAACTTTTCTTCCAAGGAGTAAGCGTCTTTTAACTTCATGGCTGCAATCACCATCTGCAGTGATTTTGGAGCCCCCCAAAATAAAATCTGACACTGTTTCCACTGTTTCCCCATCTATTTCCCATGAAGTAATGGGACCAGATGCCATGTTCTTAGTTTTCTGAATGTTGAGCTTTAAGCCAACTTTTTCACTCTCCTCTTTCACTTTCATCAAGAGGCTTTTTAGTTCCTCTTCACTTTCTGCCATAAGGGTGGTGTCATCTGCATATCTGAGGTTACTGATATTTCTCCTGGCAATCATGATTCCAGCTTGTGCTTCTTCCAGCCCACCATTTCTCATGATGTACTCTGCAAATAAGTTACATAAGCAGGGTGACAATATACAGCCTTGACGTACTCCTTCTCCTATTTGCAACCAGTCTGTTGTTCCATGTCCAGTTCTAACTGTTGCTTCCTGACCTCATATAGGTTTCTCAAAGCAGATCAGGTGGTCTGGGATTCCCATCTCTTTCGGAATTTTCCACAGTTTATTGTGATCCACACAGTCAGATTGATTATATTCTTTGTAGCCAAAGATGGAGAAGCTCTATACAATCAACAAAAACAAGACCAGGAACTGACTCTGGCTCTGATCATGAACTCCTTATTGCCAAATTCAGATGTAAACTGAAGAAAGTAGGGAAAACCACTAGACCATTCAGGTATGACCTAAACCAAATCCCTTATAATTATACAGTGTAAGTGAGAAATAGGTTTAAGGGATTAGAACTGATAGATAGAGTCCTGATGAACTATGGACAGAGGTTCGTGACATTGTACAGGAGACAGGGATCAAGACCATCCCCATGGAAAAGAAATGCAAAAAAGTAAAATGGCTGTCTGGGGAGGCCTTACAAATAGCTATGAAAAGAAGAGAAGCAAAAAACAAAGGAGAAAAGGAAAGATATAAGCATCTGAATGCAGAGTTCCAAAGCATAGCAAGAAGAGACAAGAAAGATTTCCTCAGTGATCAATGCAAAGAAATAGAGGAAAACAGCAGGATGGGGAAGGCTAGAGATCTCTTCAAGAAAATTAGAGATACCAAGGGAACATTTCATGCAAAGATGGGCTTGATAAAGGACAGAAAAGGTATGGACCTAACAGAAGCAGAAGATATTAAAAAGAGGTGGCAAGAATACACAGAAGAACTGTACAAAAAGGATCTTCATGACCCAGATAATCACAATGGTGTGATGACTCACCTAGAGCCACATATCCTGGAATGTGCACTCAAGGGAGCCTTAGAAAGCATCACTACGAGCAAAGCTAGTGGAGGTGATGGAAATCCAGTTGAGCTATTTCAAATCCTGAAAGATGATGCTGTGAATGTGCTGCACTCAATATGGCAGCAAATTTGGAAAAATCAGCAGTGGCCACAGGACTGGAAAAAGTCAGCTTTCATTCCGATCCCAAAGAAAGGCAATGCCAAAGAATGCTCACTACCACACAATTGCACTCATCTCACATGCTAGTAAAGTAATGCTCAAAATTCTCCAAGCTAGGCTTCAGCAATATGTGAACTGCCTCTTTCAGTTCAGTTCAGTTCAGTTCAGTTGCTCAGTCGTGTCCGACTTTTTGCGACCCCATGAATCGCCGCACACCAGGACTCCCTGTCCATCACCAACTCCCGGAGTTCACTCAGACTCACGTCCATCGAGTCAGTGATGCCATCAAGCCATCTCATCCTCTGTCATCCCCTTCTCCTACTGCCCCCAATCACTCCCAGCATCAGAGTCTTTTCCAATGAGTCAACTCTTCGCATGAGGTGGCCAAATTACTGGAGCTTCAGCTTTAGCATCATTTCTTCCAAAGAAATCCCAGGGTTGATCTCCTTCAGAATGGTCTGGTTGGATCTCCTTGCAGTCCAAGGGACTCTCAAGAGTCTTCTCCAACACCACAGTTCAAAAGCATCAATTCTTTGGTGCTCTGCCTTATTCACAGTCCAAGTCTCACATTCATATATGACCACAGAAAAACCCATAGCCTTAACTAGACGGACCTTAGTTGGCAAAGAAATGTCTCTGCTTTTGAATATGCTATCTAGGTTGGTCATAACTTTTCTTCCAAGGAGTAAGCATCTTTTAATTTCATGGCTGCAGTCACCATCTGCAGTGATTTTGAAGCCCCCCAAAGTAAAGTCTGACACTGTTTCACTGTTTCCCCATCTATATCCCATGAAGTGATGGGACCAGATACCATGATCTTAGTTCTCTGAATGTTGAGCTTTAAGCCAACTTTTCACTCTCGTCTTTCACTTTCATCAAGAGGCTTTTTAGTTCCTCTTCACTTTCTGCCATAAGGGTGGTGTCATCTGCATATCTGAAGTTATTGATATTTCTCCCGGCAATCTTGATTCCAGCTTGTGCTTCTTCCAGCCCACCATTTCTCATGATGTACTCTGCATAGAAGTTAAATAAGCAGGGTGACAATATACAGCCTTGACGTGCTTCTTTTCCTATTTGGAACCAATCTGTTATTCCATGTTTAGTTCAAACTGTTGCTTCCTGACCTGCATACAGATTTCTCAAGAAGCAGGTCAGGTGGTCTGGTATTCCCATCTCTTCCAGAATTTTCCACAGTTTATTGTGATCCACACAGTCAAAGGCTTTGGCATAGTCAATAAAGCAGAAATAGATGTTTTTCTGGAACTCTCTTGCTGTTTCCATGATCCAGCGGATGTTGGCAATTTGATCTCTGGTGCCTCTGCCTTTTCTAAAACTAGTTTGAACATCAGGAAGTTCACGGTTCATGTATTGCTGAAGCCTGGCTTGGAGAATTTTGAGCATTACTTTACTAGCTTGTGAGATGAGTGCAATTGTGAAGTGTAGCCTAGATTTGTCCTCGTCAAGAAGTTCTTTTTTCCTTTATATTTCCTATATTTTAGCAGGAATTCTGTATAAAACCAAAATATAAGCAACAAAACTTAGAATATTCGATTCTCTGAATAGGAACCCCCCTGCCAATCATGAGCTCCCCAAATCTGAAAGATGATGCTGTGAAAGTGCTGCATTCAATATGCCAGCAAAGTTGAAAAACTCAGCAGTTGCCACAGAATGGGAAAAGATCAGTTTTCATTCCAATCCCAAAGAAAGGCAATGCCAAGAATGCTCAAACTACAGCATAATACATTCATCTCACACGCTGGTAAAGTAATGCATAAAATTCTCCAAGCCAGGATTCAGGAATAAGTGAACCGTGAATTCCCAGATGTTCAAGCTCGTTTTAGAAAAGGCAGAGGAACCAGAGATCAAATTGCCAACATCCACTGGATCATGGAAAAAGCAAGAGAGTTCCAGAAAAACATCTATTTCTGCTTTATTGACTATGCCAAAGCCTTTGACTGTGTGGATCACAATAAACTGGAAAATTCGGAAAGAGATGGGAATACGAGACCACCTGACTTGCCTCTTGAGAAATCTATATGCAGGTCAGGAAGCAACAGTTCGAACTGGACATGGAACAACAGACTGGTTGCAAATAGGAGAAGAAGTACATCAAGGCTGTATATTGTCACCCTGCTTATGTAACTTATATGCAGAGTACATCATGAGAAACACCGGGCTGGAAGAAGCACAAGCTGGAATCATGATTGCCAGGAGAAATATCAATAACCTCAGGTATGCAGATGACACCACCCTTAAGGCAGAAAGTGAAGTGGAACTAAAAAGCCTCTTGATGAAAGTGAAAGTGGAGAATGAAAAAGTTGGCTTAAAGCTCAAAACTAAAAGCAAAAATAAACAAATGGGATCTAATTACAATTAAAATCTTATGCACAACAAAGGAAACTATAAGCAAGGTGAAAAGACAGCCTTCAGAATGGGAGAAAATAATAGCAAATGAAGCAACTGACAAACAACTAATCTCAAAAATATACAAGGAACTTATGCAGCTCAATTCCAGAAAAATAAATGACCCAATCAAAAAATGAGCCAAAGAACTAAATAGACATTTCTCCATAGAAGACATATGGATGGCTAACGAACACATGAGAAGATGCTCAACATCACTTATTATCAGAGAAATGCAAATCAAGACCACAATGAGGTACCATTTCACACCATTCAGAATGGCTGCGATCCAAAAGTCTGCAAGCAATAAATGCTGGAGAGGGTGTGGAGAAAAGGGAACCCTCCTACACTGTTGGTGGGAATGCAAACTAGTACAGCCACTATGGAGAACAGTGTGGAGACTCCTTAAAAAACTACAAATAGAACTGCCTTATGACCCAGCAATCCCACTTCTGGGTATACACACCAAGGAAACCAGAATTGAAAGAGACACATGTACCCCAATGTTCATCGCAGCGCTGTTTATAATAGCCAGGACATGGAAGCAACCTAGATGTCCATCAGCAGATGAATGGATAAGAAAGCTGTGGTACATATACACAATGGAGTATTACTCAGCCATTAAAAAGAATACATTTGAATCAGTTCCAATGAGGTGGATGAAACTGGAGCCAATTATACAGAGTGAAGTAAGCCAGAAAGAAAAACACCAATACAGTATACTAAGACATATATATGGAATTTAGAAAGATGGTAAGGATAACCCTGTATGCAAGACCTTAAAAGAGACACAGATGTGTAGAACGGACTTTTGGACTCTGAGGGAGAGGGAGAGAGTGGAATGATTAGGGAGAATGGCATTGAAACATGTATACTATCATGTAAGAAATGAATCATCAGTCTATGTTCAATACAGGATACAGGAAGCTTGAGGCTGGTGCACGGGGATGATCCAGAGAGATGATATGGGGTGGGAGGTGGGAGGGGGGTTCAGGATTGGGAACTCATGTACACCAGTGGTGGATTCATGTCAACATATGGCAAAACCACCAACAGTATAGGAGGGTTCCCTTTTCTCCACACCCTCTCCAGCATTTATTGCTTGCAGATTTTTGGATCGCAGCCATTCTGACTGGTGTGAAGTGGTTCTGGGGAGGGAGGTGGGAGGGGGGTTCATGTTTGGGAATGCATGTAAGAATTAAAGATTTTAAAATTTAAAAAATAAAAAACTAAAAATTAAAAAAAAAAAAAAAAACAAACATATGGCAAAACCAATACAGTATTGTAAAGTAAAAGACAGTAAAAATTTAAAAAAAAATGTAAAAAAAAAAAAAAAGCTCAACATTCAGAAAACGAAGATCATGGCATCCTGTCCCATCACTTCATGGGAAATAGATGGGGAAACAATGAAACAGTGTCAGGCTTTATTTTTGGGGGACTCCAAAATCACTGCAGATGGTGATTGCAGCCATGAAATTAAAAGACGCTACTCCTTGGAAGAAAAGTTATGACCAATATTGACAGCATATTCCAAAGCAGAGTCATTGCTTTGCCAACAAAGGTCTGTCTAGTCAAGGCTATGGTTTTTCCTGTGGTCATATATGGATGTGAGAGTTGGAATGTGAAGAAAGCTGAGCGCCAAATAATTGATTCTTTTGAGCTGTGGTGTTGGAGAAGACTCTTGAGAGTCCCTTGAACTGCAAGGAGATCCAGCCAGTCCATTCTGAAGGAGATCAGCCCTGGGATTTGTTTGGAAGGAATGATGCTAAAGCTGAAACTCCAGTATTTTGGCCACCTCATGAGAAGTGAGACTCATTGGAAAAGACTCTGATGCTGGGAGGGATTGGGGGCAGGAGGAGAAAGGGACAATGGAGAATGAGATGGCTGGTTGGCATCACCGACTCAATGGATGTGAAGTTGAGCGAATTCCAGGAATTGGTGATGAACAGGGAGGCCTGGTGTGCTGCGATTCATGGGGTCGCAAAGAGTTGGTCACGACTGAGCAACTGAACTGAACTGAATGTTAGCCAAAATGGGGTTGAACCAGAAGATGAATGTAATAATTATTACAGTGTAGTTTAGGACTTTTTAAAACTTTGTAATCTTTTATAAGGTACATGATAGCATTGGGACACTAATTAGTTACTTCTGTGTCCTGCATGGGAAATAAAAATGGCCAATAAAATCATCAAAGGATTGTCAAGCCAGACCCACTGTCAGACTTATCAGATTATCCATAGTGTGACTAAGGAATCCAGGGGCACTGAATTTCAGGTCTTGACACTAGAGCACAATCCTTGCACACAGATACACTGAATTTACTGTCAAAAGATTTTACCAATAATTCTACTTCTTTATTATTGTCATCTACCTACCAGCCTGGTCCTATTTCAATCACACTCTTTTAAACATGATTTTCCTTGCAATTCCTGCTGATTTTCACATATAGACTGCTTGCTTATGTGACTCTGCCTTCCATCTCACTTCAGCCATGTCTTTACCCTAGTCTTGTTTTTTGTTTTTGTTTTTTTTTTTTTTACAGTGAATTCAGTCCCTCCATAATCACGAATCCCTGCATCCCTCTCTCAGATCACCACCTCCTATGCAGAACTCACTTTCTCTGTCCCAGCAATCATTCAATCTACGAGAATATCCAATGCCTTGATTCTATCACCCTTTCAGTTCAGTCACTCAGTCGTGTCCGACTCCTTGTGACCCCATGAATCGCAGCACGCCAGGCCTTCCTGTCCATCAGCAACTCCCGGAGTTCACTCAGACTCACGTCCATCAAGTCAGTGATGCCATCCAGCCATCTCATCCTCTGTTGTCCGCTTCTCCTGCCCCCAATCCTTCCCAGCATTAGAGTCGTTTCCAATGAGTCAACTCTTCGCATGAGGTGGGCAAAGTATTGGAGTTTCAGCTTCAACATCAGTCCTTCCAATGAACACCCAGGACTGATCTCCTTTAAGATGAACTGGTTGGATCTTCTTGCAGTCCAAGGGACTCTCGAGAGTTTTCTCCAACACCACAGTTCAAAAGCATCAATTCTTCAGCACTCAGCTTTCTTTATTGTCCAACTCTCACATCCATACATGACTACCGGAAAAACCATAGCCTTGACTAGACAGATTTGTTGGCAAAGTAATGTCTCTGCTTTTAAATATGCGATCTAGGTTGGTCATAACTTTCCTTCCAAGGAGTAAGCATCTTTTGATTTCATGGCTGCAGTCACCATCTGCAGTGATTTTCCTCTTTCCTTTTCTTCCCCCTTGCTTAAATTTTCAAATCAATCAAACACTCTTTATACATCTTTTACTGATTGCCACTTACCTGAACAGGACACAACCCAACTCCTTCTACTGGGTTTCTGCATTCATCCAGTCAAATGGAGTTAGAGAAAGAACATAGCTACATGAATTGCTCTTCAATTAAATCCATGAACACAAGCCTCAAAGGTGCCTCTGTGGTAGCTGGCAATCATGCTATGCATTCCTAATGTACTGATGTACTAATGTTCTCATATGCTTTCCACAAAAACAACTGTTTCACACCTGTTTGCCCTCAAATCTGACACCTCATTATCCCCTTATTCTCAGCTGCTGATTTTGCTTCCTACTTAGGATTAATAATCAAAAAAGAACTTTTACAGACTCTGCCACCTTATCTCCTGGCTGCAAGAATCTATACCTAGATATGTCTGTTTCCATAAATGAATTTATTCTATCTCTTATCTAAAAATAATCTCACTTTTAATCCATTATCTTTTTATCTACTCAAAGATAAAAAATCACTCAGTCATATCTGGCTCATTTTGATCCCATGGACTAAAGAGTCCATGGAATTCTCCAGGCAGGAATACTGGAATGGGTAGTTGTTCCCTTCTCCAGGGGATCTTCCTAACCCAGGGTTTGAACCGGGGTCTCCTACATTGCCAGTGGATTCTTTATTGTCTGAGCAAACAGGGAAGCCCAAGAATACTGGAGTGGGTAGCCTATCCCTTCTCCTGTTGATTTTCCTGACCCAGGAATCAAACCGGGGACTTCTGCTTCATAGACTGATTCTTTACCAGCTGAGGTACCATGGAAACCCTATGCTTTGGTGTTTTTTTCTTCCTTTTTTCCAAATTCATCAAATTTTCATTGTCTACTAATCATCCCATTACTTTATGGATATACTATTATTCACCCTATCTGAAATACATTAAAGAACAATAACAACAAACTTCTCTGCCTTGATTTCTCCTATCCTTTTTCCCTTTGCATCAACCTTCTCCAAAAAAGTTGCTGAGACTGTTGTTCAAACCTCCAATTTCTTATTTTCTCTTAAACTCCACTCTAATCAGGTGTTCCATAGTGATGCTTTCTAAGGCCCACTTGACTTCTCATTCCAAGATGTCTGACTCTAGGTGAGTCATCACACCATCGTGATTATCTGGGTTGTGAAGCTCTTTTTTGTACAGTTCTTCTGTGTATTCCTGCCATCTCTTCTTAATATCTTCTGCTTCTTTTAGGTCCCTACCATTTCTGTCCTTTATTGTGCTCACCTTTGCATGAAATGTTCCCTTGGTATCTCTAATTTTCTTGAAGAGATCTCTAGTCTTTCCCGTTGTATTTTTTCCCTCTATTTCTTTGCATTGAAAAAATCTTTCTTGTCTCTTCTTGCTATTCTTTGGAACTCTGCATTCAGATGCTTATATCTTTCCTTTTCTCCTTTGCTTTTCACTTCTCTTCATTTCACAGCTATTTGTAAGGCCTCCCCAGACAGCCATTTTACTTTTATGCATTTCTTTTCCATGGGGATGGTCTTGATCCCTGTCTCCTGTACAATGTCACGAACCTCATTCCATAGTTCATCAGGCACTCTATCTATCAGATCTAGGCCCTTAAATCTATTTCTCACTTCCACTGTATAATCATAAGGGATTTGGTTTAGGTCATACCTGAATGGTCTAGTGGTTTTCCCTACTTTCTTCAATTTAAGTCTGAATTTGGCAATAAGGAGTTCATGATCTGAGCCACAGTCGCTCCTGGTCTTGTTTTTGTTGACTGTATAGAGCTTCTCCATATTTTGCTGCAGAGAATATAATCAATCTGATTTCAGTGTTGGCCATCTGGTGATGTCCATGTGTAGAATCTTCTCTTGTGTTGTTGGAAAAAGTGTTTGCTATGACCAGTGCATTCTCTTGGCAAAACTCTATTAGCCTTTGCCCTGCTTCATTCCACATTCCAAGGCCAAATTTGCCTGTTACTCCAGGTGTTTCTTGACTTCCTACTTTTGCATTCCAGTTCCCTGTAATGAAAAGGACATCTTTTTTGGGTGTTAGTTCTAAAAGGTCTTATAGGTCTTCATAGAACCATTCAACTTCAGCTTCTTCAGCATTACTGATCGGGGCATAGACTTGGGTCACTGTGATATTGAACGGTTTGCCTTGGAAACAAACAGAGATCATTGTGTCATTTTTGAGATTGCATCCAAGTACTGCATTTCAGACTCTTCTGTTGACCATGATGGCTACTCCGTTTCTGCTAAGGGATTCCTGCCCGCAGTAGTAGATACAATGGTCATCTGAGTTAAATCCACTCATTCCAGTTCATTTTAGTTCGCTGATGCCTAGAATGTCGACGTTCACTCTTGCCATCTCCTGTTTGATCACTTCCAATTTGCCTTGATTCATGGACCTGACATTCCAGGTTCCTATGCAATATTGTTCTTTACAGCATTGGACCTTGCTTCTATCACCAGTCACATCCACAGCTGGGTATTGTTTTTGCTTTGGCTCCATCCCTTCATTCTTTCTGGAGTTATTTCTCCACGTATCTCCAGTAGCATATTGGACACCTATCGACCTGGGGAGTTCCTCTTTCAGTATCCTATCATTTTGCCTTTTCACTCTGTTCATGGGGTTCTTAAGGCAAGAATACTGAAGTGGTCTGCCATTCCCTTCACCAGTGGACCACATTCTAATAGACATCCTGGAATGTGAAGTCACGTGGGCCTTAGAAAGCATCACTATGAACAAAGCTATTGGAGGTGATGGAATTCTAGTTGAGCTGTTTCAAATCCTGAAAGATGATGCTGTGAATGTGCTACACTCAATATGCCAGCAAATTTGGAAAACTCAGCAGTGGCCACAGGACTGGAAAAGGTCAGTTTTCATTCTAATCCCAAAGAAAGGCAATGCCAAAGAATGCTCAAACTACCACACAATTGCACTCATCTCACAAGCTAATAAAGTAATGCTCAAAATTCTCTAAGCCAGGCTTCAGCAATACGTGAACCATGAACTCCCAGATGTTCCAGCTGATTTTAGAAAAGGCAGAGGAACCAGAGATCAAATTGCCAACATCCGCTGGATCATGGAAACAGCAAGAGAGTTCCAGAAAAACATGTATATCTGCTTTATTGACTATGCCAAAGCCTTTGACTGTGTGTATCACAATAAAATGTGGAAAATTCTGAAAGAGATGGGAATAACAGACCACCTGACTTGCCTCTTGAGAAACCTATATGCAGGTCAGGAAGCAACAGTTCGAACTGGACATAGAACTACAGACTGGTTCCAAATAGGAAAAGGAGTCTGTCAAGGCTGTATATTGTCACCCTGCTTATTTAACTCCTATGCAGAGTACATCATGAGAAATCCTGGGCTGGAAGAAGCACAAGCTGGAATCAAGATTGCCAGGAGAAATATCAATAACCTCAGATATGCAGATGGCACCATCCTTATGGCACAAAGTGAAGAGGAACTAAAAAGCCTCTTGGTGAAAGTAAAATAGGAGAGTTGAAAATGTTGGCTTAAAGCTCAACATTCAGAAAATGAAGATCATGGCATCTGGTCCCATCACTTCATGAGAAATAGATGGGGAAACAGTGGAAACAGTGTCAGACTTTATTTTGGGGGGCTCCAAAATCACTGCAGATGGTGATTGCAGCCATGAAATTAAAAGATGCTTACTCCTTGAAAGGAAAGTTATGACCTACCTAGATAGCATATTCCAAAGCAGAGACATTACTTTGCCAACAAAGGTCCATCTAGTCAAGGCTATTGTTTTTCCAGTAGTCATGTATGGATGTGAGAGTTAAACTGTGAAGAAAGCTGAGCACCAAATAATTGATGCTTTTGAACTGTGGTGTTGGAGAAGACTCTTGAGAGTCCCTTGGACTACAAGGAGATCCAAGCTATCCATCCTAAATGAGATCAGTCCTGGGTGTTCTTTGGAAGGAATGATGCTAAAGCTGAAACTCCAGTACTTTGACCACCTTATGTGAAGAGTTGACTCATTGGAAAAGACTCTGCTGCTGGGAGGGATTGGGGGCAGGAGGAGAAGGGGACGACAGAGGGTGAGATGGCTGGATGGCATCACAGACTCAATGCACGTGAGTTTGAGTGAACTCCGGGAGTTGGTGATGGACAGGGAGGCCTGGCGTGCTGAATTCATAGTGTCACAAAGAGTCGGACATGATTGAGTGACTGAACTGAACTGACTGAATCAGGTATTTGCATTTGCCAGGCCATTGAAACTTACCTTCGAAAGATGATCTATAGCCTCCATTTTGCTCTCAGGACAAATGATCTGTCCTAATCTTATTGTTTCCAGAATGCTTTAGACACAATTATTGATTCTTGGATCCTTGATAATCTTTCTTCATGTTATTTTGAGGATACCATATCTTATTTTTTCTTCCATATTTTTACTATTCAGTTTTTTCAGTTTCCTTCCTGAATTTTCATGTTCTTCTTATCTTGTTGATGGTGAAATTCCCCAGGTTTCAGTCCTCTTTTCTGAACCCCAGACTCATATATCTTATCCTCTCCACTTAGCTAGATAATTAAAATCCCAATCCTAATATGTGGAAAAGGAACACCTATTTTTTTTCTCCAAACTACTTATTTTCTTCTCCATCACAGTTGTTGACAATATCAGCCTTCCAGTGTTTTATTTCAACAACTTTGTTAGCATCTTTGATTATGCTTCCTCTCATATTCCATATTATTATTTGGTAGAAATTTTGTTGACTCTAGCTCCAAATTATCTGTAATTCAACTGCTCATCACAAGGATATACTGCAAATTGTAAGGTTAGACAGTTAATATCTCTCTGAGGATATAGTCTATTGAGCAAAATCCTGTTTCACTTGGCACTGCTATTAAATATGGTCTTCATTATTTGTCTACCACTGTATGCAAGAGTTGATAAAGAAGCGAGGGTGGTACTTGACCAGTTGTGAATTAAACTGTCAGACCCTGTGTAGTTCTCCTTAACACATGTAACAGGAACTGTAAGATAAGCCATCTATAATAAAGGAAATTTTAATTCTCTATCACCAAATTCACTAGCAATATATGGCTTAAAGAACATCCTTACAATACTTCAGTCAGATTGATAACCTTTTATCGCTTAAGGAGTAGTTAAGAAGGAAATAGAAATGTATGGAAATTATCGATATAAAGAAGCATGCCTCTTACATATTGTTTTCTCTTACATTTCCTTAAAATAGGGATTAACACAATTTATCTTTTCTCAGTCCTTTTTTCATCTGAGATTGTTTTGCCTAACTTGATACTTTTATAAATTGAGTTATACAATATGTTCTACTTTGTATCTGGTTTATTTCACCAAAAAATAATTTTATGAGATTCATCTGTTTTGTGTGCAGTTGTGGTTTATTAATTGTACTGTTTATTATTATTTTGTTAATTGATTATACCACGATGAATTTATCTGTTAAACTCAGTGGATTTTAACTTTTCCCCCAGTTTTTGGCACTTTTGAATAGTACTGCTACAAGCACTTTAACACATACCTTTTGGTAAACATGAATGCCTTTCTGTTGAGAATATACTTAAAGGGTGAAATTGTTGACCATGAGACATGTTCATGCTCAGCTTAATGATAGTAACAAACAGCTCTTCAAAGTCGTGCCAGTTTATATTCTCACGAGAAAAACCTAAACATTTCAATTGTTTCACATTCTCATGAATATTTAACACTGTAAGTTTCCATGTTTTGTAAAAAAAAAATAGCCATTTTGATATTAAGTGATATTATATATGCTTTTAATTTATATTTCCTTGCTGACTAATGTGGCTTTCATATATTATTTTTATGATGAATTCCTTATTAGAGATGTTGGTTCATTTTTAAAATTAAACATTTGCTTTTATCTTACTGCTTTATAGGAAAATATTTTCAAATACATTTTGGAGACAAGCTCTTTATAAACATATGTGATACAAATAATTTCCGTTGCTCTGTTTCCTTTTATACTCTAATAATGTGTTTGATAGCTCAAATTGCAAATCTAATAATGTCTACAATTTCTTTGATTTCATTATTGTTGTCATATACTAGTGTGAAACACATTTGCATAACTCAAGATTACAATCTTTGTAAGTGTTAACACTTAGATTGAATCTTTATTGTCTTATCATACACACGTAGATTCAAAATTCACCAAGTGTTCATTTGCGCCTTAAGTAAGCTAACAGTCAAGATGCTTTTATAAATGAAGTATTCAGTTGACCCAGAAATACTTGTTGTTATGAACATATTTGACCACTGAATCTAGGCATCTCTTATTATCCTAAGTAAAGTCACTCTTTTTTTAAAAAAATTTTTATTTTATTTTATTTTTTTAATTTTAATTTTTACTTTATTTTACTTACAATACTGTATTGGTTTTGCCATACATTGACATGAATCTGCCACGGGTGTACATAAGTTCCCAATCCTGAACCCCCCTCCCACCTCCCACCCCATATCGTCTCTTTGGATCATCCCCGTGCACCAGCCCCAAGCATCCATAGAATCATACTTTAGACCATGCCAGTATTCTGTGTGTCTATTAATAAGTCAATAACTATACCATATTATTTAGTGGAGAATTATTAAGTCTTGACACTTTATAGTATAAGTCTTCAAGTCACTTTTTTAAGTTTATCTTGGTGCCTCTCTGGTGTTTTAAATTTTATATAAATGTAAATCACCTTCTCAATATTCACGAGTAAATCCTGATGGAATAGTCTACCTGTATTTCATTGAATATATAGATCAATTTGGAGAAAACTGACATCTTAAAGTGCTATAGCCATTAACATATCAAATATTTTCATTTATCTAGGTCTTCAGTTTTTAATTTCAATACTCAGTGATTTTATTGATAGAGAACTTGCACATCTTCCATTAGATTTTTTTCTGAGAAATTTGATGTAACTTGTACTATAGAAAATGTTTACTGAATTTTATTTCAAATTTGTTTCTGACATACAAAAGTTATACTGATTATCTTATATCAAAAAGCCTTACTATCCTTACTTGTTAATTCTAACTACATGTATAAAGTTGCTTTAAAATTTTCTGCCTAAGAGAATCATAACCTCCTTGAGTACAGTTTTCCTTCTTCCTTCCAAATTTTTAACATTTGTTTTACTTGCTTCCAGGATAATATTGACTAGAAAAAGAATAGTTAATAATCTTTTCTTCTTCCAGACTCCAATGGGGGAAGCTTTCAATATGTCACCATTAAGCACAGTTCTAGTTCCTTTGTAAAAAATGTTTCTCTATTTTAGGTATCTTTGTTAAATCAAGTAAGTACCTCACTATTCTAAGGTTGCTAAGAGGAGTTTGTTACTGTCATATTTCTAATCAAAATTTAATTATCTTGAATGCTTTTGCTGCTCCACAGAAAATATGACATTTTTCCTTTTTTCTATTATATTGAATTATGATTTATTTCCAAATGTTATACATCTCCTTTCCTAAGATAAATCTCACTATGACATGATATATATCATCTTTTTTGTACATCACTAGATTCAATTTGCTAATATATAATTTAGGATCTTTTATATTCCTAAAGAGCCTCTTGATGAAAGTGAAACAGGAGAGTGAAAAAATTGGCTTAAAACTCCACATTCAGAAAACTAAAATCATGGCATCTGGTCCCATCACTTCATGGCAAATAGATTGGGAAACAATGGAAACTAACAGATTTTTTTTTCCTTGGGCTCCAAAATCACTGCAGATGGTATATTGCGGCCATGAAATTAAGAGATGCTTACTCCTTGGAAGAAAAGCTGTGACAACCCTAGACAGCATATTAAAAATCAGAGATATTACTTTGCCAACAAAGGTCCATCTAGTCAAAGCTATGTTTTTTCCAGGAGTCATGTAAGGATGTGAGAGTCGGATCATAAAGAAAGCTGAGCGCCAAAGAATTGATTCTTTTGAACTGTGGTGCTGGAGAAGACTCTTGAAAGTCCCTTGGACTGCATGAAGATCAAACTAGCCAATCCTAAAGGAAATCAGCCCTAAATATTCATTGGAAGGACTGATGCTGAAGCTGAAACTCCAATACTTTGGCCACCTGATGCGAAGAGCTGACTCATTTGAAAAGACCCTGATGCTGGGAAAGATTGAAGCGGGGAGAGGAAGGGGACAATAGAGGATGAGATGGTTGGATGGCATTACTGACTCAATGGACGTAAGTTTGAGCAAGTTCCAGGAGTTGGTGATGGACAGGGAGGCCTGGTGTGCTGCAGTCCATGGATATGACTGAGCAACTGAACTGATATTCCTTACAGAAATATCTTTAATTTTCCTTTCTTGCACTGCTCATGTCAGGTTTAGGTACTAGATTATGATGACTTCATAAAATGTTTTAGAAAATTTTTATTTTACATATATATATTATATATTTAAAATTGATTATAATACTTCTTTAAATATTTGGAAAAAGTCAGCAATGAAGTAATACAGTCATGGAGAGAGAAATCATTGTGTGGTATAAATTAAAGATACAATTTGTTTTACAGAGTTAAGACTATTTAGATGGTCTGTTTCTTCATGTGCCTGTTTTACTGATCCTATTTTTCAAATAATATTTCCATTTTCTCTACATTGTGAAATATATGTGGCATAATTTTTTTCATTTTAACCTCTTGTTTTTGTTTAAAGTATATGTAGGATTTGTTACCTTGCTTTTATTCCTGATATTGGTAATTTATGATTTTAATTTGCTTGGTGAGTCTGGCTAAATTTATCAAATTTATTAATCTTTCTAAAAGGAAAAACTTTTAGATATCTTAATATATATATGTTAATCTTTCTAAATTATATAATTATAATAATTATAAATCACATGATTATAATTAATCTTTATTATATCTATATATATACATTTTCTAAAGGAATTAACTTTTAAATAACCTTGAGTTTCTTGAGTTTTTACACATTTTATTTATCAAATATATTACTGTCTCTAAAGAATGGACTTGAAGTGACTTCCCTTGCAGTCCAGTGTTTAAGACTCTTCCATGGTAGGGGCAATGGGTTCAATCCCTGGTAAGGGAACTAAGGATACCACATATACATATATGACATTTATGTCATACTTTGGATTCCACAAATCAGATATCATATGGTATTTTTCTTTTTCTTTCTGACTTCTTTTACTTAGTATGTAATCTCCAGTTCTACCCATTTTGCTGCAAATGTCATTCTTTTGTGGTTTTTGATTGTTGAGTAGTATTCCATTGCATGTATGTACCTAATCTCCTTTATCCATTTATCTGTTGGAAAACATTTAGGCTGCCTTCATATCTTGGCCATTGTGAATATTTCTGCTATGAATATAGGGGTGCATGTATCTTTTTGATTTATAGTTTTGTCTGGATATATGCCTAGGAGTGGGATTGCTATATCATATGGTAGTTATATTTTAAGTTTTTTGAGAAACTTCCATACTGTTTTCCATAGTGGCTGTGCCAGTTTCAGTTCAGTTCAGTTCAGTCGCTCAGTCGTGTCCAACTCTTTGTGACCCCATGAATCACAGCACGCCAGGCCTCCCTGTCCATCACCAACTCCTGGAGTTCACTAAAACTCATGTCATCGAGTCGGTGATGCCATCCATTCATCTCATCCTCTGTTATCCCCTTCTCCTCCTGCCCCCTATCCTTCCCAGCATCAGAGTCTTTTCCAGTGAGTCAACTCTTCACATGAGGTGGCCAAAACATTGGAGTTTCAGCCTCAGCATCAGTCCTTCCAATGAACACCCAGGACTGATCTCCTTTAGGATGGACTGGTTGGATCTCCTTACACTCCAAGAGACTCTCAAGAGTCTCTACAACACCACAATTCAAAAGCATCAATTCTTTGGCACTCAGCTTTCTTCACAGTCCAACTCTCACATCCATACATGACCACTGAAAAAACCATAGCCTTGACTTAGACAGACCTTTGTTGGCAAAGTAATGTCTCTGCTTTGGAATATGCTATCTAGGTTGGTCATAAATTTCCTTCCAAGGAATAAGCATCTTTTAATTTCATGGCTGCAGTCACCATCTGCAGTGATTTTGGAGCCCCAAAAAATAAAGTCTGACACTGCTTCTACTATTTCCCCATCTATTTCCCATGAAATGATGGGACTGGATGCCACGATCTTCGTTTTCTGAATGTTGAGCTTTAAGCCAGCTTTTCCCTCTCCTCTTTCACTTTCATCAAGAGGCTTTTTAGTTCCTCTTCACTTTCTGCCATAAGGGTGGTGTCATCTGCATATCTGAGGTTATTGATATTTCTCCTGGCAATCTTGATTCCAGCTTGTGCTTCTTCCAGCCCACCATTTCTCCTGATGTACTCTGCATATGAGTTAAATAAGCAGAGTGATAATATACAGCCTTGATGTACTCCTTTCCCTATTTGGAACCAGTCTGTTGTTCCATGTCCAGTTCTAACTGTTGCCTCCTGACCTGCATACAGGTTTCTCAATAGGCAAGTCAGGTGGTCTGTTAGTCCCATCTCTTTCAGAATTTTCCAGTTTATTGTGATCCACATGAAGGTGAAGGTGAAGTCGCTCAGTCGTGTCCGACCCTTTGGGACCCCATGGACTGCAACCTACTAGGCTTCTCCGTCCATGGGATTCTCCTGGCAAGAATACTGGAGTGGATTGCCATTTCCTTCTCCAGGGGATCTTCCTGACCCAGGGATCAAACCCAGGTCTCCCGCATTGGAGGCAGACGCTTTAACTTCTGAGCCACCAGGGAAGCCCCTTGTGATCCACGTAGTCAAAGGCTTTGGCATAGTCAATAAAGCAGAAATAGATGTTTTTCTGGAACTCTCTTGCTTTTTCCATGATCCAGTGGATGTTGGCAATTTGATCTCTGGTTCCTCTGCCTTTTCTAAAACCAGCTTGAATATCTGGAAGTTCAGTTCATGAATTGCTGAAGCCTGGCTTGGAGAATTTTGAGCATTACTTTACTTCCCTGGTGTCTCAGATGGTAAAAGCGTCTGCCTACAATGTGGGAGACCTGGGTTCAATCCCTGGGTCAGGAAGATCCTCTGGAGAAGGAAACGGCAACCCATTCCAGTATTCTTGCCTGGAAAATCCCATGAATGGAGGAGCCCGGTAAGCTACAGTCCATGGGGTCGTAAAGAGTTGGACACGACTGAGCGACTTCACTCACTTTTACTAGCGTGTGAGATGAGTGGAATTGTGCAGTAGTTTGAGCATTCTTTGGCATTGCCTTTCTTTGGGATTGGAATGAAAACTGACCTTTTCTAGTCCTGTGGCCACTGCTGAGTTTTCCAAATTTGCTGGCATATTGAGTGCAGCACTTTCACAGCATCATCTTTCAGGATTTGAAATAGCTCAACTGGAATTCTATCACCTCCACTAGCTTTTTTCGTAGTGATACTTTTTAAGGCTCGCTTTACTTCACATTCCAGGATGTCTGGCTCTAGGCGAGTGATCACACCATCGTGATTATCTGGGTTGTGAAGCTCTTTTTTGTACAGTTCTTCTGTGTATTCTTGCCACCTCTTCTTAATATCTTCTGCTTCTGTTAGGTCCATACCATTTCTGTCCTTTATTAAGCCCATCTTTGCATGAAATGTTCCCTTGGTATCTCTACTTTTCTTGAAGAGATCTCTAGTCTTTCCCATTCTGTTCTTTTCCTCTATATCTTTGCATTGATCACTGAGGAAGGCTTTCTTATCTCTTCTTGCTATACTTTGGAACTCTGCATTCAGATGCTTATATCTTTCTTTTTCTCCTTTGCTTTTCGTTTCTCATCTTTTCACAGCTATTTGTAAGGCCTCCCCAGACACATTCTCACAATAGAGTACTCTTTCTTCACATCCTTATCAAGATTTGTTATTTGTAGATTGATTTGTTTTTGAGAATAGCTCTTCCGACAGGTGTGAACTTATATGTCATTGTTTGATTTGCATCTATTAATTAGAGATTTTAAGCATCTTTTCATTGGTAATACTGAATTCTGCTGAGTACATAAATCATCAGGACATATTTATATATTTTTCATATATCCCTAGATTCTACTTGCATATAGCTCTAATAATTGAGTTGAGGCCTGGATTATGTATTTAGAAATAGCTCTTCAAGTGATTCAATGATAACCATATTTTCAACTACTCATTTAGAGATAGCTATTGTGATTCTAGTGTCAAAGTCATGTAAATCTTCCCATTATCTACAGAGTAAGGATATTCCAATACTCATATAAGATTTCTGTGAATATTTTCTTTTCACAGTTGCTTCTAGGTCCAAAGTCTCCCTTTGTCTCAATAATTCAGTTTAGTGGGATCTCATCATCCCACATATGTTGTCACTGTTCCTTACTGCCTAAACACAGATATGGAATGAAATCCTTTTCCTTTTTTGTAAACATATGCATATAGATATACACACAGAGGGATATATACTCATAAAAGATATTTGAGTCTTAAACTTTATTGAATACCTACCTATACAATAAAAATGTATAGCAAATGAACAACTTAAAAATGAACACTTGACAATTTTCTTTAAGGAGAAATCACTAATTTTCCTCATGTATTTTGCAATCCATGCTCTGATCTCCTGCCAGTTCTTTGCCACATTTTCATTCTTCTATCACACTTCTTTTCCAGAAAGAAACCACAGGACAGAACCAAGAAACCCCATAAATCCCTATCTTATTTTGTACAGGAATTTACAAATTTTTCCTTAATATGTGTCCTATCAAACATCTACCTTTGGTTGATACTAATTCAGGTCACAAGTGGGGCATACTAAAGAACTGGTTCCATGATTGCTATGAAAGAGTTGCAGGTTTTGCCTGTCAGTTATTTTATGTACATATGCTTTTTTAACTCTCACAAGAACACTGTGAATTAAAGATGTTTTCTCATTGTACAGATGAGGGGATTGAGGTACCAATAGTTAAAACAGCTAGAAACAGAGTCATACATTGTGTTAAAAAGTTGAGAACAGGAATTTGAATACCAATTAACTCCAAAATCTAGAATGAGGTTCTAGTGATGAAGAATCCAACAGCAAATCAGGAAACATAAGACACAAAGTTCTATCCCTGGGTCAGGAAGATCCCCTGAAGGAGGGCATGGCAATCCACTCCAGTATTCTTGCCTGGAGAATCCAATGGACAGCGGAGCTTGGCAGGCTCCAGTCCATAGGACTGCAAAAAGGTGGACACAACTGAAGCAACTTAGCACACATGCAGCACCACTTCTTTAGCTACAGGCTTAAAGTGGTTCTTCTGATGCCACTTCCCAGTTGTTCTTTACCCTACTGAGCAGAGAAATAGAGCAGTAAATTTTCTAGGAAAGCTGCTATAATCTGAAGAATCAGTCAGTTCAGTCACTCAATCATGTCCGACTCTTTGCGACCCCATGAATTGCAGCAGGCCAGGCCTCCCTGTCCATCACCATCTCCCGGAGTTCACTCAGACTCACGTCCATCGAGTCAGTGATGCCATGCAGCCATCTCATCCTGGGTCGTCCCCTTCTCCTCCTGCCCTCAATCTCTCCCAGCATCAGAGTCTTTTCCAATGAGAATGGCAAGGATGAAAGTTGGCAGAGTTAATGATGATAGCCAAATGAATATTGGTTGCCATTTTGACAGATGTAGCATCTACTGGCATTACTTCATCTGTATACTTGGCAGGTATACCAGCTCCTGGTATTAATACCATCCAAAACAGGGTTGGATGGTGGAGATAGAATTACAAATAAGACGAAACTTCTTGTCCCACTGCAATTGCCTAAATAGGTATTATGTGGTCACCATATGCCATCCTAAGTAGAACTTTTACATTTATAAGAACACACTTTTTTATTTTGCAAACATCAACTTTGTATGGAATTGATAACAACCCTGACACAAATGAATAAGCTTCAGTGCATCAAGAATATACCATTTTAGAGAGTTAAGAAATTTTTACTTTTCCACATTGTTAAAAATTCTGAAAAGAGTTAAAATTAACTGACTACTTCACTTTATATTCAGTTATTCTGAAATTAGTTAATATTATTATAATACAAATAATAGGTAGATAGTTTGCTAACCTGTAAGCAAAATGTTAGTCTACTTGGGAGATTTTCCTTATGTAAATCTCAACTCCAGTGTAAGTATTTGAAAAAGAATTTTCAATTATGACAATAAAGTGTCTACAGAAATGGTCTTTCATAATAACAAAAGGAAATATTTGTGAAGCATGTTCTTTTTCTATGTGGCTAATTTTTATTTTCTCTATAATTTTAACAGCCAGCTATTGTAGTATATACCAGCTATCATAGTATATCATATATGGTGAACACTCTAAGTAAACTATTTGATAAAGTTTATGTAGGCTTCAGAATCTCTCCACAAACACAGAACTATAAAGTGCTTGGTACAATGTCTGACACTTAATAAAACCTAAAGAATTGGTAGCTATTATTGCTGAATATTTGAATATATATCAATATATAGAGATAGATGTGATTATATATAAACAACTTTTTGTAGGAATCTAGAACTAAAAAGCTACACATCTTAAATGAGGAAATCATAAAACTATATGCAAAATTCTAAGACTAGAAATTAAATTTCTCTTCAGATTTTATTCATTTCATCATCTAATGAATGATTTAGCTTTATTTAGTACCTATTTAGCTTATCTAAACAAAAAAAGCATAGGGTTTTTCTATATCTTACACTGTAATGATCGGTAACATTCACACCATTTCCTTCATAATTGTTACTTCCAATTTTGTGAATTTTTAAGTTAATTGCCCCATTGACACAGATTAAATTAAAAACAAACAAACAAACAAAAAAAAACAAAACAGTGAGATGTTTTCACAAACATGGATTCAGCCCCTACCTCTCAAGTAGTCTTTCTTCTTTTCTAGTACTGGTCATGAAGCAGACATTTTCATTACAACACTGTAGTCATTTGTTGAATTTTAATTATATTTAACAGGCTAGAATTTTACTTTTTCTGCTAACAAAAGCAAGATGGGAAGTGGTCTTAGGATCAGGTGACAGTTGACAGCTTCTACACAAGCATCCTGATTCTACAGCTGGCGACAGTGCCTACTGCTGCAGTTAAAAAGACTTGTACTGGCTGGATGCCAACCTGCCTGTTGGAATTCAAAGACCCCATCTGGATAAAGCATCCCAGAAACTGACCTGAATGGAAGTCACAGATTGGCATAGTCCTCAGACTCTAGGTATTGTGTACCTTTTATAAAGGGAGGCCATGACACTGACAAAAGAAAAAATATTTTCAATATTGACATTTTTTTTCTGTTGCTATAGATGCAAAGGAAAATATAGGAATAAAAATGAAACAGCCCCTAAATGGAAAGGCCCTTTATGTCTTGAGAATAAATGATGTTCATATTTTATGCTTGTGTTTACAAAAATAATTTTCCCAGACTTTCATTTAAATTAGAGGTGTAAAGAATATTGTGTTAGGAAATGATATACTTACATGAAGAAAAATGAATGTTTTATGATAAAGTTTAGACATTACTCTTCATGGATGGTTATCAGCTTTAGACATTTTACTAAAAGTTAGGAAATATGACTACATATGTCTTTTTGCTTAATGTGGAAGTAATTGACATTTTCTGTGCTTTATTCTTCTGCCTTAAGGAATGCAAGAAGAAGATTCAGAGGGTTTTTTGAGCTAAGTATTAGTGAGCTACCACTCAGGAGAGGCAGGGCAGTTCTCCAAGCTTTAAAAGCCTGCCTAGACTCTATAAATCATGCCCAAGAGCCGCATTTCAAGACATAGCATCAAGACACAGGGAGCAGTCTTTTCAAAAACTATCATATTTAGATGAAATAATTTTGAATCATAGCATGAGAGTAACAAGACTCATCCCAATGCGCCTGTTTATTGGCCTTAGTCTCTGTCTGTATCAGTCAAGATAGACTAGGTTATATGGCATCACCAAATCAACTCAAACTCCTCCTGGCTTGTATCAGTGGAGATATATTTCGTACTTACACTGCGTGGACAGTGTGGTTTGCATCCAGGGTTTCTTTCTCCTGTGACCTAGGCTGATGGAACAGCATTAGTCTGTAACATTGCTGGTTATTGTGACAGGAGAGGAAAATCAGGCAAATTATGATCTTGTTCTGAAAACTCTTGGCAAGAAGTGACAAGTCATTTTTGCTTACATTTTATTGACCAATGGAAGTCAAAAGAAGCCAGAGTTAAATTTTCTAACTAGGGCCACATCCTACTCAAGTATAACTTCATCATTTGTTCTTAGTGTCCGAAGTATTTTCTTTTTAAAATTTATTTGTTGTTTATTTATTTTTCCATTTTTTAACACCAAAAACATTTTGTATTTCAGTATAACTGGTTAACACTGTTGTGATAGTTTCAGGTCAGTATAACCTCATCTAAATTCATTACTTCTGCAGTGATCATTTTTCCAAAGATGATCTGAAGCATTGGGGCTTAGGACTTCAACTATGAATATCTGGAGGGGTTAATTCAGCCCCTAATAATAATATTCAAAACATTCTTTAAAATATATACTCAGTATATATTTTATATAAATATAAAATATACTCAGTATATTTAAAGAACATGGCTAGTTTGGCAATCTAGTGAGTGTCCTTAAGGTTTAAAAGTGAACATTTGTCAGTAGCGTGAATCTATGGTCCTTAGCTGCCTTCACTTGCATTCTATTAATAGAAATCTGAAAGATATAGTACCTGTCTCAAACAACACAAGCAGTGATTAAAAAAAAAAAAAAAACTATTTACTGACTCACCACAGATAATGAGGTCAAAGAGAAAAGTTAAAGTGCTTTTATTCTGCCATTAAATAATAACTTCTCTCAACCTTCCATCTGGGACAGATATATGAGCAGTTTGTTCTGCAAAGATATTGGAATTTTATGGAAAAGATAAGTAAGTGAATTATTGAAAAGGTTATTTCAAATAGAACATGTTTAAAGCTTTGGATATGACTGCGCAATTTGATTATTTTTAAGTGTTATCTTAAAAAAAGAAAAATTTCAAAACAACAGAAAATAATCACCTTTAGATAAGAACATGCAATTGGAAAAAATGAAAATATATGGTCAGATAAAACTTTTGAATATACATGATATGTTAGTGATTTTCTATTTGCTGCTGCTAAGTTGCTTCAGTCATGTCCGACTTTGTGCGACCCCATGGACAGCAGCCCACCAGGCTCCTCTGTCCATGGGATTCTCTAGGCAAGAATACTGGACTGGATTGCCATTTCCTTCTCCAGATTTTCTATTTAGCTTAAAATATATTTGAAATATAAAATTCAACAATACCCACTCATTCGCCCACACTACCCCAACCAGAATGAATTCTGTTTCCTTGCCATCTCATCTAATAAATTCATCACTGCTACTCAGTTGCTTTGCTTTTTCTACTTTTTACGCATATAATGCCTTTTGCTTAGAGCTTTACGAATTGGGTATATCCATTGACTTAATTGATTTTAGTATTTTTTAAAAATGAAATTTAGTAAGCAATTCTATATTTTCTAGTCACCTACATTCATTCTTTGGAGTGGCAATGGCACCCCACTCCAGTACCCTTGCCTGGAAAATCCCATGGACAGAGGAGCCTGGTGGGCTGCAGTCCATGGGGTCGCTAAGAGTCAGACACGACTGAGCAACTTCACTTTCACCTTTCCTTTCATGCATTGGAGAAGGAAATGGCAACCCACTCTAGCGTTCTTGCCTGGAGAATCCCAGGGACGGGGGAGCCTGGTGGGCTGCTGTCTATGGGGTGGCACAGAGTCAGACACGACTGACGCGACTTAGTAGTACATTCATTCTTAGGAGTCTTAGATCAATTACCTCATGGAATAGTCTGAAATAATATGTAAAAGTCATATGACATCAGCAAATTTCTTAGAACAATAATAACAAAGCCACCAGAGGCTGTTTTGAATAGAAAACACCATTTTAACATCATTAAAAAATAACTTTCTCTATTTCAGCCTGATTCCCTTCACTTTCAAAAGGATTTATGTTGTAATCACTCTATTTCAAAAGTGTTTGCTATAATAAGCTTTCAAAAACTTTGGGAACTTTATTAGTCTTCTTTTTTATTTAATGGGAAGATATTTCCAGCAATCAACTTATGCTTTGAGAAGTTTATGTGTTAATGATTTTAAATCTAATAACCTATGCTGTGCTTAAACTTCACCTAGGGACATTTACTTTTGGGATATTTCTCAACCAATATACACCATTGAAATCCTTTGCTCAAGAAAACAATTGTTTAATTTTCTTGTTAATTATCTTACATCTAAGTAGATAAAATTACGGTTGGGTATGTTATTTTTGGTTTTTTAAAAGTCTAGCTATGTAGGTCTTTGAGAAGCCACATTGAAGGAATTTCTCTGCCTTTAGTCAAGATTCCTTGGTGCAGTCAGTCAGTATGTACACAAAATTTAATGTTTTATAGATATTACCAGGGCTGGGATTAGAATTTCAGGTTAGAGATTGAAAGTAGGACCAATACACATGAGGCATTTCCAGAATAGAAGGAGTAGGAATGCCAGATTAAAAACATGAGCAAATTAAATTTGAATTTCAGATAAACAGTGAATGATATCTATTTTAGTATATATCATACACTTTTACCATGCTATGTTTGATGCAGATATAATATGGGACCTGAACAATTCATTCATTTACATATGTCTGAGACCACCTCATGGAACAGGGTGGGAAAAACAAAGTGCTGAGCTACGTAGCTTTGGAAATGGGTAGAATCTCTAAGATTCAGTGCAAAATAAAATGCACATAAGGACTGTGTCTAGTTGGTGTATTTGTTTTCCCTGAGAATATAGGTTAATGATTCTGATACCAATATACTTACATATTGAAATTAAGTGAGTCAGCGAATGGATGATAGATGGTGGGAGTCTCAGGTTTCTCACTGTTGGAGTGAGAAAAGTCTAGAAAGATCACGTGTTAATATGTCTAAGTTGAAGACATTGGTGTGAACTCATGGTCACCTTATATATAGAAATATTTATGGATACGTTTATATACCCAGCTTAGTATATACACATACAAGCCTTTGCTTTGCCAGGCAGAGAACACAGAAGGAAGGACACCCCACTATCAACAAGCATATCTACCTTCTGGATCTTGATTTATGATGCTGTTCTATAATAAAAGGAACCATGGTTCTTTGTAGAAATGGCTGATTCTAGGATTCAGATAGTAAATATATAAGATGAACCTGAAACATCTTGTATTACCTGACATAAGTACTGAAACCTCCCTCCACCCACTACATACACACTTACACACATTCTCTCTCTCTCTCACAGACACAAACATACACACACTAATGAGGGTATATAAAAGGGACACAGGAGCCATGATAAGAGCTCCCAATGATCAAAATGGGAACAGTTTAACAAGCAAAATAATGTTGGTCTATTACCTAAAATATAGATAAGTCTATGTTCATATAGAGAGCTGAATACATAAATAACTGGAGAAGTGCTAATTCTTCATGCAAAGAAATCTCAGCTTATATTACATAGATACTCCAACATTCATATAGTCCTACAGGGTAGAAATTCAACATGTATCTCACTGGGTAAAAACAAAGTGTAAATAAGGCTGCAATCCATTTTTAAGATTCTAGGGGTAAATCTTTTCCTTTGCCTTCATCAGCTTTTAGAAGCTACTCACATACCTTGGTTAATTATCCTTTAACTATGACCAGAGCAAGGAACTCTGCATCTCAGTCATTATTCTCCTAAAGCCACATCTCTCTGACACTTCTCCACTTTTAATTAAGGACACTTGTAATTACTTGTCCACCTAGGTAATCCAAGATAATCTCCCTATTTTGAAATAAATTGATTATAAGTGTGTAATTCATTTAAACTTTAATTCCTCTTTGTCATATAAAGTGATATATTTACAGTTCTATGGCAGGATGTTTTGACCTCTCACATCCTTTAAGGAGATAGAGCATTACTCTTCACTTCTTGTGAAGAGTAGCTTGGAAAGAAGGATAAAAGAGTAACTTTACTGTTGGAGAAACCCAATCATATTTCCTTAGTGGCATGATAAAAGTTAAAACGGTGATGTCATGCTGACGGTATGTATTCTTGATTTTGTATGATGAAAAGGACATTTTACTCCTATGGGTTTTCTCCCCAAAATACATAGTCCCAGTTTACTCATAAGAAAAATGTGACACACATCCCAGTGGAGGGACATTCTACAACATACCTCATCAGTACTTCTCAAAAATACTAGTCATCAGAAACAAGAAAAATCTGAGTATGTATTATAGCCAAGAGGAGGCTAAGGAAAGAAATATGAAACATAAATGTAATGCATATCCTGGATGAAATATTGGAACAAAAAAAATGGTTACTAGGAAAAAATAAGAAAAAGGAATGAAATATGGGCTTCAGTCAATAATAGTGTGTCTATATGGGTTCATTAGTTTTCACAAATGCTCATACTAACCTAAGATGTTGATAATAGGGGAAACTTGGTGTAGGTATAAGGAAACCCTTTGTGTTACCTCCACAGGTTTTCTATAAATCTCAAAGTGTTCTAAAGTTAAAAGGTTTTTGTTTGCTAGCTTGTGAGATGTAAAGACATAAATCATCTGCTGGGGGAGCCAATAGAAATACCTATTCCAGTTTGGGAAGTTTGTAAACTTCACCACCTTTCAGTGGAGTTTGCTTATAAAGAGGATATTATGGGATGAAAGGAAGTGAATTATGTTAGTTCTGATGCTACTCCAAGTAGAGAGAATATTAACACATGGGTTGGCATGTGGGAGCTAAAACAGAGCAACATAAATAGCAGCGAATGAGACAGAATCATGAAACACAGGGGTCAGTGAGAGTACTACATGAAAGGAGAGGAAGGACAGTCATGTAAGGCTACTGGACTTTGTTGGGGAAGTTTTGTCAGGGAAGACAATGTATTTCCAGTTTAAAACCAAAGCTACAGCCTTCTTTCATAAGAAATTTATACTTGTGTTTAGTCCTAAATCCAGTACCTTTAGAGTTTAGCCCATTTCTGCTAGATTTGTCTTCCAAAGAGCAACTTGACCAAAGCAATTAATCACTTGATTTCCCCTCATCTGTGGTCATCACATCCCCAACCCAATGGAACTGAGGCTAGAAATAGCAGGCCTAGGGCTGGATGCCTGTTTCACAGCCTTAAGTATTTACTATCTGACCCTTTAACAAACAAACAAACGAACAGACTTGACTGTAACTGTTTTAGCAGTATTTTTTCCCTTTACTAAATACGACACAACTATCAGAAGTTAGTTTTCTGACTAACTTATCTTTCTACATTTATTTGTTCTGCGATGCTATGGTAGTACTCTCAAAATAAGAGCTTTCTGAAGTCACTATTTTAGATAAATTAACAATAAGAATAATGGCTTCTGAAAGAATGAAGAAAGTTCAGAAAATGAATTTAAAAATGAACAAAACCACATCCTAAGTTCAAAAAGGAATTCTGTTTTTCTAAGACATGTGATGACCCTATATTTCAGAGTTCTAAATGTGTGTTCTGAGGGGGAACTTGATTCACGCCTGTGTTCTTTCCTTACTAACAACTGTTGAGAGTAACTCAGAGAGGCCCAATATTGGAACTGTGTCTACCATTAGTAGCAATGTTTTCCAAATGATTTGTAGATGGGAAAGGGGTGGGGGACTTAGAGCATCAAATGGCATGTGGATATATGATCTCTTTCCACAACAAAAGCCGTTAATAATTATATAGACATACCCTGGAGTAGAAAATGGCAAACCTCTCCTGTATTCTTTCCTGGAAAATTCCATGGACAAGGAACCTGGTGGGCAACAGTTCATGGAGTCTCAGAGTCAGACCTGATTGGGCAAACTGAGCACATACATGTATATGTGCTTGTGTATGATATATGTAGTGTACTTTGAGGTATGTGTTTGCATATGCTTATCATTAGGAAATATTTTACTATTCATATCCAGAATAGTTACTATATTTGGAAGCATTGAATTTACCATGAATGTTTTTGTCCTGAAGGATTTCTTTTGCGATCTCATGCGCTGTAGCCCACCAGGCTCCTCTCTCCATGGGATTTTCCAGGCAATAGTCCTGGAGTGGATTGCCATTTCCTTCTCCAGGGATCTTCCCAACCCAGGGATCAAACCTGGGTCTCCCGCATTGTAGACAGACCCTTTACTGTCTGAGCCACCAGGGAAGTCCTATCAGTAAGTTCACTAGGAATGATTTATACACTTGTGTAAATTTTTCTTTTAAAAGGCCATTTAAATGAAGGTGTACACAAAAATCTATTCAGTACCAGGTATTAATGTTTTTCAAGTGAGTCCATGGTGATTTTTGCCTTAAAAATCAGGGCAACAGTTTTCCTTTCTGGGAATATTTGTTTTAAAATGCAATTCACGTTTTAATTTCATCCCTGAAGGTAGAAGCCCAGGTACTAGTGTTCTTTCCTTTTCCTCTATGTCTGTCGTTCCTGTTTGTTTAATATCAATGCATTTTGTTTAATATTTCGGTGCTGTTTATCGAGACACTAATTTGATTGTTTCCTTTCATGTTTGTCTTCACCAGGTGTTTCTTGACTGGAGCGCATTTCCCACATGATAAAATTAAAGGTCTAATTAATGCCTTTAAGGACATTGGTGCACAATTCAGCACCTAATTTTCTGCAGGGGGCATATTTAGGTGTTTAACTAGGTGGAACTCTGTGCCAAAGATTTCATTTGCATACAGAGTCCCTCATTTTTTTTTTTCTTTGTAAACACTCTTCAATTCAGAAACAAAGAATGCATTCACGTTACTTGGTATGCACTTTGCCAGCAAGCAGAGGAGTATAGAAAACAAATATATCTAAGCCACATTTCATCAGAGCAGAAACAAAAATCCTATTAGATGAGGTGTTGAAATATGAGGTCCATTTCTTTGGAGCAGCGAGGATAATACTCAGCATTTTAAAATGGAGGAGGGTAGTTCTATTTGCAATTTTTTAAGGAATCTCCACACTATTCTCCATAGTGGCTGTACTAGTTTGCATTCCCACCAACAGTGTAGGAGGGTTCCCTTTTCTCCACACCCTCTCCAGCATTTATTGCTTGCAGATTTTTGGATCGCAGCCATTCTGACTGGTATGAAGTGGTACCTCATTGTGGTTTTGATTTGCATTTCTCTAATAATGAGTGATGTTGAGCATCTTTTCTTGTGTTTGTTAGCCATCCGTATGTCTTCTTTGGAGAAATGTCTATTTAGTTCTTTGGCCCATTTTTTTTTTTTTTTAAATTTTTAGTTTTTTATTTTTTAAATTTTAAAATCTTTAATTCTTACATGCATTCCCAAACATGAACCCCCCTCCCACCTCCCTCCCCAGAACATCTTTCTGGGTCATCCCCATGCACCAGCCCCAAGCATGCTGCATCCTGCGTCAGACATAGACTGGCGATTTAATTCACATGATAGTATACATGTTAGAATGCCATTCTCCCAAATCATCCCACCCTCTCCCTCTCCCTCTGAGTCCAAAAGTCCGTTATACACATCTGTGTCTCTTTCCCTGTCTTGCATACAGGGTCGTCATTGCCATCTTCCTAAATTCCATATATATGTGTTAGTATACTGTATTGGTGTTTTTCTTTCTGGCTTACTTCACTCTGTATAATCGGCTCCAGTTTCATCCATCTCATCAGAACTGATTCAAATGAATTCTTTTTAACGGCTGAGTAATACTCCATTGTGTATATGTACCACAGCTTTCTTATCCATTCATCTGCTGATGGACATCTAGGTTGTTTCCATGTCCTGGCTATTATAAACAGTGCTGCGATGAACATTGGGGTACATGTGTCTCTTTCAATTCTGGTTTCCTCGGTGTGTATGCCCAGCAGTGGGATTGCTGGGTCATAAGGTAGTTCTATTTGCAATTTTTTAAGGAATCTCCACACTGTTCTCCATAGTGGCTGTACTAGTTTGCATTCCCACCAACAGTGTAGGAGGGTTCCCTTTTCTCCACACCCTCTCCAGCATTTATTGCTTGCAGATTTTTGGATCGCAGCCATTCTGACTGGTGTGAAGTGGTACCTCATTGTGGTTTTGATTTGCATTTCTCTAATAATGAGTGATGTTGAGCATCTTTTCATGTGTTTGTTAGCCATCCGTATGTCTTCTTTGGAGAAATGTCTATTTAGTTCTTTGGCCCATTTTTTGATTGGGTCGTTTATTTTTCTGGAGTTGAGCTGCATAAGTTGCTTGTATATTTTTGAGATTAGTTGTTTGTCAGTTGCTTCATTTGCTATTATTTTCTCCCATTCAGATGGCTGTCTTTTCACCTTGCTTATATTTTCCTTTGTTGTGCAGAAGCTTTTAATTTTAATTAGATCCCATTTGTTTATTTTTGCTTTTATTTCCAGCATTCTGGGAGGTGGATCATAGAGGATCCTGCTGTGATTTATGTCTGAGAGTGTTTTGCCTATGTTCTCCTCTAGGAGTTTTATAGTTTCTGATCTTACATTTAGATCTTTAATCCATTTTGAGTTTATTTTTGTGTGCGGTGTTAGGAAGTGATCTAGTTTCATTCTTTTACAAGTGGTTGACCAGTTTTCCCAGCACCACTTGTTAAAGAGATTGTCTTTACTCCATTGTATATTCTTGCCTCCTTTGTCAAAGATAAGGTGTCCATATGTGTGTGGATTTATCTCTGGGCTTTCTATTTTGTTCCATTGATCTATATGTCTGTCTTTGTGCCAGTACCATACTGTCTTGATGACTGTGGCTTTGTAGTAGAGCCTGAAGTCAGGCAAGTTGATTCCTCCAGTTCCATTCTTCTTTCTCAAGATTGCTTTGGCTATTCGAGGTTTTTTGTATTTCCATACAAAGCTTAGTCCAAAGGAAAAAAAAAATTATAAAATAAAATAAAATAAAAATGTCAATATAAAAAAAAAAATAAATAAAAAAAAAAAAATAAAATGGAGGAGGGACCTGCAGAAACACTGCATGAAAAACGAATGCTTTGAAATATCACATCTGAGATGCAGAAGATCTTAAGAAAAATATGACACCACATCAAGCACAAAAAAGAAAGCTAAATCACCACCAGGCAACTGCTGGCAGAGAGAAGGCCAGGAAACAACTCATTGATCTACCTTAAGGCTGCAAGGACCAGAAAAGGGGCTGTCTATCTAAAGGCTGAGACACTGTTTCTTATCCCATTTCACTTCCAGTCTACTTTGAATCATAAACACTGTGGATGCTAATGTTAACACTAATAAAATATTTACATAATTGTTAGCATAGAAATCTATTAAAATTGCATTTCACCCCAGTGCCCTAAAGACATGATTTATCAGGTATGGGGATACAATTTTGCCAATTTCCACATTTCCTCTACAGAATCATAATCTTTATCAGGACTTCACTCTTGACACGGACAACAGACATTTTCTTCATATTTATAAAATGCTAACGTCAAAGTAAAAATCACCGAGACAAAGGACTAAATTAAGGAGGTGAGGAAGACTTTTCTCAAGCATGTTGCCATTAGGGCTTAGAGATCAGAAGTCAGTCTGAACCAAATTCTACTGAAACAAAATGTTGGAGAGTTTATAATAGCTGCTGTCAGGGGATCACAGGTCATCTGTGTGGCTCTGGGTTTTACTTAAAGGAAAAGAAAACTTCCTTATATCTTCATGATAGAAAGAAGTTGAACAACTTGGAACAAGATATCCCATAGAAGTTAGGCTCCTATCTTCCAATAGAAACTGGGAAATGGGGCTCTGTTTTCTTTGATGTTTGTATTTCAAAGGGAAATCCAAGGGACCCTTGAGAAAGACATTTCTGGGTTTAAGACTGGCAAGAAGCTTTTAAAAAGATGTACCTCTCAAAGGAGTAGAGAAAGAAATTATATTAATAATTTCAGCCTTTCTAAAGTAAATTCTCTAAGAAAAGGAAAGTCAGTGGTCCACAATCTGGAAGAAACCTGTCTAAAGTTTAGTTAAACTGATGGAAACTTGAAGATGAGCTTGGCCACAGGCAAGTGCAACTTTTAGGGAAATCCAGGAGATCCACCTCCTCCAATCTATTATTGTCCCTGTGTCTCACCTGAATATAAATTTTGAAGCCCCTGCTTTTTAATAGCCATTGTTAGAGTGACAGTTTCCTCTAGGAATTTTGTTCATCGTCATTTATTAATATGACATATTATGTAAGTATTGTATAGAATAGGATAAGGCAGATTAAAAAGTAGGAATCAGACATTAAAATGTAAATCATGGTTCAGAATTACCAAAAATGTGAATTATAATATTTCATATGCTTGTTTTCCCTTTATATCCTAACCTATCCATTGATCCAGAGGTTTTTTTGAGAAACCTTAGTGTTAGGAGAATAACAATGAAGAAACATTAATCCCAAATTCTATCTCCAGTGCTGGACTGGCTGCATAATTTGTGGTACCCAGTTCAAAATAAAAATATAGGATTGTTTATTAAAAAATAGAATTTCAAGATTGCAAAAATGACACATTAAACCAAAGTGCAAGTCTCTTCTGAAAAATAACACAAGTCGTGTGTCTATAAAGCTGGACCAGCTCAAATGCTAATTTTCCTATAAGGATATTTTTATTATCCTTACCAGATCACACTACCCATCCTATGAAATCTCATAACACTTTGTTCTTTTGTTTTACCAGGTCTTGTAAAAATTGTAATAACCTCTTTCCATAATTACATCTATGCTATCTGACAGCAGAGGACATGTTTCACTGATTCCCCCTAAACTGTGTAATAGTTTTTCTTTTTCAAAATATGTAATATGGTATATGGTTTTAAAAGCACAACGACATAAGAACTGTATATATTGCAAAGTCTTAGTCTCATCCTGCACCATCCAATTTGTTTCCGACTTATTTTCCACTTTCATTCATACCAATTTTGTTAGTTTATGTGTACATCCTTCTGGAGTCTCTTAAAGCGTATGTGAGCGTTTACGAACATATATTTCTAGTCCTCCTCTTCCTTAGATTTATTATATGTACACACACATACACACATACATATACACAAATACCATTCTGAACCTACTTTTTTTCACTTAACCATATATATTAGACAATGTTCAATTAGACAACGTAGAGAATTCCCCGTTGATACTCGAATTATTCCCAGTCTCTTGCTATTATAAAAAATATAGCAATGAATATTATAAATAATGCTATTTCATGTGTAAATACATATTTATAGCATAAATGCCTAGCTACATAAAAAAGTTTTGCCAAATTATCTCCAATAAAGAATGTGATACTTGACATTCACTTCCACAGTATATGAAAAGACTTGTTTCCACCCACAACCTAATGGTTGTATATTTTTATCAAATATTTAGAACTTAGTATTCCTGCTGTATTATTTAGCATTTGGGTAATTATTACATATTATTAAATTGTTATTACATATAACTATTACTTGCAGCCTCAACTTATTTTTTATTTACATTTGTGTGTGTGTGAAAGTCACTCATTTGTGTCCAACTCTTTGCAACTCCATGGACTATACAGTCCATGGAATTCTCGAGGCCAGAATACTAGAGCGGGTAGTCTATCCCTTCTCCAGTGGATCTTCCTTACCCAGGAATTGAACTGGGGTCTCCTGTATTGCAGGCGAAGTCTTTACCAACTGAGCTATCAGGGAAGCCCTTATTTGTATTTACTGGGTATATATTCTTAATTTTTAACATTTATAAGTTGCATTATTTTTGTCATTCATCTTTGGCACAGAGATAAATTTTGATTTTTAGTTTAGTCATATATTTTACTATATAAGTTAAACCCAAATATAAATTAAAACCATTTATATTTATTTATATAATAGATAATGCTTGAATTTAATTCTATTATGATATATTTTGTTTTCTGTTGGCTTTCTGTGTTTTTCCACATATGATACCCTTGATCCCTTCTTTCTTCTGTCATTCAGTATTCTTATTTTTAAATTGAGGTATAGTTAACTTACAATATTGTGTTAGTTTCAGGTGTACAGCCATATATGTATATATGATTCACATATTCAGCCATATATATATATATGCTTTTCTCTTAAGGTTTTTATACGGTACTGAGTATACATACCTGTGCTGTATACTGCTGCTACTGCTAAGTCGCTTCAGTCGTGTGCGACTCTGTGCGACCCCATAGACGGCAGCCCACCAGGCTCCCCCGTCCCTGGGATTCTCCAGGCGAGAACACTGGAGTGGGTTGCCATTTCCTTCTCCAATGCATGAAAGTGAAAAGTGAAAGTGAAGTCACCGAGTCGTGTCCAACTCTCAGTGACCCCATGGACTCCAGCCTACCAGGCTCCTCCGTCCATGGGAGTTTCCAGGCAAGAGTACTGGAGTGGGGTGCCATTGCCTTCTCCGACCTGTGCTGTATAGTAGGTCCTTATTGGTTATCTGTTTTGTATATGGTAATGTATATTTGTTAATCCTAATTTATCCTTCCCCACTTTTCCCTTTGGTAACAGTAAATTTGTTTTCTGTGCTTGTGGATCTATTTTTGTTTTGTATGTAAATTCATTAGCATCATTTTTTATATTCCACATATAAGTGATAGTATATGATATTTATCTTTGTCTAGTCTTTGTCTATGTAGGCTAGACAGAGAAAGACAAATATGTAATACAAATAATAATATATTTCATATAATGTCACACTATATATGATATTATATAATACTTAGTATGATAATCTCTAGGTCCATCCATGTTGCCACAAATGTTCATACTTTGTATGACTAATATTCCACTGTAAATATATCTATCTATTTATATATATATATATATATATATATATATATACCACGTCTTATTTATCCATTCATCTATTGATGGAGATTTAGGTTGCCTTTATATCTTCACTATTGTAAATAGTGCTGCAGTGAACATTAGGGTGTAGATATCTTTTCTTCAGCTATAAGCTCAGGAATGGCATTGCAGAATCATATAATTACTCTTTTTCTTATTTTTTAAAGGAATCTCCATGCTATTCACCATAGTGGTTCTGCCAATTTACATTCCCACCAACAATATAAAGGGTTCCTTTTTCTCCACACCCCTTCCAGTATTTATTGCTTGTAGTCCTTTTGACAATGGCCTTTCTGACCAGTTTGAAGTGATACCTCATTGTAGTTTTGATTTGCATTTCTCTAACAATTAGCAATGTTGAGCATCTTTTCATGTGTCTTTCAGCCATCTATTAATATATGTGTTCTTTGGAGAGATATCTATTTAGATCTTCTGCCCATATTTTAATTAGCTTTTTTTTTTTTTTTTTTTTTAGATATTGAGCTTTATCAGTTGTTTGTGTATTTTGGAAATTATTCCCTTGTAGGATTTTCTCCCATTCTGTAGGTCATCTTTTTGTCTTGTTTATGGTTTCCTTTGTCATGCAAAAGCTTTTGAGTTTAATTAAATCCCATTTGTTTATTTTTGTTTTTATTTGCATTATTCTAGGTAAATGGTTGCAAAAAGATACTATTGGGATTTATATCAAAGAGTGTTTTCCCTGTTTACCTCTAAGAGTTTTATAGTATCCAGTCTTACATTTAGGTCTTTAATCCTTTTGAGTTTATTTTTATATATGGTGTTGAGAATGTTTTAGTTTCATTCTTTTACATGTAGCCATCCAATTTTCCCGGTACCACTTATTTAAGAGACTGTCTTTTCTCCATTGTATATTATATTCTTGCTATTTTGTCATAGGTTGACCATAGGTGCTGTGAATTTATTTCTGGGCTTTCTACCCTGTTTCATTGGTCTATGTGTCTGTTTTTGTTTCAGTTCCATATTGCTTTGATTATGGTAGCTTTGTAATGTGGTCTAAAGTCAGAGAGCCTGATTTTTCTTTCTCAAGATTGCTTTGACTATTCAGAGTTCTTTGTGTTTTCAGAAGTTTTAAAATTTTTTGTTCTAGTTCTGTGAAAAATGCCATTGGTAAATTGATAGGGATTGTATTGAGCCTGTAGACTGCCTTGGGTAGGAGAGTCATTTTGGACAATATTGATTCTTTCAGTCCAAGGACACTGTATATCTTTCCAACTGTGTTTTCTTCAGTTTCTTTCATCAGCATCTTCTAGTTTTCAGAGTATAGGTCTTTTGCCTCCTTAAGTAGGTTTATTCTTAGGTATTTTATTCTTTTGATACTATAGTAGATGAGATTGCTTCCTTAA
Organism: Ovis canadensis; assembly: GCF_042477335.2. Classification (NCBI taxonomy): domain Eukaryota; kingdom Metazoa; phylum Chordata; class Mammalia; order Artiodactyla; family Bovidae; genus Ovis; species Ovis canadensis. The sequence continues at coordinate 52,071,621 of NC_091262.1, forward strand.
TTTCTCTTTCTGAGCTTTCATTGCTAGTGTGTAGAAATGAATCAGATGTCTGTATATTAATTTTGTATTCTGACACTTTATCAAATTCACTGATGAGCTCTAGTAGTTTTCTGGTAGAGTCTTTAGGATTTTATATGTCCAGTATCATGTTATCTGAAAACCATAACAGCTTGTACTACTTCTATTCCAATATGGATTCCTTTTACTTCTTTTTCTTCTTGGATTGCTGTAGCTATGACTTCTAACACTGTGGTGAATAAAAGTGGTGAGAGTGGGCATCCCTGTCTTGTTCCTGATCTTAGAGGAAAGCCTTTCAGATTTTTACTCCTGAGTATGGTATTAGCTGTGGGTTTGTCATATATAGCCTTTATTATGTTGAGGCAATACTATATTCTTATTGGCTAAGCATCATCAATAATAATAGCTTGAATCCTTTTGTAACTCTTTTATCATGTAATTTTAGCACTAATAATCTAATTATTCCTAGTGTTTACTCTTATAGATCCCTAACATTTTACCACTTGTTTTTCAGCTCTAAATTGTATCTTTAATTTAATTATATGAAGATTATACATTGGTATATTTACGCCATAGATGATCAGTTACTCAAAATGAGATAAATTTCCTACCATTTCTTTCTCCACATGTTCATGGCGTAATTACTCACCTGGCAGGGTGAATAGTATTTGCACTGTATTTTGTCTACGTATCCTACTTTTTCCAGGCTAGCACTATTTGCCTGTGGCCTATCTTAAAGAAAAGATTGCCTAGTTATGAAATCTTTTTCATGACTTTTCTTTCTTTCATTAGTATCTTTTGGGTGTTGTTTCATTGTCTTATAATATTAAATGGTGCTATGAAGAAATCTGAAATCAGGATAATTTTAATTAAAGTAAATTTTTTTTTCTGGCTATCCAAGGGATTCTTTCTTTTTATCAGCCTAATAAATTTGTGAGAATATTTTTCATATTGGTTAATGTTTTATGAACTTTTGTTATGTACATTCATTCTTTAAGGAAATGTTTGAATTATGTGTGTCATTTTCACCATGTTACTTTCACTATTTTCACTGTGTTAACTTCTGCTTTGTGAATACCATTTGTTAGATTGATATTCTTTGATTGAATTTTATATACTGAATCTCATATTCTTCCTAACCCCTAATTATTTATATTACTTCTTTTGTTTCATTTTATTTTCCTTTCAATTTTACTATACACATTCTTTCCTGTGGTTTCAGGAGTCAATTATCCATTTTTCTCCTTTTAATTTAGACAATTTCTGAAGCAATTTTACCATTTTATTTTTTAGATTTATTTCCTAAATTTTAATATTTTCTTTTTTCTGCTATCTAGCCATATCTTCTCTGAATACTTAACAATTCTGTTTTGAAAACTTATTTCTTAGTAATGATTTCACTAAGGTATGTATATGTATGCATGTGTCACACACATACACATGTATGTCTATATATATTAATATATATGCACACTGTAAGTCCCCTACATATGAATGAGTTCCATTCTGAGAGTAGATTCATAAGTCCAATTTATTTGTAAGTCAAACAAAGTTAGCCTAGGTACCCAACTAACAAAATCAGCTATATATTACTATACTGTATTAGATTTATAATACCTTTCACACAAATAATACATAAAAAACAAACACAAAAAAATAAAACATTTTTAGTCATATAGTATAGGACCTTAAAGGGACTTCCCTGTAGTTCAAATGATAAAGTATCTGCCTGCTATGCAGGAGACTAGGTTTCAATCCCTGGGTTGGAAAGATCCTCTGGAGAAGGGAATAGCTACCCACTCCAGAATTCTTGCCTGGAGAATCCCATGGACAGAGCTTGGACAGAGAAGCCTGGTGGGCTACAGTCTGTGGGGTTGCGAAGAGTCGGACATGGCTGAGCAACTAACACATAGATAGTACCTTGAAAAATACAGTTATACATGACAATGGCTAGGATACTGGAGCTGGCAAGAAGAGTTACCCACTGGAGGAGGGAGAGGAGGTGAGAAATGATAGAGCTGAACAATCATCAGCAATAGGAGATGGAGGGCAAGCTGCAACTGTACTCTCTCCTGATGTTGATGATTCTGAAGCCCAAGAAAAGTCTCCTGCATAGCAGGCAGATTCTATATCATTTGAACTACAGGGAAGTCCATTTAAGGTACAATACTATATGACTAAAAATGTTTTATTTTTCATGTTTGTTTTTTTATGTATTGTTTGTGTGAAAGCTATTATACATCTACTACAGTACAGTCATAGAAAGCTAACTGCGTTAGTTGGCTACCTAGGCTAACTGTGTTGGACTTACAAATAAATTGGACTTATGAACACACTCTTGACTTTATTTTGGGGGGGTTCCAAAATCACTGCAGGTGGTGACTGCAGCCATGAAATTAAAAGACGCTTGCTCCTTGGAAGAAAAGCTTTGACAAACCTAGACAGCACATTGTATGGCAAAACCAATACAATATTGTAAAGTAAAAAATAATATAATAACATTAAAAATAAAAAATAAGAAATAAAAGTGGAGACATTACTTTGCCAACAAAAGTCCATCTAGTCAAAGCTATGGTTTTTATGTAGTTATGTATGGTAGTCATGTATGGATGTGAGGGTTGGACTATAAAGAAAGCTGAGTGCTGAAGAATTAATGCCTTTGAACTGTGGTGTTGGAGAAGACTCATGAGATTCCCTTGGACCGCAAGGAGATCCAACCACTCAATCCTAAAGGAAATCAGTCCTGAATATTCATTGGAAGGACAAATGCTGAAGCTGAAGCTCCAATATTTTGGCCACCTGAAGTGAAGAACTGACTCATATGAAAAGACGCTGATGCTGGGAAAGATTGAAGGTGGGAGGAGAAGGTAATGACAGAGGATGAGATGGTTGGATGGTGTCACTGACTCAATGGACATAACTTGGAGCAAGCTCTGGGAGTTGGTGATGGGCAGGGAGGCCTGGCATGCTGCAGTCCATGAGGTCACAAAGAGTTAGATACGAGTGACCAATTGAACTGAATTAAACTGATGTTGATGATACAGGTTCTGGTTCCTTGCTGGACTCCCTTCTATCTACCCTCTTGACAAAACAACCCTGTGATACCTGGGTGGTAGCTCTTTTTTGTGTCATAGATGACATGGTAGAGCTGGATTGGATTCTGAATGGCTGCTGTAACCTTTGTGTACCATTCTACATTTGGGTTCTGTGCCTCAATAACTAACAGTGCCTCCTCAAATACAGAAAATCTTGCCATTTCCAACATCAGGAGTTTCTTCAATTCTTCAGTTACTTCCTCTTCCTCTTGTCTCTCTTTATCCTTCTTGGCATTTGGCACTTCTAAGCAGTACCAAATTTTATCCTGGCTTCTGGACATCCAAGTTTGCTGCTTTTATGCTTGCTTCTGAACATCTAGGCTTGAAATAAAGTATTGTACACTGTACTTTGGGCTTTCCTGGTGCCTCAGTGGTAAAGAATCCTCCAGCCAAATACAGGAGAGGTGAAGAGGGTCCAATCCCTGGGTTGGGAAGATTCCGTGAAGAAGAAAATGGCAATCCACTCCAGTATTCAGTACTGTGAAGTTAAGTACAGAAAAACACAACCACTTGTATAGGATGCACACACATGATAGTGTATGCCAGACACATGAAGTTATTTGGGTGATTGGATATGTAAATGCACAATCCCATCTTTGAAAGTTTGCACCCTGAATGTTCATATGTAGAGACATATTGAGTGGGTGTGTGTACATTTACAATATATATATGGTAAATAAATATTAAATAAATTGATATTTAAATAAAATAATAAATAAACATTAATGTTTATCAATTAAATAAAAATTTAATATATTTATTGATAATTATATTAAATATTAAATAAATAAATAAAATATTTAGATATATTTAAAATCATGTTGAAACAGTTGGCCTGTAATTTCTAAATGCCTCTCATATAAAATTGGGCTTCCCCCAAGTCTCAAGTGGTAAAGAATCCTCCTACAATGCAGGGGATGCAGGTTCAATCCCTGTGTCAGAAAGATTCCTTGGAGTAGGAAATGGCAAGCCTCTCCAGTATTCTTGCCTGGAAAATTCCATGGACAGAGGAGCTGAGTGGGCTACAGTCCACAGGGTTGCAAGGAGTCAGACATGACTGAATATGCACACACACACACACACACATATATATATATATATAATAGTCTTCTAGTAGGTTTTGCTTTTATTCATTGGTACACAGATGCTGTTTTTCCATTTTCTTATATTTTTAAGAAATACTATAGTTATACTTTTTGTCACCTGTATTTGAAATAATTGCATTTCCCTGGGTCACATATTCATAAAATGTCTTTGGAATGGTGAAGGGTGAACTCTGTCATGTTTCTCTATTTAAGGACTCCCAATGCTTTTGCTATAACGACAGTTCTTTTTTAAAAAAGCGGCTGTTCTGTGTGACCATGTGACCTTTACTTCTCATTCAGGATCTGATCTGGATGGGGAAACTTCCATTCTTAAGTTACCTCTAGCCTTGGCCTACCTAAGGAGATATTTTCCAAGTGTTCCCTTCATTTCAAAATGTTCTTTCTACCATAAGTCAAGGTCCAAGGAGCGGTGGATGCCCAGGCGCAGGAGGGCCTAGAGTAGTTATTCCACGTTGAAGGTCAGGAAGGGCGGTGGTAAGGAGATACCCCTCATCCAAGATAAGGAGCAGCGGCTGTGCTTTGCTGGAACAGCCGTGAAGAGATACCCCATGCCCAAGGTAAGAGAAACCCAAGTAAGATGGTAGGTGTTACAAGAGGGCATCAGAGGGCAGACACACTGAAACCATACTCACAGAAAACTAGTCAGTCTAATCACACTAGGACCACAGCCTTGTCTAACTCAATGAAACTAAGCCCATGCCTGTGGGGCCACCCAAGATGGGTGGGTCATGGTGGAGAGGTCTTACAGAATGTGGTCCACTGGAGAAGGGAATGGCAAACCACTTCAGTATTCTTGCCTTGAGAACCCCATGAACAATATGAAAAGGCAAAATGGTAGGATACTGAAAGAGGAACTCCCCAGGTTAGTAGGTATCCAATATGCTACTGGAGATACGTGGAGAAATGACTCCAGAATGAATGAAGGGATGGAGCCAAAGCAAAAACAATACCCAGCTGTGTATGTGACTGGTGATAGAAGCAAGGTCTGATGCTATAAAGAGCAATATTGCATAGGAACCTGGAATGTCAGGTCCATGAATCAAGGCAAATTGGAAGTGGTCAAACAAGAGATGACAAGAGTGAACGTCGACATTCTAGGCATCAGTGAACTAAAATGGACTGGAATGGGTGAATTTAACTCAGATGACCGTTATATCTACTACTGCAGACAGGAATCCCTCAGAAGAAATGGAGCAGCCATCATGGTCAACAAAAGAGTCCGAAATGCAGCATTTGGATGCAATCTCAAAAACGACAGAATGATCTCTGTTCATTTCCAAGGCAAACCATTCAATATCACAGTAATCCAAGTCTATGCCCCAACCAGTATGCTGAAGAAGCTGAAGATGAACGGTTCTATGAAGACCTACAAGACCTTTTAGAACTATACCCAAAGAAGATGTCCTTTTCATTATAGGGAGTCAAGAAACACCTGGAGGAACATGCACATTTGGCCTTGGAATGTGGAATGAAGCAGGGCAAAGGCCAGCAGAGTTTTGCCAAAACACACTGGTCATAGCAAACACCCTCTTCCAACAACACAAGAAAAGACTCTACACTTGGAAATCACATGGAAATCAGTCAACATTGAAATCAGATTAATTATATTATTTGCAGCCAAAGATGGAGAAGCTCTATACAGTCAGCAATAACAAGACCAGGAGCTGACTGTGGCTCAGATAATGAACTCCTTATGACCACATTCAGACTTAAATTGAAGAAAGTAGGGAAAACCGCGAGACCATTCAGGTATGACCTCAATCAAATCCCTTATGATTATACAGTGGAAGTGAGAAATAAATTTAAGGGACTAGATCTGATAGATAGAGTGCCTGATGAACTATGGAATGAGGTTCATGACATTGTACAGGAGACAGGGATCAAGACCATCCCCATGGAAAAGAAATGCAAAAAAGCGAAATGGCTCTCTGGGGAGTCCTTACAAATAGCTGTCAAAAGAAGAGAGATGAAAAGCCAAGGAAAAAAGAAAAGATATAAGCATCTGAATGCAGAGTTCCAAAGAATAGCAAGAAGAAATAAGACAGCCTTCCTCAGTGATTAATGCAAAGAAATAGAGGAAAAGAACAGAATGGGAAAGACGAGAGATCTCTTCAAGAAAATTAGAGATACCAAGGGAACATTTCATGCAAAGATGGGTTCAACAAAGGACAGAAATGGTAGGGACCTAACAGAAGCAGAAGATATTAAGAAGAGGTGGCAAGAATACACAGAAGAACTGTACAAAAAAGATCTTCACAACCTGGATAATCACGATGGTGTGATCACTCACCTAGAGCCAGACATCCTGGAATGTGAAGTCAAGTGGGCCTTAGAAAGCATCACTACTAGGAAAGCTAGTGGAGGTGATGGAATTCCAGTTGAGCTATTTCAAATCCTGAATGATGATACTGTGAAAGTGCTGCACTCAATATGCCAGCAAATTTGGAAAACTCAGCAGTGGCCACAGGACTGGAAAAGGTCAGTTTTCATTCCAATCCCAAAGAAAGGCAATGCCAAAGAATGTTCAAACTACTGCACAATTGCACTCATCTCACATGCTAGTAAAGTAATGCTCAAAATTCTCCAAGCCAGGCTTCAGCAATATGTGAACCGTGAACTTCCTGATGTTCAAGCTGGTTTTAGAAAAGGCAGGGGAAAAGGCAGAGATCAAATTGCCAACATCCGCTGGATCATGGAAACAACAAGAGAGTTCCAGAAAAATATCAATTTCTGCTTTATTGACTATGCAAAAGCCTTTGACTGGTGGATCACAATAAACTGTGGAAAATTCTTTACGAGATGGAAATACCAGACCACCTGACCTGCCTCTTGAGAAATCCGTATGCAGGTCAGGAAGCAACAGTTAGAATTGGACATGGAACCACAGACTGGTTCTAAATAGGAAAAGGAGTATGTCAAGGCTGTATATTGTCACCCTGCTTATTTAACTTATATGCAGAGTACATCATGAGAAATGCTGGACTGGAAGAATCACAAGCTGGAATCAAGATTGCCGGGAGAAATATCAATAACCTCAGATATGCAGATGACACCACCCTTATGGCAGAAAGTGAAGAGTAGCTCAAAACCCTCTTGATGAAAGTGAAAGAGGAGAGTGAAAAAGTTGGCTTAAAGCTCAACATTCAGAAAACGAATATCATGGCATCTGGTCCTATAACTTCATGGGAAATAGATGGGAAAACAGTGGAAACAGTGTCAGACTTTATTTTTGGGGGCTCCAAAATCACTGCAGATGATGACTGCAGCCATGAAATTAAAAAACACTTACTCCTTGGAAGAAACGTTATGATCAACCTAGATAGCATACTGAAAAGTAGAGACATTACTTTGCTGACTAAGGTCCGTCTAGCCAAGGCTATGGTTTTTCCTGTGGTCTTGTATGGATGTGAGAGTTGGAATGTGAAGAAGGCTTAGCGCCAAAGATTTGATGCGTTTGAACCGTGGTGTTGGAGAAGACTCTTGAGAGTCCCTTGGGCTGCAAGGAGATCCAACCAGTCCATTCTGAAGGAGATCAGCCCTGGGATTTCTTTGGAAGGAATGATGCTAAAGCTGAAACTCCAGTACTTTGGCCACCTCATGTGAAGAGTTGACTCATTGGAAAAGACTCATGCTGGGAGGGATTGGGGCAGGAGGAGAAGGGGACGACAGAGGATGAGATGGCTGGATGGCATCACTGACTCAATGGACGTGAGTCTGAGTGAACTTTGGGAGTTGGTGATGGACAGGGAGGTCTGGCATGCTGCGATTCATGGGGTCACAAAGAGTCGGACACAACTGAGCGACTGAACTGAACCGTAAGTCAAACCTTGGACACCAGACTCTTACTGCCTCTTCTTTCTCTTTTATTTCTTCGGGGATTGAACCCTGCTTATTCAATCTGACTCAACAATACTTGAGGCTCAGAAATTACATATTTTCCAGGAGAGTATATTTGCCATCAACCTTAATCCCCTACACACACCCTGATCTTCCTAGTAAACTACCATGCAAGTGTGCCTGCCCATATATTGTCCTGGACTCACCTGGTTTTGACCACAGTTACATTTATATTAAAGAGTGGGTCTCCTCACATACTTTTATTGAAAAAATTGTTTTTTTCCCCCGCTTTTTATGTGTGGCTCTCTGTAATTTCCAGACAAAGTAGTCAAATTTGTGAATAAGCTCTCATTCTAATTTAACTATACCTGGATGTCTCCATCTAATACCCAATAGAATAGAATGGATAAAAGTTTCAGGAGAAATTTGTGACCTTACCACTCAACCATTTTATTTTTGGAGTTCCCTACTGAGAAAGATATTTTCAAATAAATAATATTCAAATGGAAGCAAAATGCCATTTCATAAGTACTGGGAAATTATTCAGTCACTCCTAATGCAGACAGAGTTTACCTAAATTTGGAATGAGAATTTCTTTTTCAATATTCATTTCAGTTCAGTTCAGTCACTCAGTTGTGTCTGACTCTTTTGCAATCCCATGAATTGCAGCACACCAGGCCTCCCTGTCCATCACCAACTCCCAGAGTTCACTCAAACTCACATCCATCAAGTCAGTGATGCCATCCAGCCATCTCATCTTCTGTCATCCCTTTCTCCTCCTGCCTCCAATCCCTTGCAGCATCAGAGTCTTTCCCAATGAGTCAACTCTTCGCATGAGGTGGCCAAAGTACTAGAGTTCCAGCTTTAGCATTAGTCCTTCCAAAGAACACCCAGGGCTGATCTCCTTCAGAATGGACTGGTTGGATCTCCTTGCAGTCCAAGGGACTCTCCAGAATCTTCTCCAACTTTAATGTTATTATTATTTTAACTTCTATTTATATATTTGTTTTATTTTTGGCTGCACTGGGTCTTCATTGCTATGTGTGGACTTTATGTAGTTGCGGAGAGTAGGAGGATATTCTCTAGTTGCCATGCATGGGCTTATTGTGGTGGCTTCTCTTGTTACTGAGCATGGACTCTAGGCATGTAGGCTTCAGTAGTTGTGGTGCAGGGGCTCCAGAGCTCAGGCTCAGTAGTTATAGTGCATGGGCTTAGTTGCCCCACAGCATGTGGGATCTTCCAGGACCAGGGACTGAACCAGTGTCCCTTGCATTGCAAGGCAGATTCTTAAGCACTGGACCACCACAGAAGACCTTAATGGGGATTTCTTTGCTTTCCTTTTCCCCTTCCTCTAACAAAGGGTATTAGCCAAGTCATCTAAGCAAACTCTGGCATCATCTCTTAACTCTGTTGTGGGTGCATGACAGAGAACAAAGAAGAAAAGGAGAGGATATGGTAAGGTTCTGCCCAAGTGAGCTGGCTCTATGGGGGACATAAAGCACAGGAGAGAGACTGCAGATATGCTTTGATATCTAAGGCAAAGTAAAACATGGCTAATCTAAGAGATCAGGTTTTGAGTGAAGATTATAAGAAGCATGAGAAAGAGAACGAAAATGTGAAATGTGTCTTCTGCTGAAAACTGAAAAAGATGTGGGAAGAATGAATCAAATTTACCTTCTCCACCACCTGGCATATAACAGACACTAAATCAATATTTATTACATCTAAATCATTTTTGACATATTTCAACACTTGTATGTATGAGACATTTTAGAAATTCATTTCCAAAAATTAACTCACCTTTAAAAATTTAACTCAAGAACTTTATTTTTGTGAAGCTTCTCTCTTTGGGCTTTTGTTCATAGATGCTTCTTAATAATATTACACTCTGAATATAGATCATGCAAACCTAGCTGTTTCTTATCCAAGGAAACATTGACCTATCTAAAGCTCTGCCTTAATATAGATATGCTTTATTATTTGCTTTCCATACTCAGATTATCTTGCAAGACAATCTTGACTAAGAGGTCTAGAGAAGTAAAGAGAGGTTCGTTTTCATTTGAAGAAATATTTTAGAAGCTTCTAAAAGTGAATTGCCAATTTTACCTTTATCAAAAATTAGTCAATGTTCACAAATTATAAGAATATCTTTTTACTCTCTTATAAAATTATGTTATCTCTATTTTCAGTATTACTTAGTGGAAAAATAACCACAAGACCAAAAAAAAAAGAGTAAATAGAAAATGAGTATTAAAAATAGAAACTACCACACTTGAGTGTTTATTGTATGCCAGTGTGTTCTAACAGCTTCATTTTAAAACTAAAGAAATTTAAATGCAAATTTTTTTTGTCCAAGATCATCCAGTAAGCAAAAGACAGAGCAGACACTTGGGCCTAGTTAGTTTGAACCAAACCTTTCTTGTTTGCCACGTTGGCTTTCCTCTCGAAGGCCCTGGAATAAGTGTATTCAAATATGGATCAGAAACAAAAACAATGCTAGAGATTCCATTTTATGTGGTATTTTGTGAAAAACACATATGTGGCTACAGAAGCTGAAAGAAATAGGTCCAGCTGGTTAGCTTACTGGATTTTAAAATTGCATGTCTGAAGCTGAAGTCAGCACATTTCCCCAAACCTTTTTTGCTATATGTCCTCTTCCTCCATGATAAATACCAGCAGTTACTGCATTTTAGAAGCAAAGACTAGAAAGTCATTTCTGACTCTTCACCCACCCGTATCACCCTTTATATATACTGTAAATTTCTATTCAGATTTCTTTAAGAATCCTCAAGCCTGGATACTTCTCATGATCAACACTTGATGTTGTTTTAAAAAAAATTATCACTTCCAGATTAGTACAGTAACAGCCCAGATGTCCCTCCCTTGTAGTGTTCTCAAGCTCAGCCCATCTCCATCCAATTCTTCATCCTGTAACTCAGAATGATTTTTTTTAATTGATTTTATCGTGTGACTTCCCTATTTACAGTCCTTCTCAATTCCTCTCAGGTTAAAATCCAAATGGTGTAATAATGTATAACAAAGATGAAAGTGTACCTCACATTCTCTGGTATAGGAGAAGAATTAATTCAGTGGTTGCAGGCTGAAGATGACTAGTTCAGGTTCGGAAATACTTAATTTGGGTGCTTATGGGATATACATTAGGAGATGTCCATCTGACATTTGGATATGTATCTTTATATATATATATATATATATATATATCTTCACCAGTCCCTCCTCTCAAGAAAGAAACCAGGCCAATTTATTCATAGGAAAATACTAGTAACACTGTTATCACTTATCCCAAGAGCATTTCTTTGTATTAAACAACTCATTTATACATAGAAATTAATTTCAAAACATCAAATCTCAAACAGAGCAGAGTTAAGTTGGAAAGATATTTTTTTAAGGGTAGGTCTCAGCCCTTCAAATCATGCTGCTTGTATATTTCATATATGCAGTAAGAGGTGCTGGTTTCAGAGAAACTGCTGGAAAACTCACTGTGGCTGAAACATGCAAATCAGTGCAGAATGTTTGCTGGGGGGTAAGTCAGAGCAATGCCACTGAGGAAGCCTATACATGCATATCTCATTGGTGACATCTTGAGCTCTGTTAATCAATTCCTATTTGAGATAAATGCATCTGCTTGTATCTCAAAAGACTAGATTCACAGAACCGTGACTAAGATATTTCATGGATGCTCTCCAAGGACTTTAAAAGACAGAACGGCAGGAAATTTACTAAATCCATACGGCTAACCTGAAGAAAAGGTTAAGCAAAATTCAGAATCTTCCTTTACAGTCTGCAAGTTTTGATAATGTCATAATTTTGTCTACCAGTTTCTAGTGCTGTGATTTATTGTAATGCTATGTTAACTGGACTAACAAGAGGTGCTAATTCCTGTCCCAGAAAATAAAATATGCCAGCATTTTATTTCCCTGCTTAATAGTCCCCTCAAAATATTTAGGAAGTAGAGCTGAGGAAAAACAAACAAACAAACAAACAAACAAAAGCACCTGAGAAGACAACAGAGAATTATAGGACTTTTATTTAAAGGGAGGCAGTACAGAATTTGGCTCACAGTTATGCACAGAAGTCCTAAGGGCTACCTATGACATCTTTACCTCAGATTGTTTCTCTCCTAAATCATCTATAATAGAGGCCTGAGGCATTGTGAAGTAAACCCTGAAGCTCACTGCACACAGACTCTAAGGGATATCATTTTCATGGTTCGGTTAACAAGAGAAGTGAAACACGCCATTATTTGACTTACTTAAAATGTACCCTTTTCGTGTTTTAAGCTCTCCTATCCCATATATTTGCAATTATGGCCCTTAGCTTTCTCCTTGAAACTGTCCTCCTCTGCTTGTTTCTCCTCTTGTTCCCTATGACATTTTTTACTCCATAGCTTCCAGCTATCCCTCAACCACAAAGGTAGTTGAAGCAACATCCAAAAATATCTGCTCCCAGGAGCTGTTAGTTCTGTGCTTAGAGTATAAAACTGGTCTCAAGCCTGAGTAATAACTGAATTCATGAATCTCAATTCCCAGATGACATTAATAGCAGCATAGAGCAGGAAGCAGAGTTATGTTAATTTCTGCAGGTAATGCGTGAAAGCAGATAGGGAAAGCTTGAAAGGTCAACATCTGCCGTCATGCAGGAGTGCTGCAAAATGTGATTGGCCAGTAAATGTCAACACCATGTTCTAAAATCTACATGCCACCCTTTGAATTTAATCTTAGCTTGCAGCCCGGCTAACAATCATGCAGCATGTTTCAAAAGCCCTTGAATTCTAAAATGGAATTGTATGATTGCATTCCCATGGCAATAAGACACCTGTAAATTACAAACTTGTCATTTAATCAGCATAAATGTAGGGAGTTTGTACAACTACTGTGAATTTTTTTCATATCTATTTTCAGGGGAGGCTGAAGACCTCTTAATGATTATATACCATGACAGACTGCAGGTCTAACTGTTGCCATGGTATTATGTACTTCTTTTCTTTTAAAGAAGTGACTGGAATGTAGCACAGATAATGAATCTAATTGATTGTCCTCTGCTCCACACAGATATGCTTTGTATTCTCTCCCTCTGTGCTCTTCCTTCTTTACACTCCATATTGGATTCACTGGTACACATTTGCTCAGTGACAAAAATGACTCTTATGAAGCAGCTCCCCCCTTATAAAAAGAAATAAATATAAAAATGATCTGCTTTGAAAAATATCTATATCACAAAAGTGTATGGATAAAGACTATAGAAAAAAATTTTTACCTCTTCCACACAAACTGTCAGATTAATCAGTAAGGAGAAAGACGATACATATTTCTTTTTTTTTTTTTAAGTAGTTTATAGTCTGTATACTCATAATGTCCAAGGTTATCATAAGAAGTTCCTTTCAATCAAATACTAAATGTGCTAGTGAATCTCAAACATTCCAGATATTCAAATTCAGTTAATTATCAGCAGCTTTGATAACTGGGTTTTTAGATTATGATTAATTATTATTGATGTATATTTGCCAATTACAACACAAGCACAAAATTTAATACAATTGACTTTCACTCTCATAGTATTTGCAAATTGACCAAATAGAACTTTTATAAAAATGTTTTAGTTTGGGTAATTATTTTGAACAGAATCTTAAATTATTGACTTGATTGTATAGTCTCATTTTTACTTCTATAAAAATGATGAGAAATAGATACATCTTAAAATATGTATTTTTCTTTCTCTTTTAAAGGAAGTGGATAAATATAGACACTCCCTGGGTTGCTATTAGGTATATACAAGTTAGCTGAAACATAAATGACGTGCTCACATTTAATATGTCAGATGTACATGTTAAGGTTTACAAAAGTTAAGATTTTAAAAAGTCTGCTTTAAGGAGAAGAAAGAACTCAATATGGAAAATACTGCATTACTAGAAAGCTCTTTCATTTGATTGACAACTTAAAATACAAATCTAATGCTTGCCTGTGAACATGTGAAATGTCATTTCCTTCATTTTAGTGATATTACAGTGTGAAAGTTGAAGCACTGGTTTAAGATGTCCACCTTTAATTCTATTCACACACTTTTGAAGCAGTCATACTACTGGGCACAATTTTTTACTTTCTTCCATGAACTAATCAAGCAGGTTTTTAATAATGCTAAGAAACCTATTAATCCAAGTGTGGAGATTAGAACAAGATGAACAAAATGAGCCATACTAGTTGTCTGTTCAGTTTATGTTACATTCAAGATTACTGACCAGTGAGGACTTTACCATCCTTCTACGTTTAACCTAGAAGATATTATGGGTGTGTACACACACACACACACACACACACGCACACACATCTCAATACATACACAGTTTTCCTTCCCTATGTTCAGTTTGTCACATGGAGAATTCACCCATGGATTTTTTTGCAAACTGACTTGGCAAATATGAATTTTCAATGAAAGTAAATACAGCATGGCAGCATGTCCTGTCACTCTTCCAAATGGAAAAGATACAAGTCCCATTAGTCACAAAAAGCAGCATAAGTACCATGACTTTGATTTTCCCTTTTTGCGTCGTAAACATTGGAAGAAATTTTACTGAATGTGTGACTTTAAAAAAGAATTATAGGTAATCTTTTTTTAAAAAAAGAATTATTAAAATCTGCCAGTTACTGTAATTGCCAAATATAGCTTCTATGTGTTCTTCCTTTGAAACTGAATGCTTACTAGTAACACTTGATCTGAAATATTTATAATGCAATGGTTTATTATACACTACCTTATACCTCATACATCTCCAATGTTTTCCTATATGCTAGTGATTCCTAAATTTGTACTTTCTTTTTTCAGCACCACCCTAAAATATTCACAAGAAATCCATATCGAGATTATAGGAACCACATACTCACCATATACAAAATTATATGAGGAACTTTTAACCTTTTCCTTCAGTCGTTCTCTTATTGATATTGACTTCACCTAAAACAGGAAAGTTTGTATCATCTTTGCTCCCTTCCTTCTAGACCATTCCTAAAATATGAATGGTAGCAAATACTGACGTCTGAAATGCATCTGTAACTTGTGTCCCTTTCTCTTTCCTTCTGGACCAGTAGTCCAGAAACTACTGAGAGATGATGATGATGATTGCCATTACAATAACCCCTGGAGATATGGGAAAGTAACCTCTAGGATACAAACATTTTAATGATGTAAAAACCTTTACCCAAGTTCTGAAAAAATGTCACAAGGGCATGAAACTGTTAATAAGCACAATTAGACTACATGTTTATAATATCATGAAAGAGCAAGTTAAAGTAAAGTACAGTCCTAATCCAGTAACCAAGTACTAAATGAAGACATGGAGAGAAGGAAATATCCCAGGTTGAAGTCTCACTGTAGTCTTATTCAAAGTTCTTGAGTATTTTAAATCTAAAAACCAAAAAGTCATAACCTTGGCTATAACCTCAGTAGTCAATGACCATCATCTTATGGCTTCAGTTCCTGGCATTCATGTCGAATATTTTACCAGCAGCTTTACAAATTTGCTTATCAGTTCAGTTCAGTTGCTCAGTCGTGCCTGACTCTTTGTGATCCCATGGATTTGCTTATAAAATACAAGTAATTTTTTTTTGTCTAGTTTTCTTAACACTCATTTCTTCCTTCTCACCACTCATCATTCCTCTCCATCCTCTGAACTATGACTTTTCAGAAGAACCCTTCACCCATTACCTTCCTTTTGCTCCATCTCCCTTCCTTTGTAGCTGAGATTCTTTTGTTCTCTGCTAATGTTACACAGCAATCTGGGAGTATACCATAATAGAGAATATGGGATTCAGTTCAGTTCAGTCACTCAGTTGTGTCCAACTCTTTGCGACCCCATGAATCGCAGCAGGCCAGGCCTACCTGTCCATCACCAACTCCCGGAGTTCACTCAGACTCACGTCCATCGATGTCAGTGATGTCATCCAGCCATCTGATCCTCTGTCATCCCCTTTTCCTCCTGCCCCCAATCCCTCCCAAAATCAGTCTTTTCCAATGAGTCAACTCTTCGCATGAGGTGGCCAAGGTACTGGAGTTTCAGCTTTAGCATCATTCCTTCCAAAGAACACCCAGGGCTGATCTTCAGAATGGACTGGTTGGATCTCCTTGTAGTCCAAGGGACTCTCAAGAGTCTTCTCTAACACCACAGTTCAAAAGCATCAATTCTGCGGTGCACAGCTTTCTTCACAGTCCAACTCTCGCATCCATACGTGACCACTGGAAAAACCTTAATGAATAATATTTGCATTCATTGGCGATATCTAGATATAACGCATGAGTTCAAAAACAGGCAGGAGTAGAATATATGTTGAAGCAAGAAGCCCTCTTGGCAGTTCATAAGATAGATGGTGACAATAGCCATGAAATTAAACGACACTTACTCCTTGGAAGAAAAGTTATGACTAACCTAGACAGCATGTTAAAAAACAGAGACATTACAAAGGTCTGTCTAGTCAAGCTTATGGTTTTTCCAGTAGTCATGTATGGATGTGAGAGCTGGACTATAAAGAAAGCTGAGCAATGAAGATTTGATGCTTTTGAACTCTGGTATTGGAGAAGACTCTTGAGAGTCCCTTGGACTACAAAGAGATCCAACAAGTCCATACTAAAGGAGATCAGTCCTGGATGTTCATTGGAAGGACTAATGTTAAAGCTGAAACTCCAATACTTTAGGCACCTGATGCAAAGAGCTGACTCATTTGAAAAAACCCTGATGCTGGGAAAGATTGAGGGCAGGAGGAGAAGGGGATGACAGAGGATGAGATGGGTGGATAGCATCACCGACTCAATGGATATAAGTTTGGGTAAACTCTGGGAGTTGGTAGTGGACAGGGAGGCCTGAAATGCTGTGGTTCATGGGGTCACAAAGTGTCAGACACGACTGAGCGACTGAACTGAACTGATGATGGATAGCTGCTTGTTCCACTATATAGACTAATGGCTCTTTTGTCAACACAACTTCTCAAGAGGAGTGAGTGAATGAGAGTTAAACCAGGAATAGCTAAGCAGTGACACTGAGATTAGGCCATTCTGTCAGAGGACTAAGGTATTGATTCCTTTTTTATTTTGTTTTATCTTATTTGTGTGTGTGTGTTTCCTTTTATTAAATGACATGAAATTTAAGGAGAGTTGTGGAGAAGGCAATGGCACCCCACTCCAATACTCTTGTCTGCAAAATCCCATGGATGGAGGAGCCTCGTGGGCTGCAGTCCATGGGGTCGCAAAGAGTCAGACACAACTGAGCTACTTCACTTTCTCTTTTCACTTTCAGGCATTGGAGAAGGAAATGGCAACCCACTCCAGTGTTCTTGCCTGGAGAATCCCAGGGATGGGGGAGCCTAGCGGGCTGCTGTCTATGGGGTTGCACAGAGTTGGACACGACTGAAGTGACTTAGCAGCAGCAGCAGCAGTATTAGTTGAACAGTTCATAACACATCTACTTCTTTGAAACTCAGTTCAGTTCAGTTGCTCAGTCTTGTCCAACTCTGTGTGACCCCATGAACCGCAGCATGCCAGGCCTTCCTGTCCATCACCAGCTCCTGGAGTTCAAACTCATGTCCATTGAGTCAGTGATGCCATCTCATCCTCTGTCATCCCCTTCTCCTCCTGCCCCCAATCCCTCCCAGCATCAGGAACTTTTCCGATGAATCAACTCTTTGCATGAGGTGGCCAAAGTACTGGAGTTTCAGCTTCAGCATCAGTCCTTCCAAAGAACACCCAGGACCGATCTCCTTTAGAATGGACTGGTTGAATCTCCTTTCAGTACACGGAACTCTCAAGAGTCTTCTCCAACGCCACAGTTCAAAAGCATCAATTCTTTGGTGCTCAGCTTTCTTCACAGTCCAACTCTCACATCTATACATGACCACTGGAAAAACTATAGCCTTGACTAGACGGACCTTTGTTGGCAAAGTAATATCTCTGCTTTTTATTATGCTATCTAGGTTGGTCATAACTTTCCTTCCAAGGAGTAAGAGTCTTTTAATTTCATGGCTGCAGTCACCATCTGCAGTGATTTTGGAGCCCAGAAAAATAAAGTCAGCCATTGTTTCCACTGCTTCCCCATCTATTTGCCATGAAGTGATGGGACCAGATGCCATGATCTTATTTGTCTGAATGTTGAGCTTTAAGCCAACTTGTTCACTCTCCTCTTTCACTTTCATCAAGAGGCTTTTTAGTTCCTCTTCACTTTCTGCCATAAGGGTGGTGTCATCTGCATATCTGAGGTTATTGATATTTCTCTCAGCAATCTTGATTCCAACTACTATTTATAAAATAATCCTATAGAAGATGCATAGAATAAGTGATGACAGCAACACCAACATTGAACTCAAGGAACCTGGGTATATTTCTTACCTTTTAAGTATGTCATTCTAAAAAACCTAAGAAGTTAGTTAAAATCCACAGTCTGGAATGAGATTTCTTTACTCAGATGTGCTGAAGGGTCATTCACTTTTTTTGTATATTCTTTGTTAGCTTATTACTTATTTTCCTATTTATTAAACAGAATATTAAATGTATTTATAAAATAAATTTTGATAGTGTACAGTTTCATTGTCAAATATGTGTTATACAAACATGCAAAAACATGTGTGGACATGCTAGCCTAAATATGAAGGAAGAGCAGTGATCCTTGATGAAACTATCAAAGTGCTATTAGCCATGTGTTTAACCTGCTGCAGTAGCTATGTTTAATCTGCTGCAGTTTAGAAACATTTTCAAGAATCCTGTCCCTTTCCTCATCCAGCAGAGAAGATTGAACGGGTCTCCTAACTCTACTGATGATAAGAAGGCACAGATAAACCGGGGAAGTCATGCTTGCCTTTAGGGATTCACCTGGTAAATTGCTGCTTAAAGAGTGCCGTCAATAAGTTAACTTCTTCACTGTTGGAAGCAATTCTCTACTGGCAGTGAGATGGACAAGATGACCTAATAGATCTTTTTTCATCTCAAGATCCAAAGTTTCTTGTCAAGAAATTGTGATTAGAGAACAGAAACAGTGTTTAGGGCCTGTCCACAAATTTTTAACTTTAAAAGAACTTCTATTTTAATATGTTCTTCTTTTTGTGAACTAAAAGAAACTTAAAATCTCCAAAAGCAAGCTTCCTTTACTCATATATTGCATTGCTATATTTATTTTTTTAAAATAATGATAATAATTAAGAGATATTCTAGGACTTAAATTTATAGGATAACAGTTCCCTCTTGCCCCCCTTTTTTTCCTCCTAACATCTACTTTACCCGAAATGGAAGACTTTTCCTCTTCCGTTTCGTTATCTTGTAGTCAGCAGAGAGATACAGTGGATTTGTTGAAAGCACAGACTTTGAAAACAGGTTGTGTTTATAATCCTACCATCTATTAACTATATGACACTAGACAAATAACACCATTCTCCCTTATGGAGATTTTAGGTTGGTGCAAAGGTAACTGTGACTTTTGCAATTGTTGAAATTTGCCATTTGACACTGAAATATGTTCTAAATTAAATATGGTTATGTTATACATCACTTTAATGTGCATTTCTTGCTTCATGTTCTTTTTGTTATTGAATTATCGCTTGCTGCTTATTTTATATTTATTTTAGACTATGAAAATGATATTAAATGAAAAACGCATTCAAGTGATTTTCTTATTTGAGTTTAAAATGGGTCATAAAGCAGTGGAGACAACTCACTCCACTGGCCATCAGCAACAACACATCTGGCCCAGGAACTGCTAAGGAACATATAGTGCAGTGGTGGTTCAACAAGTTTTCCAAAGGAAACAAGAGTCTTAAAGATGAGGAGTGTAGTGGCCAGCCAGCAGAAGTTGAGAACGACAATTGAGAGCCATCATTGAAGCTGATCCTCTTACATATTCACAAGTAGTTGCCAAAAAACTCAATGTCTATCATATTACAATTGTTTGGCATTTGAAGCAAATTGGAAAGGTGAAAAAGCTCAAAAACGTGGTGCCTCATGAGCTGACGGCAAATCAAAAAAACCCATCAATTTAAAAGTAATTAACCTTCAATTAAAATAAATAAAAAGAATAAAGTGTCATCTTCTCTTATTCTACACAACAGTGAAAGATTTCTTGATCTGATTATGACATGCAACAAAAAATGGATTTTATGTGACAATCAACAATGACGAACTCAGTGGTTGGACCAAGAAGAAGCTCCAAAGCACTTCACAAAGCCAAAATGGGCCAAAAAAAGTCACAGTCACTGTTTGGGGGTCTGCTGTCCATCTGATCCACTACAGCTTTCTGAACCCTGGTGAAACCTTTACATGTGAGAAGTGTGCTCAGCAGATCAATGAGATGCACCAAAAGCTGCAATCCCTGCCGCTGGCATTGGTCAACACAAAGGGCCCTGTTCTCCTCCATGACAACACCTGACTGCACATTGAACAACCAGTGCTTCAAAAGTTGAACGAATTAGGCTACAAAGTTTTGCCTCATCCACCATATTCACCTGACCTTTTACCAACCAACTACCACTTATTCAACCATCTTGACAACATTTCATGGGGAAAATGCTTCCCCAACCAACAGGATGCAGAAAATGCATTGCAAAAATTCACTGAATCCCAAAACACAGATTTTTATGTACAGGAATAAGCAAATTTATTTGTTGTTGGCAAAAATGTGTTGATTGCAATGGCTTCTATTTTGATGACTAAAGATGTGTTTGAGCCTAGTTACAATGATTTAAAATTCATGATCTGAAACCATAATTACATTTGCACCAACCTAATAATAGCAGCACCTACCTTATGGGACTGTTATAAGAGTAAAATTAGTTAGTTTATATAAAACCTTTAGAAAGATACCTGACAAATGCTAAATATTACATGAGTGTTTGCTTCTTTGTTGAGTCTTCTGTGTCAGGCGGGATCTTTGTTCCATCATGTGGGATCTTTCATTTTGGCGCATGGATTCTCTAGTTGTGGCGAGGGGCTGAGTGATTATGGTGCATGGGCTTAGTTGTTCTGGGGCATGTGGGATCTTAGTTCTCTGACCCAGGATCAAAACTGGCATCCCCTGCATTACAAGGTGGGTTCTTTACCACTGAATCACCAGGGGATTCCCAGCAGTTCTTATTAAATGCACTATTCTTTAGAGTGTTATTCTTTAACTACACACACACACTATATACACACATACACACACATATATAAAATGTATATATATAATGCATATATAGTGTGTGTATATATATAAAATGTGTGTGTGTATATATATATATACACATACATACACATATACATATCAGTTTCAGAAGTAATGCCATGTTAGATGAATAACAGTAGTTTTGCATTATCCTAAGTTATGGATGATAATATTGAAGAAATAGGGAAGTTGCAAATCTTAGGACTTTGTAATGTGAACAATGAAGTTATCTTGCCTGCTAAGGGGCATGTGTATGCCACCATTCCTTCTCTTGTATCATGGTACTTCTCAAAAACTGCGGATAACGTTATTTGAGACATTGATGTTGAGAATAAACAAGATCCAATTGGCTTTAAAAGATTATATTTTGAAGAGTTTGGTGGATACATTTTAATTAAATTAATACACAATTTACGATGATTTACAAGAACTTTCCACACTTCAACTAATTAAATTCAGTTGACTAGCAGAACTGAAACTTCATTTCCTCTCTGAGTCCTTCCTCACTGGCTCTAGTAGAAATGTGGCTTGCATTGCATTCTCAGACTTTACTAATCCTCAAGTGTATAATTTATGCATGGTGTAATCTTATTTAGGGGCCAAGCTTCTCATTCATTAGACTGTGAACCACTTTCATGTAGTAACTTTTTATTAATCTGTGTAATTCATAGCATCCAATACACTGCTTGGTATAGAATAGGTTTCCGGTAAGTATTTGTTGAATAAATGCATGAGGAAATGTTATCTGCCACTTACAATTGACATTTTAAACCACTCATTCCCTCAATAGAATGTTAGCATGGTTCTCGTTTCTCACTCATATTACTGAGACAAAAAAGTTAAATGGCAACATATAACTTACTAAATATGAATTTATGTTACAGAACCAGAACCTGTCTTTTAGGTTCTTCAAATACAACATAAATTCACATTTTTAATGTATTAAAATGTCTGTTTAATCCTGGAAGGAATTTCTGTGGCTGCTATATAATTTTGTCTTGTAAAATCTTTTGTTAAAATGATTGAATGAGCAATCTGGTTATATATGGACAAAGTCAAACTGTCATTAAATGTATTTCATGATGTATAAAGTATATCAAATGCATAATTTCTGTTTTCACTGAGTTTCCTGTATTATTAATGACCATGAGTTTACTACAGCCTATAATTTTTTTGCTTACTCATTTGAAAGACAAAATTATAAGAAAGTTTGTACTCATCTAGTGTCTCTTCCCCTTTAAACACTAAAAGAATGGTCCTTTGAAGATGCTGATAAAGAATTAACATATATCTACATTCTGTCTTTCGGAGAAGGCAATGGCACCCCACTCCAGTACTCTTGCCTGGAAAATCCCATGGACGGAGGAGCCTGGTGGGTGGCAGTCCATGGGGTCGTGAAGAGTCGGACACGACTGAGCGACTTCACTTTGACTTTTCACTTTCATGCATTGGAGAAGGAAATGGCAACCCACTGCAGTGCTCTTGCCTGGAGAATCCCAGGGACGGGGGAGCCTGGTGGGCTGCTGTCTCTGGGGTGGCACAGAGTCGGACACGACTGAAGTGACTTAGCAGCAGCAGCACATTCTTTGTTAGGAAGAAAGCAAATTTCAAAATAAGGAGAGACTTGGTTGAGGACAATTTCTCTACACAGAGAATTCTTTCCAGTTCAAGTATTTGAGAAAGAGAGAGAGAAAGAAAAAATGCCTGAGAAAAATCTTCCTATCTTTGCACCTAAGGAAATAAACCACAACAGTCACTTCATCCTGTAACTTCTCTTGAATATTCCATTCATAGGTTCATCTTGTAGGTGCACTGTTTTCCCTCATTTTCATTCTTTCCACTGATTCTTCTTTAGCCTCTGATTCCCTATTGATATCTATTGGAAAGTGCACAACTGCAATTTTAACATTAAATTTCTCTATAACACTGCTTGTCTCTTCTCATTGATCCAAAGCTAAACAGCAAGTCAGTGGAGCAAAGTGAGTTTAATTCTTCCCTTGGCTTATTTATCTTCATTCTTCATCAACAGCAGCGGTTACAAAACACAGCACCTCAGTCCTCCTTTTGATATAATTAGATGAGTAATTCTTACGAAGATCTACTTATTAACGATTCCTTTCAACTTTTCATCCTTTTCCGCATTCTCACTGCATCCCACTTCACTCCCCCCAAAGTTAGCCACAGCAGAAGTGGGACATCTGCTCAAAAACATTAGATTGCTAATGATTCTTTTTAACATCTGTTACACTGCTACCGAACAGTTGTTGTTTCTTTAAGGAGGCTCAAGGGACAAGACCTCTGTCACCTTAGTAGTGGGTACTTTTTGAAAGTAGTAAACCCTATGCCTTTGGGAGCTTTCCAAAAGTGTTATTGTATACACGCATAAACTTAATGCTTCCGGTCTTAGATTTCTTTTTCTGTGGCAGTATTTTTGATTAAAGTAATTTGTGTCTGGTTGTTGTAATACTTGATAGCTCTTTTCTTCTGTCTTCTCATTCCATTGCTCATTACAGTGGTACTTTTAAAAAGAAATGCTATTAAGTACAAAACACAAAACATATCTCATATCTCCTATTGAATTGGATGTGAGCTTTCTATCAAAAAATATTCAAATAGGCTTTGATACCAACAACTCAATCTGTATGATAATTCACAATAAAGAAATGACTTGAGAGTGTGGGCTGGGACCAAATTCTTGCTTTTCTTTTTAGCAAATGCATGTTTATTTATTCACAAATACTTTACAGAAGAAGAAATAAAAATGGACTTCTTTTCAATGTGTCTTCCCAGGGTACTCTGAAAATACTCTCCTGTCCTCATGGTGCAAAAAATGTCTCAGACATTCAGACCACAGGGGCCAGAAATTACTGGTGGGACAAAATGTTGCTCGTATAAAAATTACAGCTTTGGTAATTCAAAATAGCGGTGAAAAATGTAAAAGTACTTTTAGGAAGTCAGGCATGGCCATAAAATAAATGGCATCTGAAATGGATGTTAAAATAAACGTGGTGATTTTTTTTGCTAATCCATTTTCCATGCAGTTTTAGATTAAGGCAAATCTAATATCTAAGGGAGTTGTCACTTGATTTTTAATTATTAGTTGATCTGTTCTATATACGAATGTGTATAGACAGATATATAACAGATAACAGACGAATGGCTAGCTCTCATATATTCTGCCCAGACTTGCTATTTCCCATTGTCTTTCATCTGCAGAAAGCCCTATTGCAACCTCTGGTGGATGAATCAATTATAATACTAGGTAAAGTAACCTAATATCTTTATAGGAATTTATATAACTGTAAAGAATATCTTTTATTTCACAAAAAATAATCAAAACACTAATATAAATGATGCAAAATGGAGGTTATTTTTCCTCTGACATCTTGAGACAAATATTGGGTTCTTCCTTTAACTACCTTAGGAAAATCCAAGTGAAAACCAACAGTAAATATCACATTAACTCAACTACTTAGTTTCTTCCACTTTTGACTGTTCATTTAGCTGTAACGAGGAGGATCCAAGGGCTCTGGCAGTTTGCTAAGGAGTTTATTTATAACAGTAAAATCATCTGTAATTTGCTGCAGTTCACAGATTAGTCTAGTACAAGTTTCCTCTGGGATGTGTAATGCAATTTTATGTCAGGACATGGAATTTAAGAGCTAAGTGTCTATGTGTGTGTGTTTTTCTTTTTCCTTCTTTCTCAAATATTTTTCAGTAAGTAATACATTACCTGATAAGTAATTGGGATTTTAAAATGTAAATAATAGATGTTAATTGTCATAAGAGAAATAGCAATACAGCTTAAACAGATCATGCATTCATGTAAAAAGTAGCACTAAAAGAGACTTTAGAATAAATCAAAATATGACAATAGTATTCTTTTGTGGCTAATTCTATATCTGAGATTCCCTGACTCCAGGACCATCATGTTTTTCAAAACTGTGCTTTATAATTGAGTTTTTACTTAGTTATATAAAATGAGATTCCTGTGAAAGTGAAAGTTACTCAGTCATGTCTGACTTTTTGCAACCCCATGGACTATACAGTCCATGGAATTCTCCAGGCCAGAATACTGCAGTGTGTAGCTATTCCCTTCTCCAGGGAATTTTCCCAACCCAGGGATCAAACCCAGGTCTTTCACATTGTAGGCAGATTCTTTACCAGCTGAGCCACCAGGGAAGCCCTGTATAGAAAGTTTAAATACCTAGACATTTCATTATATCACTTAAATTTTACTTTTTAAGATATAATGGTAATCTTTTTAATTAAAATGAATATAAATCTCACTGCACAGTCTGTCTCCACCATTTCACACAAACTTTAACCCAAGAACCATTCTAGCTTCTATCCAGTGAGGTGCTTCATATAAAAAAATGGGAGATTTCAGGACAATCCAACAAAGTCTGATTGCCAGGCTGTATCAGTATCTTGAGTTCATGGTTTCCAAAACCTCTCTTGCTTTGTTCCCTCCTTTTCTTTCCTTCCTTCCTTCTCTTTTTTTCTTTTTACATGTTAATGTATCTGAAATTTAGATGAATCTTACAATTAATGATGGATCACACTTTAATAAATAATATTTTTCTTAATTGACACAAAAGACTGACACATCCTATTATTGATGTCACCTTAGGACCAATAAACGTGATAAGTAGGTACCAAAGAACACGTTAAATTTTCAAAGAACCAGATGGTCAGTTTATGTATAATGAGCTTTGCTATGCTTAGTCGCTCAGTCATGTCTGATTCTTTGCAACCGCATGATCGGTAGCCTGCCAGGCTCCTCTGTCCATGGGCTTCTCTAGGCAAGAATACTGGAGTGGGTTGCCATTTCCTCCTCCAGGGGATCTTCCTGACCCAGGGATCGAACCCACGTCTCCTGCATTGCAAACAGATTCTTTACCATCTGAACCACTAGGGAAACCCAAGAATACTGGAATGGGTAACCTATCCCTTCTCCAGAGGATCTTCCTGACCCAGGAATTGAACTGGGGTCTCCTGCATTGCAGACAGATTCTTTACCAGCTGAGCTACCAGGAAAGCCATTTTTTTTTGTAGTAGTATTGTTCAAAACATTAACAATTTATAAAACAAACTTGCTTAAAAATTATGATCTTTCCATGCATTTTTATAATAGAATATCTGAAATTGCTTAGTATATGGTCTAGTGGTATTTCATTATGTAAATATATTTTATCCATATATCTCAATTTTTTAAAAAAATTCACCCAGTTAAAAAAATCTTTCTTAATATATAAATGTAACATTCTTTTGGACTTTAAAGAGCAAACTTTATGCTTGAGATTTATGCTTTTTTTTTTTTTTTTTTTTTTTTACATTTCTTTACATCCATCTAGCAAAGCATCAGTTCCATGGCTTTAGGTACTACTTTATTTTTCCTACCATTGTTATCATTAGAGGTAAAATTGGAAAAAAAAAAAAAAGAAGAAGAAGAAGAACAAGTAAGTCATGTGTTTCTAAATTTGTTATATATTCAGAACTCAGTAGAATAAAAAGACTAGCTTGGGTAAAAGTTTTCATAAAATCTAACATTAGTAACAATGAGAAGCGTGCCATCCATTAGCCCATTCTTTTTTCATATGCAGCAGGAGACAGGAAGAAGAAATGGCAAGCCAACTTATGCCTTCTCTCAATCTCTGTATCATTCAAGGAGTATGGCAGCCCTTTCCATTTAGCACCAGTC
Organism: Ovis canadensis; assembly: GCF_042477335.2. Taxonomy (NCBI): domain Eukaryota; kingdom Metazoa; phylum Chordata; class Mammalia; order Artiodactyla; family Bovidae; genus Ovis; species Ovis canadensis. Next base: position 52,098,567 of record NC_091262.1, read on the forward strand.
TGGATCCCATGGGTGTATCACTGTTACCTTGGTATCTCTCAACCACTTTGCAAAATCTAATCTTGCTAACCTAAGGGTCAGATACTCTATCTCAAAGGACACTTATGTGTTTGTGTATATTTACAGCCTCAACGTAAACACATAATATTGGCAAGTTTGAATTCAGTATTTCACAGTGAATCCAATAATCACATACCACACAAAGCATAGCTAGGACAATCTGTTCGGATGCAAAGCAAGCGAAAACAACAGAACTGAATGCTATAGCCCTGTATTGTATTTATTCTAGAATAAGCAATATTTAAAAACTCACTTTAATCATCTAGCTCCTTTGAAAGTTCATGATCATTATGTATTTTTGTAGTATTGTTTAATTTGTTGTTCCCATTTACACAGCTGCCTTCATTACTATGCAGATATAAAATGACAGGAAAAAATTATGGAGGGAGGCTATCTTCAAAATATTCATTAGTAGAGAGAATTAGTAATATTCATTATCATCTGTAAAAAATGAGGAATGTTTTAGTACAGCTTAGGTTCAAATGGTTTGCTTATAGTCCCCAAAATGCAGTTTGGAAAAGGCATTAAGTTTGGCAAGGAATAAAGGAGAGAAAGAAATAGCTAATAGACCACTTTCTTCATCGATATTTGCTATATTTGATCCTCAGATGTTAGTGAAAAGACATTCCAGATCTCAAGGAATGCATATTAGCAACAAAGAATAAATAACCAATGTTATTTCATTCAAGTTTAAAGCAAGCCTGTTTTATGTCTTTGTTCACACTGAACCGGAGGGAGAGAAAAAAAAAAAAGCAAAGGCCAGTTCTTAAGCCAGTCAAACGTTTTACTCCCACCTTGTGGCAATGTGCTGCATGGCTAGTTTTCCAAATTGGATCCCTTCAGAATTTTGGTAAAAATGACTTATTTTCCTATTCTCTTGACCACTGATGAAAATAAGATTGATTAGGTAAGGGGCTTTGTGATTCACCAAATGCTGAGGTCTGTAATGCAGGACTTCTGCAGCATACAAATCAGCAAAGAGTGATGTGAACAGTGCTGCAGAATAAATAGGCTGCTTTCTCTACCTCGGACGTAAAATTTGAAGAAATTCCACAGACTCTTCTTTTTTGACTGACTACACTAACATGCTTTGTATATCAACATACAAGGTGCTCTTAAATGTAAAAACTATTTCACTAACCAATTTTAGGATGTTAACAGAGGCACAACTTCTTGTTTTTATTTTAGCATTAAAAAAATACAAAGAAACATGTAAGATAGCTATTAAAAATAGACCACATAAATTTTCTGCAGAAGTATAACATAGAACTCAAATGCTTATCTGTGCAATTTTTTCCTCTATTTCCTCTTTATTTCTGTAGATTGAGAAATGCATGGAAGAGATAAACTTGGTTGGTAGGTTAGAGAAATAGATCTGAGGATGTTTATTCCTTAGGTTCCTGTTTACTCCACAGTTAACAACCTCATACTTTCACTGAAAACTACCTGGTCAAATTCTTCTCTCCCAGATTGATTTTTACTATCTGCCTAATTGAGTTTAACATCCACCTTTATTAGAAAGAACACTCAGCTTCTCTCAGCTAGAATGAAACAAAAGCATCTTAGTTCCAGGGTAAAACAACCTTGGACTCACAAACTCGCTCCCACAGCCAGGGGCTTCTTCAGAAACATCTCTGAGTCCTGACCCATTGGGTGTCAACGTGGCCTGGTAGTTTCTGGAGATGAACAGCTCTATATTTTTCAAAAACTCTCCTCACCAAAAGCTTTGCTGGCCTCAACCCAGTTTAATCTGTGACTGACAGCCTTTGTCTATCTGAAGCTTACCATTTCCTTCAAACTTACCAAGTATGAGTTTAGGGACATATAATTAACTATGTCTTATTGTTTTAGAAATATAGGAAAGTATGAGTACAGAGTTAGCCTAATTTATGAAACAGAGTTCTTAATTGATTTGAAATTGGATATTACCTCTTTAAAAAGTGCTAAAAAATGAATCTGCTAAAACTATCTTTATTATTTGTAAGATATTAAATGATTCATTTATGTATCTGTGTGTGCATATATGTATACATGGATATACAACACATATACAAACACATACATATATATGCTTTTATTCCTCCCAATTTTTGAGGATCACAGCTAATAAAACTGCTGTGATTTAGGCCTATTTCAGACTTCAGTGTCTGGATCAGAAATAAACTTTATTCTTCATCCAGGTATCTGCAATTTTTTTGTCCCTTAAAAATAAATGATAGAGATGAGTTTTACTACCTAATTGTTATTCACTACAAATTAATGTGTATCAAATCACAAAAATTACTAACATGATTATTCTTTTCTTTAAAAACAAATTGTAGCCATTTAAAAATACCTGACTAGAAAGTCCTTCCAAGTTTATAACATTAGTTTCAAAATACCAACCACATAGCTATGTAAATTGAAGATGTCCAGGGATTAAATCATATACAAAAGTCTCTAAGATCCACTTTATTTTATTAATACATCTAATATTAACTTCTACACAACTTGTTTCTCAATTCCTAGAAACATATAGAAGTGCTTTTCTATTAAATATCTCTAGAGACAGAAAAATATATATACCTCCTATTTTTTTCTCTTAACACTAGTTTCTTTTGTATGTGAAGGAGATTTTTTTTTTCTCTGCAAAACAATTGTTTTGAGTTAGAAGCTACTCACTCTGTATATCTCCTCATACTCTCCACCTGCATCCTTATCTGAATGTCTCATCTGGGAAAATTCAAGTTTTGTTTATTGATGTTACATTCATAACTGACTGCATGTTAAACCAGCCTTCCATCCCTTTAGGAGGTAAACTGCAGTAATAAATGAAGTCGAAATTCTTTATTCCTCGTCTGGCACAAGTCATTAGTTTTCCTAGGTAGGAGGTATTTGCCAGGTTGCATTCCAACCTTGATTTTCTCTTTTTTCTGAAGTCCTAACTTTTTTTATTGTGAAATTTTCTTCATTTACTGTATTATATTTAAAATTAAATCTTAGGAGTTCCACAGAAAGCTTATGAAAATATTTTTCTTTTCTTTTACTTTGGGTCACATGCCTGAAGAAGATTGATAATTGCAAAGTTGCTAGTAAATAAAAAGCATCTTTATCTTTTAAATATCCAAATAGTAAAACATCTCTGAATCAGATCGGGCATACTCCGAAATGGCAAGAATATGCTCCTTATTTCTGATCAGAAAAAGAGTTTAGACAAAAAAATCACTGACATTGGAAAGCTGAATTTTATCTTTATACTCTTATATAGATATAATAATCACATAATGCAAGATAATTACTGATAGTTTTATATGACTAAATATATTACCTTCAATTTTTATGGTTAAACGTAAAGAATATGTCATTGTAGAAAAATTGGAGAATGAGCACACGAAAGCACACAGTAGCAGCAATGAAACTATAACCTAGAGAAAAGCACTGTTGTGATATTAAACAATTGTGGGTGAGACTTTGTCAGGCTTAGTTAGTGCTTTCTGGAATCTGTTGCCCTGACAGAATTTAAAAAGTCATTTGGATTTAGTTAGAGGAGAGAATCAAGTCCCATTATCCTGTGAGTTCAAACTGGCTACATGTTTGTTAACTGTCTACTGAGAGGTAGAGGGGGTGTCTACTCCATGTTATATAATTTACTAACAATAGCACAGAAACATATGCATACATACACAAATCCCATTGTAACCTACTCTAACTAATTTAGAGGTATTATGGACTACACATCTGTGTTCCTCCACCCCAAATTCATATGATGAAACCTAACCCCAATGATAATATTTGAAGTTAGGGCCCTTGAGAAATAATTAGGTTTTCATGAAGTCTCACGAGTAGAACTCTCATGATGAGATCAATGCACTTATAAAAAAGAAGATTAGTGCTGTCTCCCCACTTCACCTCCCACAATTTAGGATACAACAAGGATATGTTACTTGTTGTTCAGGTGCTAAATTGTGTCTGACTCTTTGCAACCCCAGGGACTGCAACACTCCAGGCTTCCCTGTCCTTTAGTATCTCCCTGAGTTTGCTCAAACTCATGTCCATTGAGTCGATGATGCCATCCAACAATCTCATCCTCTGTCACCTCCTTCTACTGCCTTCAATCTTTCCCAGCATCAGGGCCTTTTCCAATGAACTGGCTCTTCGCATCAGGTGGCCAAAGTATTGGAGCTTCAGCATTAGTCCTTCTAATGAGTATTCAGGGTAGATTTCCTTTCAGATGGACTGGCTTGATCTTACTGTCCAGGAGACTCTCAAGAGTCTTCTCTAGCACCACAATTCAAAATCATCAATTCTTTGTCTCTCAGCCTTCTCTATGGTCCAACACTCACATCCATACATGACTACAGGAAAACCCATAGTTTTGATTATATGGACCTTTGTCATCAAAGTGATGTCTCTGTTTTTTAATATGCTGTCTAGGTTTCTCAGCTTTTCTTCCAAGGAGCAAACGTCCTTTAATTTTGTGGCTGTAGTCACCATCTGCAGTGACTTTAGAGCCCAAGAAAATAAAGTCTGGCATGTTTCTACCTTTTCCCCATCTATTTGCCATGAAGTGATGGGACCAGATGCCATGATCTTAGTTTTTTGAACATTGAGTTTCAAGCTGGCCTTTTCACTCTCCTCTTTTGCCCTCTTCAAGAGGTTCTATAGTTCCTCTTCAGTTTCTTTCTTTAGAGTGGTATTATCAGCATATCTGAGGTTGTTGGTAATTCCCCCAGCAATCTTGAATCCAACTTGAGAATCATCCAGCCCAGAATTTCATATGATGTACTCTGCATGTAAGTTAAATAAACAGAGTAACAGTAAACAGCCTTGATATACTCCTTTGCCAGTTTTGAACCAGTTGTTGCTCCATGTCCAGTTCTGACTGTTGCTTCTTAAACTGCATACAGGATTCTCAGGAGGCAAGTAAGGTGGTCTGTTAGTCTCATTTCTTTAAGAATTTTACACAGTTTGTGGTGATCCACACAGTCAAAGGCTTTCACATAGTTAATGAAGCAGAAGTAGATCTCTGTGTGTGTGTGTTTCTGGAATTCCCTTGATTTCTCTATGATCCAACAGATGCTGGCAATTTGATCTCTGCTTCTTTTGCCTTTTCTAGATCCAGCTTGTAAATCTGGAAGTTCTCAGTTCATATACTGTTGAAACCTAGCTTGAAGGATTTTGAGCATTACCTTGCTAGCATGTGAAATGAGCACAAATGTAAGGTAGCTTGAACATTCTTTGCCATTTCCTTTCTTTGGGGTTGGAATGAAAATCCCTTTTCCATTCCTGTGGCCACTGCTGAGTTTTCCAAATTTGCTCACATACTGAGTGAAGCACCTTAACAGCATCATCTTTTAGGATTTGAACTAGCTCAGCTGGAATTCCATCAACTTCACTAACTTTGTTCATAGTAATACTTTCAAAGCCTCACTTGGCTTCACACTCCAGAATGTCTGACTCTAGGTGAGTGACCACACCATCATGGTTATCCGGGTCATTAAGATCTTTTTTTGTGTAGTTCTTCTGTGTATTCTTGTCACCTCATCTTAATCTCTTCTGCTTCTGCTATGTCCTTGCCTCTTCTGTCCTTTATTGCACCCATCTTTGCATGAAATATACCCTTAGTATCTCCAATTTTCTTGAAGAGATATCTGGTCTTTCCTATTCTGCTGTGCTCCTCTATTTCTTTGCATTGTTCACTTAAAAGGATTTTCTTATCTTGCCTTGCTATTCTCTGGAACTCTGCATTCAGTTGGTTATATCTTTCCCTTTGTCTTCTGCCTTTCACTTCTCTTCTTTTCTCAGCTATTTATATGGCCTCCTCAGACAACCCTTTTGCCTTCTTGTATTTCTTTTTCTTCGGGGCGGTTTTGGTCACCATCTCCTTTATAATGTTACAAACCTCCATCCGTAGTTCTTCACGTACTCTGTCTACCAGACCTGATCCCTTGAATGCATTTGTCACCTCCAATATATCATCATAAGAAATTTAACTTAGTTCATACCTGAATAACCTAGTGGTTTTCCCTGTTTTCTTCAATTAGATCTTAGCCACTGTGAGCTCCAGTCTTGTTTTTGTTGACTGTATAGAGTGTTTCCATCTTTGACTGAAAAGAATATAGTCAATCTGATTTTGGTATTGATCATCTGGTGATGTCCATATGTAGAATCATCTCTTGTATTGTTGAAAGAGGGTGTTTACTATGACCAATGCATTCTCTTGGCAGAACTCTGTCAGCCTTTGCCCTACTTCATTTTGTACTCCAAGGCCAAAGTTGCCTGTTACTGCAGGTTTTTCTTTACTTCCTACTTTTGCATTCCAATCCCTATGATGAAAAAGACATATCTTTTTGGTATTCATTCTAGACAGTCTTGTAGGTCTTCATAGAACCATTTGACTTCAACTCCTTTGGCATTAGTGATTGGGGGCATAGACTTGAATGGTTTGCCTTGGAAATGAACTGAGATCATTCTGTCAATTTTGAGACTGTGCCCAAGTACTACATTTCACACTTTTTTGTTGTCTATGAAGGCGACTCCCTTTCTTCTAAGGGATTATTGCCCACAGTAATAGATATAATGGTCATCTGAATTAAATTCTCCTATTCTGGTCCATTTTAGCTCACCAAATCCTAAAATGTCATTATTCACTCTTGCCATTTCCTGTTTAACCACATCTGATTTACCTTGATTCAAGGACCTAACATTTCAAATTTTCTATGCAATATTGTTCTTAAAGCATTGGAATTCACTTTCACCATCAGACACATCCACAACTGAGCTTTGTTTCCACTTTGGCCCAGCTTCTTCATTTTTTCTGGAGCTATTTTTCCTCTCTCCCCAGTAGCATATTGGATACCTACTGACCTGGGGAGGTCATCTTCCGCTGTCATATCTTTTTGCCTTTTCATACTGTTCATGGGGTTCTTGAGGCAAGGACATTGAACTGGTTTGCCATTCCCTTCTCCACTGTACCACGTTTTGTCAGGACTCTCCACCATGCCCCATCCATTTTGGGTGGCCCTGCACTACATGGCTTATATTTTCATTGATATGTGATCCATGACATCATTTTGGTTAGCTTCCTGTGATTCTGGTTTTTGTTTTGGAGGCTGTGAAGTTGTTTTATGTCAACTGGGAAGAGATCTCTCATCACTTACTCTGCCAGCACACTGACCTTGGAATTTTCAGCCTTCAGAACTGTGAGAAATAAATGTCTATTGGTTAAGCCTCCCAGTATATGGTATCTTGGGTGGTGTCAGCCCAAATTCACCAAGATAAATGGTATTCTATGTTTTAAGAATTAAGATGCTTAATTTTTAAAGTTGAAGTGATTATTGTGGGATAGGCATGATACTTTGAAAATATAAGAAAATCAAATATTTGCCCTCTTCCAAATTGTTAGAAAATAGCTGGGGATCATAAGAGTTCTATAAAGTATGTCAAGATTACAGTAAAGAAAAAAGATTACAGTAAAGAGATGCACTGGTTTGTCATGGTGCTACTGAAAAAGAGCACATAGATAGTGCTGATGGGTAAAGGTCATGGTGTTCTATGTGACACCTACCAACTTTCTGTTTTCAAAGAATATCCTTTCAGATTTTTTTGTTTAGCACTGCTTATGTAAGAAAGCTATTTTCAAGCAGATGAAACAACAGAATGCACCCATTTTACTGTATACATATATTTATTTTAATGTGATGTTATGAAGTACTGAATAACCCAAGTCTTCTTGTGAACTTCTTCAACAGAATGGCACAACCACTTTTTTCTGATCCCCTAGCATCCATGAGGCACTTTATTAGGAAAAATACAGAAATAAAAAGATTTTTGACTTCTACAGTTTAAATCTTTGTCTATTGAAGCCAAATGGAGTGAAGAGTTGAGTAAAAATATACCAAGATAATTTGATCAAGGTAGGAATTCTTTCCATGATTACTCTAGTGTAACTATGAGCTACTTTGACCCTCTGAAGTCCAGAACTGTCTGCATTATCTCAGCCTGAAACAGAACACTGTGGGAGATCTGAAAAGGCAATTGAAACCACAGTGGGGAAACTTGTTATTGGATTTCTTAAAAATCGCATGCCTTGTGACATACTAGCATTTGAGAAGGTCAGCCTTGTTGAGGCGTGGATACTTTAATAACAAGTATCTCTTCATAACAAACTTCACTTGATACTGTAATTGACTTCACATCTGTGAGATTTTTATTACTGTGGATTTTCATCAACACTTCGCCCAACATCCTAACTTGCCAATGAATAATGCCTGGTGAGTATCACAGACCTGAGATTATGAAGTGGTCCATGTGGTTAATAGCCTCTGTTATAGCACCATTGCCAATATATAAATACAATGAAAATTTTGTAAGACTTTTATATTTGACCCTGGAAACAGTTATCTGTTAATATCTCTGTGCTACTGGCAAAGAATTATGTTACCTCCTAGGCATCTTCGTGACTGATTTTGAATTCCTACAGAAATTAACTTTCTGGAAAAGTCATTGTAAGAAACTGCTTCATTCTTTTAATTTAAACCAGTTTTGATCAAGTCTCTTTACAATATTGTTTGAAAGGTCCACATGAATTAGAAAGTAAACCCTCCCTTTAAGATCAGATTAGAAAGACTAACAGAAGATATGCAGCTGAGTTACAATGTCAAGTTTCTTTTATATAGACTTTATTTTATTCAGAGTCCCCACTCAACTCTTGAAAGATAAAGGAGATTGGGTGAATAATTGCTTAAAGAAGGCACCAAAGAAACTCAACCAAGCCAGAGAACAAAATGTCAGGCAAGATCCTTTCCCACAGAGTATTTAATTAGCAAATGTCTAATAAGCGCAGTTAAAGGATTTTTGTATGGTCAGGCTAGGAGGAGGAATCACAGCACAGTTGATGCTAAGATAACTCTCACACCAAACGAAGTTAGGGCAGGCAGGGGCTTCGAGCATTCTTGGGCAATGCTTTCAAAGACAAAAAGGTTGGAAGTTGATTTTGACTGACAATGAGGTATTAAAATGAGCAAAGAGAGGAACTCAGAAAACTTAGAACTGAGAAGGGCAATGGAAAACCAAATCACTTTTTCCCTTAGTGTTAGTCACTCAGTCCTGTCCGACTCTTTGTGACCCTTGGACTGTAGCTCACCAGGCTCCTCTGTCCGTGGAATTCTCCAGGCAAGAATACTGGAGTACATAGCCATAGCCATTCCTTCCTTCCTGACTCAGAGACTGAACCTGCGTATCCAGCATTGAAGGCAGATTCATTACTGATTGAGCCGCCCAATGTTGTTGTTCAGTCACTCAGTCATGTCTGACTCTTTGCGACCCCGTGGACTACAGCACTGTCCATCCAGTCTCCTGGTGTCCAGGCTTCACTGTCCTTCACTATCTCCCAGAGTATGCTCAGACCCACATCCATTGAATCAGTGATGCCATCCAACCATCTCATCCTCTGTCATCCCATTCTCCTCCTGCCTTCAAGTTTTCCCAGCATTAGGTTCTTTTCCAATGAGTCGGCTCTTTGCATCAGGTAGCTAAAATATTGGAGCTTCAGCATCAGTCCTTCCATTGAATATTCAGAGCTGATTTCCTTTAGGATTTATGAGTTTGATCTCCTTGCTGTTCAAGGGACTCTAAGCCCATGATAACATAAAAATTCAGACATTGTGTGTTTTGTTAATATTTACAGTATTTACTTATAGAAATTTACATAGGAAAAAGGTACAGGTTATCATTCTCCTTTACTGTAAAATTTCTTTTCTATGAATACCCAAATCTGTATGAAGGAACTCATCTACATTATCCGAGACATCAGATGGTAAAAGCCCATTACCCTCTATTAGCCACCTTCTTCCTTGATAGCTCAGTTGGTAAAGAATCCGCCTGCAATGCAGGAGACCCTGATTGGATTCCAGGGTTGGGAAAATCCACTGGAGAGCGGATAGGCTACCCACTCCAGAATTCTTGGACTTCCCTTGTGGCTCAGCTGATAAAGAATCCACTTGCAATGCAGGAGACCTGGATTCAATCCCTGGATTGGGAAGATCCCCTGGAGAAGGGAAAGTCTACCCACTCCAGTATTCTGGCCTGGAGAATTCCATGGACTCTATAGTCCATGGGGTCACAAAAAGTCAGACACGACTAAGTGACTTTCATTTTCACTTTCATGTGCTAGAGAAAAGAGATCAGTTATTTGAATCTTTACAGTTGCTCTATGATGTGGTCATTATCTTTCTTTTAAGAGAAGGAAAACAGGACTCATAAATTATACATGTTGTTCAAGTTCAATTTTTCAGAGGCTAAGCCAGCATTTTCAGCAGTTTATCTGGACATCAAAGTCCATATTTTTTCACTATATCTCACTCTTCTGACATTGTAGGTACCAAGAACTGCTGACTGTACAAGGCCAGTCATTTAATTAATGTGGTAGGTGGACTAATTGATTTTGCTCAGTGAATGTTTAATGATAATTTCATTTCCTCCCTTGACTACTCTAGTTGTAGTTAGTGAATCAGGAATGTGCTGATTTTTCTGAAACACTGGAAAATGTTCATAAAAGATGAGTTGATAAGGGAATGCTAGTTTTATGAAATATACCTATTTTGTGTAATTGCCTTGCCTTATCACTATGTTCTAAATCTTTTTTCAGTGAATCTTCTAATATAATATCCTGTATCCCAAAGTAAAGGCACTATAACTATCACACTAATTCCTGTCAATACATGAAACAAAATATACTTTGGAGTGGAAAGAGGATCTAAGGTTACCTAACTGTTTAAGTTGGAAAGTTGTAAAAATGGTGTTAATGTTTTATTAAAAAATATATTTTTAACCCATCATAAAGTAACTACTAGTATAAATGTATTTAATAAATTACCATAAGCTTTATGCTGTGGATTCTTTCCAATAGGCTATAATTTTCTCTTATTCACCTCCCCCAGGAAAATCAGCTCTTCTGCATCCTTGCCTTTCTTTTGTCCTCTCCTTCTCCCACCCTCCCTTTTTTGGCTTTGATTTTCTGATTTTTGCTCTTATTTCTCTCTTATTTCTATGATACTGCTCAGACTTCTCCTTTATTTTCAATTTCTAAAATATTTGCAGTCCTCATTTTCTCTTCTCCAGTTACTCTCTTATACATAATACTTTTACCTACCTGTTTTACTGTTTCCAGTTTATTTTTTTCTAAATTTATTAAATCACTGTTCTTTTCTTGTTTGCTGTAATTTTAAGACAAATATCAGTATACTTTACGTTGAGATTTCCCCATTATTAATAATGAAGGCATTGAAATTAAACATTATCAGTTGACTAATAGGCTTTTCTTTGTTTTATAAATTTTTGTTTCAGGGCTTTCTAGAGATATGCCATTTTCTCATTTGATTTTTGCTTTGAACCAAGTATTATATGAGATTGCTTTTAATTTCCAATCAGTAAAGACTTTTGTGTCTATCTTTATTATATATTACTAATTGCATGCAGCTGTGTTCAGAGAATGGGGCTATGGAATCTTTACTTTAAAAACGAGTGTATCTGTTAATCCCATACTCCTAATGTATCCTCTCCTTTCCCACTGGCAACTAAAAATTTGTTTTATATAGGATTAACAGATGCACACTACTATATATATAATAAACAACAAGGATTTACTGTGTAGTGCAGGAACTATATTCAATGTCTTATAATAGCACATGATGGAAAAAAAATCTGTAAAAGAATATATATGTAACTGAATCACTTCACTGCACACCTGAAACCAACACAGTATTATAAATCACCTGTACTTCAACAAAAAATGTGTTCTTTGTTCATAGTTCTAAATGTATGTTTTTAAAAATATGTAACAAGAAAGATACTCAATTTTTTAGCTTTTTTCAAGTATGATACACAAATAAAACCTGTATATATTTAGGTTTTACAATGCAATTTTTAGAAAGTATAAAATGTGATGTTTTATTATACATATACTTCGGAAGTGATTAGCACAATCAAGTTAATTAACACATCCATTACCTCATGTAGCTACCACATTTTTTATGTGTGATGAGAATACTTCAAATTTACTTCCTTAGCTACTACTTTCCAGTATAGAATGCAATATCATTAACTATATCCACCATGTTATTGTTTTTTAGTCACTAAGTCGTGTCCAACCCTTTGTGACTCCATGGACTGTAGCCCGCCATGCTCTTCTGTCCATGGGATTTCCCAGGCAAGAATACTGGAGCAGTTTGCCATTTGCTATCCTGTGTATTAACTCCTCTGATCTTACTCATCTTACAACTGAGTGTGTACCCATTGAACAGCATGTCCCCATTTCCTCTCCCCCTAGTCCCTTACAACTATAGTTCTAGTTTGTTTCATGAGTTCAACTTTTTTTAGAGTCCACATAAAAGTGAAATCATACAGTGTTTGTCTTTTTGTCCTGGCCTATTTCATTTATCATAATGTCTTCCAGCGGCATCAGTGCTATTGCAAATGACTGGACTTTCTTCTTTTTCATGACAAGGTAATGTTCCATAAGATATGGATCTACATTCCCTGTCTGTCTGTCCATTTATCTATTCATCATCTACCTATCTATTATATTTTCTTTATCCATTCATCCATTAATGGACACTTAGGTTGTTTCCATGTATTGATTATTTTGAATAATGTTGCAATGGCATAGGAATGCAGGTATCTCTTAAAGGTATCGATTTTTATTTCCTTTGGATATATCCCCAAAAGTGAGATTTCTGGATCATATGTGATAGTTCTGTTTTTAGTTTTTGAGGAAACTCCAGACTATATTCTACAATAGCTTTGCCAACTTATACTCCAACCAACAGTGTAGAAGGGTACCCTTTTCACCACACCCTTGACAATATTTGCTACTTTTTTATGGCCATCTTATCAGATATGAGGTGCTATCTCATTGTGGCTTTGATTTGCATTTCCCTTATGATAAGTGATATAACAAGAACCTTTTCAAATATCTGCTGGCCATTTGCTATTGAGTTATATGAGTTCCTTATATATTTTGGATATTAACCACTTATCTTCTTAGGCTCCAAAATCACTGCAGTGACTGCTGCTACGTCATTTCAGTCGTGTCCAACTCTGTGCAACCCCATAGACGGCAGCCCACCAGGCTCCCCCGTCCCTGGGATTCTCCAGGCAAGAACACTGGAGTGGGTTGCCATTTCCTTCTCCAATGCATGCAAGTGAAAAGTGAAAGTGAAGTCGCTCAGTCGTATCTGACTCTTAGCGACCCCATGGACTGCAGCCTTCCAGGTTCCTCCATCCATAGGATTTTCCAGGCAAGAGTACTGGGGTGGGGTGCCATTGCCTTCTCCAGCAGACAGTGACTGCAGCCATGAAATTAAAAGACACTTGCACCTTGGAAAAAAAGCTATGACAAACCTAGCACTGTATTAAAAAGCAGAGACATTTTGCTGACAAATGTACGTACAATCAAAGCTATGGTTTTAACAGTAGTCATGTATGGATGTGACAGTTGAACAATATAGAAGGCTGAGCACTGAAGAATTTTTGCTTTAGAATTGTGGTACTGGAGAAGACTCGTGAGAGTTCCCTGGACAGCAAAGAGATCCAACCAGTCTTAAAGGAACTAAAGGAAATTAACCCTGAATATTCACTGGAAGGACTGATGCTGAAGCTCTAATACTTTGGCCACTTGATGGGAAGAACTGACTCATTGGAAAAGACACTGATGCTTGGAAAGATTGAAGGCAGAAGGAGAAGAGGACAACAGGGGATGAGATGGTTGGAGGGCATAACTGACTCAATGGACATGAGTTTGAGCAAACTCCAGAAGATAGTGAAGGACAAGGAAGCCTAGAGTGGTGCAGTCCATGGGGTCACAAAAATCAGACATGACTTAGTGACTGAACAACAAACCCTTATTAGAAATATGGTGTGCATTCCATAGGAATCTTTTAATTTTGTTCACTGTTTCCATTACTATGCAGTAGCTTTTTAATTTGATGTAGTCCCACATTTATTTTTTATTTTGTTAGCATGTGTTTTTAGTGTATACAAAAATCATTGCCAAGACCAATAGCAAAGACATTTTCTTTCTAGGAATTTTATACTGAAATTCTATACTGAAAATTTTAGTTTTATACTGAAATTTAAGTCTTTAATCCACTTCAAGTTAACATTTGTGAGTTCTGTGAGATAGTGTTCCAGTGTCATTCTATCACATGTAGTTACCCAGTTTTTCTAACACCATTTATCAAAAAGACTCTTCTTTCTCCATTGTTCTGTATTCTTAGCTTCATTGGTCAAAAATTGGTGGTGGTGGTTTAGTTGCTAAGTTGTGTCCAACTCTTGGGAACCCATTGGCAGTGGCCTGCCAGGCTCCTCTGTCCATGAGATTCTCCAGACAATACTGGAGTGGGTTGCCATTTCCTTCTCTGGGGGATCTTCCTGACCCAGAAATTGAACCCGAGTCTCCCGCACTGCAGGCAGATTCTTTACCAACTGAGCTATGAGGGAAGCCCAGTCAAAAATTAGCTAATATATGAGTGTGGGTTTATATCTGGGCTATTTGTTCTGTTTCATTGATCTATGTGATTATTTTTATGCCAATATAACAATCTTTGATTACTATAGTTTTTTAATATAGTCTGATATCACAATATGTGGTACCTCTAGCTTAGTTCTTCTTTCTCAAGATCACCCTAGTTAATAAGAGTCTTTTATGGTCCCATGTGAATTTTATTTTATTTCTGTGAAAAAAGGTCATTGGAATTTTAATAGGTATTGCAGTGAATCTGTAGAAGACTTTGGGTAATACGAACATTGTAATAATGTTATTCCTTCCCAAATGAACATAGGATATATTTTCATTTATTTGGGTCTTCAATTTCTTCCATAATTTTATAGTTTTCAGAGAACAGTACTTTTTACCTCCTTGGTTAAATTTCAGTTCAGTTCAGTCACTCAGTCTTGTCCAACTCTTTGTGACCCCATGGACTGCTGCACTCCAGGCCTCCTTGACCATCACCAACTCCTGGAGTATACTCAAATTCATGTCCATTGAGTCGGTGATGTCTTCCAACCATCTTATCCTCTGTTATGCCTTTCTCTTCCCACCTTCAACCATTCACAGCATCAGGTTCTTTTACAGTGAGTTGTTCTTCACATCAAGTGGCCAAAGTATTGGAGTTTCAGCTTCAGCATCAATCCTTCCAATGAATATTCAGGACTGATTTCTTTTAGGATGGACTGGTTGGATCTCCTTACAGTCCAAGGGACTCTCAAGAGTCTTCTCCAACACCACAGTTTCAAAAGCATCGATTCTTCAATACTCAGCTTTCTGTAGAGTTCAACTTTTACATCCATACATGACTACTGGAAAAACCAAGCTTTGACTTTTGTTGGCAAAGTGATGTCTCTGCTTTTAAATATGCTGTCTAGGTTGGCCATACCTTTTCTTCCAAGGAGCAAGAGTCTTTTAATTTCATGGCTGCAGTCACCACCTGCAGTGATTTTGGAGCCCAGGAAAATAAAATATGTCACTGTTTCATTTCCCCATCTATTTGCCATGAAGTGATGGAACCAGATGCCATGATCTTCATTTTTTGAATTTTGAGTTTTAAGTAAGCCTCTCCTAGGTATTTTATTTTTTATTCAATTCTAAATAAAGAAAATAGGAGTTTCTTGATTTCTTTTTCAGACAGTGCTTTGTAAGTGTATATAAGCTCAGCTGACATTTTTGTATGTTGACTTCATATCCTGCAACTTTATTTAGTTCATTTGTTAGTTTTCACAAATTTTTGGAGGAGTCATTAGGAATTTCTGTAGAAATGGTCATGTCATTTGCAATGACAGCTTTATTTCTTTCATTCAAAATGTGATTCCATTAATTTTTTCCTTAATTACTCTGTCTAGGATCTCTAATATTAGGTAGAATAAAAGTGGTGAGAGTGGGCAAATTTATCTTGTTCCTCATCCTAAATGAAAGCTTTCAGACTTTTATCATTGAATGTGATGTTCATGCTGGGTTTACAGATATATTACTTATGATGCTGAGGTAATCTTTACTAATCCTATTTTGTTAAGAGTTTTTATTACAAAAGGCTATTAATTTTGTCAAATGCTTTTCTGTGTCTATTATGATACTGTGATTTTTTAACACGAGCTACTAAAACAATGCCAACTCCACCTTTCTCCAGATTTTGTTATAAAACCAGGTAAACCTCTATGCAATCTTTAGTCCACTTTCAGATGATTCTCATTATGTGAACTCTAGGAGGACATGGAGTTTGTTTTTTCGATCTTTCTCATAATGGTCCATACAGTGCCAAGAACATAACCTAACACAAAATATATGCTTAGTAAATATTTATTGAATAAATAATTATAATGTTTATTGCTAATTTAAAAGATTTATATATCTTTAAAATGACATCTATCTTTCTGTGTGATATCATCTAACATTAATATCACTGCTGCTGCTTCTTCTGTTTGCAATTAACTGGTACCTCTTTATCCACATCTTCATATTCAGCTTTTCTCTATCTCTTTAAGTCTGTTAATTCTAGCTGAGTTGTTTTTAAACAACTCAATATGTTCCATATTTCAATTGGAGATTTCAGCTCTTATTTACTATAAGAAAACTTTTCTCTTCTTACTGTTTCTTATTGCTTTTAGTATTTCTTTATTATTGTTATTAGGATTTTTTTTACTCCCTTATTCTTTTCTTACTTATATGATCAAGTTGCCATTCCCTTGAATTTTTCCCTTGTTAATGAGGAGAACTATATGATGCTTGTTATAAAGTTACATATATCTCTCTCATTTCCTAGTGAGAAGATCAGAGAAGGCAATGGCAAGCCACTCCAGTACTCTTGCCTGGAGAATCCCAGGGACAGGGGAGCCTGGTGGGCTGCAGTCTATGGGGTTGCACAGAGTTGGACATGACTGAAGCGACTTAGCAGCAGCAGCAGCAGCACTGAGAAGATACTATTTCCCCCATACAGGTGTTCTAATTTTTTTTTTTTCTTGCTTCCCTCCCCTCAAATAAGATAAGCCTTCTAAAATACATTCTCATTCCTACTTTTCTCTAAGACTTTGTAAATGAGATGTTTGAAGCATGTTATTTTTCCTATGAACATGAGACAATTTAGTGTGTTATTTATTACTATTAGAATTTTTCTTAAAATATGTTTTTTTCCTTTTGAGAATCTTAAAAGGGAATACTCTTACACATTTAGATACAACTCTATTGTCTACCAGCTTCCCTGGTGGTTCAGTGGTAAAGAACCCAACTGCCAATACAGGAGACACAGGTTCAGTCCTTGAGTTGCAAAGATCCCCTGGAGAAGGAAGTGGCCACCTACTCTGGTATTCTTGCTTGGGAAATCCTATAGAGGATTTCCTGGCAGGCTACAGGCCATGGGGTCACAAAAGAGTCAGATACGACTTAGCAACTAAACAAACAACATATTCTTCACCACTATTTTATCTCCCTTTTTCCTACTTTAAACTGTCTGGTCAAATTCATGTGTAGTTAGGTTAGAATTCTTTATGAAGACTTTTCCTGTATGAAATAGATGAGATAATCTGTGGACGCTCATATGTCTGTGAATACCTTTTATTTTGGCAGTGAATGATATATGGACTGTATATGGTATTCCCTCAGTAGTCCATTATTGCTTCAAACTGTCTTCTAGATTTGAAGATAAGCCTGACTATCTACTCTTAATTTGTAGGAAATGTGTGCTAGTTAGGTATACACATTGGAGAAGGAAATGGCAACCCACTCCAGTATTCTTGCCTGGAGAATCCCACGGATGGAGGAGCTTGGTGGTCTACAGTCCACTGGTCGCAAAGAATCAGACAGACTGAGCGACTTCGCTTTCACTTTCACTAGGTATACACATACATATACATATAATAGATACACAAACATATACCAGAATTATTCCAAAAAATCCTGAGGCATACGTATCTATCAATCAACATTTCCTGAATTTCCATGAGCCATTTTGATCTATAAACTCAGTTTTAAGAGAGACTTTTGCACAGAAAAATTACATTTTGTTATATACGGCTTCCACTATAATCGCTTCTTGTTCTTTCTTTTTCACGTGGTAATTCTCCTGAATCTGTATCTGAGTCTTATGTTTTCCATGGTGATTTAAATATAATTATATTTTTGTTTTGTGGTTTTAACTACTTATTGATCTTTCAGACATAAACTTTCTTTCTTCCAGTTTTATTGAGAAATAATTGGCATGCAACACTGTATAACTTTAGGGTGTAGAGTGTAATGATTTAAGATATTTACACAATGAAATGATAATTACAATAAGTTTAGTAAATATCCATCATCTAATCTAGATACAAAATTTAAAATTTTCTGTTGTAATGAGAACTCTTAGGATTTACTGTCTTAACAACTTTCATACATAACAGAAAAAAGTATTAATTATATTTATTAGGTACATTACATCTGTAGTACTTACAACTGGAAGCTTGTATCTTTTGACTGCCTTCATCCAGTTCCCCATCCCAGACACACTGCCTCTGATAATCACAAATTTGTTCCACTTTTCTATGAGTTTGTTTGTATGTATGTTTGGTTTTGAAGTTTAATTAACTCTGTTCTATTTTTCCAAGAGTTTGTATGTATTTTTGTACGGTTTGTATGTTGTTGGTTTTTTTTGTTGTTGTTGTTTGGTTTTTATGTAAGTTTAATTGTATGGTTGTTTTTTTGTTTAATACAAACCATTGTTTGTATGGTTTTTTGTAAGTTTAATTGACTTACAACACAATGGTAGTTCCTATTATATAACACAATGATTATTTTCTATACACTTCATGTGATTTCAAATATTCGTTTCTGTATATTTGAAAATAGTCACTGTGATAAGCCTAATCATGATATGTCACCACAAAGATATTACCTAGTCATTGACTATATTCCCTTACTGTACATTTTATTCTGGTTCATTTATTAATACTAAATGAAAGCTTTTACATCTTAATCTTCCTTACCAACTTCTTTCTATCCCTGACCCCATTTTCCCTGGTAACCATCTATTGTATTCTGTAGGTATAGCTCTACTTCTGTTGTGTATTGTTTGTGCATTAGATTCCACATCTAAGTGAAGTTATACAGTATTTGTCATTCACTGACTTTTTCACTTAGCATAATACTGTCTAGGTCCACCCCTGTCATAATAAATTGAAAGATTTAATTCTTTTCGATGGTCGAGTAATATGTTTGAGAGACATATCCAAAAAATATATTACTAAGAACAATGTCAGAGAGTATACTGCCTAGGGTTTCTTCTAGATATTTTAAGTTTTCAGGTCTTCAGTTCAGTTCAGTCATTCAGTCGTGTCCGACTCTTTGCGATTCCATGAATTACAGCACGCCAGGCCTCCCTGTCAATCACCAACTCCTGGAGTTCACTCAAACTCATGTCCATCGAGTCCATGATGCCATCCAGCCATCTCATCCTCTGTCGTCCCCTTCTCCTCCTGCCCCCAATCCCTCCCAGCATCAGAGTCTTTTTGAATGTTTCAACCCTTTGCATGAGGTGGCCAAAGTACTGGAATTTCAGCTTTAGCATCAGTCATTCCAAAGAACACCCAGGACTGATCTCCTTCAGAATGGACTGGTTGGATCTCCTTGCAGTCCAAGGGACTCTCAAGAGTCTTCTCCAATACTACAGTTCAAAAGCATCAATTCTTCGGCACTCAGCTTTCTGCCCAGTCCAGCTCTCACATCCATATATGACCACTGAAAAAACCATAGCCTTGACTAGACAGACCTTTGTTGGCAAAGTAATGTCTCTTCTTTGGAATATGCTATCTAGGTTAGTCATAACTTTCCTTCCAAGGAGTAAGCGTCTTTTAATTTCATGGCTGCAATCACCATTTGCATTGTTTTGGGAGCCCCCCATAATAAAGTCTGACACTGTTTCCACTGTTTCCCCACCTATTTCTCATGAAGTGATGGTACCGGATGCCATGATCTTCATTTTCTGAACGTTGAGCTTTAAGCCAACTTTCACTCTCATCTTTCACTTTCATCCAGAGGCTTTTTAGTTCCTCTTCACTCTCTGCCATAAGGGTGGTGTCATCTGCATATCTGACGTTATTGATATTTCTCCCGGCAATCTTGATTCGAGGTTGTGCTTCTTCCAGCCCAGCGTTTCTCATGATGCATAGAAGTTAAATAAGCAGGGTGACAATATACAGACTTGACATACTCCTTTTCCTATTTGGAATCAGTCTGTTGTTCCATATCCAGTTCTAACTGTTGCTTCCTGACCTGCATATAGATTTCTCAAGAGGCAGGTCAGGTGGTATGGTATTCCCATCTCTTTCCAAATTTTCCACAGTTTCTTGTGATCCACACAGTCTCTCTTTAATCCATTTTGAATTTATTTTTGTGTGTGGCATGGGACAGTATTTGAATATGATTATTTTACAGGTAGCTATTCATATTTTATGTTTCTTCCTGTTTAGTCTTGAGAAATTTTTTCCTCTTAGAACTACTTTTGCAGCATCTCATAGATTTTAGATTGTTTTGTTTTTGTTTTCACATGTTTGCAAATATTCTTTTTTAAATTTCTTCAATGATCCATTTGTTGTTTAGTAGCATATTGTTCAGCCACCACACTTTTGTGGGTTTTTTTTTGGAGATTTTTGTTGTAGTTGACTTCTAATCTCATAGTGTTGTGGTTAGAAAATATGCTTGATGTAATTTGTCTTCTTAAATTTAGTAAGATTTGCTTCATGGCCAACATGTGATCCATCTTCAAGAACACTCCCTGTGCTCTTGAAAAGAATGTGTATCCTGCTGCTTTTGGATGGAATGGTCTATATGTATTTATTAAGTACATTTGGACTAATATGTTGTTTAAAACCAGCATTTCCCTGTTGATTTTCTGTCTGGATGATCTGTCTATTGATGTAGGTGGGATTTTACAGTCCTCTACTATTATTTTGTTACTGTAATTATCCTTTTTGTCTGTTAATGTTTTATGTATTTTGATGCTTCTATGTTGGCTACATAGATGTTTACAAGTATTGTATCTCCTTGGATTTGTTACTTGATCATTATGTCTGCTGATCATCAGAACTGGGTCTTAGCATCTCTGGCTATAGGGCACAGGAGTCATAGAACTAGTGTTGGTCTGCTAGTGCTAATGGTTGGGACTGATTCCTAACACAGCCAGTTTCAGGGTTTAGGGTGTCCCAAAACTTGTGTTGTTCCACTGGTGGGTGGACAGGGTCAAGGCCTAGGGGATTCTATGGCTAATACTCTCTCACTGATTGGCAGAACTAGTTTTCTTTTTAAATTAAATTTATTTATTTTTAGTTGAAGAATAGTTACTTTACAATATTGTATTGGTTTCTGCCATATGTCAACATGGATCAGCCATAGGTATACCTATGTACCCTCCCTCTTGTACCTCCCTCCCACCTCCCAACCCATCCCAACCCTCTAGGTTGTTACGGAGTCCCTGTTTGAGTTTCCTAATTCATAGAGTAAATTCCCATTGGTTATCTGCTTTACATATGGTAGTGTATCTGTTTCCATGTTACTCCCTCCTTCCTCTCCTCCTGCCCATGTCTATAAGCCTGTTTTCTGTGTCTGTGTCTCTGATGCTGCCCTGCAAATAGGTTCATCAGTGCCACCTTTCTAGCTTTCTTATATAATGTATTAACATATGATATTTGTTGTTCTCTTTCTGACTTATTTATACCCTACACAAGAGGCTCTAGGTTCATCCACCTCATTAGCACTGACTAAATGTGCTCCTTTTCATGGGTGAGTAATATTCCATTGTATATATGTACCATAGCTTCTGTATCCATTCATCTGTCAATGTACACCTATGTTTCTTCCATGTCCTCGCTAACGTAAATAGTGCTGCAATGAACATTGGGGTACATGTGTCTTTTTCAATTAAGATTTTTCTCTGGATATATGCCCAGTAGTGGGATTGTTGGATCATATAGTAGTGTTATTCCTAGCTTTTTTAAGGAATCTCTATAATGTCTTCCATAGTGGCTGTATCAATTTATATTACAACCAACAGTGTAAGAGGATTCCCTTTTTTCCACACTCTTCTTCAGCATTTATTGTTTGTAGATTTTTTGATGATGACCAGTATGAGGTGATAGCTTATTGTAGTTTTGATTTGCATTTCTCTAATAATGAGCAATGTTGAGCACCTTTTCATGTATTTATTAGCCATCTGTATGTCTTCTTTGGAGAAATATCTGTTTAGGTGTTTTGCCCACTTTTTGATTGGGTTGTTTGTTTCCCTGTATTGAGTTGCATAAGCTGCTTATATATTTTGGAAATTAATCTTTTCTTAATTGTTTCATTTGCTGCTGTTCCCTCCCATTCTGAGGGTTGTCTTTTAAGGTATCTGATTATAGTGTGATGGGGATCCCAGAACTGTGTTAGCCTGGTGGTGGTCAGGCTGGGGCTGAGAATGTCCTTGGGCTAGTGCCTGCTCATTGGTTGGTGAGGCTAATTTCAGGCTCAGTGCTGGCATCTGTTGGGTGGATCTGGGTCATGAGGGTCAGAGGATAGTATTGGTACATTAGTGGGCATGGATGGGACTTAATCCTGCTGGTCTCAGGGGGTCTTAAGGCAACAGATGTGCTGATGAGTGGGGTTGTGTCCCTATCTGGATAGCTGCTTGGTTTGACATGAGATACCCAAGTACTAGGGGTGAGAGACTGATGAGGGGGATTAGGTCCTTGCACTAATAAACTAGAAGGAGTGTTCCCAAATGGTGCTTTCCAGCACCAGTATACTTTCTATTTGTTTAATTGAAATTTACTTAGGTATTCTTAGTAAGAGGCAATTAAAGTATATAATGTAATAAATTGCAAAGTGTTCAACCTGGAAATTGTCTTTAATCCTATCCAAAGATAGGACATTTTAATTGTCCTTGTTAAAACCAATTTTTCTGGCATTTCAGAGTAACCAAAAACAATGAGTAAGTAATATAATATATACACTAAAGCAGAGTGGCAAGAAAGTATAATTTTAGAGGAAATTTAGAGAGAATGTGACTGACATTCTGACAACAACGAGAGAAAAAAATGTAGATCAAAATTATTTAGGGTAATCAAAAGATATTGTTTCCAGAGGTATCAAGGGGTTTTTTTTGGAATATATTTTCTATAATTTATTTTGAATAATTCTAAACTAGGGTATTAACATCACTTTTGTATTAGTAATCAGATATGACAATAAAATGAGGAAAAATAAATGAAAGTAAAAACTGGCTCCTTTCTTAAATATATGTTAAAATAGGAGAATGTTGGGTACAAACAGCATTCAAAACTTAAACTTTTCATATTAAAGTGAGGGAATGGATTAGTCTTTTTGATATCCATGGATTGCAGGGAGTTATACAAGTCACTAATACCATGTGTAGATAGAGAAAAATGAGGGAAAAGTGTATATTATTCCTGCTTCAGTAATTGCATAAAACAAAAATAGAATTGGATTTTGACACAGTGAAGCAGAATTGACCCAAGACTGAACAGGCATAGCTCTATTATCTTTTCTATTCTTACATAATTATAAAATAACAATGAGAACAGTATGTGGAATAATGAAAATCAGGCAACAGTCAAGATTTCCCTAGAAGGGAACCTGGGGTATGGGAAATCTAAAAGGATTTGGTAGGTGCATTTTAAGTCACACAGACAAGATGAGACCATAATTTGAATCACTTATGAGATGTTTAAAGCTGGTCTATGGAAGACAGAGGATGAGATGGTGGGATAGCATCATCAACACAATGGATAAGAGTTTGAGCAAACTCTGGGAGACAGTGAAGGACAGGGAAGCCTGCAGCCCTGCCATCCATGAGGTGGCAAAAGGTTGGACACAACTGAGCAGCTGAAAACAACAAATGTGTATATTAGGCCCTCAGAATAAGTCTCTATTGTTTCTCCAAAGCATTTTAATCTAAGTCTTATAGTTACTTGCATGTCAATATTGTTCCTCCAGCTTTATCCATTTACTGTTGCTTAGAAAGAAATGGAAAGATCTTATGGACCTTTTGGGCTTCTCTGTTGGCTCAGAAGATAAAGAATCTGCTTCCAGTGCAGGAGACCTGGGTTTAAGGGAATGGTTACCCACTGTAATATTCATACCTGAAGAATTCCATGGACAGAGGAGCCTGGAGGGCTACAGTCCATGGGGGTCACAAAGAGTCAGACACGACTGGGCAACTAATACTGCCTCCTGGTAACCAAGGTGAAATGGCTGAGAATGGGCCAGTGTTTAGAGACTCTTGCTTCTAGGAGATACAGACATGTAAACCTTCACTCTAAATGCCTATACGTATATGAAGATAACTGTTTTGTATAGCTTTGAAAAACAGCTTCATTGTTACTTCAGAGCTGTTACAATGTAAATCCGTGAAACACTGAATTATTATCACCAAGTGTAAAGCTTGTTTTGACAATAATTACTTTCTCGTGTTTCTTCCCTCTAATTTCTGTGCTTTCCAGTTTCCTCCAACATACTGCTACCACTTTAATCTTTCCAAAGCATATCTTGCTGAGCATAAGTTAATACTGTCTATAAAAACTTTTTGTGTCTCACTGTCAGTATATACAATACAGAATTCTTTCATGGTTTTTAATATACTTTTTGTAATATTTCAGGATGGTGAAGTTTGAATGAAATCCTTAAAGACCAGTAATAGTGTCATGCATTCTATACTTCAATCAAATAACATCTCTTGTGTATACATGTGCATGAGCATCCATATCATCAATATTTCACAACCTTGACTACACTTTCTTCCATATTTACCTTTTTACCTTTCTTATGGATCTCCTGTAAATCTTCTTGATATATATTCTGCTTCTTAATAATTGTAGTACCTTGTTTACAGTACATATAACTGCATACTTTGTGTTGTTTGCAGTATATTCATCTTGCCTCATCATTCATTTGTCTTTAAATTCTGGAGGGTAGAATCTATATCTAATTTATATTAAAATTTTTTCCCAACTCCAGGACCTAATGTGAAAGATGCTTGATAAATATTTATTGAACGCATAGTATTGTTTAATTCATACATATTATGTTTTCATATTTGTTTAGCAACACAAAATAGATCAGTTTCATCACCAAGATACATCAATGCCCAACACAATGCCTTTCGTATTTAAAAGATCCAGAATTATTTGAATGAAATAATGAATAAATTAATAAAAATGTGAATATCGATTGTTTTGTTATGCATGTTTCAAGTCCCCTTATTCATTGACATGCCTAACTTCTCATTTTCCAAGTATGAAACCACTTCAGGGAAAATGATAATTTGTTCCATAAAGGTTAAGGCAGTATTAAGTCAACCTTTGGGGATTTGGAGTGGTTTAGTTACGTTACAGTAGTGAAAAGATCTGGTAAATTAGTTGTCATTCTGGATTTTGCAGTCTCCTCATGGGTTAATACTGGTTCTGTTTAGCTTAGGATCTATAAGACCATACCCTTCTATAATAGAACAGTCTATAACTTCCCTTAAATTTAAAGGTAAGATCTAGAAGATGATTATGCCTTTTAGGTTTAGCTCAAGATTAAACAGGATTTTGATCATAGGTTAGCACTTGTCAAGTAATTAAGACTACTAATTACACAAAAGCAGAAGCAGTATTCTAAAAGACAATAGATCTAACCTTTACAAGTACAGAAAAAAAACCCCATATTCCATATTCAAATCTGTCTTTTTTCTATGTTGTGCCTTAAAACCCATGCCTCCTAGACATTCAATAATAGTTACCATTTATAGATGACAGCATTGCAAAGCACCAGCATCATAAAAATAATTTTCTATGAACCCTTTTCTTGAGAAAGATTGTATTTTCCAGTATTCTGGCTACTGTGAACTAATACATTTGCCAAAGTTTTTTTGAATCACCTAAAATAGTTCGTTATAAAAAATACAGTGACTCTTTCTTCATTAGACATAGATCACTTGGAAAACTTTTAAGCCTAAACCATCATTAACAGAAGTTTGTTATACCATTTATCTGGAAATGGAGAATACTTAAAATAAAAAGTGTTCATTTAATAATGAAAAATAAATGAAACTTTTATTTCCTGTTATGGACTGAAAGTAGCTATTCTCCTTATTCTTCTCAGATACAGGCAAGAATGTTGCTTCTTGTTCAGACTTTTAGATTTCTGATAACTATGACTCATATTCTTTGTCATATTTCAGGTAGATGGCTTAATGCAATGATTGATGATAATGTTGATGATGATGACAACTAGCATTAGTTAAACACATGTGTCCTTGTGCTCTACATTTTGCCTAAAATACTGCATTTAGTCTTTGAAACAGATCTAAATGTGTAATAGTATTTCCCTATTTTATAGCCAGGAGACTGAGGCATAGCAAAGCTACATAATTTGCCATGGGCTACATATTTACTAAATAAGAGAGCCCATCAAGTGTTGTCTAATCTCACAACATGGTCTCTGTATTATTATAGAATACTATGAATACTTGATTCTCAGGTTTCATGACCTGAAAAATGAAATTTCATCAAGAAATTGAAGTTATATTAAGGATGTATATAATTCAGGCAGTTTTATTCTGAGAACTAAATAAAGATTTAAGAGAATGGAATTTTAATGTCAGTTAAGCAGTTATTTAGTTCTCTAATTAATTCTTGGTCTCTTTCTTTCTCTGTTTTCCCCCATAAAATATTAAATATTTGAGTGCATGGGCAAGTTGCTGATAAGTCACCAAACATGAAATCCTTTAAAGCACAGTATAAAATGAAAGTATGGAAAGTCAAGTTACAGTTAAGGAGTGTTTCCTTGAAATTTATTAATATTATGTGAAACTAACATTGGTATTGCTCATAAAATTCTATGACTTGAATACTAGAAATCATCTAGTTCAGTATTTCCTGCTACTTTTTACTCTAAAAACTCACAGTTATATGCATTCCTTTTTAAGGCACTCTCTACAATTCAGCCTTCAGAATCTTTTACAGCTACTGTTTATTTTGATTGGTTGGCATCCACTTTAACTCACTGATCCCTGTACTGCCCTAGTTGTTAAATATTTTTTAATATCATTTCTAGTCTTATGATTTCCCTTAGGAATTTTGAAATCAATATTGGATGGTAGATGAGCTGGTCCTAGTCCATCAAAAGGCAGATGCCAAGACAAAATTACATTTGAATATATTTTAATAGAGGAGTTGCTGGTATAATAAATTGGGAGGGAGCTGGGATGACTGGGATAGCTATCAGTCATCCCAGTGTCTTTCCTTTGATCCCACAAAAAAAAAGTCATAGAAGGAAATAAAATATCCAGTTACCCAATAAACCAAATACCAACATTTTAACAATTCCATTCTAAACAGTGAAAAATTCACCAACTTCTTGTTAATGTATTTATTTATTTATACAAAGAATAGAAATTGAAACCTCAAATTGTTGTGGGGTTTTTTTGGCATATGGAAGGAAAAAAAACATTGACTATGAATTTGAATCTTTGCTCACCATTTGGTATTTACCTTCTACCAGTTTCTGATATCCAAGGAACAATTGGTAAAAAGTTAAAATATAGAATTCTGTTTTAAATAAATATGACTTTCTGGTGGTAATGTTTGAAAATTATAAGTGAACTTAAATTCCTTGATCTGCATCAAACAACCACCATCACAGTGAGCAAACACACACTTTAGGGCTAGCAGTTCTTTGTTATCACTTGATCTGGTACTTTTTGTTTTCAAACTGAGATTAGAGGGTAAGTGAACCAGCAAAAGACAATTAAGTTGAAGCTACACTTGCTTTCTCAAGTACTCAGCAATATGAATGCAGACATAATGCTCTTTTTATTCACCAGGGACACAAATAAATCAACTTTAATGTCAATAAAGTCAGTAATGATAGATTTCATCACTAAAATATAACTAAACAATAATGACTAGGAAGAAAGTAAGTAGCTCACAGCAGCAGAAGAGATTTCTTTTTTGTCCTCGGTGAAGTCAAGGGTATCTGAAAAGACTGGCCTTTTCCCCTCTATTATTAGCTGCAAATCATTCTTGTCATGTTAGAAAGCAGATTTTTTTTTTTTTAACCAAGTGTTAGACACCATAATGTTTGGATCACATAACCTGACCTTATTCCAGGCAACTTAAACTCCATTTCCAATTAGCAAGCATGCTTATAGTGGAGATGAAGTTTATCTGCCTATTAAGCCTTTCCTATTATATCAATTTGACCAGACATTTGTATTCTCTATTCCCCTCTGTGCTGATGTTACCGTATGGCCAACCATACTAATTTATTTTCATTGCTGAGTTGTTTAATTTTTTTCATCTGCAAGAAACTACAACAAAAAGGCCTGTTTTGAGACTTTTCTATTTCTATTCCTATGGAACTGAAAAATTCTTCACATTACCAGCAGGGAAATGGCAAGGTGGGAAAAGGGCTTATTTATACAATTAAAAAAAGGTTTTAATTCAACAGCCACATTTGGGAAATAACTAAAACCACTACTTGAAGAAAGATGGTATAAATTGTATGCCTCCTCTACCTTACAATACAGGGGTACTTGCTCAGTCCCTCAGTCATGTCTGACTCTTTGTGACCCTATGGACTGTAGCCTGCCAGGCTCCTCTGTCCAGGGGATTACCCAGGCTCCCAAACCAGGGATTAAATCCACGTTTCCTATATCTCCTGCATTGGCAGGCGAATTATTTACTCCTGAGCCACCAGGGAAACCCTGAAAATTATTAAATTGTACAGTTCATTCTGATTATGTCTTAAAACAATACATGGCCATTTTATATATGGAGTATTAACCCTTGATCTTAACATTCAGTGGCCCTGTAGCCATGTGTCAATGTATCAGCTGTGTGTTGTGCTGTCTCTTCAGTCATGTCCAACTCTTTGTGACCCTGTGGACTTAAGTCCTCCAGATTCCTCTGTCCATAGGATTCTCCAGGCAAGAATACTGGAGTGGGTTGCCATGCTCTCCTCCAGGGGATCTTCCCAACCCAGGGGTTGAACACACGTGGTTCTTATGTCTCCTGCATTGGGAGGCAGTTTCTTTCCACTGACACTACCTGAGATGTCTGCAGATCTTCCCCACTCAGGTATCAAACCCAAGTCTCCTGCATTGCAAGTGGATTCTTAAACATCTGAGCCATAAGAGAAGCCCAGTCAATATCTGAACAAATAATAATACAATTAGCTCAGTTAACCCACCCTTCTTTTTTCAGGCTCCTATTCTTTAGAAAGCTCTTACTAAAAGTAACAGTGTTTCACCCAACCTCATGGTTGCTGTGGAGATCTTGTCTAAATTATTCCCATGCTCATAATATTAGAAATAATATTTAAATAAAATTTTCATTTTAAATAAAGATTTAAAAATCCCAATCTAAAGTAAAAGTAAACAGACTATTTTCCCCACTTAATGGTTCTAAGCCATCTGATACTTCCTAAATACCATTTTGTACTTCAAATGCTTATTGAAAATGTTTGCATTAAAATAGCTTAACTTTATAATTCAGTTTAATCCCTTGTGCCCAAATACAGCTATCATTTCTTCTTTTTTTAATCTTGATTCATTTTCTTAAATTGTGATGAAGTTATTATAAGGAATAATTTGCCATAAAACTGAAAATTATTAGCTATGTAAAATTTAAGCTCAGTCCATAGTATATAAATATAAAATTCATTATTAGATAAAATGCTCACTAAAATAAAACTGTTCTCAAATAATATTTATTAACAATTATGTACTTTTATATGACTACTGAAAATTATATCTATCTTTTAGATACTCTAAAATATATCACCAAATTATATTTACAGGGTCTAAATATGAAAGAATATGTTAATACACCAGATACCCTTTCTTATATCATGTTGCATATTTCCTTACTATATATTTTATAGCATATATTGACACCAGCTCCATATATAATTTATAGTAATGTAAATAATAGACTATCCAAAATGCAGTATGTTTGTCATATTCATCTTAAAGATTGCTATTTAAGCTGCTGTGGAAAAATGAGAATTTCAGTATTGCTCCAAAGAAATATAGAAAGCACAGAGATCATAATTATATTCATTCCAATAGCAAATGAATTAGCAAACTGTTCATCTTTCCAGCTTACACTGCTTTAATATTCCTTATTGCCACTCTGGAAAAAAAATCAGTATACAGATAACCTTACAATAGATATGAAAAGTTAATAAATTTGTATTAGATGCATAAGTATTACTATTTTCTATATAATTTATGTGGGAAAATGTCACATTCCTTTAAAAAAATAAAGAGTTTTAAGCAAATGCTCCCAGATTTTGGCTTCTAGTATCATGTAGTGAACTCTTACCAGTGAAATTATCTAGAAGATAACAAGTTAAAACTCTGAAAATAATACAAAACAAAACTTCATAGTGCCTTAGAAAAAGCTGGTAGATTTGGAGAGCAGTCAAAATTTTGGAAAAGGGTCTATTACGTGGTGTTTCCCAAGTCTGGCCTTTTTCCTGAGGGTGAACAACTATTGTAGCATGGCACAGGGTACTAAAATTCAGCTAATATATGTTATATGCTTTGGAGCTACAAATCTAGAGCACAGAGATCAGGGCAACCAGAATAGTTGCGGGGGGGGGGGGGGGGAAGGAGTGACCCGGAAAAACAGAGATTGAGGGAAGAAGAGCACCAAATTCTGTGTATAAATTCTTCTTCAACTCTCATTGAGCTGAAAATCCTGCATTGTTGAAGCAGTCTCAGATTGGCTTGACCCAAGGCAAAGATGACAAAATTGATCTTCGAACTGCTGCCTATCACAGAAAAGACAGAGGCTGCAAAGTTAATTTAAGAAAGTTAATTGCTGTAAACAGCAAAACGGGAACAGACTCATGGAGGTAGAAAACAAACTAGAGGTTACAGAGGGAAGAGAGGAGGGGCAAAATAAGGGAATGGGATTGAGAGATACAAACTACTATGTATAAAATAGATAAGTAACAAGGATATAATGTATATCCCAGGGAATTATAGCCTTTATTGTGTAATAATTTTTCATGGAATATAACCTATAAAAATACTGAATCACAAGATGTACACCTGAAACTAATATATTATAAATTAAATGTCAATCTTAAAAAGTGCTTGTTCCAAAAAAGAGAGTTAATCACCTACTAAAACTAAAATGTCTAAACTCTTTGAAGGAGTAGGAAGCCAGAGTATACAAAGAAGGCATTCAAGATATAAACAGTACAGTTCAAAAATATTTTGTATATAAAACCAGAATTATAAGACTGATTTTCAAGGAAAACAGTAGTCAATAAAGGCCAGATCTGAGATGACCCAGACAAGTACTTTGAAGGAACTATCATGACTATCTTCAATAACCATATATATTTTTCACTTATACAGCCTGCTTGGGGCTGGTGCACGGGGATGACCCAGAGAGATGTTATGGGGAGGGAGGTGGGAGGAGGGTTCATGTTTGGGAACACATGTACACCCGTCGTGGATTCACGTTAATGTATGGCAAAACCAATACAGTATTGTAAAGTAAAATAAAGTAAAAATAAAATTTTAATTTATAAAAGTTATTCAAATATGAAAATTATTTTAAGCTGGTAGAAAAATATTAAAGCAAGCCCAAAGTGCTTAGGAGGAAGAAAACAATAAAGAGTAGAAATCAATGCAATAGAAAACAGACATAATTAGCAAGCTAGATTTTTTTAAAACATCAAAATAAAGGATGACAAAAACAAGGGGCCAAATACAAAACAAACAACAATTAAAACTAAATCCATCCAGAGTCATAGATACATTAAATATTATTTTCATTTTCATTGAGATATAATTGACATATATTAGTATAACATGATTCCGTGTGTGTGTGTGTGTGTGTGTGTGTATGTGTATGAAGATCTACTCCTTTTCACTATAAGTGGACTGGAATGCAAAAGTAGGAAGTCAAGAGTTACCTGGAGTAACAGGCCAATTTGGCCTTGGAGTACAAAATGAAGCAGGTCAAAGCCTAACAGAGTTTTGCCAAGAGAATGCACTGGTCATAGCAAACACCCTCTTCCAACACACAAGAAACAACTCTGTACTTGGACATCACCAGACGGTCAATACCGAAATCAGAGTGATTATATTCTTTGCAGCCAAAGATGGAGAACCTCTATACAGTCAGCAAAAACAGGACTGGGAGCTGACTGTAGCTCAGATCATGAACTCCTTATTGTCTAATTCAGACTTAAATTGAAGAAAGTAGGGAAAACCACTAGACCATTCAGGTATGACCTAAATCAGATTCCTTACAACTATACAGTAGAAGTGACAAATAGATTCAAGGGATTAGATCTGATAGACAGAATGCCTGAAGAACTATGGACAGAGGTTTGTGACATTGTACAAGAGACAGTGATCAAGACTATCTGCAAGAAAAATGCAAAAAGGTAAAATGGTTGTTGAAGGAGGCAAACAAATACCTGAGAAAGGAAGAGAAGCTAAAGGCAAAGGAGAAAAGGAAAGATATACCCATTTGAATTCAGTTCCAAAGAATAGCAAGGAGAGATAAGAAAGCCTTCCTCAGTGATTAGTGCAAAGAAATAGAGGAAAACAGCAGAATGGGAAAGGCTAGCGATCTCTCCAAGAAAATTAGAGATACCAAAAGAACATTTCATGCAAAGATGGGCACGGTAAAGGACAGAATAGTACGGACCTAACAGAAGCAGAAGATATGAAGAAAAGGTGGCAAGAATACACAGAAGAACTGTACAAAAAGATCTTCATGATCCAGGTAACCACGATGATGTGATCACTCACCTAGAGCCAGACATCCTGAAATGCAAAATCAAGTGGGCCTTAGGAAGAATCACTATGAACAAAGCTAGTGGATGGGATGGAATTCCAGTTGAACTATTTCAAATCCTAAAAGATAATGCTGTGAAAGTGCTGCACCAAGTAAGCCAGCAAGTTTGGAAAACTCAGCAGTGGCCACAGGATTGGAAAAGATCAGTTTTCATTCCAATCCCAAAGAAAGGCAATGCCAAAGAATGTTCAAACTACCACACAATTACACTCA
Source organism: Ovis canadensis (assembly GCF_042477335.2). Taxonomy (NCBI): domain Eukaryota; kingdom Metazoa; phylum Chordata; class Mammalia; order Artiodactyla; family Bovidae; genus Ovis; species Ovis canadensis. The sequence goes on from NC_091262.1 coordinate 52,131,705, forward strand.
TCTCCCATGCTAGTAAAGTAATACTCAAAATTCTCCAGGCCAGGCTTCAACAGTATGTGAACCATGAACTTCCAGATGTTCAAGCTGGATTTAGAAAAGGCAGAGGAACCAGAGATCAAATTGCCAACATCCATTGGATTGTCAAAAAAGCAAGAGAGTTCCAGAAAAACATCTACTTCTGCCTTTATTGACTATGCCAAAGCCTTTGATTGTGTGGATCACAACAAACTGGAAAATTGTTAAAGAGATGGGAATACCAGACTACCTGACCTGCCTCTGAGAAATTTGTATGCAGGTCAAGAAGCAACAGTTAGAATTGAACATGAAACGACAGACTGGTTCCAAATAGGGAAAGGAGTATTTCAAGGCGGTATATTGTCACACTGCTTATTTAACTTATATGCAGAGTACATCATGAGAAACGCTGGGCTGGATGAAGCACAAACTGGAATCAAGTTTGCAGGGAGAATTATCAATAACCTCAGATTCACAGATGACACCACCCTTATGGCAGAAAGCGAAGAAGAACTGAAGAGCCTCTTGAAATAAGTGATAGAAGAGAGTGAAAATTTGGCTTAAAACTCAACATTCAGAAAACTAAGATCACGGCATCAGGTCCCATCACTTCATGGAAAATAGATGGGAAACAGTGGAAAGAGTGAGAGACTTTATTTTGGGAGGGGGGGGGGGCTCCAAAATCACTGCAGATAGTGAATACAGTCATGAAATTAAAAGACACTTGCTCCTTGGAAAAAAACGTATGACCAACCTAGACAGCCTATTAAAAAGCAGAGACATTGCTTTGCCAAAGAAGGTCCGCTAGTCAAAGCTGTGGTTTCCCAGTATTCATGTCTGGTTGTGAGACTTGGAATATAAAGAATATAAAGAAAGCTGAAAGTGAAAGCGAAGTTGCTCAGTCGTGTCTGAACCTTTGCAACCACATGGGCTGTAGCTTGCCAGGCTCCTCCATCCATGGAATTTTTCAGACAAGAATACTTGAGTGGGTTGCCATTTCCTTCTCCAGGGGATCTTCCCATCCCAGTGATCAAACCCAGGTCTCCCGCATTGCAGGCAGATGCTTTACCATCTGAGCCACCAGAGAAGTCCAAAGAAAGCTGAGTGCTGAAGAATTGGTATTGGAGAAGACTCTTCAGAGTCCCTTGGATTGCAAGGAGATCCAACCAGTTAATCCTAAAGGAAATCAACCCTAAATATTCATTGGAAGGACTGATGCTGAAACTTCAATACTTTGGCCACCTGATGGGAAGAACTGACTCATTGGAAAAGACCCTGATGCTGGGAATGATATAAGGTCACAAATAGAAGGGAACAATAGAGGATGACATGGTTGGATGGCATTACCAACTTGATGGACATGAGTTTGAGTAAGCTCCAGCAGTTGGTGATGGACAGGGAAGCCTGGTGTGCTGCAGTCCCTGGGGTTGCAAAGAGTTGGACATGATGAGCAATTGAACTGAATATATATATGTTTTTAAACTAGTCTAGTCAAGGCTATGGTTCTTCCAGTAGTCATGTATGGATGTGAGAGTTGGACTGTGAAGAAGGCTGAGCGCCGAAGAATTGATTCTTTTGAACTGTGGTGTTGGAGAAGACGCTTGAGAGTCCCTTGGACTGCAAGGAGATCCAACCAGTCCATTCTAAAGGAGATCAGCCCTGGGATTTCTTTGGAAGGACTGATGCTAAAGCTGAAACTCCAGTACTTTAGCCACCTCATGTGAAGAGTTGACTCATTGGAAAAGACTGATGCTGGGAGGGATTGGGGGCAGGAGGAGAAGGGGACAACAGAGGATGAGATGGCTGGATGGCATCACTGACTCGATGGACGTGAGTCTGAGTGAACTCCTGGAGTTGGTGATGGGCAGGGAGGCCTGGCGTGCTGTGATTTATGGGGTCGCAAAGGGTCGGACATGACTGAGCAACTGAACTGAATCAAAAATCTAGTTGACATCCTTTATCCTACATAGTTATATAGTTTTTCCTTGTGATAAGAACTTTTAAGATCTACTCTCTTAGCAACTTTGCAATATGCAATACAGTATTATTTGGTCATCATGCTATATATTACATCCCAATGACATATTTACTTTATAACTAGAAGTTCATACCTTTGACCATCTTCACCCACTTTGTCCAAACACACCTCAATCCTCCCATCTCAGGCAACCACCAATTTATTCTCTGTATTTTTGTGCTAATCATTTATTTATTTTTAGATTCCACATATAAGGAAGATTTCTCTGTCTTTCTTACTTCACTTAGCATAATGCACTCAAAATATATCCATTTGGTCAGAAATGGAAAGATTTCATTAAACTTTTATGGCAGAATAACACTGCTTTGTATATATGTACATTCTTGTTATCCCTTCATTCATGGATGGATGTTTAGATTGATTCCATATCTTGGTTATTATAAATGATTCTGCATTGAGCATGGAGGAGAGCATCTTCTAAGTTAGTGTTTTATATTCTTAGAATAAATACCCAGAAGTAGATTTGCTGAGTCATGTGGTAGTTCTCTAATTTCTGAGGAGATTTCATGCTGTTTTTCATAATAGTTGCATAATTTATATTCCAACTGACAGTGCATAAGAATCCCCCTTTCTCCATATCCTTGCTGACACTGGTCATCCCTTGTCTTTTTGATAATAGCCATCCTAACAGGTGAGAGGTGATTCTCCACTGTCACTTTGATTTACATCTACCTGATTAGTGATGCTGAGCCTCCTTTTTATGTATCTATTTCCCATCTGTATATCATCTTTGGAAAAATGTCTATTCAGATGCTTTGCACATTTGTAATCACATTTCCTTTTACTGATGAGTTTTACGAGTCCCTTATAAATGTTAGATACAAACCAGTTGTCAGATATATGATTTTCTCCCTACCATAGCCTTTCATTTTGTTCATGGCTTTCTTTCGCCAAGACCAATGTCAAGGAGTTTACCATCTATTTTTTTCTACTAGGATTTTTATGGCTTCAATTCTTACATCAAGTTTTTAATCCAGTTTGAGTTTATTTTTATCTGACACTGTAATAGGTGGTCTAGTTTCATTCTCTGGCATGTGGCTATCTAGTTTTTCAGGCATAATTTATTGAAGCAATTGTTCTTTCTGGTGTATTATTAGCTGTTTTTCATAAATTAATTGATCATAAGCAGGTGTTTTTATTTCTGGACTCTCTCTCTACTCATTTACTTTGACTTATGTGTTTGTTTTAATGTGATACCATACTTTTTTTTTTTTTTGATTACTACATTCCTGGCTTGGGAAGATCCACTGGAGAAGGGATAGGCTACCCACTCCAGTATTCTTGGGCTTACCTGGTGGCTCAGTGGGTAAAGAACCCATCTGCAATGTTGGGACACCTGGATTTGATCCCTGAGTTGGGAAGATCCCCTGGAGAAGGGAATGGCTACCCACTCCAGTATTCTGGGCTGCAGAAGTACATGGACTATACAGCCCTTGGGGCCGCAAAGAGTCGGACACGACTGAGTGACTTTCACTTCACAAAACTTTATAATATTCTTTGAAATCAGGGAGCATGATACCTCCAGGCTTGTTCTTCTATCTCAAGATTGGTTTGTATATTTGAGGGGTTTGTAGTTCCATACAAATTTTAAAATTGTTCAGTATTTTAAAAATACCATTTAAGTTTTTGCAGGGACTACACTGAAGCTGTAGATTGATTTGAGTATTATACAAATTTGTATCATTTTATTTCTGTCAGTGCATGAGCTTGGGATAGCTTTCAATTTATTTAAGACTTCTTCAATTTTTTTTCATCAGTGTATTACAGTTTTCAGAGTACAGGTCTTTTACCATCTTGGTGAAATTCATTCCTAAGTGTGTTACTCTTCTGTACATAATTATAAATGGGATAGTTTCCTTAATTTCTCTTTCTGATAATTAGATATCAATGTGTAGAATGCAATACATTCTTATATTGCTTTTGTATCTAGCAACTACTGAATTCATTTATTAAACGGTTTTTTCATAGTCTTTAGGGTTTTCTATATATCATATTGTGCCATCTGCAAATAGTGACAGTTGTAATTCTTCCTTTCTGATTTTCATGCTTTTTATTATTTTTCTTGCTTAATTGTCCTAAGTAAGATTTCTAATACTATGCATAATATAAGTGGGGATAGTGGACACCCTTATCTTGTTCCTGATAGTAGAGGAAAAGCTTTTAGCTTGTCATCACTAAGTATCTGTGTGCTTCTCATAATGTGACATTAATTACATTGAAGTAATTTCTTTTATTCCTAGTTTGTTGAGAATTTTTATGATAAAAGGATGTTTAATTTTGTCAAATGCTTTTTCTTCATCTATTGAGATGATCATAGGATTTTTATCTTTAATTTTGTTAATGTGGTGTATCACATTGATTGATTGGTGGGTGTCAAACCATCCTTGTATCTCTGGAGAAAATCCCACTGGATCATTGTGTATGATCCTTTTAATGTATTGCTGAATTCAGTTTGATAATGTTTGCTGAGAATTTTTGCATCTCTGTTCATCATCATCATCATCATGGATATTGGCTTGTAATTTTCTTATGGTATACATGTCTGATTTTGTTTTAACCTTGTAAAATGCATTTGGAAGTGTTTCTTCCTCTTCTGTTATTTGCAAGAGTTTGATAAAGATTGATTTCTAGTTTCATGCCATTTTGTTAGAAAAGATGCTTGATATGATTATAATCTTAATTAAGACTTGTGACCTAACATACAGTTTCTCCTAGAGAATATTCCATATGTGCCTGAGAATAATATGTATTTTCTCAGGAGAAAGCCCCATGCAAATGCTCCAAGATGGTCTTAAAGACAGTCTAACATCTCACTTTCTCATTGCTTATAAGCCTGAGAATCTGTTTGGAAGTGGGGAGGAGATAGCCACCTTTACTTCTCCTTCCTGCAACTGAGTTACTGATTTTACTCTGTGTATGTATGTGTGCATTATATATATATATATATATATACACACACACACACACACACACACAAGCATACACACATATATATAGCAATTTAACAATATATGATAAACATAATATAGAGATATTTGACTAAGATGGCTTTTAATTGATAAGAAACTCAATAGTAGTAATTTTTCATAAACTGACAAATTAAAATGTCCATGTATAGATATTTAAGTTGATGCTACTCAATGGAAATGCTTGGGTGCACAGTAGATATAACCCTTTTTCATCATTCATTAGTCTACATGTCAGTCTTTATTATGTGTATGATATTATGCATTGAGATATGTCTAACCTAATCAAAAGTTTTCCCTTTAAACTCTGAGTTTACTATGTGAAATGAAATGTATACTTACATTGGTTGCCTAGGAATACTTCTTGAAACATGTTGTACCTAGACACAGTATTTCATTATTCATCTAGAACAAGAGATCCATTTAAGGTGAAGTTAAATTTCCCCATGAAACAAATTTCTCTCTGGAGAAGGTAACCAGTATACTGGTATTTAAAATGAAAAGAGCTTGATTTTTCTATTACTTGATGCTAGTTATCTATTTATCATGTCTTTATATTTGACGGTGCTGCTGCTGCTGTTGCTGCTGCTGCTGCTGCTAAGTCACTTCAGTCGTGTCCAACTCTGTGTGACCCCATAGACAGCAGCCCACCAGGCTCTGCTGTCCCTAGGATTCTCTAGGCAAGAACACTGGAGTGGGTTGCCATTTCCTTCTCCCATATTTGAGGGTTCAATTCAGTTCAGTCATTCAGTCATGTCCAACTCTTTGCAACCCCATGAATCACAGCACGCCAGGCCTCCCTGTCCATCAGCAACTCCCAGTGTTTAACCAAACTCATGTCCATCGAGTCAGTGTTGCCATCCAGCCATCTCACCCTCCGTTATCACCTTCTCCTCCTGCCCCCAATCCCTCCCAGAATCAGAGTCTTTTCCAGTGAGTCAACTCTTCGCGTGAGGTAGCCAAAGTATTGGAGTTTCAGCTTTAGCAGCAGTCCTTCCAATGAACACCCAGGACTGACCTCCTTTAGGATGGACTGGTGGATCTCCTTGCAATCCAAGGGACTCTCAAGAGTCTTCTCCAATACCACAATTCAAAAGCATCAAATTTTCAGCACTCAGCTTTCTTCCCAGTCCAATTCTCACATCCATACATGACCACTGGAAAAACCATAGCCTTGACTAGACAGACCTTTGTTGGCAAAGTAATGTCTCTGCTTTTTAATATGCTATCTAGGTTGATCATAATTTTCCTTCCAAGGAGTAAGTGTCTTTTAATTTCATGGCTGCAATCACCATCTTCAGTGATTTTGGAGCCCCCCCAAAATAAAATCTGACACTGTTTCCACTGTTTCCCCATTTATTTCTCATGAAGTGATGGGACCAGAAGCCATGATCTTCGTTTTCTGAATGTTGAGCTTCAAGCCAACTTTTTCACTCTCCTCTTTCACTTTCATCAAGAGGCTTTTTAGTTCCTCTTCACTTTCTGCCATAAGGGTGCTGTTTTCTGCATATCTGAGGTTATTGATATTTCTCCCGGCAATCTTGATTCCAGCTTGTGCTTCTTCCAGCCCAGCATTTGTCATGATGTACTCTTCATATAAGTTAAATGTATATATACATCTGCTCTTTTTTGTATTTCCTTCCCATTGCACAATGAGCCGAATTCCCTTTGTATACAGTAGGTTCTCATTGGTTATCTGTTCATACTTGAGATCTCTATTAAGAGATAGGCAAGCAACAGCTAAAACATACTAAACATACAAAAGAACCTCCTTTCTTAGAACTTCATTATACTCTATAATAGTTAAAATTTGATTTATATTTTTGAATTATATTTTTATTGTTTTAATTTATTGTTTATTGAGTAACTGTGATGAGCCGTTTTAGAGCAAAGCATAACACTTTTCTCCCACTCTTAGAGTATAGGCAATTTGATTCAGAAATCACACATAAAAATGCTAGATATAGAGCATTTAATTATACTTGGGAGATTCACTGATGCCTACACAGAGGAGATTTTCATTTGATGTTTAATGATATATATGAGTTTTCCAGGAAGAGTTTAAGAAAGATAATTAAAGAAAGCAATTGGAAGAAGAGTAAAGCGCATGCATAAGTCGTAAAGAATATTTGTAATGTCTTTGAAAATGAGAAGCTTAGTGTGATTCCAATATATTGCACCAATGGTATGTAGTTAGGCTACAACTTGTGTGTATGTGTGTGTTGGTCTCTCAGTCATGTCTGACTCTTTGGACCCCATGGATTGTAGTCCACCAGGCTCCTCTGTCCATGGGATTCTCGAGGCAAGAAAACTGGAGTGGGTTGCCATTTCCTTCTCCAAGGAATCTTCCTGACCCAGGGATTGAACCAAGGTCTCCTGCATTGCAGGTGAATGGTTTATCATCTGAGCTACTAGGCTTCATCTTACATGTAGCTAAACAAACAGGTGACTTACTAAAGAGACTTTTCCAAAAAAAAAAAATAAAGAGACTTTTCCATGCATTTGATGATAAAAGTTGTCCTCAAGCTTAGAATGCATATGGATATTTAACAAAATAGAGTGTATTTTAAAAAGTAACATAGCTGAATGTACAGCTAAGAAACAGGAATTATCAAGTATCAGGTAGGGATATAATTAGGTAGACAAAGAGAAGTGATTAAAATGCCACAAAAAATGCCACAAGAACACAGAAACAATAGTGAGTCCATAGAAAGTAACCCCGTTTGAAGATTTTACAGTAAAAAATTATGAACCTATCATGGGGACTTCCCTGATGGCTCAGACGGTAAAGTGTCTGCTTACAATGCCGGATACCCGGGTTCGATCCCTGGGTTGGGAAGATCCGAAGGAAATGGCAGCCCACTCCAGTACTTTTGCCTGGAAAATCCCATGGGTGGAGGAGCCTGGTAGGTTACAGTCCATGGGGTCACAAAAAGTCATACAGGACTGAACAACTTCACTTTCACTTTCAATGGATAATACCACTATTAAGAAGGAACACTTTAGAAAAAAGGTAAGATAATTCTCACACTTAAACATAATGAAGAACTAAACATAATAGCTTGAAAGATAACTTTTAAAAGTATATTTAATATCCACAAGAAGAAATATCAGACCCAGTAACAAAGGCAGTAAGAAGTAAAATGTGAAGGAAAAAAACACAAAAGGAAATCTTGCTGTAAAAAGTTACACATATATTAGCTATTTTACTTTAGATAATATAAACAACAGATAGGGGCTTCCCTGATGGCTCAGAGGTTAAAGCGTCTGCCTCCAATGTAGGAGACCTGGGTTCCATCCCTGGTCAGGAAGATCCCCTGCAGAAGGAAATGGCAACCCACTCCAGTATTCTTGCCTGGAGAATCCCATGGACTGAGGAGCCTGGTGGGCTGAAGTCCACAAGGTCACAAAGAGTCGGACATGACTGAATGACTTTATTTGCTTACTTACTTAAACAACAGATAGATTCAGGGGAAGCAAGAATTAGACCATCAGAAGATAGTTTTGGAAATCATCCAGGATGCAAAATAGGTGTGAAAATGATAAAAGAATAGTAGAGAGATATGATGGATACACTTATGAGAATTATCACACATTCATTCATTCAAAAATATTTTTATTCTATATGCCAGCCTTCATCCAAAGCACTTGGGATACATCTATGAACAAAATAGACATAGCCTTATCCTTGTGAAGCTTACATCCTAACTAGATGTACAAGTGGGAGTGAATTATTGTTCCAAATAGGGTGTTCAGGAAAGGACTCATTGAGAAGAGGAAAAGGAAAAAAGAAATATTGAAAGGACTAAGGGATTTAGTCAAATGGATAGTTATTAGAGTTGCACGCAAGCAGAAAGAAGAACTAGAGCACATGCTCTGTATTAGCATATAAAGTATGTTCAACAAAAAACAAGGAGTTGGAATTGAGCTACTGTGAGACACAGGACTAAGGGATGGGGTTCAGTGCAGTTCAGTTGCTCAGTCATGTCCACCTCTTTGTGACCCCATGAATCGCAGTACTCCAGGCCTCCCTGTCCATCACCAACTCCCAGAGTTTAACCAAACTCATGTCCATCGAGTCGGTGATGCCATCCATCCGTCTCATCCTCTGTCATCCCCTTCTCCTCCTGCCCCCAATCCTTCCCAGCATCAGGGTCTTTTCCAGGGAGTCAACTCTTCACTTGAGGTAGCCAAATTATTGGAGTTTCAGCCTCAGCATCAGTCCTTCCAATGAACACCCAGGACTGATATCCTTTAGAATGGACTGGTTGGATCTCCTTGCAGTCCAAGGGACTCTCAAGAGACTTCCCAACACCACAATTCAAAAGCATCAATTCTTCAGTGCTCAGCTTCCTTCACAGTCCAACTCTCACATCCATACATGACCACTGGAAAAACCATAGCCTTGACTTGACAGACCTTTGTTGGCAAAGTAATGTCTCTGCTTTTTAATATGCTATCTAGGTTGATCAAAACTTTCCTTCCAAGGAGTAAGTGTCTTATATTTCATGGCTGCAATCGCCATCTGCAGTGATTTTGGAGCCCCTCAAAATAAAGTCTGACACTGTTTCCACTCTTTCCCCATCTATTTCCCATGAAGGGTTGGGACCAGATGCCATGATGTTAGTTTTTGAATGTTGAGATTTAGGCCAACTTTTTCACTCTCCTCTTTCGCTTTCATCAAGAGGCTTTTTAGTTTCTCTTCACATTCTGCCATAAAGGTGGTGTCATCTGTGTATCTGAGGTTATTGATATTTCTCCCAGCAATCTTGATTCCAGCTTGTTCTTCTCCCAGCCCAATGTTTCTTATGATATACTCTGCATATAAGTTAAATAGTCAGGGTGACAATATATATCCTTGATGCACTCCTTTTCCTATTTAGAACCAGTCTGTTGTTCCATGTCCAGTTCGAACTGTTGCTTCCTGGCCTGCATATAGGTTTCTCAAGAGGCAGGTCAGGTGGTCTGGTATTCCCATCTCTTTCAGAATTTTCCACAGTTTATTGTAATCTGCACAGTCAAAGGCTTTAGCATAGTCAATAAAGAAGAAATGGACGTTTTTCTGGAACTCTCTTGGGTTTTTGATGATCCAATGGATGTTGGCAATCTGATCTCTGGTTCCTCTGCCTTTTCTAAAACCAGCTTGAACATCAGGAAGTTCTTGGTTCATGTATTGGTGAAGCCTGGCTTGGCGAATTTTGAGCATTACTTTACTAGTGTGTGAGATGAGAGCAATTGTGTGGTAGTTTGAGCATTCTTTGGCATTGCCTTTCTTTGGGATTGGAATGAAAACTGACCTTTTCCAGTCCTGTAGCCACTACTGAGTTTTCCAAATTTCTTGGCATATTGAGTGCAGCACTTTCACAGCATCACCTTTCAGGATCTGAAATAACTCAACTGGACTTCCATCACCTCCACTAGCTTTGTTCGTAGTCATGCTTTCTAAGGCCCACTTGACTTCACATTCCAGGATGTCTGGCTCTAGATGAATGATCACACCATCATCATCAGGGTCATGAAGATCTTTTTTGTATAATTCTTCTGTGTATTACTGCCACCTCTTAATATCTTCTGCTTCTGTGAGGTCCGTACCATTTCTGTCCTTTATTGAGCCCATCTTCGCATGAAATGTTCAGCAAAGTATAATGGACTGGAATGGGTGAATTTAACTCAGATGACCATTATATCTACTACTGTGAGCAGGAATCCCTTAGATGAAATGAAATAACCATTATGTCCAACAAAAGAGTCTGAAATGCAGTACTCGGATGTAGTCTCAAAAAGGACAGAATGATCTCTGTTCATTTCCAAGGCAAACCATTCAATATCATGGTAATCCCACCCTACGCCCCAATCAGTAATGCTGAAGAAGCTGAAGTTGAACGGTTCTATGAAGACCTACAAGACCTTTCAGAACTAACACCCCGCCCTCCCAAAAAAGAGATGGGGTGAGATACCATATATTGTAGGGAACTGTAACAATTTTAAAGGCATTCAGTCATTTATGGAGACATTGTGGTCCCTGATAATCAAAGGGCTGAAATCTGGGAACTGATTTATGTTATAGGACAATTCTAGCCTGGTATAATGGAAATAGACCATTGAGAGAAGGAAGGTAGAAGTTTCAAAACCTGTTAATAAGGCTATTGCCAGAAAATTGATCCAAAAATAATTAATAGTGAAAATTAGGAGAGAGAATATTCAGAGCAGATAAATTAAGAGCATTGCAAAATTAAGTAATGAGTCCTGACATTGAAGCAGTAAACCAAGTCACCTCTCTCTCCTCTTGGTCTCCTCTGACACCACACCCACACCTACACCCACACACACCCCCCCACACACACACCACACACACACCTGAAAGCTACACACACCATAGGGAAGTTGAAGAAAATCAATGAAAAGGAGAGCAACTAAAATCAGTCAGAACTTACCTATAAAAATGATAGACTGAAGTTTATTGCTCATTAGCAAAAATAGAATCCAGAAGGCAACTCCATATCTTATTAAAAGTCATTTAAAGTACTGGTAAAAGAATAGTTTATATCAGACTAAACTGCTCTCTGATAATAATTGTAAACTTCAAATAAAATACTTTAAAACTCAACTACTTGAAGGAAAAGCCTTGGAGAAATGGGAATTGATTTGAACTTTGAGATAAGGAAGCAAAAGAGGCAACAGGTGTATTTCAATGGTTTTGAGGACAGTCCTCTGTCCTCGTGGAGTGGGTCAGCTAAACTCAAGCAGAAAACTCTAGACTTTTTGACTTGATGCTTCAGAGGAAAGAATTTGGGGCTGCTAGAAGGATGGAAATTTAGGAGGAAAATGCTCAGAGAAGCAGGTAGTTCAGGGAATGAAGGCCTAATATTGGCAAATAAACTCTCCTCAAATTGTTGATAACTTTTGTACTTTGAATGCATGGATGCCCCCCAAAAGCACAGTGAAAAGCAAATGAAAATCAGAAGGGCTGAAAAGCTAATTTTAGCTTCAACTTTAAACAAAGTCAATTATAATTCTACATTTTATTTACAGTTGGAATTTCTTGGTTTGTTTCCTAGAAACAGAAAATTAGCTCTTAAACAGATTGTGTTAACTAGGAAAGAATACATCAGTAGGGATAAAAATAATTTTAAAAAATTATGAACACATAAAATGCACATAGCATTTCAATCATATGTTACATGTTAAACAAATATATACACTCACAGTACTCTAGTGTATAATTATAAGTTCCAGCTCAAGTTATCTACCTAACAAAATGTATTTTCCTTGCCTACAAGGCCAATAAAACCCATTTTTGTCTCCCTCTTCTGCAAATTCATATCTCTACCTTCCCTTCAAAATGCCATACATAATTCTTCCATGTGCAGCTTTTATTAAATCAATTCCATAGAAATCTTCTCATTTCCTCTAGAAAAATATACAGGCACATAATTTTAGTGTTAAATACATAACTATCTTTTCCTTTCATTTTTCTTTTGCTGTACTTATGTTTCCATATTGGTATGCTGGTAGTTATTCATTAACGCTTATGAAAGATTTATTTTATCAGAATATAGAAAATTAGTAAATTAGGGTCTATAAAGATGTTAGAATCTAATTACTGTCAGAAGAATAAGAAAATTTAGAGAATAATAATACCTACCATTTATTATTTATATGGTTTTTTCACCAGCTTTTTTTTTATTAATATATATATTTTATTGAAGTATGGTTGACTTACAGTGCTTCAGGTGCACAGCAAGGTGATTCAGCTATATATACACATATATTATTTTTCAGATTATTTTCCATTATAGGTCAATACAAAGTATTGACTATAGTTCCCTGTGCTAGACAGTATACCTTTGTTGCTTATTTTATATCTATTTTTTAATTAGAAAACTGGCATTCTATTCATATGAAGTCAAACAAGTAGAATCAAACTATCATAAACTTTTCACTTAGGAAAAATTCATAAGTTTTCTAAAATATGTGTGTTATACATGCTATTTATACGCAAGCAAGCTAGGTCACTTCAGTTGTGTCCAACTCTTTGCCAACCTGTGGGCTGTGGGCTACCAGGCTCCTGTGTCCTTGGGATTCTTCAGGCAAGAATACTGCAGTGGGATTCCATTTCCCACTCCAGGTTATCTTCAAGACCTAGAGATTGAACCCAGATCTCTCTCTTAACCTCTCCTGCATTGGCAAGTGGGTTCTTTATCTCTAGCACCATGTAGTGGTTCTCACTATTTATGCATATGCATACTAGTCTGTTTGGGTAGACCCTGGGAGTTGATGATGGACAGGGAGGCCTGTCGTGCTGCAGTTCATGGGGTCGCAAAGAGTCGGACATGACTGAGTGACTGAACAAACTAACTAATACTAGTCTATATGTATACTATTTGTGTATAAGTATACTATTTATATATTTGTAAATAAAAGTTTACAAATACTTGATAAAGGCTTGAGAAAAACATTAAAAAAAAGGAAATGGAGAAATTGGAAATCATAAGTGAAATGGGAGCACTGAATATGAAATAGAAAAAGTGAAATGGACTAGATTAAAAGATCATCATACAGTCCAATTGTTTCTAAACATGGTTGCTCATTAGAAACACATCTGGAGCTTTAGATAAAAAAAAGGCAATACTTGGGCATTTGTATTTTTCAAAAAATTCCAAGATAAATTCTGATATGCATCTGGATTTTAAAAACTGATTATAGGTTTTTCTAATAAATTGTAGTCTCGGTGATATAGAATTCTATTATTTTTCTGTTGACCATTCATGATACAAAAGTACTGAGTAATAGTTATATAATCACGATAGTAAAATCTGTTTATCAGTTTTCACAGACAATAGCCAGACAAAAAATACATGATAATTACAATTGCAAACCATAATGGGAATATGATTATCCTAACAATATAAAGTTGTTTGTTATTCACTTGCTCAGTCGTGCCGGGACTCTGCAACCCAATGGACCACAGCGTGCCAGGCCTCCCGGTCTCTCACCATTTCCTGGAGTTTGCTCAAACTCATGTCCATTGAATAAGTTATGCCATCCCACCATCTCATCCTCTGTCATCCCCTTCTCCTCCTACCTTCAATCTTTCCCAGCATCAGAGTCTTTTCCAATATGTCAGCTCTTTGCATCAAGTGGCCAAAGTATTGAAACTTCAGCTTCATCATCAGTCCTTCCAATGAATATTTAGGACTGATTTGCTTTAGGATTGACAGTTTGATAGCCTTGCTGTCCAAGGAACTCTCAAGAGTCTTCTCCAGCACCACAGTTTGAGGGCATCAATTCTTTGGCCTTCAGCCTTTTTTATTGTCCAGCTCTCACATCCATACATGAATCCTGGAAAATCCATATAAAGTAACTACATACGATTTGAAGGGTCAAACAGAGTGATGTGGTAAGTGGAAGTGCAAACATGCACATATTTTCATCTGCCCAACCAGTCTATGTCTTTTTTGTTGGTACATTTAATCTATTTGCATTTAAGGTAATTATCAATATATACGATCCTATTACCATTTTCTTAATTGTTTTGTGTTATTTTCTGTAGGTCTTATCCTCTTTTTGTGTTTTCTGCCTAGAGAAGTTCCTTTTTTGTTTGTTGTAAAACTGGTTTGGTGGTGCTGAATTCTCTTAATTTTTGCATATCTGGAAAGCTTTTGATTTCTGCATTAAATCTGAATGAGAATCTTGTTGGGTAAAGTACTCCTGTTGTAGGTTCTTCCCTTCCATCCCTTTACATATATTGTGCCATTCCCTTCTGGCTTGTAGGGTTTCTGTTAAGAAATCAGCTGATAACCTGGTGGGAGTTCCCTAGCATGTTATTTGTCATTTTTCCCTGTTGCTTTTAATATTTTATCTTTAATTTTTTTATTGTAATTATTATGTGTCTTGGTGTGTGCCTCCTTGGGTTTATCCTGCCTGGGACTCTTGCTTCCTGGACTTGATTGACTCTTTCCTATCCCATGTTAGGGAAGTTTTCAGCTATTATCTCTTCAAATATTTTTTCAGATTCTTTCTGTCTTTTTTCTCCTTCTGAGACCCCATATATTGTGAATGTTGGTGTGTATAATGTTGTTCCAGAGGCCTTGTAGGCTGTTTTTCTTTCTTTCTTTCTCTCTTTTTTTCCCTCCATTCTTTTTTCTATATTCTGTCCTGCCACAGAGATTTTCACCATTCTGTCCTCCAGGTCAGTTATTTGTTCTTCTGCCTCCGAATTCTGCTATTCATTCCTTTGAGTGTATTGTGCATCTCTGTTTGTTTTTGTTCTTCTTCAAGGTCTTTGATAAACATTTCGTTCATCTTTTCCATTATGAGATCTCCATTTCTGAGATCCTCTTCACTATCATTATTCTGAATTCTTTTATTGGAAGGTTGCCTATGTGCACTTCATGTAGTTGTTTTTCTGGGATTTTATCTTGTCCCTTCATCTGGGACATCACTCTCTGCTTTTTCATCCTGATTAACTTTCTATAATGTGATTTTTGTTCTAGCCATCCTGGGATTGTGGTTCTTCTTGCTTCCTCTGTCTGCCCTCTGGTGGTTGAGGCTAAGAGACTTTAGTAAGCTTCTTGATGGAAGGGACTACTTAGGAAAACCTGGGCCTTGCTGTGGTGGGCAAGACATTGCTCAGTAAAGCTTTAACCCAATTATCCATTAGTGGGTGCAATTTTGCTCCTCTCTTAGTTGCTTGGCCTGAAGTGACCTAGCCCTGAGATCTACAGGCTCTATAGTAAGGTTAATGGTAACCTCCAAGAGGGCTTATGCCAAGGGGAGCCTTCCAGGAATGCTGCTGCCAGTGTCCCCATCCATGTGGTGAGCTCCTGCTGACCCATGCCTCCACAGGAGGAGACCCTCCAACATTACAGGAGTTTTGGGTTCTATCTCCTGTTACTGCTCCTTTCCTCTGGGTCTTGGTGCACCAATTTTGTTTGGCCCTCCAAGACTAGAGTCTCTGTTTCTCCCAGTCCTGTGGAAGTCTTGTAATCAAATCCCACTGGTCTTCAAGGTCAGAGTCTCTGGGGATTCCTAGTTCCTTTGTCTGATCTCCAGGCTGAGAAGCTCAAAACCATCACAACATTGGGAGAACTTCTTTGTTATTATTGTTCTCCAGTTTGTGGGTCACCCACCTTGCAGGTAGGGGATTTCATTTTATCATGACTGTGTCCTTCCTACCATCTCACTACAGCTTCTTCTTTGTCTTTGAACAGGGGGTATCCTCTTCTGGTAGGTCCCAGCGCCCTTCTGTTGATGGTTGTTCAAGAGCTAGTTTCAATTTTGGTGCTCTCTCAGTAGGAGATGAGCACCCGTCCTTCTACTCTGCCATTTTGAATCAGAAGTCTGGCTTTTGTTTTTATTTATTCAATATAAATTGAGGTACAATTGACATCCTAATAGTTTCAGCTTATATTATTATATGAGTGATTTTATATTTGTATATATTATGAAATTATCACCATAATGTCTAATACATATCTATCACAATATAGCTACCATTTGTGTGTGTGTGTGGAAAAAAACTTCTAAGATCTATTCTTTTAGCAACTTTCAAAAAAGAAATATAGTGTTATTAACTATAGTCTCTGGCTGTACAGTACATTCCCATGGTTTACTAATTTTATAACTAGAATTTGGTACCATTTTAAACACCTTCACACATTTCACCTACTCTCTACCTCTGCCTCTGCAAACCACCATTCTGATCTTTGAATTTATGAGCCTAGTTGTCTTTTTTTGAGGGGGGGGGGTGCTGTTTTTTAGATTCCATGTATAAGTGAGATCAAGTGTATTTATCATTCCTTTTCTGATTTATTTCGCTTAGCATAATCCCCTGAGGTCCCATGCATGTGGTCACAGTTGCAAGATTTCCTTCTGGTGTGTGTGTGTGTGTGTGTGTGTGTGTGTGTGTGTGTGTGTGTGTGTATGTATACACATGTATCCATTCAGCCACAGATGAAACAAACATTTCTTCATGTCTTGGCTATTGTAAATAATGCTGCAATTTACATGGGGATGCACACAATTTTTCAAGTTTTCCTTTTCTTCAAATTCAGTACCCAGAAGAATGCTGGATTACATGTCAGTTCTTTTTTTTTTTAATTTTTTAAAGAACATTCATACTGTTTTCTATAGTGGATGCCCCAAGTTAAATTTCCACCCACAGTGCATAAGAATTCCCTATTCTCTACATCCTCACCAACATTTGTTATTTTTGTCTTTTGGATATTAGCTGTTCTAACAGGTGTGATGTGATTTCTCATTGTGGTTTTTATTTGCATTTCCTGGTGATTAATGATGTTAAATTCCTTTTCATGAATCTTTTGGCTATTTGTATTTCTTTTTTGGAAAAGAAGCCCATTCAGATCCTCTGACCACTGTTTAATCAGATTTGTTTATTTTTAATACTGTGTTGTAGAAGTTCTGTTATATTTTAGATTAATAGTTTATCAGACATATGATCTGCAAATAATTTAAGAATTTTAGTTTGATGTAGTCCTACTTGTTTCTTTTTGCTTTTGTTGCCTTTGCTTTCATTGTTGAATATAAGACATCATCACCAAAACTAATGTCAAGGAGTTATCACCGATAACTAGGAGTTATTTTCCTCTCGGAGTTTTATGGCATCAGGTTTTACATTGAAGTCTTTAATCCATTTTGAGTCAATTTTTGTATTTGTAAGAGTCATCTAAATTAATTCTTTTCCATGTGGCTGTCCATTTTCCCAGCACAATTTATTGAAGAGGCTATTCTTTCTCCATGGTATATTCTTAGCTTGTCATAAATTAATTGACCATATGTGCAGGTTTATTTCTGGGCTTTCTAATGTGTTACATTGATTTTTGTGCATATTTCTGTGCCAATACCACTGTTTTGATTACTAAAGATTTGAAATACACTTTGAAATCAGGAAGTGTAATACCCTGAGGAGAAATATCAATAAATTCAGATATGCAGATGAAACCACCCTTATGGCAGAAAGTGAAGAGGAGCTGAAAAGCCTCCTGATGAAAGTGAAAGAGGAGAGTGAAAAAGTTGGCTTGATGCTCAACATTCAGAAAACGAAGATCATGGCACCTGGTCCCATCACTTCATGCGAAATAGATGGGGAAACAGTGGAAACAGTGTCAGACTTTATTTTTTTGGGCTCCAAAATCACTGCAGATGGTGACTTCAGCCATGAAATTAAAAGACGCTTACTCCTTGGAAGAAAAGTTATGACCAACCTAGATAGTATATTCCAAAGCAGAGACATTACTTTGCCAACCAAGGTCCGTCTAGTCAAGGCTATGGTTTTTCCTGTGGTCATGTATGAATGTGAGAGTTGGACTATGAAGAAGGCTTAGCGCCAAAGAATTGATGCTTTTGAACTGTGGTGTTGGAGAAGACTCTTGAGAATCCCTTAGACTGCAAGGAGATCCAACCAGTCCATTCTAAAGGAGATCAGTCCTGGGATTTCTTTGGAAGGAATGATGCTAAAGCTGAAGCTTCAGTACATTGGCCACCTCATGCGAAGAGTTGACTCATTGGAAAAGACTCTGATGCTGGGAGGGATTGGGGGCAGGAGGAAAAGGGGACGACCCAGGATGAGATGGCTAGATGGCATCATGGACTCGATGGACATGAGTCTGAGTGAACTCCGGGAGTTGGTGATGGACAGGGAGGCCTGGCGTGCTGTGATTCATGGGGTCGCAAAGAGTCGGACACAACTGAGGGACTGAACTGAACTGAACTGAACAGAATGCCCTCAGCTTTGTTCTTCTTTCTCAAGATTGGTTTAGCTATTTGGGTTTTTCTGTGGCTCCATGCAAATTTTAAAAATTGCTTGCTCTGTATCTGAAAACAGAGTGAAAACACTCTTTAAATTTAAACAGGTATTGCATTAAATATGTAGATTCATTTGAAGGGCATCCACCTTAACACTTATCAGTTCTCCCAGTTCATGAGTGTGGAATAACTTTCCATTTGCTTGTGTCTTCTTCAACATCTTAATTGATGTCTTACAGTTTTCAGAGTACAGGTCTTTTACCACCTTGGGTAAACTGATTCCTGGATATCTTACTATTTGATACAATTGTAAATGGGATGTTATTCTTAATTTTTCTTTCTGACTGTTTTAGAGTAGAGAAATGCAATACTTTTATATGGATTGTGTTAGTATCCTGAAACTTCACTGAATTTATTTACTAGTTCTAACGCATTTTTTGTAGGATCTTTAGGATTTCTGCATATCATATCATGCCATCTAAAAATAGTGACAGTTGTACTTCTTCTTTTCTGATTTTCATGCTTTTTATTTATTTTTTCCTGCCTAATTGCTCTGAGTAAAATCCGTAGTATAGTGAATACTTTTATCTTTTTCTGCATCTTAAAGGAAAGGCGTCTGTCTTGTCACCATTAAGTACTGAGTTAGCTGAGTTCTTGTCATATATGGTGTTCATTATGTTGAGGGAATTTCTTATATTCCTAGTGTTACAATTTTATTATGAGAGGATGCTTAAATTTGTCAGATAATTTTATATTGAAACGATCATATGAATTTTACCTTTAATTTTCTTAATGTGATGCATCACATTAATTGGTAGATGTTAAACCATCCTTGCATTCTGTAATAAATCCCACTGGGTCATGATATATGATCTTTTGATGTATAATATGGGAAAGACTAGAGATCTCTTCAAGAAAATTAGAGATACCAAGGGAATATTTCATGCAAAGATGGGCTCAATGAAGGACAGAAATGGTATGGACCTAACAGAAGCAGAAGATATTAAGAAAGGTAGCAAGAATACACAGAAGACCTATACAAAAAAGATCTTAATGACCTCGATAACCATGATGGTGGGATCACACACCTAGAGCCATATATCCTGGAGTGTGAAGTCAAGTGGGCCTTAGGAAGCATCATGGTGAACAAAACTAGTGGAAGTGATGGAATTCCAGCTGAGCTATTTCAAATCCTAAAAGATGAGGCTGTGAAAGTGTTGCACTCAATATCCAAGCGAATTTGGAAAACTCAGCAGTGACTGCAGGATTGCGAAATTTCAAATTTCATTTCAGTCCCAAAGAAGAGCAATGCCAAACAATGTCTACAAACTACCAGACATTTCCATTCATTTCATATACTAGTTTTTTAAGTAATGCTCAAAATTCTCCAAGCTAGACTTCAACAGTACATGAAATGAGAACTTCCAGATGTTCAAGCTGGATTTAGAAAAGGCAGAGGAACCAGAGGTCAATTTGCCAACATCCACTGGATCATAGAAAAAGCAAGAGAATTCCAGTAAAACATCTACTTCTGCTTCATTGACTACGCTAAAGCTTTTGACTGTGTGGATCACAACAAATTGTGGAAAATACTTAAAAAGTGGAAATATCAGACCACCTTACCTGCCTCCTAAGAAACTTGTATGCAGGTCAAGAAGCAACTAGCCAGAAATGGAACAACAGACTGATTCAAAATTTGGAAAGGAGTACCTCAAGGCTGTATATTGTCACCCTGCTTATTTAGCTGATATGCAGAGTACATCATGCAAAATGCCAGACTGGATGAATCATGAGCTGGAATCACGATTGCCAGAAGAAATATCAATAAACTCAGATATACAGATGACACCCCCCTAATGGCAGAAAGCATAGAGGAATTAAAGAGCCTCTTTATGCAAGTGAAAGAGGAGAGTGAAAAGGCTGGCTTAAAACAACATTCAGAAAACAACGATCATGGCATCTGCTCCCATCACTTCACGGCAAATAAATGGGGGAAACAATGGAAACAACAACAGACTTTATTATCTTGGGCTTCAAAATCACTGCAGATGGTGACTGCGGCCATGAAATTAAAAGACGCTTACTCCTTGGAAGAAAACCTATGACCAACCTAGACACATATTAAAAAGCCGAGGCATTACTTTCCCAACAAAGGTCGATCTAGTCAAAGCTATGGTTTTTCCAGTGGTCATGTATGGATGTGAGAATTGGACTATAAAGAAGACTGAGAGCTGAAAATTGATACTTTTGAACTGTGGTGTTGGTGAAGGTTTTTGAGAATCCTTTTGACTGCAAGGAGATAAAACTAATCAATCCTAAAGGAAATCAGTCCTGAATATTCGTTCAAGAATATTCAGCATCAGGAAGGACTGATGATGAACCTGAAGTACTTCTTTTGGCTACCTGATGTGACACCATAGATGGGAGCATGCCAAGCTTCCCTGTCCTTCATCTCCCAGAGCTTGCTCAACCTCATGACCATTGAGTCAGTAAGGCCATCCAACCATCTCATCCTCTGTCACCCCCTTCTCTTCCTGCCTTCAATCTTTCCCGGCATCAGGGTCTTTTCTAATGAGTCAGTTCTTGGTGTCATGTGGCCAAAGTATTGGAGTTTCTGCTTCAGCAGTCCTTCTACTGAATATTCAGGACTGACTTCCAGTCTGGCATTTCACATGATGTACTCTGCATATAAGTTAAATAAGTAGGGTGACAATATACAGCCTTGAGGTACTCCTTTCCAAATTTTGAACCAGTTCTAAATGTTGCTTCCTGACCTGCATACATGTTTTGCAGGAGGCAGGTAAAGCAGTCTAGTATTCCCACCTCTTTAAGAATTTTCTGGTTTGTTGTGATCCACACAGTGAAAGGCTTTAGCATAGACAATGAAGCAGAAGTAGGTGTTTTTCTGGACTCCTCTTGCTTCTTCTATGATCCAACGGATGTTGGCAATCTTTGGTTCCCCTGCCTTTTCCAAATCCAGCTTGAGCATCTGGCTTATGAGATTTAGCTCGGATAATTTTCAGCATTTCTTTGCTAGCATGTGAAATGAGTGCAATTGTCCAGTAGTTTGAACAGTCTTTGGCATTACCCTTCTTTGGGATTGGAATGTAAACACCTTTTCCAGTCCTGTGGTCCCTGCTGAGTTTTCCAAGTTTCCAGATTTGGAAATTTCCAAATTTCTTCAGTTTGAGTCTGAATTTTTCAATAAGGAGTTCATGATCTGAGCCACAGTCAACTCCTGGTTTTGTTTGCTGATTGTATAGAGCTTCTCCATCTTTGTCTGCAAAGAATATAATCAATCTGATTTCGGTGTTGACCATATGGTGATATCCATGTGTAGAGTCATTGCTTGTGTTGTTGGAAGAGAGTGTATTCTATGACCAGTAGAGTCTCTTGGCAAAACTCTGTTAACCTTTGCCCTGCTTCATTTTGTACTCTAAGGCCAGTTGATCTGTAGTTCTACACTTTTACTGTTGCAATAGATGCTTGATATGATTTCAATATTCTTAACTTTATTATGACTTGCTTTAGAGCTATGTGAGCTATCCTAAAGAATGTTCTCTCTAGAAGAATGTGTAGTCTTTGCTTTTCGATGAACTGTTCTCTCTCTCTCTACACACACACACACACACACACACACACACACACACACACACATATATATATATATATGTTAGGCTCATCTTGTCCCTCTGTATATATTCAATCAAGTCTATCATGTCTGCTAATGCTGATGTTTCCTTACTTGTTTTCTGTCTGGATGATCTATGTATTGATGTAAGTGGGTATTAAGGTCCTATGCTATTACTATATTGCCATCTATCTTTCACTCTGTGTGTGAATTTTCACCGTATATATTTAGGTGCTCCTATTTTGGGTGGATAAAAATTTATATTTTTAATGCAATGTCCTCATTTTATTGACCCCTTTATCCTTATGTGATGCTTATATTTGTGTCTTATTACAGTACTTGTTTTATAGTCTATTTAGTCTGATATAAATATTGCAACCAGCTTTCTTTGGGTTTCATTTGAATAGAATATCTTTTCCTATAGTATCACTTTGTTTCTGTGTGTCCTTACAGCTGAAATACGTCTCTTAATGGAAACATATAGATGGGTTTCACTTTTTATCCATTTAGCCATTCTATGTCTTTTGATTAGACAATTTAGTCCATTTATATTTGAAGTAATTGTTGATAGATATGTATAAATTACTATTTTTAATTGTTTTTTTTTTTTCTGTTTTCTCTTGTGGTTTGATGACTTTCTGTATTAGTATACTAAGATTCCTTTCTCGGTAATTCTTTGTGTCTACATTATAGTTTTACTTTGTTGATACCAGGAAGCTTTTATATAATAATACATTTTAAAAATATAAATTTGTTTATTTTAATTGGAGGCTAATTACTTTACAATATTGTAGTGGTTTTGCCATACATTGACATGAATCTGCCGCAGGCATACATGTGTTCCTCATCCTGAACACCCCTCCCACCTCCCTCCCCATACCATCCCTTTGGGTCATCCTAGTGCCCCAGCCCCAAGTACCCTGTCTCATGCATCAAACCTGGACTGGCGATTCATTTCTTATATGATATTATACATGTTTCAATGCTATTCTCCCAAATCATCCCACCCTTGCCCTCTCCCACAGAGTCCAAAAGACTGTTCTATACATCTGTGTCTCTTTTGCTGTCTCCCATATAGGGTTATCCTTACCATCTTTGTGAATTCCATATATATGTGTTAGGATACTGTATTGGTGTTTTTCTTTCTGGCTTACTAAACTCTGTATAATAGGCTCCAGTTTCATCCACCTGACTGCAACTGATTCAAATGTATTCTTTCTAATGCCTGAGTAATATTCCATTGTGTATATCCACTCATCTGCTGATGGACATCTAGGTTGTTTCCATGTCCTGGCTATTATAAACAGTGCTGCAATGAACATTGGGGTACACGCGTCTCTTTCAATTCTGGTTTCCTTGGTGTGTATGCCCAGAAGTGGGATTCCTGGGTCATAAGACAGTTCTATTTCCAGTATTTTAAGGAATCTCCACACTGTTCTCCATAGTGGCTGTACTAGTTTGCATTCCCACCAATAGTGTGGGAGAAGGTTCCCTTTTCTCCACACCCTCCCCAGCATTTATTGCTTGTAGACTTTTGGATTGCAGCCATTCTGACTGGTGTGAAATGGTACCTCACCATGGATTTGATTTGCATTGCTCTGATAATGAGTTATGTTGAGCATCTGTTCATGTGTTTGTTAGCCATCTGTATGTCTTCTTTGGAGAAATGTCTGTTCAGTTCCTGGCCCATTTTTTGATTGGGTCGTTTATTTTTTTTTGGAATTGAGCTGTAGGAGTTGCTTGTATATTTTTGAGATTAATTATTTGTCAGTTGCTTCATTTGCTATTATTTTCTCCCATTCTGAAGGCTCTCTCTTCACCTTCCTTATAGTTTCCTTTGTTGTGAAAAAGCCTTTAAGTTTAACTAGTTCCCTTTTGTTTATTTTTGCTTTTATTTCCATTACTCTGGGAGGTGGGTCATTGAGTACCCTGCTGTGATTTATGTCGGAGAGTGTTTTGCCTATGTTCTCCTCTAGGAGTTTTATAGTTTCTGGTCTTATGATTAGATCCTTAATCCATTTTGAGTTTATTTTTGTGTATAGTGTTAGAAAGTATTCTAGTTTCATTCTTTTACAAGTGGTTGATCAGTTTTCCTAGCACCACTTGTTAAAGAGATTGTCTTTTCTCCATTGTATATTCTTGCCTCCTTTGTCAAAGATAAGGTGTCCATAGGTGCGTGGATTTATTCCTGGGCTTTCTATTTTGTTCCATTGATCTATATGTCTGTCTTTGTGCCAGTACCATACTGTCTTGATGACTGTGGCTTTATAGTAGAGCCTGAAGTCAGGCAGGTTGATTCCTCCAGTTCCATTCTTCTTTCTCAAGATTGCTTTGGCTATTCGAGGTTTTTTTGTTTGTTTGTTTGTTTTGTATTTCCATACAAATTGTGAAATTATTTGCTCTAGTTCTGTGAAAAATACCATTGGTAGCTTGATAGATTGCATTGAATATATAGGTTGCTTTGGGTAGTCTACTCATTTTCACTATATTGATTCTTCCAATCCATGAACATGGTATATTTCTCCAGCTATTAGTGTCCTCTTTGATTTCTTTCACCAGTGTTTTATAGTTTTCTATATATAGGTCTTTAGTTTCTTTAGGTAGATATATTCCTAAGTATTTTATTCTTTTTGTTTCAATGGTGAATGGAATTGTTTCCTTAATTTCTCTTTCTGTTTTCTCATTGTTAGTATTTAGGAATGCAAGGGATTTCTGTGTTAATTTTATATCCTGCAACTTTACTATATTCATTGATTAGCTCTAGTAATTTTCTGGAGGAGTCTTTAGGGTTTTCTATGTAGAGAATCATGTCATCTGCAAATAGTGAGGGTTTTACTCCTTCTTTTCCAATCTGGATTCCTTTTATTTCTTTTTCTGCTCTGATTGCTGTGGTCAAAACTTCCAAAACTATGTTGAATAGTAGTGGTGAGAGTGGGCACCTTGTCTTGTTCCCGACTTTAGGGGAAATGCTTTCAGTTGTTCACCATTGAGGATAATGTTTGCTGTGGGTTTGTCATATATAGTTTTTATTATGTTGAGGTATGTTCCTTCTATTCCTGCTTTCCGGAGAGTTTTTTTATCATAAATGGATGTTGAATTTTGTCAAAGGCTTTCTCTGAATCTATTGAAATAATCATATTGCTTTTATTTGTCAATCAGTTAATATGGTGTATTACATTGATTGATTTGTGGATATTGAAGAATCTTTGCATCCCTGGGATAAAGCCCACTTGGTCATGGTGTATGATCTTTTCAATATGTTGTTGGCTTCTGATTACTAGAATTTTGGTAAGGTTTTTTGCATCTATGTTCATCAGTGATATTGGCCTGTAGTTTTCTTTTTTCGTGGCATCTTTGTCAGGTTTTGGTATTAGGGTGATGGTGGCCTCACAGAATGAATTTGGAAGTTTACCTTCCTCTGCAATTTTCTGGAAGAGTTTGAGTAGGATAGGTGTTAGCTCTTCTCGAAATTTTTGGTAGAATTCAGCTGTGAAGCCATCTGGACCTGGGCTTTTGTTTGCTGGAAGATTTCTGATTACAATTTCAATTTCCATGCTTATGATGGTTCTGTTAAGATTTCCTATTTCTTTTTAGTTCAGTTTTGGAAAGTTGTACTTTTCTAAGAATTTATCCATTTCTTCCAAGTTGTCCATTTTACTGGCATATAATTGCTGATAGTAGTCTCTTATGATCCTTTGTATTTCTGTGTTGTCTGTTGTGATCTCTCCATTTTAATTTCTAATTTTATTGATTTGATTTTTCTCCCTTTATTTCTTGATGAGTCTGGCTAATGGTTTGGCAAAAGAACCAGCTTTTGGCTTTGTTGATTTTTGCTATGGTCTCTTTTGTTTCTTTTGCATTTCTGCCCTAATTTGTAAGATTTCTTTCCTTCTACTAACCCTGGGGTTCTTCATTTCTTCCTTTTCTAGTTCCTTTGGTGTAGAGTTAGGTTATTTATTTGACTTTTTTCTTGTTTCTTGAGGTATGCCTTTAATGCTCTGATCTTTCCCCTTAGCACTGCTTTTACAGTGTCCCACAGGTTTTGAGTTATTGTGTTTTCATTTTCATTCATTTCTATGCATATTTTGATTTCTTCTGTGATTTGCTGGTTATTCAGAAGCGTGTTGTTCAGCCTCCATATGTTTGAAATTTTAATACTTTTTCTCCTGTAATTGAGATCTATTCTTACTTCATTGTGGTCAGAAAAGATGATTGGAATTATTTCAGAGGCAAGAATATACAATGGAGAAAAGACAAGTGGTGCTGGGGAAACTGGTCAACCACTTGTAAAAGAATGAAACTAGAACACTTTCTAACACCATACACAAAAATAAACTCAAAACGGATTAAAGATCTAAACGTAAGACCAGAAACCATAAAACTCCTAGAGGAGAACACAGGCAAAACACTCTCCGACATACATCACAGCAGGATCCTCTATGACCCACCTCCCAGAATTCTGGAAATAAAAGCAAAAATAAACAAATGGGACCTAATTAAACTTAAAAGCTTCTGCACAACAAAAGAAACTGTAAGCAAGGTGAAAAGACAGTCTTCAGAATGGGAGAAAATAATAGCAAGTGAAGCAACTGAAAAACAACTAATCTCAAAAATATACAAGCAACTCCTACAGCTCAATTCCATAAAAATAAACGACCCAATCAAAAAATGGGCCAAAGAACTAAATAAACATTTCTCCAAAGAAGACATATGGATGGCTAACAAATACATGAAAAGATGCTCAACATCACCCATTATCAGAGAAATGCAAATCAAAACCACAATGAGCTACCATTTCACACCAGTCGGAATGGCTGCAGTCCAAAAGTCTACAAGCAATAAATACTGGAGAGGGTGTGGAGAAAAGGGAACCTTCTTACACTGTTGATGGGAATGCAAACTAGTACAGGCACTATGGAGAACAGTGTGGAGGTTCCTTAAAAAACTGGAAATAGAACTGTCTTATGACCCAGGAATCCCACTTCTGGGCATACACACCAAGGAAACCAGAATTGAAAGAGACATGTGTACCCCAATGTTCATCGCAGCACTGTTTATAATAGCCAGGACATGGAAGCAACCTAGATGTCCATCAACAGATGAATGGATAAGAAAGCTGTGGTACATATTCACAAATGGAGTATTACTCAGCCATTAAAAAGAATACATTTGAATCAGTTCTAATGAGGTGAATGAAACTGGAGCCTATTATACAGAGTTTAGTAAGCCAGAAAGAAAAACACCAATACAGTATCCTAACACATATATATGGAATTTAGAAAGACAGTAATGATAACCCTGTATGTGAGACAGCAAAAGAGACACAGATGTATAGAACAGTCTTTTGGACTCTGTGGGAGAGGGCAAGGGTGGGATGATTTGGGAGAATGGCATTGAAACATGTATAATATCATATAAGAAACAAATTGCCAATCCAGGTTTGATACAGGATACAGGATGCTTGGGACTGGTACACTGAGATGACCTAGAGGGATGGTATGGGGAGGGAGGTGGGAGAGGTGTTCAGGATGAGGAACATGTGTACACCCATGGTGGATTCATGTTGATATGGCAAAACCACTACAATATTGTAAAGTAACTAGCCTCCAATTAAAATAAATAAATTTAAATTTAAAAAATAAGAAATGGTAAATGAGAGAGAAAGAAAGGAACAACAAAATATTTCTCACAAAATATAGTATATTCTCCAGGTGGGCGGGGGGGAGGGGGGACCGTCTAACTTAATGATCAAAAATTTGAGAGATACACAGAGTTACATGAAGAAGAGAAGAGGGAAGAGGGAGATAGAGATGACCAGGGGGAGAAGAGGGGGAATCAAAAGGGGAGAGAGCAAGCTAGCTAGTAATCACTTCTCTGTTTGCTCTCCACAGTTTGGATCCCTCAGAGATGTTCATGGAGTTACACAGAGAAGAGAAGAGGGAGGAAGGAGACAGAGGTGGCCAGGAAGATAAAACGGGGAATTAAAAGGAGAGAGACAGATCCAGCCATAATCAGTTCCCTAAGAGTTCTCCAAGCCTGGGACACACAAAGAGATTCGCAGAGTTGGGTAGAGAACAGAAGGGGGAGGGAGGAGATAGAGGTGACCTGATGGAGAAAAAGGAGAGTCAAAAGGGTGAGGGAGCAATCAAACTAGTAATCTTGCTCCCAAGTAAAAATAGGTACTGAAGATTGGGTTCTTAAAGGTACAAAATTGATACCAAATTAAAAAAATCAAAGATTAAAAATCTAGGGTAGAGATTAGATTCTCAAAAATACAATATTAAAACAAAACAAAACAAAGTCACAAAAAGTATAATATATATATATATATTTATGAAGTTTGCTTTAAAAATAGGGTCTTTTTTTTTCACAAGGTAATAGTAGGTTATAAAAATAAAAATTAAAGGAGTAATAGAGGACTTTAAAATTTAAAAATTTAAAAATTTATAATAGTAAAAATATATCCAGGACTTTCTCTGGAGCTGTTGCAGACACTGTGTGGTCAGTTCATTTTCAGATAGTTCCTTGATCTGGCTTATACTTCTCAAGATCTATAGGCCCCTTCCTATGTAGTCGGTGCTAACTACAGGGTTTTTTTAATCTATTGCACCTGTCACTTCCAAAGCGGTTCCCTCTGTTTATTTTAGCTTCTTCTGTTTTCTGGTCTCTTCAGTGTCTAATTTCTGCCCTGACACAAGGAGGGCAGTGGTGGTCACTTTTTTAAGGCTCACTTGTTCAGTTGTGCTGTGGGGAGGGAGGAACACTGCAAACAAATACCACTGGCATGTGTAGGGAGTACCCACAGTGTCTAGGCCACATTGGGTTTACACCCACTCACAACTCGTGTGCTTTCCCAGTCTACACTGCTCAGGCTCTAGGTTGCTCTGCCAGGAGCTGTCTGAGGTGGGCCCTGGGTTGCATGCACTTCCCAGGTCTAAGTGCTCAGGTTCAGATTCTGGGGTACTCCACAATGGTGCAGACTTGTTTGGGCCTGCGTTTTGTGCCCTTTCCAGGTCTGAGCAGCTCAGGTGACCGGGTGCTTGGCGAGCACAGTAGCCCCCAGTTGGAGGCTGCATCTTATCGCATCCCCCGCCCTAGCCACTCAGTTTTCTGGGTGTACACGGGTACGCTTTCTCAGGTGTGCTGTGTGTCTCTTCTGGGGAGCAGGTCTCTGTCTGCTACCCTCCCGGTGGATGTCACCTGTCCAGAATCCCAAGAAGTCTTGGTTAGCAACAAAGCCTGCTTGCAGTTTGGTAGAGAATGCCTCTTTGGGGCTGGAATTGCCCCCTTCCAGCTCTGGCTGCCCTCGCCTGCCTGTCTCCAGTGAGGGATGGGCCAATCCACAGCCAGCTGGCTCTTCTCAGTCCTTTGTTCTGTGAGTGGGCCTGGCAGTATGTTGGTGGTGGTTTAGTCACTAAGTCATGTACGACTCTTGCGACCCCATGGACTGTAGCCTGCCAGGCTCCTCTGTCCCTGGGACTTTCCGGGCAAGAATACTGGAGTGGGTTGCCATTTCCTTCTCCAGGGGATTTTCCCAACCCAGAAATCGAACCTGGGTGAGCTATGAGAGAATCTTTTCACGGGATAGCTATCCCACAGTCTGGGTTGCTATCTCAAGTTAGTTCCCTCAGATTGCCCTGGGGGCATTCAGGCTGGGTCCTTACCCTAAGCAATGCAGCCGGTGCCTCCCTGTCCAGTCCCCACTTGCTAGTGGCGGATGTGAGCATCTAGGTTGCTTCTCCACTGGGAGTTGCCATTAGGCACATAATCTGCGGGTTTTAATTATTTATTTATCTATTCATTTTTCCACCTAGTTATGTTGCCCTCTGAGATTCCAAGGCTCACCACAGACCCACCAGTGAGAGTGTTTCCTGGTGTTTGGAAACTTCTCTCTTTTTTAAGACTCTCTTCCTGGGACGGATCTCCGCCCCTACCTCTCTTGTCTCTTTATCTTTTATATTTTGTCCTACCTCCTTCTGAAGAAAATGGGCTGCCTTTCTGTGTGCCTGATGTCCTCTGACAACATACAGAAGTTGTTCTGTGGAATTTGCTCAGCGTTCAAATGTTCTTTCGATGAATTTGTGGGGGAGAAAGTGGTATCCTTGTCCTATTCCTCTGCCATCTTAGGACCGCCCCCTATAATAATACATTTATAACAGTATATTTTAAGCTGATAGACTAAGTATGAAAGCATTATGAAACTCTATACTTTAATTTTCTCCCCACATTTTATGTTTTTGAAACATAATCTACATCTCTTTTTTTCACTTAGTCAATTATTGTATTTATAGCTATTTTCACTGCTTTTACTTTTAACCTTGAAAGTAGCATTATGATTATCAAATACTTTACAATAAATTATTTTGAATCCTACTTTTTATTTACTTTTTCCATGAAATTTATACTTTCATTCATTTTGTGTTAGTCATTAGTGCCATTTTGTTTCAGCTTAAAGAAGTCCTTTTATCTTTTCTATTATGGCCAGTCTAGTTTTGATGAACTCCTTTATTTTCTATTTGTTAGAAAACTATTTGTCTTTCCTTCCATCTGAATGGCAACTTTGCTAGGTAGAGTATTCTTGGTTGGAAGACTTTTTCTCTTTCAGTACATTGAAAATAATATGCCATGCCCTTCTGGTCTGTAAAGTTTGTGTTGAAAAATCTGCTGATAGTTTTTTGGGAGTTTCCTTGTAAAGAACAAGATGTTTTTCCTCTTTCTGCTTTTAATATTCCCTGCTTTTAATAATAATATTATTAATTTTTTCACTTTAATATGATATGTTTTATTATGGGTCTTTGGAGTCATCTCATTTGTTGTACTCTCTGGGGTTCTCGAAGCTGGTTGCCTATTACTTTGTTGAGGTTAGGAAAGTTGTTAGCCAATGTTCCTTGAAATAAGTTTATGCCCATTTCTATCTTATAATTTTGGGAGCCCTACCATGCAAGTGTTCCCTCAATTGATGTCTTAAATCACTTAAGCTCTTTTTGCTTTTTAAAATTATTTATGCTATTCTGATTGATAAGTTCCACTTTCCCATCTTTAAGGGAATGACTGAATCAATGCTAAACTCCTTTCAGAACTGTTTCTTGCTTTGGTTAGCCTTGTGGGGGTTGTGGATGAAAACCATGTTGGCATTAAATGTTAAATGTTGGGGTCTTGTCTTTCAAGTGCAAGTTTTAAAATTTGGAGTGTCTGATATGGCATTCTAATTCCTCACCCATCAGGATGAAACTCCAGATTTTGAATTATTTCCTGATTATTAGTTGCCATGTTGGAGGTGGAGTTTATGGTAGGATTATATATCAGCCCCTCTCACCCACTTTATTGATTTTTTTTCTTATTTTTCCAATGTGTAGGTGTTGCTTATCTAATTTTTTTATTTTTCCAAAGGAAATCATTTCAAATAATTTGTAGATTTTTTTTTGTGTCCATTAGGGAAGGTGAGTTCAGGATCTTCCTACTTCACATCTTGAACCAGTCTCATTATTATTATTGTTATTGGAAGACCATTTGTCCTTCAATTTTATTTTTACTTTAATTATTGTTAAGCATAATTTAAGTCCAATACCAGTTAAAAAGACAATAATATTTGTATTTGTGTGGACAACCCTGTACATATCTAATTGTTGTCTCAACCCAGATAAAATTAACACTTTTAAATAACAGTTCCCCTCATGGTTAAGATTAAAGATTTTTCTTATTGCTGTTAACAAGGTAATCATTGGTTGATCATGTAGATGAACAGAAAGTATATCTTTATTGTTAATTAGTTTTGACATCATCTGCTTCCCAATGGCTTTACTTTGGGGCCCTGTGTCAGAAAATTGATAGAAACACAAGGGATTCAGAAGTATTATTCCTTGAACTGCATTATGAAAACTTCATTACAACTATCAAAACTTTCTCCTTGTAAAACATTAGTTATGGGCAAAAAACATATATACATCTATATATCAAGTTCAGTTGTTGAGGTTTTGTTTCTTTTTGTTTTTGAGGTATACACTATATAATTTAGAATCAGTCACTTTTTGGTCATAACAAAATGAAAGCAAGTTAACCTTTAAATTTTTCTTGCATCTTGAAATTGAAAACAGACTGATGTTGTCTACCTAGACCTCAAGGAAAAATCAGGAGAAATTAAATCCTGAAATCTTTAAAGCTTGGCATTATATATATGTATATATGTTCAAAGGATATGTGTCCATGATATACCAGAAAACACCATGCTGGTCTTGTTTCAATGTCTTCACAATCCAGTTTACAGTATATTGTACAGTCCAGTGTACACTACAGTGTGCAGTCCAGTACACATCTAAGGAACAACCAGACATATCTGAAGCACATCTGTACACAGCTGGAGCATATTTGGAACACAGTTGGAACACAGCTGGACATCTGGTTTATACTCCAAGTGTACATCAGGACACATCTGGAACACAGTTGGACACATCTGGACACATCTAGTGTACAGTCCAATGCACACCTAGTGTACTATCCAAAGGTACATCCCAGTGACAGTGCAGTGTGCATTCCAGTGTACATCCTGTATATTGCCCATCCTGTATGCAGTGGAGAGTACTGTCAAGTGTGTATTCCAGGTACAACTCTGTGTACATTTCAGTATACAGTTCACTATACATTCCTGTAATCCAGTCTACAGCCCAATATACAATTCAGTGTGCAGTCCAATATACACCAGTATTTGTCTAGTGTACAGTAAAGTGTATGTCCAATATAAAGTCCAGTGTATGTTGAGGGCTTTGTACTTGTCTTCTCTACGTTCATAAAATTTATGAATGGCTGTTATAATCATTCTTACAAAAAATGGCAAAGAACAAATAGTCAATAGATTTAAAGAAAGAAGGATAGAAGAAAATTTCAGTGACCTGAAAACTGGATAGCTTGACACTGAATGCAGGCCAGTGGTATGCCAGTTCTCTTGTTCCACCCCACACAAGAAAAATTTAAAACTTCAGGAATTTTTATAGCTGATTGTTAAGTCCTTTGTAGCTTTAAATTGGTAGGAATAGTTATACCAGGGAAATAACCAAGCCCTGAAAATCAGGGCTTTTGTTTATTAGAGAGTCTGGGTTCCAGTTGACAACTGACATCCATTATTATGGTACAATTAGTCCAAGTTCATGTCCATCAACATGTGATGACACTAATGGATCCTGGATGCCAGTGTCTGGCAGTTCACCTCCTAAGTATCTCCCAGGTGTGTCCCTTTCTCTCACCTCACCATCTTTGCTTTAGTTCCTATCTTTATGGTCTCTTCCCTAGATTACTGCCATTGCCTCCCAGCAAACTCTTCTAGTGGAACAATGTTATTGTTACATCTATCATTAGAGGGCTTTCTTGATGATCCAGCAATTAGACTGTGCACCCAATGAGGAGGCACAGGTTTGAACCCTGGTTGGAGAACTAAGATCCCACATGCTTAATGGTGTGGCCAAAAATTGAATGAAAAATCTACCACTAGAATAAAATCTAGGTAAGAACCCTGCCAGTATGGAATTGAAGAGAGGATATCTGCAACTATTGGAAAGAATAATGTAAAACACTTTTCTGTAAACAGGGAGCTTTTTATTAACTATAAAATAGAAGGGTTTTTTTGTTTGTTTGTTTTGACATAGGTTTCTTCATATTGAATCAATGACGACAGAACTTATTTTCAAAATGGTTGGCCAAGGCTAGGTTACCACCTGTAACTATGTGATAGTAAGATGATCACAATGATGTTGACCCCATGACTGTTGACCTCACAATAGCTCTGTTCTAGCCAGCTGATCAAAAGCAATTTGTCAATGAAAATATTCACCAGAGAGAATGTTCCTGTAGGTCATGATTAGACCCATCTCTGTCTTCACTCTGCCTCGAGCTTAGCCTGGGTAAAGAGCTCCTCCAAGCTGCCTCAGCACCAATTTTGTCACCCAGCCTGATGTAAGCATTTCTGTAATTAACACTGGTAGATGTGAAGAAATGCAATAATCCCACTTTTTTTCTAAGCCATGTGGACTTATTAAGAAAATGTGACTCCTACAGGTTTTACCTTTCTGGGTTGCAGAAGCTTTCTGGCTGTTAGTATAGCACTCTGGGCCAAGAAATTTCAGAGAATTACTTTAATAATATGACAGCCTCACCCATTTAAAGTGGAATTCAATGCCTGCTTCCCTCAGAGACTGTCACTGAAATTCTGTGCATGAGCCATTCCTGTAATCACCTAACAATGCCTCTCATGTTTGCTCGCTGATGACATTCCTCAAGTGCATTAGGATGGACTGGGCCTCCCTGGGATGTGTGTAGCCTCCTGCAGCTCATTCTGCTTCTTGTTTGGAGCAGTAGCAATGGCCATTGCCTGATCATCAGGGGTCTCCATGGGCACAAGCATTGGTGGGCCTGTATTAGTCTCTGTGTTGGTTGCTGTTAATAGGATTAGCTTATCAACCTTGTAAGATATGCACTAATATTCACCCCTTGTATAGATAATAAAACTGAAGCAATGAGAGGCTCAATAGTTTATCTAAGACAACTAAGAAAGAATGACAGCCAATCCATTTAGTACTATAAACTGCCCTCTTCATAACTATTCTATATGCTTTTTACAATTTTAAAACTTGAAATTCAGAACCCTCATTATTGAATCTAAAGTACAGGAAGGTTATATCACTTTCCCTAGATCTTCTGTGGAAAATCATTGTCTTCTTCAAATTTTCATCTTTCTTTTTTGTTATTATAACAACAGTATCTCTTCTTTTTAGTTGTAGAATAGGGAAAAGCTTGAAAGTAGGAAAAAAGATAAAAACCTTGGGGATAAAAGTTAAACTTAGTCTCAATCACCAATTCTCATGTGTAATATTATTCATATAGTTGTATACCCATTCACATACTTGACAAAAATAGAAAAAAATGAATATAAACATGAATATGTGAAAACTACTTCCAATAAATAGCATAACTAAATTGAAAGTATAGAAAAATAAGTAACAATAATTCAAATAACTATAAAGAAATATATGGACAATAGGTCCTCTGGCTAAAGCCAAAAAACACTGTAAACAAATAGTGACTCCAATTCATAGGTTTTCTTCTTTTTTATTTTTTAATTTAAATTTATTTATTTTAATTGGAGGCTAATTATTTTACAATATTGTATTGTTTTTGCCATACATCAACATGAACACGGGTGTACACGTGTTCCCAATCCTGAACCCCCCTCCTATTTCCTTCCCCATACCATCCCTCTGGGTCATCCCAGTACACCAGTCCCAAGCATCCTGTATCCTGCATCGACCCTAGACTGGTGATTTGTTTCTTGTATGATATTATACATGTTTCAATGCCCGTTCTCCCAAATCATCCCACCCTCTCCCTCTCCCACAGAGTCCAAAAGACTGTTCTATACATCTGTGTCTCTTTTGCTGTCTTGCATACAGGGTTATCATTACCATCTTTCTAAATTCCATATATATGCGTTAGTATACTGTATTCGTGTTTTTCTTTCTGGCTTACTCTGTATAATTGGCTCCATTCTTATTCTTCCTTTCTTTTCCCCAGTAGTATACAGTAGCAATTCAGAAAATATTTTTTATACACTTTATGGATAAGCACATAAATAAAATGTATTGTGTAATGAGTACAAATTTTATACTTTTGAAGAAAAGAATACAAATATGCATATGAGTAAGAATTGAAAGAACACAGGAGTGTTCAACTGGAAATTAGAGATAATGGCATGAATCTCAAAAAGAAAAAGTTACATATGTGTATGCTTTGTACTCTGAGAGAGTCTAGAAACACTGACATCCAGTAGTAATGAATATATAAAGTGTTCACATACATTGGTCTCTATGTGCCAACCTCTATTAAAATGATCACAGCTTCTTGGAGCAAAGACTGATTTCAGAGCCTGGAACAGAAAGAATAAGATAATCCTGGAATGCTTTGCTGTCCTACAAAGTAAGGACACAAATAAGGACATGTAAACTTGAAAACAAGGCCAGTTAACTGGCCAAAAATGAGATAGCTTGAGCAACAAGATTATAAAATATAATAATACACTCTACCTTATATAAAATAATTAGAACCCATGAGTCTACACAAATATTAGTCAAAAATAACAGCAAAAAGAAAACTCCTCCTAACCATAGCAAATCAACTAAAAAATATAGACAGCATAATACCATTTTGAAACATCATCATCATAATTTATGTAAGAGTCACAAATAGATACAATCTTTATGAGTAAATGTTGAAGAGTAACAGGATATTATATAGTCTTAAATTATCTCCTCAAAATATGCTTATTGATGTCAAAGAGTGAAAATTATCAGTGAAGAAAATTGGCAGGTACAACCTTAAGCAAATGATCAAATTTAATTTTAGTGATAATGAGACTAATTGATAGCAAGTGATTTTTTAAACTTTATTTTATATTGGAGTATAATTGATTTACAATGCTGAGTAAGTTTCAAGTGTACAGCTAAGTGATTCAGTTACACATATACATATATCCATTCTTTTCTACATTCTTTTCCCATATCAGTTATTATAGAATACTGAGTAGAGTTCTCTGTGTTATACTGTAGGCCTCTGTTTATCTGTTTGGTGTATGATAGTGTGTATATGTCAGAGAAGGCAATGGCAACCCACTCCAGTACTCTTGCCTGGAAAATCCCATGGATGGAGGAGCCTGGTAGGCTGCAGTCCATGGGGTCGCAAAGAGTCTGACACGACTGAGCAACTTCACTTTCACTTTTCACTTTCATGCATTAGAGAAGGAAATGGCAACCCACTCCAGTGTTCTTGCCTGGAGAATCCCAGGGACGGGGAAGCCTCGTGGGCTACCATCTATGGGGTCACACAGAGTCAGATGCGACTGAAGCTACTTAG
Organism: Ovis canadensis; assembly: GCF_042477335.2. Classification (NCBI taxonomy): domain Eukaryota; kingdom Metazoa; phylum Chordata; class Mammalia; order Artiodactyla; family Bovidae; genus Ovis; species Ovis canadensis. The sequence continues at coordinate 52,169,014 of NC_091262.1, forward strand.
CAGCAGCAGCAGTAGTGTGTATATGTTAATCCCAAGATGCTGATTTATATACCCCATTTTCCTTTGGTAACCATGAATTTGATCTTGGAAGTCTGTAATGCTTTGGGCACCTCATGTGAAGAGTTGACTCACTGGAAAAAATTCTAATGCTGGGAGGGATTGGGGACAGGAGGAGAAGGGGACGACCGAGGATGAGATGGCTGGATGGCATCACCGACTCGATGGACATAAGTTTGGGTGAACTCCGGGAGTTGGTGATCGACAGGGAGACCTGGCATGCTGCAATTCATGGGATCACAAAGAGTTGGACACGACTGAGCGACTGAAATGAACTGAAATGAACTGAGTCTGTTTCTGTTCTGTAAATTAATTCATTTATGTATTATTTTAGATTCCACAAGTGATATGATATGATATTTGATTTACTTCACTTAGTACAATAATCTCTAGATCAATAATCTTAGGTCAATAATCTCTAATGCAAATGGCATTATTTCATTGTTTTTATGACTAATATTCCATTGTGAACCACATCCTTTTTATACATTCTTCCATTCATGGACATTTAGGCTGCTTACATGTCTTAGCTTCTGTAAATAGCACTACAATGAACACTGGGGTTCATGAATCTTTTTAAATTATGATGTTCTACAGCTGTAAGCCCAGGAATGGGATTACTGGCTCATATGGTAATTCTACCTCTAGATTTTTTTAAGGAAACATCATACTATTCTCCATAGTGGTTGTACCAATTTCCATTACCACCAACAGTATTGGATGGTCCCCTTTCTCCACACCCTGTCTAGAATTTACTGTTTGTAGATTTTTTGATGGCCATTCTCACCAGCATGAAGTGCTACCTCAGTGCTGTTTTGATTTACATCTCATGATGATATTGAGCATCTTTTCATGTGCCTTTTGGACATATGTATAACTTCTTTGGAGAAATGTCTATTTAGATCATCTGTACATTTTTTCATTGTGTGTTTGTTTGTTTGTTTGTTTGTTTTGACATAGATCTACATGAGCTGTTTGTATATTTTGGAGTTTCATCCCTTGCCACTCACTTTATTTGCAGGTATTTTCTCCCATTCTATGAATTGTATCTTCATTTTATTTGTGGTTTCTTTTGCAGTGGAAAACACTTTTGAGTTTAATTAGGTTCTATTTGTTTATTGTGATTTTATATTCATTATTCTAGGATCCAAAAAGATCTTGATGGCCATTCTATCTAGAGCAATTTAAGATTCAATGCAGTTTATGTCAAAATGCCAATGATTTTTTCACAGAAATTGAATAAGCAATCCTAATATTTTTATGGATTCCCAAAATACTCCAGACAGCCAAGCCAATGTTAAGAGGGGATAGAAAAAAAATTGGGGTAAATGGTGGTCCGTTATTTCAAACCATATTACAAAGCTGTAGTAATCAGAACAATGTGATATTGTCTCAAAAAAGGAAATACAGGTCACTGTAACAGAATAGAGAGCCCAGAAATAAAACCACATATACACAGACAATTAATCTACAAAAATGGACCAAAAGCATAAAATGGAAACACAGTATCTTCAATAAATCATGTAAAGTGGACAGACACATGCAAAAGAATGAAACTGAACCATTATCTTACAGCATACACAAAAACTACCTCAAAATACATTCAATATTGAATGTAAGATATGAAACCATAAAAATTCTAGAAGTAAATGTAAGTGATTAGCTCCTTGACATTGGTGTTGGTGAATAGGCAACAAAAGAATAGGCAACAAAAGCCAAAATAAACAGATGGGAATACATGAAACTAAAGAGCTTCTAAAAAGCAAAGGAAACCATCTATCAAATGAAATGGCAATCTACCAATTGGGAGAAAATATATTTGCAAATAAAAATATGAGGTTAATATCCAAATATCTGAAAGTGAAAGTCACTCAGTCGTGTCTGACTCTTTTTGACCCCATGGACTGGCCATGGAATTCTCCAGGCCAGAATACTGGAGTGGGTAGCCTTTCCCTTCTCTAGGGGATCTTCCCCACCCAGGGATTGAACCCAGGTCTCCTGCATTGCAGGCAGATTCTTTACCAGCTGAGCCACAAGGGACCAAAGACTGTCTTATTCAAAATGCACAGATCAAACTCTGCTCAATGTTATGTACCAGCCTGGATCGAAGTGGGGGGGTGATGGTTGGAGGGGAATGGATACGTGTATATGCATGGCTGAGTCGCTTCACTGTTCACCTGAAACTATCACAACATTTTTAATTGGCTATACTCCAAAACAAAATGATTTTGGTGTTAAAAAAAAAAAAGAAAAGAAAAAGAAAAAAATGCACAGATGATTTGAATAGACATTTATCCAAAGAAAGACATACAGATGTCCAAGAAGTATGAGAAAAGGTGCGCTGAATGTCACTAATAAGAAAATGTAAAGCAAAACCAATATAATATTGTAAAGTAAAAAGAAATAATAAAAAAAGAACCTGTTCCAAGACCTGGAGCAGTCAAATAAATAAAAATATTTTAAAAATAGTAAAATAAAAATTTTAAAAGTAAAAAAAAAATGATATATCATCCCACACATTTTAGGAAGGCTATTGTTAAAAAGACAATAACAGAATTGTAAATAATGTAGAGAAATGAAACCCTTTTGCACTGTTGGTGGGATGTAAATTGTTGCACCTCCTACAGAAATGGCTTCGTAGTTACTTAAAAATTAAAGAGAGAGCTACCTTCCAGCAATGCCACTTGTAGCTATTTATCAGAAGAAAACAAAAAAAATTGTGTGTACTGCCATGTTCACTGCATCACTATTTTCAATAGCTAAGACATGGAAGAAACCTATGTCCATCAGTGGATGAATGGATAAAGAAAATATAGCGTGTAGGTATATACATATGGCTCAGTGGTAAAGAATCCACCTGTCAATGCAGGAGTTGCAAGTTTGATCCCCAGATTGGGAAGATTCCCTGGAGAAGGAAATGGCAACCCTCTTCAGTATTCTTGCCTGGGAAATCCCAAGGACAGAGGAGCCTGGAGGGCTACAGTCCACAGGGTTGCGAAGAGTCAGGCATGACTTAGTGACTAAGCAACAGCAACAGAAACAACAGCAGCACAGACAGGAATATTTTTCAAGTATAAAGAAGAAGGGAATCTTGCCTTTTGCAACATGGATGGCCATTATGCTAACTGAAATAAGTCAGAGAATGACAAGTACCTTATAATCTTATATGTGAAGTCTAAGAAAAAAAAAACACACAAAAGAAAACTGAGTTCTTAGATACAGAGGATGAGCTGGTGGTTACCGGAGCTGGGGATTGGAGTTTGCTGGGTGTGCGCAAAAAGTATCAACTTCCAGTCATAAAGTAAATAAGTCATGGGGATGTAACATCCTGCATAATGACCAGTTAATAATACAGTATTGCATATTAGAAACTTGCTAAAAGAATAAAGGGGCTTCCCTGGTGGCTCAGTTGTAAAGAATCTGCCTGTCAATGCAGGAGATGTGGGTTCGATCCCAGGGTTAGGAAGATCCCCTGGAGAAGGAAATGGCAATTCACCCCTGTATTCTTGCCTGGGAAATCCCATGGACAGAGGAGCCGAAGAGATTACAGTCCATGGGGTGGCAAAAGAGTTGGACTTGACTTAGTAATTAAGCAACAGCAACAAGAGAATAAATCTTAAAAGTTCTCAACAGAAGAAAACAGTGTGTAACTATGACACTTGTAACTATGACAAATGTTAATAGACCTGTGCTGATAATCTCACAAAATACACAAGTGTGGAATCATTGCAGATATTGAGGGAGGGTTGGTTCTAGAACACCACAATTAGGCAATATCACAATAAAGTGATTCATACAGTTTTTGTATATAAAAGTGATTTATATATTATTCTTCATTGTGTATGCAATAGCATTATATCTAAAATGTGTGTATCAGTTCAGTTCAGTCACTCAGTCATGTCCGACTCTCTGCGACCCCATGGACTGCAGCACACCAGGCTTTGCTGTCCATCACCAACTCCTGGAGCTTGCTCAAACTTATGTCCATCGAGTTGGTGATGTTGTCTAACCATCTCATCCTTTGTTGTCCCTTTCTTCTCCTGCCTTCAATCTTTTCCAGCAGCAGGGTCTTTTCCAATGAGTCAGTTCTTTGCATCAGGTGGCCAAAGTATTGGCGTCTCAGCATTAGTCCTTCCAGTGAATATTCAGGGATGATTTCCTTTAGGATGGACTGGTTTGATCTTGCAGCCTAAGGGACTCTCAGGAGTCTTCTCCCACCACCACAGTTCAAAAGCATCAATTCTTCGCCCCTCAGCTTTCTTTATGGTCCAATTCTCACATCCATACATGACTACTGGAAAATCTTTCTTGTTAAAAAATGCTAACCCTCATCAGAACTTCAGTAAGTTGCAATCTTTTTGCAATAGTAACATCAAAGTTGCTGATCCTGTATCACCGTATCAAATATAATAATGATGAAAAAGTTTGAAATAGCACAGGAATTACCAAAATGTGATTCAGAGACATGAAATAAGTAAATGCTTTTGGAAAAATGGCACAAATAGATTTGCTTGATACAAAGTGCTACACCTTCAACTTGTAAAAAAAAAAATCTGCAAAACACAATAATGCTGAAGCCCTATAAAATGAGGTTTTCTAAATGGAAAATAATATAAAGTTCTAGGCCAATTATTTCTCAATACAGAAATAGGGGAGACTGCCTGAAGTAAAGGCAAAGTGCAACAGGTATAAAGAGAGAAATAACAAATAGAATCACACATGATACTATATTTTGCTTACCAATTGACTTTCAAAATTTGAATAAAATTGCTACAATAGAAATACAGCTACTTACATAATAGTGAGAATTTTTCTTTCCTTTTTGTTAGAGGTTGTTTAAATGTATATAAAAACATGAGATCTCAGTTACCTAGCTAGAGAAAAATATAAATTGTCCTTTTAACTAAAAAATGAAGAGAACATTTTTAGAGCTAACAAATTGAAGTAATGAAGTTTCCATCAGGTGGCCAAAGTATTGTAGTTTCAGCTTCAGCATCAGTCCTTCCAATGAACACCCAGGACTGATCTCCTTTAGGATGGACTGATTGGGTCTCCTTGCAGTCCAAGGGACTCAAGAGTCTTTTCCAACACTGCAGTTCAAAAGCATCAGTTCTTCAGTGCTCAGCTTTCTTTATAGTCCAATTCTCACATCCATACCTGACTACTGGAAAAACCATAGTTTTGATTAGATCGACCTTTGTTGGAAAAGTAATGTCTCTGCTTTTTAATATGCTGTCTAGGTTGGTCATAACTTTCCTTCCAAAGAGTAAGCATCCTTTAATTTCATGGCTGCAATCACCATCTGCAGTGATTTTGGAACCCAAATAAATAAAGTCAGCCACTGTTTCCCCATCTATTTGCCATGAAGTGATGGGACCAGATACCATGATCTTAGTTTTCTGAACGTTGAGTTTCAAACCAACTTTTTCAGAGACTCTCAAGAAACATTACTATACTCTTCCCTACCTTGTGTGATTCACTAGTAAAAAGGTTTGAGAAAGATAGAAATAAATCAAGCTTAACTCATAGCCTACAATGTTATACAAACATTAAAATCAAATTAAAAATAATAGGATAAGGAAATGGCTTATTTTGTAATATATCAATATTAAGTATTATTTAGTCTGAATCTATTGTATTCTAAGTGACATCATAATAGTTTGACATGTGTTAACATTTAATCCTAATAACAATACTGTCATTTCAGTTTTACTTTCTTTATCTTAGATTCCAGGGGAAAACAAGTTAGGTAATTTGACCAAGTTCTTTCAGCTAATGGCTGAGCCAGGTAATGGACATTAGCCTGGTGGTTTCTGAAAGTAAACTCTGCTGCCAAAAAAAAAATTTTTTAAAGAACAAAACTCTGCTACCCTACCTAGATTTTTTATTGTTAAAGGGAATGACATAATACAAAATTTCACTTATAACTTCAACTGTGTTTATTTCCCAGAAACATTAACAATTTTCAGTTATTAACCACATTTATCACTGAGTGATGGAGAACTTTCAGAGAGTATACTCAAGATATCATATCTCATTCATATACACACATTCACACTACCTTACATTTTCACTGGTGAGTTTTTTAAATTTTAGCTTAATTTGTCTTAAGGCTGTGTGCATACACACTCACACACATGCACACATACATAAATGACTCTAAAAAAAAATTAAATACTTTCAGACTAACGAGAAATAATATCATTGTCTGTTAAATAGAAAAGTTTTAAAAGCATTTATTTTTGTTATTTTTTATTTTTTAACAGAAAGTCAGTAATTTTATAGTTTTTATCCCACCCCTCCAGGACTTCATAGAGCACTGGGCCAAGCTTCCTGTATTATACAGCAAATTCCCAGTAGCTATCTGCTTTACACATAGTAATGCAGATATTTCAGTGCTACTCCCTCAACTCATCCCACACTTTCCTTCCCCTGCCGTGTCCACAAGTCCATTTTCTGTCTGCATCTCTATTCCTGCCCTGCAAATAGGTTCATCAGCTCCATTTTCCTGGATACCATATGTTTGCATCAATATACAGTATTTGATTTTCTCTTTGCGACATACTTCACTCTGTATAGCAGGCTCCAGGTTCATCCACCTCACTTCAACTGACACATGGCTGAGTAATATTCCATTATATACATGTACCACAAGTTCTTTATCCATTCATCTGTTGATAGACATCAAGCTGCTTCCATGTCCTGGCTATTGTAAGTTGTGCTGCAATGAAAATTGGGATGCATGTGTCTTCAATTGTGGTTTCCTCAGGGTATATCCCCAGTAGTGGAATTGGTGCATCATAAGGTAGTTTTGTTCTGAGATTTTAAGAAATCTCCATACTGTTCTCCATAGTGGCTGTATCAACTTACATTCCTACAAACATTGCAAGAGGATTTCCTTTCCTCTGCATCCCCTCCAGAATATATTGTTTGTAGATTTTTTGATGATGTTCCTTTCGACCAGTGTGAAGTGATACCTCATTGTAATTTTGACTTGCATTTGTCTAATAATGAGTAGTGTTAAGCATCTTTCCATGTGTTTGTAAGCCATCTGTATGCATCCGAAAGTAGCAAAATACACTTTTTTTTTTTCCTCAGGTGCACACAAAACGTTCTCCAGGATACATCACATCTTGGGTCACAAATCAAGCCTTGGTAAATTCAAGAAAACTGAAATCATATCAAGCAACTTTTCTGACCACAATACTAAGAGATTAGTATCAACTACAGGAAAAAAACTATTTAAAAAACCCCACAAACACATGGAGACTAAACAATGTACTTCTAAACAGTGATGAGGTCACTGAAGAAATCAAAGAGGAAATAAAATCACCTAGAAACTAATGACGATGAAAACACAAGCTGAAACCTATGGGATGCAACAAAAGTCATTCTAAGAGTGAAGTTTATAGTAATACAATCCTACCTCAAGAAATGAAAAAATTTCAAAGAAACAACCTAACCTTATACTTAACGCTACTAGAAAAAACAAAAAAGAACCAAAACCCCAAAGTTAGTAGAAGAAATCATAAAGATCAGAGCAGAAATAAGTGAAAAGGAAAATGAAGAAAACAATAGTAAAGATCAGTAAAACTAAAAGCTGTTTCTCTGAGAAGCAAATTGACAAACCATTTTTTTTAGCCAGACTCATCAAGAAAAAAAAGGGAGAAGACTCAAATCAATAAATTTAGAAATGAAAAAGGAAAAGTTACAATAGACAATGCAGAAATACAAAGGATCATTAAAGAGTACCATAAGCTACTATATGCCAGTAAACTGGACAACCTGGAAGAAGTGGACAAATGCTTAGAAAATTACAACATTCCAAAACTGAACCAGGAAGAAATAGAAATTGTGAACAGACCTATCACAAGCAGTAGAATCAAAATTGTGACCAAAAATCTCCCAACAAACAAAAACCCAGGGTCAGACGTCTTCACAGACAAATTCTATCAAATATTTAGAGAAGCGCTAACACCTATCCTTGTCAAACTCCTCCAAAAAATTGGAGAGGAAAGAACATTCCCAAACTCATTCCATGAGGCCACCATTACCCTGGCAAAAGAACAGGTAAAGATATCACAAAAAAGAAAATTACAGGCCAATATCACTGATGAACATAGACGCAAAAAACCTCAGCAAGATACTAGCAAACAGAATCCAGCAACACAATAAAAGAATCATCACCATGATCAAGTGAGATTTATCCTAGGGATTCAAGCATTCTTTAATGTAGGCAAATCAATCAATGTGATATACCATAGTAACCAACTGAAAGATAAAAATCATGTGATAATATCAATATGTGTAGAAAAAGCTTTGGAGAAAATTCAACACACTTTCTTCTTTTAGTTTAGATCAGTTGCTTTTTAAATTAAAAAAGAAAATACCACATTTCACTAAAAAGAACCAGTATTTCTTTGAGAACCAGCTGATTTTAGGGCTAGGAGAAAAGGTAAATACAAGATAAGCCTGGAAAATTTTGCATGTGACAGTTAGAAAACATTCCCCAAATGATCTGGAAATATATAGAGGACATAAAAGTAACTTAAAGTGGGTCCCTGTGGCTAAATTTGGGGAAATGTGATCAAAATAAATATTCATCCAATGAATGATAACCCAGGGTACAAAATAGAGATGCATGAATCCACCTTGATATAAATAAAATGCACAAAATATCAACTAAACATGGGTGAAGTGAACACTCTTCTGTACTGTAGAATGTTGGCTAAAAAACACAGATGAAGTTAGTCATTAAAAAACAATAGGGGAGTTTTAAATTAGGAGTTTGGGATTACTATATACAAACTGCTGCTGCTGCTGCTGCTAAGTCACTTCAGTCGTGTCCAACTTTGTGCAACCCCATAGACAGCAGCCACCAGGCTTCCCCATCACTGGGATTCTCCAGGCAAGAACACTGGAGTGGGTTGCCATTTCCTTCTCCAATGCGTGAAAGTGAAGTCGCTCAGTCATGTCTGACCCTCAGCGACCACATGGACTGCAGCCTACCAGGCTCCTCCATCCAGGGGTTTTCCAGGCAAGAGTACTGGAGTGGGATGCCATTGCCTTCTCCATATACAAACTACTATATATAAAATAGATAAGCAACAAGGTTCTACTATATAGCACAGGGAACAGTATGTAAAATCTTATAATAAACTATAATAGATCAGAATATGACAAATAATGAATATTTTAAAAGATAGTAAGACAAATATGTGACAGTTTAATTAATGAAGAAAAGTATACTTACATAATCTCAAATATCTACCCACAAATTGTTTATTAAAGAAAAACAATTCAAGAAAAAACTGAAAATATCCACCTTAAGAATGTACTGAAAATTAATATCCTTATTTTACTGGGACAAATCATACCACATGTCTTCAAATGGAAATACCATTTCTCTGATATTCTTGCCAAAATAAGTAACCTGAATTCAGTAAAAAGGAAATATAAACCAAACTGAGGGACAGTATACAAAATAATTGGCCTGCACTCCTCCAAATGTCAATGTCAAGAAAATCAAATTGAAGGGTATTTAGATTCAGTTCAGTTCAGTTCATTCACTCAGTCGTGTCTGACTCTTTGCGACCCCATGAATTGCAGCACGTCAGGCCTCCCCGTTCATCACCATCTCCCGGAGTTCACTCAGACTCACCTCCATTGAGTCTGTGATGGCATCCAGCCATCTCATCCTCTGTCATTCCCTTCTCCTCCTGCCCCCAGTCCCTGTCAGCATCAGGGTCTTTTCCAATGAGTCAACTCTTCTCATGAGGTGGCCAAAGTACTGGAGTTTCACCTTTAGCATCATTCCTTCCAAAGAAATTCCAGGGTTGATCTCCTTGATTAGGAGAGACTAAAGACACATAGATAAATTTTACAGCTTAGATTTTTGCTTTCTTTAGACTTTACTGAATTTTAGATTGTTTTCAAAACCTGTAAAGGAAATGACTGATACAGTTGATGTAATCTGAATATTGGCTAGAGTTATAGATAAGTATGGAGAAGGAAATGCCAACCCAGTCCAGTACTTTTGCCTGGAAAATTCCATGAACGGAGAAGCCTGGTAGGCTACAGACCATGGGGTTGCCAAGAGTCAGATACGACTTTCACTTTCGTAGATAACGCTAGTGTATTAACATCAAATTTTCTATTTTTGAAGTATCACCACTCTTATGGAAGAGAATATCCTTGTTCTTTGGAATTACATGCTTAAATACTTAGAGCTGAAGAAGCACAGTGTCTTTAATTTTCACAAGACTCAGAAAACCAAAATTTCAATATACACTTTGGAAGGTAGCCTCAAGGATGGGTCGTGATCCCTGCCTCTTGATATTTAGTAGACTGGATCTTGTGACTTGCTTCTGAGGACTAGAATAAGGCAGAGCACTGGTATGTGTTCTTCTCTTTTCTTTTTTCCTAGCAGTTGATCCTCCAGCCCCTTCAGACTGCAGCCTGCTGCTGCTGCTCAGTTGCTTCAGTCGTATCTGACCCTGTGTGACCCCATAGATGGCAGCACACCAGGCTCCCCAATCCCTGGGATTCTCCCAGCAAGAACACTGGAGTGGGTTGCCATTTCCTTCTCCATAGGCATATATAATAAGAGCAAACTCCAGAAACCTCGTGAGCACAAAATTCAATAAAAATCTAGCAGACTACATAACCAAATTTTCAATGAGAAATTCATGATTGGAAAAATCACTTTTAACAGTAAGTGAAGTGAATGTTACTCAGTTGTACCCAACTATTTGTAACTCCATAGACTATACAGCCCATGGAATTCTTCAGGCCATAATACTGGAGTGGGTAGCTGTTCCCTTCTCCAGGTGATCTTCCCAGCCCAGGGATCGAACCTAGGTCTCCCACATTGCAGGAGCTGAGCACCAGCTGAACCACTAGGCAGGCCCAAGAATACTGGAGTGGGTAGTCTATCCCTTCGCCAGTGGATCTTCCTGACCCTGGAATTGAACTGGGATCTTCTGCATTGCAGACAGATTCTTTACCAGCTGAGCTACCTGGGAATCGCATTCACAGTAAACAGTTTTTAATAGTAAGCATAGAGTAAAAAACAAAATCAAGAAAGAAATCAAGTATTAAATAAGGGAATCCAGAGAAGAACCACATAAAATGCATAAACTTAAATTGTAAAGAAATCTTAAAACAGCAGATACACATTAATATATTAATAAAATATAAAATTAGTTGTTCCTTCAAAAGCATCATAAAATCACAATTATAAGTTAATAAATTGAAATAACCATAGATTTGCAGATTACTATAAATAAAATAATAATCACCAATAAAATTGTTTTTTTTTTTTTTAACTTTCATTGTATTATAAGGTTTGAGAAGTCAGGAGTTGTCTTCACTACTCACCATTATATAATGAATGCCTAATACAAAATTTTCAATAGCATATTGAAAAGCAGAGACATTACTTTGCCAACAAAGGTCCCTCTAGTCAACGCTATGGTTTTTCCAGTGGTCATGTATGGATATGACAGTTGGACTGTGAAGAAGGCTGAGCGCTGAAGAATTGATCCTTTTGAACTGTGGTGTTGGAGAAAACTCTTGAGAGTCCCTTGGACTGCAAGGAGATCCAACCAGTCCATTCTGAAGGAGATCAGCCCTGGGATTTCTTTGGAAGAAATGATGCTAAAGCTGAAACTTCAGTACTTTGGCCACCTCACGCAAAGAGTTGACTCATTGGAAAAGACTCTGATGCTGGGAGGGGTTGGAGGCAGGAGGAGAAGGGGACGACCGAGGATGAGATGGCTGGATGGCATCACTGACTCGATGGACGTGAGTCTGAGTGAACTCTGGGAGTTGGTGATGGACAGGGAGGCCTGGAGTGCTGCAATTCATGGGGTCATAAAGAGTTGGACACGACTGAGTGACTGAGCTGAACTGAACTGAGTACAAAATAGTCAATAGTTATCTATGAACATAAACACATACCAATGAATAAATGAGTAGTCATTCATGTTAATAAACTAAAGAAGGAACAGCATAACCATATTCTTAGAGAAATAAAAATGAAAACAATGTGTGTGTGTATATATATTCCTTAAACCTCTAGTTAGTAAAAATCAAAACATATTTTGAGATTAGTTGTTTTCAACTTTGCAGGAAAATGGTAATCTCATACACAGCTGCTAAGAATTTAAACTGGTAGAGTCACTCTGGCAGAAGATATGGAAATATTAACTTTAAATGTTCATCTATTCCTTCACAGGAAAATGAAATTTCCATGTATCTCCTCTAGAAAGTAGCTGAATATGGGCACAATAAGCATTTATAAGAATATTCCTGCAACATGGTCAATAACCAACAAAAGGGATAAATTACTAAAACCAATTCATGTGGACCTGACTAAATAAATCACATGATATCTATCATATGGCTGCTATTTATACAACCTTTCAAAAGAAATGAAGTAATGACTCAACGTGCTGACAGGAAGGTCTACAAGATATATTAACCAAAGGGAAAATAGGTTGCCTAACAGTGTACACATAGGTATTTACATAAATAATAACAAAATGATGTATTTCTTTATATGTATGTTTTAAAATACAAACTACTGTAATATATTACCTATAGACTGCTGTCATACTACCTCCATAAACATATTTAAAATAAGATGTATGTCTGATATGTTTTAGGTGAAACTTCTAAGGAAACAGATTTGGTTAGTAAAAGGCACTTCCATCCAGACTACTTTTCTAACTCTAAAAGTTGACAGAGCCTATATTGTTCACTTTTTTTAATATTGAATTTTGACTTTAAAATTACTCTTTTGTTTACATAGCTTAGATATGAATTCTACAAGTAGCATTTTGAGGGCTGTCAAATATGGAGAGGGAAAGTCTCGGTGGGTGGGAAAAATTTTCTGCTTTCCAAGTTGCAAAAACCACTTTGCAATAATTATCTTGTCTGATTGTAGACATAATTATTTCCCATCAAATGATTTCAATACAGTTTCTTAAACAATGGTAACTGAGAAGTCTTTCCATGGATATGAAAAGTGAGTAGATTTACTTGAAGCTGTTATTCAGTATTACAGGAATTTTTCTTCTTTATATGTGCTATTCAATTAAAGCTATTTATAAACTCTTTTAACTGGCTTCACAATTATAGTCCACTTTGCACTGCTCACTGTATATGTATATTGTGAAAACTACATATGTCAAATTCTGTACTTACTGAGCACAGAGTGCCCTGCTGCTGGAACATTGACTTAGGCTGTCAGAGCTGTAAAAGTAAAGAACTAGGTAAACCTAAATAGAGACTGTTGAATGCTTCAATTCACCTGCAGCTAACCCACCAAGTGGGACACTCTATTTGTTGAGAAATGCTGTGCCAAGGATATCACATTTAATGGCTTTGGCAAGAAAAATGATTTTCATCAGCTGTAACAAACAAGTTCCCCATCTCCAACCCTACCATCTGTCCTCCTGGTTCCCAACCAGAACTCTATATATGGGCTCAATTGAACAGGTTTCAGACTGCCTAAGGTCACTGCACAATCAACCTTAACAGATGGCATCACAGCGAACATCTAAACTGTAGCAGTGGCCAAATGCAGAGGATAATCCTCATTGCTGAGGAAGAATGCCCTCTGTGCATGCTGCCCTGATGTTCTGATTCTACTAAACATTTCATGTGAAAATAAGGCTTCATAGTCTTTATATTAATAGCTTAAATGGCTAAGTCTTTGCACTAATTTGCCGGTGGATTTCTATCTTAAAACTCATTTCTGCTTTTTTCATTGTCTTGGTATAATTAAGATAAAGAAAATGCTGTGTTAATATCCACTATTAGTTACCCTCAGAATATATATATATATTATATATATATATATATATACACATATACATATATGTATGTATTTAAGAGGTGAAATAGGCTAGGCATGTGGTTTTTTTTTAAAGATATCACTGTACACTGAAAAATAATACAATTAGAAGTTCATGTTGATGTATGGCAAAACCAATACAATATTGTAAAGTAATTAGCCTCCAATTAAATTTAAATTTAAAAAATAAAAAAAGAAGTTAAACTAGTCATACAGCTTAAGATAATCATAAGTAATTAATGATGGACATAACATCTTTTAAACTTTAAAGTTAGTCCTACTTAAGTAAGAGCCATGCTTATTTCCAGCTGACTGATATTCCCACTTGATTTCTCAACATCAAATTCAACAGTAAAGGTCATAATTCTTGCTTTCAAGTAGCTAATTTCTAATTTTTATATTTACTATGAGTAGTTTCATTCCATCATCACCTAGCTTTACTATTTGGAGACAAAGAATGCTGGAATTTAAAGTTCACCCCTTTTCTATCTCCCCCAATATTGATACCCCTAGCCATTTACCCCATCATGTTCTAATAATTCTGAAAGCCAAACTTATATCTTTTAAGCGGGAACTGGAGATTTCATTCTGAAGAAGATAGTGAAATCTTAGAACTCCCAGTGAAAAGGGTCAGAGATAAAAACTTCCATTTGCAAGTCTTGTTATACACTCTGAGGAATGGAAGGTGGACTTGAGAAAACTATTTAAAATTAGAATAAAAATTAAGTCAATGGAAAGAAAATTAAATAAATTATAGCATCAGCCCAAAAATATTAAAAAAACTAAATAAAAGGAAATATAAAAACAAAGGAGAGGCAATTATTAGTAAAAGAGTTTAAGTAAATTTCATAGAATTTAAGGATATGAATTTTCAGACTAAAGGGGTTTGTAAATTATCCCTGAAGTCCTACACTACGACATCTTATCATGACATTTCAGGTAATAGGGACATGGAGAAGATCATAACAACTGCCAGAGAGAACAAAATAGACTACAGAGAAGGATTAAAATTCAGAATAGCAACATTTGGAAGGTGGACGACAATATATCAATGCCTCCTCATTTTGAGAGGAAATTTTACTTAGAAATCCAAAAACAAGCAAATAATTAGTGTATGAGTTTAGTAAAGGTGATTTTTGATAGGGGAATTATGACAAATCTACCTCCAGAAATTCTGTATGTTCTCCGCAAAACAGGTATTAATGTAAACCAAGAAAGAGAAGGAATTAGTGTTAAATAACTAGCCCAAATCATAGAACTAAAAGGAAGAAAAGACCCTGATGCTGGGAAAGATTGAAGGCAGGAGAAGAAAAGGGCAACAGAGGATGAGATGGTTGGATAGCGTCACCGACTTAACGGACATGAGTTTGAGCAATCTCTAGAAGGTGGTGAAGGACAGGAAACCCTGGCATGCTGTAGTCC
Organism: Ovis canadensis; assembly: GCF_042477335.2. Lineage (NCBI taxonomy): Eukaryota > Metazoa > Chordata > Mammalia > Artiodactyla > Bovidae > Ovis > Ovis canadensis. The sequence continues at coordinate 52,184,354 of NC_091262.1, forward strand.
ATGGGGTTGCAAAGAGTTGGATATGACTTAGTGACAGAACTGAACTGAAAAAGTTCTTCAAGAAAATTAAAACAAAAACAAAACTTGCTGAGTCCTTGATGTGTTTATGTGTAAGTTAATATTTAGAGATTTTACAATTATCTTCTAAGTTTCAGAAAAAATTACATAGAAAAATAAGCAAAGAGAGAGTAAAAGACTTTAACCTTTGGAAACAAAGGAAAGGGAAACAGCATATTAGTGTCTTAAGGTAGTCAGTTATAGTCAGTGTAAAGAAAACACTATATATTTGTTTAAAAAATTGTGATACAATTAATTTGATAAAGGTAGGGAGGTTAAGAAGGAACTTTGGATAGTGGTTAAGCTAGTTAAATTCTTATTACCATGTATGATAAGTTACTTCAGTCATGCCCGACTCTGTGACACTATGGACTGTAGTCCTCCAGGTTTCTCTGTCCATTGGATTCTCCAGGCTAAAATGCTGCAGTGGGTTGTCATGCCTTCCTCCAGATTTTCCTGACCCATGGATAAAACCCACGTATCTTATATCTCCTGTATTGGCAGGCAAGTTCTTTACCACCAGCGCCACCTAGGAAAACCTGAGTATTACTATGTGTGTGTTAGTCGCTCAGTCATGTCTGACTGTGACCCCATGGACTGCAGCCCAGCAGGCTCATCCATCCATGGAATTCTCCATGCAAGAATACTGGAGTGGGTTGCCATTTCCTTCTCTAGAGTATTACAGGAGATAGAGAATGAATGAAGGATGAGGGAAAATCTACTAAAATAGATTCAAAGAGGTAATATATCTGAACTTCAGATCTCACTATGTTATAAAATGAGGAAAAACTCTAAGTCCAATTATCTTCTCATGTGCTAAAATAAAAAGAGAATCAATAGAAATGGAGGGGGAGGGGGTGAGAACTCAAGAAAACATAAAAAAGAATTGTAAAAATATAAGTGGTCCTGTGTCAGCAAGCTAGGCTCAGCAAGCTATGCTAAGTTATTGGAGTGGAAGTGAAATGGGCTGTAATAATGACTTTCAAGAGGTAATAAAAATTGTTCCTTTGTGAAAACTCTAGTTAGTATCTTCATCATTGTACTTCTGCCTAATATTTTCAGGAAGGACAGACCACCTAAAAAAACACCCTATATATTAATATATATGTAATAAAATTTTTAAATATATATAAGTACATTATATATATATGTATATATATATATTATTTTAAATGACTAAAAGTTAACTTGTCTTGGCTGAAGTGGGAATGGAAATCTCAGTTACTCTCTCATACCAACTTCACCCCACCCACACACATAACAAGGCAGTTGTTCTTACTCTAATCTAGAATCACGTATCTCTCAGAACTCTGAGAACTCAATTGTAAAACCAACAGTCTAATGCAACTCTGATTTTCTACTGAAATAACTGAGCATGGAAAGGATGTATGATTTGTCCACGTTTATTCAGTGGAATATAACCAAGTAATCTACAACCCAGGTCTATGTTATTTCCCAGAATTCTTCTCTTTTTCCTCTTCTACATTCAAACTGTTTTAATTCTAGGACTCTTAGTTTCTTAACATTGTATTGTATTGTGCAGTCACTAAGTTGTGTCTGTTCTTTGAGACCCCATGGATGCAGGATGCCAGGCTTCTTTGTCCTTCAGTGTCTCTCGGAGTTTGTTCAAACTCATGTCCATTAAGTTAGTGATGCCATTCAACCATCTCATCCTTTGTTGCTCCCTTCTCCTCTTCCCTTCAATCTTTCCCAGCATCAGGGTAGTTTCCAATGGGTTGGCTCTTCACATCAGATGGCCAAAGTATTGGAGCTTCAGCTTCAGCATCAGTTCTTCCAATGAATATTCAGGATTGATTTCCTGTAGAATTGACTGGTTTGAGCTCCTTGCTGTCCAATGGACTCTCAAGAGTCTTCTCCAGTAACACAGTTTGAAAGTATCAATTCTTCAGCCCTCAGGCTTCTTTATGGTCCAACTCACACATGACTACTGGAAAAACCATAGCTTTGGAAATACAGACCTTTATTGGCAAAGTGATGACTCTGCCTTTTAATATGCTATCTAGGTTTGTCATAGTTTTCTTTCAATTTAACTTATTCAGTTCAGTTCAGTTCAGTCGCTCAGTCATGTCTGACCCTTTGGACCACATGGACTGCAGCATGCCTGTCCATCACTAACTCCTGGAGTTTACTCAAACTCATCTCCATTGAGTTGGTGATGCATCCAACCATCTCATCCTCTGTCGTCCACTTCTCCTCCTGCCTACAATCTTTCCCAGCATCAGGGTCTCTTCAAATGAGTCAGTTCTTCCCATCAGGTAGCCAAAGTATTGGAGTTTCAACTTCAACATCAGTCCTTCCAATGAATATTCAGGACTGATTTCCTTTAAGATGGACTGGTTGGATCTCCTTGCAGTCCAAGGGACTCTCAAGAGTCTTCTCTAACACCACAGTTCAAAAGCATCAATTGTGCGGTGCTCAGCTTTCTTTATAGTCCAACTCTCACATCCATACATGACTACTGGAAAAACCATAGCTTTGATGAGATGGACCTTTGTTGGCTAAGTAATCTCCCTGGTTTTTACTATGCTGTCTATGTTGGTCATAACTCTTATTCCAAGGAGTAAGAGTCTTTTAATTTCATGGCTGCAGTCACCATCTGCAGGGATTTTGGAGCCCCCCAAAATAAAGTCTGTCACTATTTCCACTGTTTCCCCATCTATTTTCCATGAAGTGACGGGACCAGATGCCATGATTTTAGTTTTCTGAATATTGAGTGTGAAGCCAACTTTTTCACTCTCCTCTTTCACTTTCATCAAGAAGCTCTTTAGTTCTTTGCTTTCTGCCATTAGTGTGGTGTCATCTGCATATCTGAGGTTATTGATATTTCTCCCAGCAATCTTGATTCCAGCTGTGCTTCATCCAGCCTGGCATTTTGCATGATGTACTCTGCATATAAGTTAAATAGCAGGGTGACAATATACAGCCTTGACATACTCCTTTCCCTATTTGGAACCAGTCTCTTGCTCCATGTCCAGTTCTAACTATTGCTTCATGACCTGTATACAGATTTCTCAGGAAGTAGGTTAAGTGGTCTGGTATTCTCATCTCTTGAAGAATTTCCCACAGTTTGTTGTGATCTACACAGTCAAAGACTTTGGCCTAATCAATAAGGCAGAATAAGATGTTTTTTGGAACTCTTTTGCTTTTTCTATGACCAAATAGATGTTGGCAATTTGATCACTGGTCCCTCTGCCTTTTCTAAATCCAGCTTGAACATCTAGAAGTGCGCAGCTCATGTACTGTTGAAGCCTGGCTTGGAGAAGTTTCGGCCTTACTTTCTAGCGTGTGAGATGAGTGCAATTGTGTGGTAGTTTGAACATTCTTTTGCATTGCCCTTCTTTGGGACTGGAATGAAAACTGACCTTTCCCAGTCCTATGACCACTGCTGCATGTTCTAAATTTGCTGGCATATATATTGAGTGCAGCACTTTAACAACATCATCTTTTAGGATTTGAAATAGTTCAACTGGATTTGTATACTCTCCACTAGTTTTGTTTGTAATGATGCTTCCTGAGGCCCACTTGACTTTGCATTCCAGGATGTCTGGCTCTAGGTGAGTGATCACACCATCATGGTTATCTGGGTCATGAAGATCTTTTTTGTACAGTTCTTCTGTGTATTCTTGCCACCTTTTCTTAATATCCTCTGCTTCTGGTAGGTCCATACCATTTCTGTCTTTTATTGTGTGTGCCCATTTTTGCATTTTCTGCATCTATTAACCTGATCATATGGATTTTATTTTTCAATTTGTTAATGTGGTATATTACACTGTTTGATTTTCAGATCTTGAAAAATTCTTATATCATTGTAATAAGTCCCACTTGATCCTGATGTATGATCCTTTTAAGGTATTGTTGGATTCTGTTTGCTAATATTTTCTTAAAATTTTTGAATCTATTTTCATCAGTGATATTGCCCTGTAATTTTCTTCATGAATTTTCTGGTCTGCTAATTTTGTATGAGGGAGACGGTGGCCTCATACAGTAAGTTTGGAAATTTTCTTCCTCTGCCTTTTTAGGAAGAATATAAGAAGAATAGGTCAGCTATTATCTAAATGTTTGGTAGAATTCACCTGTGAAACCATTTGGTACTGGACTTGTTTGTTGGAAATTCTTTTATTACTGCTTCAATTTTATTACTGTATTTGGTCTGCTGATATTTTCTATTTCTTCCAGTTCAGTTTTGGGAGATTGCACATTTCTAGTAATTTTTAAATGTCTTCTACGTTGTTCCTTTGATTGGCAGATAGGTTTTTGTAGTAGTGTCAGAATAATTTGTTTTTCTGTAGTGTCCGTTGTAACTTCTTTTTCATTTCTGGTTTTACAAATTTTTATCCTCTCTTTTTTCTTGACAATTTTAGCTAAAGGCATTTCAATTTTGTTTACCTTCTCAAAGAATCAACCCTTAGTTTCATTAACCTTTTCTTTTGTTTTTTAGTCTCTGTTTCATTTATTTCTGCTCTGATTTTTATGATTTCTTTCCTCCTACTAAATTTAGGCTTTGCTTGTTCCTTCTCTTGCTCTTTTAGACTCCTAAGGATAGATTGTTTATTTGAGAATGTCTTTGTTTCTTGGGGTAAACTATTGTCACTATAAACTTCCCTTTCAGAACTTCTTTGGCCAAGTTCCATAGATTTAGGATTGTTGTGTTTTCAGTTTCATTTATCTCCAGGTATATTTTGATTTCTTCAGTAATCCATTGGTTGTTTAGTATTATATTGCTTAGCGTCCATGGGTTTTTAAGTTTTCTGTAGGGTTTTTATTCTAGTTGATTTCTAGTCTCAGAGCACCGTGGTTGGAAAAGATGCTTGTACAATTTCAATTTTTGGAATGTTTTTGAGCTCTTGTTTGCAGTATTAGGTTGTTTTCTTCAGTGATAGCCCATGACTTCTGCTCCTTTCCAGTATTGGGGAAGCAACAATTATTGCTTCTAACACTGGAGTTTTGGATTACTGCCTTCTGTCACTGGAGTTGTGTTGTTTCAAGTATCTACAATAATACCTGTTTTCTGCCGTTTTCATGCATATACTATTGAGTTATTAATGGTCATTAAAGCTCTAAAAAAATGGGTAAATTGCTTATGTAACAGCCATAAGGTAGGAAAATAAATGATACATTGGTTAGCTCAGACTAGGTAAGGTTAGTTGGCAATATAATCACTGCTTTGAAATATATGAAAGATTGCATGTTCTGTTAATAGTAATAATAGTCACTGAATAATGGAACACAATGCATTGAGAGGGAGAGAAACTCTATTAGATATATAGAAAAGAACCTCAAGTCACTGATGAATAGAAAAAAGCTAAGTGGCTAATGATGTAGGTCATAAACTTTGGGTCCCTTTCAAGATCTGCAAGAAAAAATCTCTCAATAACCTGCCTTTAATTACTAGGATTTCATGAAGGAGGTTATGGGATTTTGACTCCCTGATACTTTTTCAATTTCTGTTGTCCAAGCAGGAGGGTAAAACTCACACTTGACATAGAAAATTCTCCTTCCTGACATGTTTATTATTTTACATAGTGACATTAGTAGGATAGTTGGTTTGTGTTATGGTATAGATATTATGGTCCATAAATATTCTAAAGGGAAATGCTTAGATAATGAATTTAAATCCCCAAAGAAGAACATTCAAAAAAACTTAGGCAGCCGGTGTTTTTAAGATGCTTATTATCTTATTTCAGTAATGATTGTTGATTATGTTAATGATCATCTCAATAATTTCTTATATAGATAATTGGTAAGAGTAATTTAAGTGTACTCCTATTTTAAATATTCTTAATTAGTAAAGCACATTTAAATAAATTACCATATTATTGAAGGTCATGCATAAGTATGGTTCACCAAAATTTTACAAAATTATAGCAAACTACAGTCTGTGGCATTCATCTTTAAGAATAACTCAACAAATATAAATTCAATATTTGGGGGATTAAAAAAATTTAAATAGAGCATATTTTCCAGTGATATGAACAAAATAAAACATGGTTGGCAACTATATTTGTTATACTCTGTTTTTGACAAAAGAATGGTCACTTTACAGAGAGAAAGCAGGTTGGTTTTTTTTTTCCCCCTGTTTTTAACGATATGAACAAAAATTGAGAGAAGGAAGATGTTGGAGAGGATACAAATATAGGAAAAAAAAAAACAAGCAAAAAATCACCTATCTCTCTCTAGTAAGGAAAAGCACCTCTCTCTCTAGTAAGGAAAAGCACCTCTCTCTCTAGTAAGATCACCTAAATTAGCCAAGCTAGTAAACTGGAAAACATTAACAACATATAGCATGTACCGAAAGGAAAAGATGAATGGAGGAAGGAAGGGAGGGAGGAAAGAAAGTTATTATATATGAGCCATTTTAAGGGTAGTTATATGACATAAATAACACTAAAATAAAATGGAACAGAATAAAGATCCCAAAAATAAAACTCCACATTTACAGTTCACTAATAACTGACATGGCAAATAGATGGGCAAACAGTGGAAACAGTGGCTGACTTTATTTTGGGGGGTTCCAAAATCACTGCAGATGGTGATTGTAGCCATGAAATTAAAAGACTCTTACTCCTTGGGAGAAAAGTTATGACCAACCTAGACAGCATATTAAAAAGCTGAGACATTACTTTGTCAACAAATGTCCATATAGTCAAGGCTATGGTTTCTCCAGTAGTCATGTATGGATGTGAGAATTGGATTGTGAAGAAAGCTGAGTGCCAAAGAATTGATGCTTTTGAACTGTGGTGTTGGAGAAGACTCTTGAGAGTCCCTTGGACTGCAAGGAGATCCAACCAGTCCATCCTAAAGGAGATCAGTCCTGGGTGTTCATTGGAAGGACTGATGTTGAAGCTGAAACTCCAATACTTTGGCCACCTGATGCAAAGAACTGACTCATTTGAAAAGACCCTGATGTTGGGAAAGATTGAGGGCAGGAGAAGAAGTGTATGATAGAGGATGAGATGGTTGGATGGCATCACTGCCTCAATGGACATGAGTTGAGGTAAACTCCGGGAGTTCATGATGGACAGGAAGGCCTGGTGTGCTGTGGTTCATGGGGTCACAAAGAGTCGGACACAACTGAGCAACTGAACTGAACTGAATAATTGATGAGGGAGCCAAGAACAATCAATGGGAATAGGATAGTCTCTTCAACAAAGATTGCTGGAAATGCTAGACAGGCACATGCAGAAAAATAAAATTGAATCTGTCATCTTACACCACTCACAAAAATTAACTCAAAGTTTTACACCTAAGACTTGACACCCTAAAACTCCCTGAAGAAAGTATAGGGGCAAAGTTTTTGTCACTGGTCTTAGCAATGATTCTTTTGGATATAACATGAGAAACAGAAGAAAAAAAAATAGAAAATAAACAAGCTATACTATCCCAAAGTGAAAATCTTCTGCACAGCATATGAAATAGTCAACAGAATGAAAAGGCAACCAATGGAATGGGAGATAATTGTTGCAAATATGGATAACAAAATCCCACACAGCTCAATAACAAAAACAAAAACAATCTGTTTTAAAAAATGGGCCAAAGAACTAAACAGACATTTTTCCAGAAAAGACATAAGAATGGCCTGCAAGTATATGAAAAGATGGTAAACATCACCAATCATTAGAGAAATAAAAATCAAAGCCACAATGAAATATCACCTCTCACATATTAGGATGGCTATTATCAAAAAGACAAGAAATAACAATTACTGGCAAGGATGCAGAGAAAATGGAGTTCCTGCATACTGTTGGTGAGAAAGTAAGTTGTTTCAGTCAGTATTGAAAAATACACAGGTTCCTTGAATTCTTTTAAACAGAACTACCATATGAACTACCAGCAGTCCACTTCTGGGTGCTTACTTCAAGAAAACAAAACCACTAGCTTGATATATATATCCCATGTTCATTGTACTATTATTCACAATAGCCAAGATATAGAAACAAACTAAGGGTGCATTAGTGGATGAGTGGATAAAGAAGACATGCTTTGTATATACAATAGGATATTAATTCAGTTATGAGAAAGAAGAGGATCTTGCCACTTGTGACAACAGGGATGGACCTTGAGGGCATAATGCTAAATGAGATAATTAAGACTGAGAAAGACAAATACTGTATGATATCACTTATATGTGGAATCAAAAAGTTGAGTAAATAAATCAGTAGAATAGTGTTTGGTAGGGACTTGGGCTGAGGGAATTGGGAAAATGTTCATTAAGGTTACAAATTTGCAACTAGTAGATAAACAAGTCTGGAGATCTAATGTACTGCATAGTTATCATATTGAACAATATTATAAATGTCAAAGTTGCAATGAGACTCTGTCTAAATTGTTCTAATCACACAAAAAAAATAATGATGTAAGAGGATAGAGGTCTTAGCTAATGCTGTGTGCCATATATAAATTCATTAAATCAACATGCTGTAAACCTTAAATGTATACAATGTTACTGGTCAATTCTATCGCAAATAAATAAATGTAGTGGGTTGCAATAAGCACTTTTATTTTTATTTTATTTTATTTTAATTTTAAAATCTTTAATTCTTACATGCGTTCCCAAACATGAACCCCCCTCCCACCTCCCTCCCCATAACATCTCTCTGGGTCATCCCCATGCACCAGCCCCAAGCATGCTGTATCCTGCGTCAGACATAGACTGGCGATTCAATTCTTACATGATAGTATACATGTTAGAATGCCATTCTCCCAAATCATCCCACCCTCTCCCTCTCCCTCTGAGTCCAAAAGTCCGTTATACACATCTGTGTCTTTTTTCCTGTCTTGCATACAGGGTCGTCATTGCCATCTTTCTAAATTCCATATATATGTGTTAGTATACTGTATTGGTGTTTTTCTTTCTGGCTTACTTCACTCTGTATAATCGGCTCCAGTTTCATCCATCTCATTAGAACTGATTCAAATGAATTCTTTTTAACGGCTGAGTAATACTCCATTGTGTATATGTACCACTGCTTTCTTATCCATTCATCTGCTGATGGACATCTAGGTTGTTTCCATGTCCTGGCTATTATAAACAGTGCTGTGATGAACATTGGGGTACATGTGTCTCTTTCAATTCTGGTTTCCTTGGTGTGTATGCCAAGAAGTGGGATTCTGGGTCATAAGGTAGTTATATTTGCAATTTTTTAAGGAATCTCCGCACTGTTCTCCATAGTGGCTGTACTAGTTTGCATTCCCACCAACAGTGTAGAAGGGTTCCCTTTTCTCCACACCCTCTCCAGCATTTATTGCTTGCAGATTTTTGGATCGCAGCCATTCTGACTGGTGTGAAGTGGTACCTCATTGTAGTTTTGATTTGCATTTCTCTGATAATGAGTGATGTTGAGCATCTTTTCATGTGTTTGTTAGCCATCCGTATGTCTTCTTTGGAGAAATGTCTATTTAGTTCTTTGGCCCATTGTTTGATTGGGTCGTTTATTTTTCTGGAATTGAGCTGCATAAGTTGCTTGTATATTTTTGAGATTAGTTGTTTGTCAGTTGCTTCATTTGCTATTATTTTCTCCCATTCAGAAGGCTGTCTTTTCATCTTGCTTATATTTTCCTTTGTTGTGCAGAAGCTTTTAACTTTAATTAGACCCCATTTGTTTATTTTTGCTTTTATTTCCAGAATTCTGGGAGGTGGATCATAGAGGATCCCGCTGTGATTTATGTCGGAGAGTGTTTTGCCTATGTTCTCCTCTAGGAGTTTTATAGTTTCTGGTCTTACATTTAGATCTTTAATCCATTTTGAGTTTATTTTTGTGTGTGGTGTTAGAAAGTGATCTGGTTTCATTCTTTTACAAGTGGTTGACCAGTTTTCCCAGCACCACTTGTTAAAGAGATTGTCTTTACTCCATTGTATATTCTTGCCTCCTTTGTCAAAGATAAGGTGTCATACGTGTGTGGATTTATCTCTGGGCTTTCTATTTTGTTCCATTGATCTATATGTCTGTCTTTGTGCCAGTACCATACTGTTTTGATGACTGTGGCTTTGTAGTAGAGCCTGAAGTCAGGCAAGTTGATTCCTCCAGTTCCATTCTTCTTTCTCAAGATTGCTTTGGCAATTCGAGGTTTTTTGTATTTCCATACAAATCTTGAAATTATTTGCTCTAGTTCTGTGAAAAATATGGCTGGTAGCTTGATAGGGATTGCATTGAATTTGTAAATTGCTTTGGGTAGTATCCTCATTTTCACTATATTGATTCTTCCGATCCATGAACATGGTATATTTCTCCATCTATTAGTATCCTCTTTGATTTCTTTCATCAGTGTTTTATAGTTTTCTATATATAGGTCTTTAGTTTCTTTAGGTAGATATATTCCTAAGTATTTTATTCTTTTCGTTGCAATGGTGAATGGAATTGTTTCCGTAGTTTCTTTTTCTACTTTCTCATTATTAGTGTATAGGAATGCAAGAGATTTCTGTGTGTTGATTTTATATCCTGCCACTTTACTATATTCATTGATGAGCTCTAGTAATTTTCTGGTGGAGTCTTTATGGTTTTACATGTAGAGGATCATGTCATCTGCAAACAGTGAGAGTTTTACTTCTTCTTTTCCAATTTGGATTCCTTTTATTTCTTTTTCTGCTCTGATTGCTGTGGCCAAAACTTCCAGAACTATGTTGAATAGTAGCGGTGAAAGTGGACACCCTTGTCTTGTTCCTGACTTTAGGGGAAATGCTTTCAATTTTTCACCATTGAGGATAATGTTTGCTGTGGGTTTGTCATATATAGCTTTTATTATGTTGAGGTATGTTCCTTCTATTCCTGCTTTCTGGAGAGTTTTTATCATAAATGGATGTTGAATTTTGTCAAAGACCTTCTCTGCATCTATTGAGATAATCATATGGTTTTTATTTTTCAATTTGTTAATGTGGTGAATTACATTGATTGATTTGCGGATATTGAAGAATCCTTGCATCCCTGGGATAAAGCCCACTTGGTCATGGTGTATGATCTTTTTAATGTGTTGTTGGATTCTGATTGCTAGAATTTTGTTGAGGATTTTTGCATCTATGTTCATCAGTGATATTGGCCTGTAGTTTTCTTTTTTTTGTGACATCTTTGTCAGGTTTTGGTATTAGGGTGATGGTGGCCTCATAGAATGAGTTTGGAAGTTTACCTTCCTCTGCAATTTTCTGGAAGAGTTTGAGGAGGATAGGTGTTAGCTCTTCTCGAAATTTTTGGTAGAATTCAGCTGTGAAGCCGTCTGGACCTGGGCTTTTGTTTGCTGGAAGATTTCTGATTACCGTTTCAATTTCCCTGCTTGTGATGGGTATGTTAAGATTTTCTATTTCTTCCTAGTTCAGTTTTGGAAAATTGTACTTTTCTAAGAATTTGTCCATTTCTTCCACGTTGTCCATTTTATTGGCATACAACTGCTGATAGTAGTCTCTTATGATCCTTTGTATTTCTGTGTTGTCTTTTGTGATCTCTCCATTTTCATTTCTAATTTTATTGATTTGATTTTTCTCTCTTTGCTTCTTGATGAGTCTGGCTAATGGTTTGTCAATTTTATTTATCCTTTCAAAGAACCAGCTTTTGGCTTTGTTGATTTTTGCTATGGTCTCTTTTGTTTCTTTTGCATTTATTTCTGCCCTAATTTTTAAGATTTCTTTCCTTCTACTAACTCTGGGGTTCTCCAATTCTTCCTTTTCTAGTTGCTTTAGTTGTAGAGTTAGGTTATTTATTTGACTTTTTTCTTGTTTCTTGAGGTATGCCTGTATTGCTATGAACTTTCCTCTTAGCACTGCTTTTATAGTGTCCCACAGGTTTTGGGTTGTTGTGTTTTCATTTTCATTAGTTTCTATGCATATTTTGATTTCTTTTTTGATTTCTTCTGTGATTTGTTGGTTATTCAGAAGTGTGTTGTTTTCTGCTGTAATTGAGATCTAATCTTAATGCATTATGGTCAGAAAAGATGCTTGGAATGATTTCGATTTTTTTTTTTTTTGAATTTATCAAGTTTAGATTTATGGCCCAGGATGTGATCTATCCTGGAGAAGGTTCCATGAGCACTTGAAAAAAAGATGAAATTCATTGTTTTGGGGTGAAATGTCCTATAGATATCAATTAGGTCTAACTGATCTAATGTATCATTTAAAGTTTGTGTTTCTTTGTTAATTTTCTGTTTAGTTGATCTGTCCATAGGTGTGAGTGGGGTATTAAAGTCTGCTGGCGATGGAATGAAACACCAACACTGCAGAGTGGTTTAAATATTTATATTTTAACACCTGCTTCTTACAGTTGTTTTATTTTATATCCCTTGCACAACAACCTACAGGGCTAGCTGCCAAATACCATAACTCAGCGACTATACAGTGCCCAAGTGCAGGGCGAGATAACCTTTACCTTGACTTATTTACTGCAGCTAAGACTTTGTTTTGGGGAACTTCCTTATCAACTTAGAATCCGTTTTGTCCCAGGGTCTGTTCCTTTTGAGGAATCAGAGAAACATCCTTGTGTGCAAGAAATGTTCTTTTCCCATGGGAACAAACAGGATTCTTAGCTGAACATCTCGTTTGCAAGAATGTTCAGCTCAGGTTGAGAGTCTCGTTTGCAAGCACTTCTGAACCTTCCTTAAACCTAGTTCCCTACACTGGGCAGAACATCTCGTTTGCAAGAATGTTCAGCCCTGGTTGAGAGTCTCGTTTGGAAGCACTTCTCAACCTGCTTTATACCTTGTTCCCTACAAAAGTCTCCCACTATTATTGTGTTATTGTTGATTTCCCCTTTCATACTTGTTAGCATTTGTCTTACATATTGCTGTGCTCCTATATTGGGTGCATATATATTTATAATTGTTATATCTTCTTCTTGGATTGATCCTTTGATCATTATGTAGTGGCCTTCTTTGTCTCTTTTCACAGCCTTTGTTTTAAAGTCTTTTATCAGATATGAGTATTGCCACTCCTTCTTTTGGTCTCTATTTGCGTGGTGTATCTTTTTCCAGCCCTTCATTTTCAGTCTGTATGTCTCCCTTGTTTTGAGGTGGGTCTTTTGTAAGCAGCATATAGAGGGGTCTTGTTTTTGTATCCATTTGGCCAGTCTTTGCCTTTTGGTTGGGGCGTTCAACCCATTTATGTTTAAGGTAATTATTGATAAGTATGATCCCGTTACCATTTACTTTATTGTTTTGGGTTCGGGTTTATACACCCTTTTCGTGTTTCCTGTCTAGAGAATATTCTTTAGAATTTGTTGGAGAGCTGGTTTGGTGGTGCTGAATTCTCTCAGCTTTTGCTTGTCTGTAAAGCTTTTGATTTCTCCTTCGTATTTGAATGAGATCCTTGCTGGGTACAGTAATCTGGGCTGTAGGTTATTGTCTTTCATCACTTTAAGTATGTCTTGCCATTCCCTCCTGGCCTGAAGAGTTTCTATTGAAAGATTAGCTGTTATCCTTATGGGAATCCCCTGGTGTGTTATTTGTTGTTTTTCCCTTGCTGCTTTTAATATTTGTTCTTTGTGTTTGATCTTTGTTAATTTGATTAATATGTGTCTTGGGGTGTTTCGCCTTGGGTTTACCCCTATTTGGAACTCTCTGTGTTTCTTGGACTTGGGTGATTATTTCCTTCCCCATTTTAGGGAAGTTTTCAACTATTATCTCCTCAAGGATTTTCTCATGATCTTTCTTTCTGTCTTCTTCTTCTGGGACGCCTATAATTCGAATGTTGGAGCGTTTCATATTGTCCTGGAGGTCTCTGAGATTGTCCTCATTTCTTTTAATTCATTTTTCTTGTTTCCTCTCTGATTCATTTATTTCTACCATTCTATCTTCTATTTCACTAATCCTATCTTCTGCCTCCGTTATTCTACTATTTGTTGCCTCCAGAGTGTTTCTGATCTCATTTATTGCATTATTCATTATATTTTGACTCTTTTTTATTTCTTCTAGGTCCTTGTTAAACCTTTCTTGCATCTTCTCAATCCTTGTCTCTAGGCTATTTATCTGTGATTCCATTTTGATTTCAAGATTTTGGATCATTTTCACTATCAATATTCGGAACTCCTTCTCAGGTAGATTCCCTACTTCTTCCTTTTTTGTTTGGTTTGGTGGGCAACTCTCCTGTTCCTTTACCTGCTGAGTATTCCTCTGTCTCTTCATCTTGGTTATATTGCTGCGTTTGGGGTGGCCTTTTTATATTCTGGTAATTTGTGGCGTTCTCTTTATTATGGAGCTTTCTCACTGTGGGTGGGGTTCTATCAGTGGCTTGTCAAGGTTTCCTGGTTAGGGAGGCTTGTGTTGGAGTTTTGGTGGGTGGAGCTGGGTTTCTTCTCTCTGGAGTGCAGTGGAGTGACCAGTAATGGGTTATGAGACATCGAAGGTTTTGGAATAATTTTGAGCTGCCTGTATATTGAAGCTCAGGGGAGTGTTCCTGTGTTGCTGGAGAATTTGAGTGGTATGTCTTGTTTTGGAACTTGTTGGCCCTTGGGTGGAGCTTGGTTTTGGTGTAGGTATGAAGGCATTTGATGAGCTCCTATTGCTTAATGTTCCCTGAATTCAAGAGTTCTCTAATGTTTTCAGGCTTTGGATTTAAGCCTCCTGCTTCTGGTTTTCAGTTTTATTTTTATAGTAGCCTCTAGACTTCTCCATCTATACAGCACCGATGATAAAACATCTAGGTTAAAGATGAAAAGTTTCTCCACATTGAGGGACACTCAGAGAGGTTCACTGAGTTACAAGGAGAAGAGAAGATGGAGGGGGTAGTTAGAGGTAACTGGAATGAGATGTGGTGAGATCAAAAGAGGAGAGAGCAAGCTAGCCAGTAGTCACTTCCTTATGTGCGCTCTATAGTCTGGACCGCTCAGAGGTATTTACAGAGTTATACGGGGAAGAGGAGAGGGAGGAAGTAGACAGAGGTGACCAGGAGGATAAGAGAGAGGAATGAGAAGGAGAGAGACAAATCCTGCCAGTAACCAGTTCCTTAGGTGTTCTCCACCATTTGGAACACACAGAGATTCACAGAGTTGGATAGAGGAGAGATGGGGGAGAAAAGAGACAGAGGCCACCTGGTGGAGAAAAAGGAGAGTCCAAAGGAGAAGAGAGTGGTCAAGCCAGTAATCTCGCTCAGGTAAACTTGGGTAGTGAAGTTTGGGTTTTTAAATGTACAAAATTGACAACAAAAACCTAAGAGCAAAGATTAAAAATCTAGAGTAGAGGTTGGATTTTCAAAAATACAATATTAAAGAAAAGAAGCATAAGGAAAAAGGAAGAAAGAAAAAAAAACAAGAATTATTAACAAACAAACAAACAAACAAAAAACAAAAAAACACCAACAACCATCCAAAGATTATATATGGTGTTTGCCTTTAAAAAAAAAAAAAAGAAAGTCTTTTTTTTTTTAATAGTAATAGGTTATAGGAATAAAGATTAGAGGAGAAATGGAAGACTTAACCATTTAAAAAATGTTAGAAAAAAAAGAAAAAAAAACAAAAAACAAGAAAACAAACAAAAAAAAGGAATGATTTTAAAAATAGTAAAAATATTTCTAGCCCTTCTCTGATGTTGTGGGCCGTGTGGGATCACTTCCAAGGTGGTTCTCTCTGTTTAACTTCTTCTGTTTGCTGGTTTTTTAGGCTTACTAGTTCAGTCGCGCTGTGGGGAGGGGGGATGCTGCAAACAAATAGTACTGTCGTGTGCACACAGTGTCTCAGCCCCGCTTGACCTGTCCCTTCTCGCTGCCCACAAACCACTCTGGCTCTACGATGCTCAGCCGGGAACCGTCTGGGGCCAGCCCTAGGCTGCATGCACTTCCCCGGTCCAAGCCGCTCAGGTTCGTTGCTCAGGCAGCCCTCAGAGGCACAGATTCGGCTGGGACTGCGCTTTGTGCCCTTCCCAGGTCCGAGTAGCTCAGGAGTTTGGCGAGCACGATCGCCGCGGCTTGTCACCTTTTCTGCTGCTGCTGCTCAGCTTTCTGGGTGGACCGCTGGCGCCCCCCGTGAGGCAGATTGTGACTGTCCAGCACCCCCAGAAGTCTTAGCAAAGAAGCCTGCTTGCAGTTAGGTAAGTAAAGTCTCTCCGGGTCTGCAATTGCCCCTTTCCAGTCCTTACGGCTCTGGCTGCCTGTCCCTGGCGGGGGATGGTCGGCAGCCAGCTTTTTCTGTTCCGTCCTTTGTTCTGTGCTTGGTCCTGGCGGTGTCTTATGTTCGAGCTTTTCGTGCAGTAGCTATCCCACAGTCTGGTTTGCTAGCCCAAGTTAGATCATTCTGGTTGTGCGTGGGGCGTTCCTGCCCGATTCTTACGCGCCTCCCACACGTCCCTGCCCTGCCCCCACTAGCTTGTGGCGGATGCAGGCGTCTGTGCTGCTTTTCCGCTGGGGGAGTTACTGTTGGGCTTGTAATCTCTTGGTTTTAATTATTTATTTATTTTTCCTTCCTGTTATGTTGCCCTCTGTGTTTCCAAGGCTCGCCACAGACTCGGCAGGGAGAGTGTTTCCTGGTGTTTGGAAACCTCTCTTCTTAAAATTCCCTTCCCGGGACGGGCTTCCCTTCCCAGGACGGAGCTCCCTCCCCACCTCCTTTGTCTCCTTTTTCGTCTTTTATATTTTTTCCTACCTGTTTTTGAAGACAATGGTCTGCTTTTCTGGTTGCCTGATGTCCTCTGCCAGCCTACAGAAGTTGTTTTGTGGAGTTTGCTCAGCGTTGAAATGTTCTTTTGAGGAATTTGTGAGGGAGAAAGTGGTCTTCCCATCCTATTCCTCCGCCATCTTTACAGTTCCCTCCAATAAGCACTTTTAAAATGAACTGCAATGGAGCAGAATGATGCATTGTATATGAAATGTGAACTATTATTTCCAGAAGCCTTTATTGTACATGTTTTTACAGGTTTAGAGGAGAAGTGGATCATGAGTAAAAAATATCAATACGTATCTTATCTTAGGTAGCAGACCAAAAAATGAAAGTAGACAAAAAAAAAAAAACAACAAAAAAACAAACCTTCTTTGGCCATGTTTGGTAGTTAAACAACTTGAGTAGTTCTATTAATGAATCAAAAGCAAAGGATTATAAGCCAAATACCCACAACATTAAATAAGATAAAGAGTACACTTTCTTACAACTCTTTTCCTTTATCCATGAGAATACATACTGTATTTTTATGCCACTGCTTCAGGCTTCCGTGAAAAATGGACATGAAATTAAACGCTCAGATACTGCACTGCTAGAGAAGTATGGTGCTCAAGTAACTATATAAATATATCTTTATTTCACACTACTTAATCCTGATTCAAAAACTTCCTTTTCCAAATTCTGCCTCTGTATGCGTCTCAGTATCTATTTTGTATTTAGAATCTGGAGATCTTCAGATTAAAATTCCAGCTCTGCCTCTTAATGACTGAATAGGCAAGACGTCTGAGAATTCTAAGTGTCTCATACATCAAGCAAGGATAATAATAGGAACTTTTTCAATGGTATAAAATGAGATATCATAGTTAATGTAACATGCACAGTGTGTCATAAATAATGAGCACTTCAGAAATGTTGTTACTATTATTAACAGATAGATTGAAGGTGCTGACAAGTGAATTCTTAGGAACAAGTTTTACTGTTAGTATCTTCAACCTTTTAATATATGAGAAATGGAAATTACTGAGCAAACATGCTTGATTCAAATTTACTACATAATAGTACAATTTTATTTTGAAAGAATGTTTTTGTGTCTTTGCTTCCAGTATGGATGTAAAAATCCATACACAAAACAATTGTTCTTTTACTGATAACAGGAACATCTTCTATAATCTACGACTTATAAAATTTTAGCCCATTAGATAAATGAGCTGGTGAGGCAGATATAGGAATAGGATTCTAAAGGGTGATAAAACCCTCTGAAGAGTGATAAGAACTGAAAACTATTTCACCTCTGTCAGAGCATGGGAGAAGAATGTGGAAGCCATAAAAATAGTCCAGACAATAGCAACTCAAATTTAGGAACTCCTTAAAAGTAGAATAGGGACTAGCATGACAGCTGTGAAATCTGAGGAGCCCCGAAGTGAAATTTATGAGTTTTTGTTAATGGTCTTCTACCCGGTGTTAATGAGATGACTAAGAGACACTCTATTTGTTGGCAAAAGTATGCAAACCTTCATCAAAGAAAGCTGAAGTTGCTAAATTTATACCTAAGTAGATGTCAAAGAAAGAAATTTACCAGGTATCAACAACCTAATGAAAATGGGATGAGCTCATCAGGCAGACAAATGTATATGTATATGAATAATTACAGAGATATATTAGAAGACTTTACCATGAATGTTTTAGTTTAGATTATACAATTTAATCAATATTGGTAAATAATCAGTAAGTATGTACTAAATATAACCTTCTTAGAGGTGCTATGCTGTGTTTAGTCGCTTAGTCGTTTGGAAGTTACATGTAAAGTTTAATGATCTTACTTTAAACTAGTTTGAACATTTTAGTTAGAAGCATAACATATGAATAACATTTTTTGAAGATGTTTAATATTTTGACATAAAATGCATTGTATGCTTGGTATTCAAATTGAAAATTTTACATTGAGAGAAAATTATTCTAATTTTTATACCCTATAATTAGTTAATATTATAATTAGTTAAATTTCTTAGGTTCATGTGGTATGCCTCTAATGAACATATTCAGACTAGTTTAAAATAAGATCATTATACTTTACATGTAGGTTCCAAATCTTTTGAAAAAATAAACGAAGTGCTAGAAATTGTTCAAACTACAATTTACAGTTTAAAAAAACTATAATGATATTTAATGAAAAAGGAAAATAGCTTGGTAGCCTCTAAGGAAATCAGTGGTACTGATAACTAAATAATTAGAATTGGGATTTTGTGAACATCTTTATTAACCTTATATTAATTTGAAAAGTGAGGATAGAAAATAAAAAAAGCCTGATTCCCAGAAGTTACACTGAAGGATGCACAAAATAAATAGGAATTATAATAAAGGTGAGGCTCATCTAATATATAACCAAATGAAAGCTTACAGTTCCTTGGACTCAAACTTCTAAAATTTTATTATTTTTGTTTTTAGAAAGAATGGTACATATCTCATAAAATTCTCCTTTGTAAGATGAACAGATTTTGTTGGATATAATAATAGTGGATATGAGGGGAGGAAAGCAATACATATATGTGTGTTGCCTGAAGAACTATGGATGGAGGTTCATAACACTGCACAGGAGATGACATCACCCTTATGGTGGAAAGCAAAGGGGAACTAAAGAGCCTCTTGATGAAGATGAAAGAGGTGAGTGAAAAAGCTGGCTTAAAACTCAACATTCAAGAAACTAAGATCATGGCATCTGGTCCCATCAGTTCATGGCAAATAGATGGGGAGCAATGGAATCAGTGACAGACTTTACTTCTTGGGCTCCAAATCACTGTGGTTGGTGATGGCAGCCATGAAATTTAAAAACACTTGATCCTTGGAAGAAAAGCTATGACCAACATAGATGGCATATTGAAAAGCAGAGACATTACTTGGCCTACAAAGGTTGGTCTTGTCAAAGGTATGATTTTTCCAGTAGTCACATACAGATGTGAGAGCTGGGCAATAAAAAAGGCTGAACACCAAAGAATTGAAGTCTTTGAACTTTATTACTGGCGAAGACTCTTGAGAGTCCCCTGGACAGCAAGGAGATCCAACCAGTCCATCCTAAAGGAATTCAGTCCTGAATATTCATTGGAAGGACTGATGCTGAAGCTGAAACTCCAATATTTTGGCTACCTGATGTGAAGAGCTGACTCATTGGAAAAGACCCTTATGCTGGGAATGATTGAAGGCAGGAGAAGGGGATGACAGAGGATGAGATGGTTGGATGGTATCATTGACTTAATGGACATGAGTTTGGGCAGACTCTGGTAGATTGTGAAGGACAGGGAAACCTGGCATGCTATAGTGCATGGGGTTGAAAAGAGTCGGACATGACTGAGCCACTGAACAGCAACAGTAGGTGATGACCAGAACCAACCCAAACAAAGAGGAGTGCAAGAAGGCAAAGTGGTTGTCTGAGGAGGCTTTACAAATAGCTGAGGAAAGAGGAGAAATGAAATAGCAAGAGAGAAAGGGAAAGATATACCCAACTGAATACAGAGTTCCAGAAAACAGCAAAGACCGATAAGAAGCCCTTCTTCAATGAACAGAAATAGAGGAAAACAATAGAATGGGAAGACTAGAGATCTCTTCAAGAAAACTGGAGATACCAAGAGAACATTTCATGCAAAGATGAGCATAATAAAGGACAGAAACTGTATGGACTTAATAAAAGCAAAACCATGATGGTGTGATCACTCACCTAGAGCCAGACATCCTGGAGTGTGAAGTCAAGTGTGCTTTAGGAAGCATTACTACAAACAAAGCTAATGGAGGTGATGGAATTCCAGGTAAGCTATTTCAAATCCTAAAAGATGATGCTGTTAAAGTGCTGCACTCAATATGCCAGCAAATTTGGAAAACTCAGCATTGGTTATAGGACTGGAATAGGTCAATTTTCATTCCAATCCCAAAGGAAGGCAATGCCAAAGAATGTTCGAGCTACTGCACAATTACACTCATTTCACATGCTAGCAACGTAATAATCAAAATCCTTCCAGCTATGCTTCAGCAATATGTGAACCTAGAATTTCCAGATGTACAAACTGGATTTAGAAAAGACTGAAGAACCTGGGATCAAATTGACAACATCCTTTGGATAAAGGAAAAAGAAAGGAACTTAAAAAAAAAATCTACTTGTGTTTCATTGACTGCCCGAAAAGACTGACTTTGTGGATCACAACAAACTGTGGAAAACTCTTAAGGAGATGGGAATACCAGACCACCTTACCTGCCTCTTGAGACACCTGTATGCAGGCCAAAAAGCAACAGTTAGAACTGGACATGCAATAACTGACTGTCTCAAAATTGGGATATGAGTACATCAAGGCTATATATTGTCAATCTGCTTATTGAACTTATATGCAGTGTGATGATGTGATGTGCTTAGTTGCTCAGTTGTGTCCAACCCTTCATGACCCCATGGACTGTAGCCCACCAGGCTCCTCAACCTATGCTGGGGATTTTCCAGGCAAGAATACTAGAGTGGATTGCCATGCTCACCTCCTGGTGATCTTCCTAACCTAAGGATCAAACCCAGATCTCCCCCATTGCAGGTAGATTCTTTACCCTGTGAGCCACCAGGGAAGTCCAAGTATGCAGAGTAGTACATCATGTGAAATGCCAGGCTGTATGAATCACAAGCTGGAGTCAAGATTTCTGGGAGAAATATCAATAACCTCAGATATGCAGATGACAACACACTTATGGCAGAAAGTGAAGAGGAACTAAAAAGCCTCTTGATGAAGGTGAAAGAGGAGAGTGAAAAAGCTGGTTTAAAACTCAACATTCACAAAACTAGGATCATGATATTCAGTGTAGCACTTCATGACAAATAGAAGGGGGAAGAGTGGAAACAGGGATAGGTTTTATTTTCTTGGGCTCTAGAATCACTGTAGATAGTGACTCCAGCCATGAAATTAAAAGGTGGTTGCTCCTTGGAAGAAAAGTTATGACAAACCTAGACAGCATATTAAAAAGCAGAGACATCATTTGGCCGACAAAAGTCTATAGTCAAAGCAAACTCCAGGAGATAGTGAAAGACAGGGAAGACTTCATACTGCAGTCCATGGGATCACAAGAGAGTCAGACATAACTCAGTGACTGAACAACAACAATGATATATGTATGTATGTCAGAATATATTCAGTGTGTCTCTAGAACCATGATAAATCTCTTAACTAATTTATTGCTATTTGTATTTTTCAGGCGTGCTGTGAATGATGAATGAAAGTGACATACATGTCTTAAAGCTGTGTGGTTATTATGTAGCTATAGACTTGTGATAAAAATGTCATTAGAATAAAAAGACATGACATAATTTCTAGAAAATTTAGAGTGAAATTGTTATGCATTTCATGGGAATAAGTAAATTTTCTGCATTATTTTGGTTAATTATTGTCTATGAAAAAAAACATGAACACTATAGCATATGTTCAACAGAGTCATCTGAGTTACTAATCTTCATGTCAGAGTGAGGTAATGCAGGTGTCTCCCTAACTATGCAGCTCCATAAAGAATGGTTGCCATTACTACTCTTTCCTCATGTCTTTTTTAAATGAATTTGATGAAAGTATGTAATTCTAAAAATACAGTCATTTGCTATTATTTTCTCCCATTCAGAAGGCTGTCTTTTCACCTTGCTTATATTTTCCTCTGTTGTGCAGAAGCTTTTAATTTTAATTAGATCCCATTTGTTTATTTTTGCTTTTATTTCCAGTATTCTTGGAGGTGGATCATAGAGGATCCTGCTGTGGTTTATGTCGGAGAGTGTTTTGTCTGTGTTCTCTTCTAGGAGTTTTATAGTTTCTGGTCTTACATTTAGATCTTTAATCCATTTTGAGTTTATTTTTGTGTGTGGTGTTAGAAAGTGATCTAGTTTCATTCTTTTACAAGTGGTTGACCAGTTTTCCCAGCACCACTTGTCAAAGAGATTGTCTTTACTCGATTGTATATTCTTGCCTCCTTTGTCAAAGATAAGGTGTCCATATGTGTGTGGATTTATCTCTGGGCTTTCTATTTTGTTCCATTGATCTATATTTCTGTCTTTGTGCCAGTACCATACTGTCTGGATGACTGTGGCTTTGTAGTAGAGCCTGAAGTCAGGCAAGTTGATTCCTCCAGTTCCATAATAGCAAATGAAGCAACTGACAAACAACTAATCTCAAAAATATACAAGCAACTTATGCAGCTCAATTCCAGAAAAATAAACGACCCAATAAAAAAGTGGGCCAAAGAACTAAGCAGACATTTTTCCAAAGAAGACATACGGATGGCTAACAAACATATGAAAAGATGCTCAACATCACTCATTGTTAGAGAAATGCAAATCAAGACCACAATGAGGTACCACTTCACATCAGTCAGAATGGCTGCGATCCAAAAGTCTGCGAGCAATAAATGCTAGAGAGGGTGTGGAGAAAAGGGAACCCTCTTACACTGTTGGTGGGAATGCAAACTAGTACAGCCACTATGGAGAACACTGTGAAGATTCCTTTAAAAACTGGAAATAGAACTGCCTTATGACACAGCAATCCCACTTCTGGGCATACACACCAAGGAAACCAGAATTGAAAGAGACACATGTACCCCAATGTTCATTGCAGCACTGTTTATAATAGCCAGGACATGGAAACAACCTAGATGTCCATCAGCAGATGAATGGATAAGAAAGCTGTGGTACATATACACAATGGAGAATTACTCAGCCATTAAAAAAAAATACATTTGAATCAGTTCTAATGAGATGGATGAAACTGGACCTGATTATACAGAGTGAAGTAAGCCAGAAAGAAAAACACCAATACAGTATACTAACAAATATATATGGAATTTAGAAAGATGGTAATGATGACCCTGTATGCAAGACAGCAAAAGAGACACAGATGTGTAGAGCAGACTTTGGACTCTGAGGGAGAGGGAGAGGGTGGGATGATTTGGGAGAATGGCATTGAAGCATGTATACTATCATGTAGGGAGCGAGTTGCCAGTCTATGTTCGATGCAGAATGCAGGATGCCTGGGGCTGGTGCACGGGGATGGTCCAGAGGGACGATGTGGGGTGGGAGGTGGGAGGGGGGGTTCATATTTGGGAGTTCATGTACATCTGTGGTGGATTCATGTTGATGTATGGCAAAACCAATACAGTATTGTAAAGTAAAATAAAGTAAAAATAAAAATTAAAAATTAAATAAAATAAAAATACAGTCATTCGAAACAATAAATTAAAAGCAGCTATTAAGTTAAATACATTTGATCAACATTACCATTACCATCCAAAGAAACCAGGATTTGAGGGCCATGGAAAAAGCAAGAGAGTTCCAGAAAAACACATTTCTGCTTTATTGACTGTGCCAAAGCCTTTGACTGTGTGGATCACAATAAACTGTGGAAAATTCTGAAAGAGATGGGAACACCAGACCACCTGACCTGCCTCTTGAGAAACCTATATGAAGGTCAGGAAGCAACAGTTAGAACTGGACATGGAACAACAGACTGGAAAAGGAGTATGTCAAGGCTGTATATGGTCACCCTGCTTATTTAATGTCTATGCAGAGTACATCATGAGAAACACTGGGCTGGAAGAAGCAGAAGCTGGAATCAAGATTGCAGGGAGAAGTATCAATAACCTCAGATATGCAGAGGACACCATACTTATGGCAGAAAATGAAGAGGAACTAAAAAGCCTGTTGATGAAAGTGAAAGAGGAGAGAGAAAAAGTTGACTTAAAGCTCAACATTCAGAAAATGAAGATCATGGCATCTGGTCCCATCACTTCATGGCAGATAGATGGAGAAACAGTGGAAACAGTGGCTGACTTTATTTTTGGGGGCTCCAAAATCACTGCAGATGGTGACTGCAGCCATGAAATTAAAAGACGCTTACTCCTTGGAAGGAAAGTTATGACCAACCTAGACAGTATATTCAAAAGCAGAGACATTACTTTGCCAACCAAGGTCCGTCTAGTCAAGGCTATGGTTTTTCCAGTGGTAATGTATGGATGTGAGAGTTGGACTCTGAAGAAAGCTGAGAGCTGAAGAATTGTTGCTTTTGAACTGTGGTGTTGGAGAAGACTCTTGCGAGTCCCTTGGACTGCAAGGAGATCCAACCAGTCCATTCTGAAGATCAATCCTAGGTGTTTTTTGGAAGGACTGACACTAAAGCTGAAACTCCAGTACTTTGGCCACCTCATGCAAAGAGTTGACTCATTAGAAAAGACTCTGATGCTGGGAGGGATTGGGGAGAGGAGGAGAAGGGGATGACAGAGGATGAGATGGATTCAATGGACATGAGTTTTAGTGAACTCCAGGAGTTGGTGATGGACAGGGAGGCCTAATGTGTGGCAATTCATGGGGTCGCAAAGAGTTGGACACAACTGAGTGACTGATTGAACTGAAATGAACTGAACTGAAATACTACTCCCAGTTTCCTTGATGGCTCAGACAGTAAAAGCATCCCCTTGCAATGTGGGAGACCCGTGTTCGATCCCTGGGTCGGGAAGATCCCCTGGAGAAGAAAATGGCAACCTACTCCAGTACTCTTACCTGGAAAATTCCATGGATGGGGGAGCCTCATAGGCTACGGGCCATGGGGTCACAGAGTCAGACAGGACTGAGTGACTGCACTTTCACTTTTCACTTTCAATACTACACTTTATAATTGTCCTATCTATTCTGAAGATAACTCTCTAACTTCATTTACACTTGGGCTATCTGAAAGAATGGACATTTCTGTGTTTATTTATCTTCTTTTGAGGACAGAAACAATGAAGGCAAAAGTCATGGCTAATGGAATCAATATATTGTCATTATCATGTGTGTGTTAGTTGCTCAGTCACGTCCAACTCTTTTTGATCCCATGGACTACAGCCCACCAGGTTCCTCTGTCCATGGGATTCTCCACTATTCACTGGAGTGGGTTGCCATTCCCTTTGCCAGAGGATTGACATTGTTATCATAATGGGTATTTTAAAAGAGTTAAGTTTCATGAACCATTTTAAATGTTCCACATATATTATCCATCTGAATCCTCAAACCTATGTGATAGAAGATATTACTGATCACATTTCACAAATGAAGAACCCAGGGCTTAGACAGGTATAAGTCACTTGTTACAAATTACTTAAATCAGTAACAGTTCTAGAATATTTTGACAGCTAAAACCCATTTTCCCATGTTAGCAGTAAAAAAGAATTTAGAAATTATCTTACCATTTCACAGAATCCTGGGATGTTTTCAGTCAGTTCAGTTCAGTTCAGTTGCTCAATCTGAGGTTATTGATATTTCTCCTGGCAATCTTGATTCCAGTTTGTGTTTCATCCAGCCCAGCATTTCACATGATGTACTCTGCATATAAGTTAAATAAACAGGGTGACAATATACAGCCTTGATGTACTCCTTTCCCAATTTGGAACCGGTTTGTTGTACCATTTCTGTTTCTAACTGTTGCTTGTTGACCTGCATACAGATATCTCAGGAGGCAGGTAAGGTAGTATGGTATTCCCATCTCTTTAAGAATTTTCCACAGTTTTTTATGATCCACAGAGTTAACTTATCAAAGGTCAATTAAGAAGAGAACACAATTTAAATTAGAAATCAAGTGGGTATCTTTCCCCCATGGCTATTTTTAAAATGCTATATTGATTTTTTTCAGTCTAAGTCATGTCTGACTCTTTGCCACCCCGTGGACTGCAGCACACCAAGCATTTCTATGATTGCACTGTATGATCCAAAATCTTTGGAGTCAGATATATTTGTCATTCTTCCCTTCATTTCATAAAATGAAGACAAAATTAAAATCAGGCAATACTCTGAGAGTTTTACATTTAGTATATTCTTTAACCCCCACACTACTCTAAGGCATAAAATATCATTATTCTCATTTCACAGATAAGTAGAATGAATTTTAGAGCAGATTAAGTCACAAAACCAAAATCATATAGCTTGAAAGAGGCAGAAATGGTATTCAACCACAAACCCATTGTCTTTTTAATTTTTTATCATATGATAAACATTACTTTTTACCTTATTAAGAGTAATACAGAGAAAATAATGTATTTTTATAATAGAGATATAATATTTCACCTTTTATAAGGGTTCTTACTCAAACTACCAAGAGAACACATATTTAATTAATTATCAAAACAGCTTAATTATGTTATGTCATTAATGAATTCCAAAAGGTTAATAAGGTTCTTCTGCTTGTTACCACCAAGAGACACTTCAAATCAGGATACTGGTTAAAATTTCATGAATATGGAAACTGGAAATTTACACTACTATAAATACACTTTATATCTTTAGAGTTCTCTGTCATGTCAATATACATTCAATTATAATTTTAGTTATTTTTTTCTGAATACAATACTGTCTCATGTAGTATGACTATATAATATAGAGTACTTTAATTATAAACACAATGACCTCTTTTACATGGGGCTTGAAGAATCAGTATTCTTACAGTTTCCCTGGCTTTTTCCATATAAAATTTCGTAGATTGAGCTGCCATTTTATCAACTGGCTTTGTTATGACTTTGTAGGACTATGTAGCATCCTTCAAGTCAATGCTTTAATTTTTTTTAAAAATTTTATTGTTTTACTTTACAATACTGTATTGGTTTTGCCATACATGGACATGAATCCACCACAGGTGTACATGAGTTCCCAACCCTGAACCCCCCTCCCATCACCCTCCCCATATCATCTCTCTGGGTCATCCCAGTGCACCAGCCCCAAGCATCCTGTATCCTGTATTGAACCTAGACTAACGATTCGTTTCTTACATGATAGCATACATGTTTCAATGCCATTCTCCCAAATCATCCCACCCTCTCCCTCTCCCAGAGTCCAAAAGTCTGTTCTTTACATCTGTGCCTCTTTTGCTGTTTCACATATAGGGTTATCATCTAAATTCCATATATATGTGTTAGTATACTGTATTGGTGTTTTTCTTTCTGGCTTACTTCACTCTGTATAATTGGCTCCAGTTTCATCCATCTCATTAGAACTGATTCAAATGTATTCTTTTTAAAACATTCAATGAAATAAACTGATTTTTAAAAGTTACTGGATAAGAGGGCTTCCCTGGTAGCTCACTGGTAAAGAATCCACCTGTCGGGTCGGACAAGATCCCACATGTCATGGAGCAACTAAGCCTGTGTACCACAGGTATTGAGTCTGTGCTCTAGAGCCCAGGAGCCTCAAATACGGAAACCAGAGAGCTCTAAAACCTGTGCTCGGCAACAATAGAAGCCACAGCCATGAGAAGCCCACACACCAGAACCAGAGAGGAGAGAGACTTCACTCACTACAACTAGAGAAAAGTCCACACGTCAGTGAGGATCCAGCAGAACCAAAAATCAATCAATCAATAAAACTGTATTGAAAAATACTGTACAAGATAGGAAATTTTCAAAAATTGTGGGAAAAGATGAAAGAGTGTATAGTCTTGGAAGACAGTTTCTTTGAAGCCATTAATATTCATTCAGATGTATAACTTCTGATACATTCATTTTTTAAATCTGATATATTTATTACAATATAGTTTTAAATCAAAAGTTCAAGATGCCAGTTTTTTAATGCCATACTTGGCCAATAAGACCATATTTATCTCCTAGAAAGATAAAGTGATAGTTTGATTATATTTGGTTTGTTCCCCCAAATTCATTATGTACCTTTCTTTGCCTTCTCCATGACCAGGAGGAGTGTTTCACCCATATTAAGTTTCTAATTAGGCTCTGCCAGTGAAAGTCACCGGTTGGAGATGGATGAGAGAGAGAAGGAAGCTATTGGCATACTTACCCACCCTCTCCTGCTCTGCCCCTAATGAAGTATCTAAAGATCTTGTGGGCAGATCCTCCATACCTAAAATTCCCACACTGGTTCAGTAACATCCTTCTCTCCCTTGTCCTTTAGCCCTAAGGGAGGTAACTGCTTCCTAATGTTACTAATCTCTGTCATCATCCCTTTCTTCGCTTAAATGTGATTCACCAACAATGTGCTAAGTCACTTCAGCCATGTACAACTCTTTGTTACCATATGCACTGTAGCCTGCTAGGCTCCTCTGCCCACATGATTTTCCAGGCAAGAATACTGGATTGGGTTGCCATACCATCCTCCAGGGGTCCTCCCCTACTCAAGGACAGACCTTCTGCCTCTTACGTCTCCTGCATTGGCAGGCAGATTCTTTACCACTAGCATCACCTGGGAAGCCCCCATCCACTATAGTTTATCCTGTCAAATCATCTTCAGTTTAATCTTTTTGAGTATGACATCTGCTTCTACCCATGACTCCTACCAATGAATAGACAAAATATACAAATTTACAAAAAAAAATTATTTTGTAGCTCTCCTTCCTGGGAATAAAGAGAATGTAGTAGAGAAGTGAAAAAGAAACAAAAGACTAAATGCTTGTCAGCATGGTGTGCATATTCTGATTGGGAACACAGTCTTCAGACATACAGTATGCAAGATGGTGACAGGATACATGATTAAATGCCTTAAGAAAGGGGCACAGGAAATGTCAGAGATTGGGTATTGCAATTTTAACTGGGTTTTCCAGGCAAGGCCTCACAATGAATGTGACATTTGAAAAAATAATGAAAGTAGTGTGGATATCTGGAGTGAGAACATGTGAGGAATAGGGACTTTCTTTAGTATTTCTTGCAAGGCAGGTTTGTGTAACAAATTCTCTCAGCTGTATTGGGCTTCCCTGGTGTCTCAGATGGTAAAGTGTCTGCCTGCAATGCAGGAGACCTGGGTTCGATCCCTGCATCAGGAAGATCCCCTGGAGAAGGAAATGGCAACCCACTCCAGTACTCTTGCCTGGAAAATCCCATGGTCAGAGTAGCCTGATAGGTTGCAGCCCATGGGGTCGCAAAGAGTCAGACACAACTAAGAGACTTCACTTTCACTTTTCCTCAAAAAATTAGATAGAATTTATATATTAATATAATCCAGCAATTCCACTTCAAGGTGTATTTCCCCCGAAATGAAAACAGGGACTTGAGCAAATACTTGTATGCCTATATTCATAGCAGCATTATTCACAATAGCCAAAATGTAAAATCAACCCAAGTATCTATTGATGGGTGAATAAACAAAATGTGGTATATACTTACACTGGAATTTTACTCAGCCTTAAAAAGTAAAGAACTTTTGAGAACCTTCAGTGGGGAAGCTGCAGTCACAGCCGGAGCATCTTGCGCCGCTCGTGGCCGTGTTGGGTGAATCTGCTACCTCCGCTGCTCCTGCCGAGAGGCCCGTGGAGAGGAAAGAAGAGAAAAATGAAGACAGGACATTTTGAAATGGTCACCGTGCTGCTGGCACCTATGATTCTAATGGACATCCTCCAGGTAAAAGCTGAAATGTTAGATATGGCACATAATGCATTTGATGATGAATACCTGAAATGTGCTAACTGGATGGAAATCAAATATGTTCCTCAACTGTTCAAGGAGGAGAAAGCAAGCCTCCAGCTCTTAGAAGATGTGTGGGAAAATGCAGAAGCCAGGTGGGAAGCTCGGAAGCCTCAGCTCTTTCTCCCTGTGAATTTCAAGGATAACTATGGTATAGCCCTGATGGCCTATATTTCTGAAGCTCAAGAGCAGTCTTCCTTTTACCATCTGTTCAATGAAGCTATGGAAATGGCTGGCCAGTCTCGAAAAGATTATGTCTATGGCTTCCAGTTCAAAGCTTTCCATTTTTATCTGACAAAAGCCCTGCAGTTGCTGAGAAGATCTTGTGAGAACAGTTACAAAAACGTGGTATACAGCGTAAGGCTGAATACTTCATTTACATTTGGAGAGCTGAACCAAGCCCGACTTGGCCATTTCACCTTGGCATATTCATCCAAACCTCAAGCTGCTGATGGCCAACATGTTCTGTTAACCATCAAAACATGTTTTGGAGTTGCCGTTGAAAAAATTTTTGATAAAGAAAATGAAAGAATTGTTTTAATACCTCTGAATGAGGTTTTTCATGTGTCACAGGATGAGGCTGGCAATAACCTTATCCTTCAGAGCACAAACAAGACCTGCAGCCACTATGAGTGTGCATTTCTAGGTGGACTAAAAACTGAAAGTTGTGTTGAGAACATGGACTATTTTCAACCTGTCTACAACCCTGGTGAGGAAAACCAGAAGCTGGAAAACCCTGAAGTGAAAAGCCAGGCATCCACTGTCTTTCCTGGTATGAAAAGCCAGGAAGCCACCCAGATACCTGGAATAAAAATGTTACAACCGGATGAAAACCCTGAAGACAAGAGCCAAGATATCAACCAGCCTACTCCAGCTCCAGCAGTTCCAGTTCCAGGTCCCAAAAGCCATCCTTCTGCATCTTCTGGCAAAATGCTCCTTCCCCAGTGTGGGACATTCATCATCTTCATCAGTATAAATCTCGGTCGCTCTGTAGTCTGATACATTCTTTACTTGTACTTTACATTGTACTTGAAATACAACTACAGGCATCCCACAGAAATCATCAAAAGGAATGATGTATTTTTCACTTGTTGGTCAACATTCAGTTGATACAATGTGAATGTTATTCACTTAGCAATCTGGTAGTAAACCGAGATACCATAAAATTCGTTTTTCACTTATTTCTGTATTAATTTTATGATTGTAAAAAATGTATACTTTTAATTCAATAAAAGACTTTTAATTTCAAAAAAAAAAAGAACTTTTAACACATGCTACAACATGGGTGAACATGGAAAACATTGTGCCAAGTGAAATTTATCCAAATACAAAAGTACAAATATTTCATGATTCCACACAAAGAGGTACCTAGAGTAATCAAATTCAAAGAAACAGAAAGTAGAATGGTGATACACAGAGAATGAGAGAAGAGAATGGCAAATTATTGGGTACAAAATTTCAGTCTGGGAAGATGAAATAGTTCTGGATGGTGGTGATGATTGAACAACAACATGAATGAATTTATGCTGCTAAACTCTACATTTAAAATAGTGAAAATGAAAAATTTTGTTATGTATATTTTACCATCATAAATTTAAAACATATAGGTAAACAGCAAAATAGAAAGCATTGGAAAGAGTATGACCAGGATCTTACATTTTCAAGAAGTGAAGATTGATCTTTTCCATTATTGGGGTACTTTTTAAAAAAGGGATTCTAGACTAGCTTAATTTAAATAATTTGAAAACATGGAAGTTATAGAAATATTACTACATGAACAGAACATTGAAAATCCTAATCATTTTCTCAAATTAGGAAGCTTGCCTTACAGATCTTAATTTTCACTGAAATTGGAAAAAAAATGTGATTTGCTGAGAGTGTGAAGAAGTGAGAATATATTTTGGTAAGAAACCTAAAAGCAGTGAAATTTTGGAATAACTCTCTTTCTAAGCATATAGGAAAGCGCTAATAGATGGGTCCATCACAGTTGAATTCCTCCTATTTTGAAGTCTACATATTGAGCCAATCTGAGGTGCTTTTTCATTTGTATTTAGCAGACCAAACACTATGGGTACAGGCAATATATGATAAATATATAGGTAGAAGAAATATATATCAGTGAAATGATGTGTTTCAAACTGTATCTTCATATGTATACACACAAACACACATGATATTCTACATTTCATTTCCTTTATATATCTCCCTGGAAACTCATTTAACATAATCTTTTTTCATGAATCCCTGAATAGAGGATAAGCATTTTTGCCAGGTATATCTAGATAGTACATTATTGTGATTCAATTTGTCAACAAGATTTCAAAAATTACAATTTATTGAGTTCACCATTATACAATACATGGAACCTCAAAGTAATTCAAACCCAATCCTTCTTTTTTTTTTTCTTTAAACGTGTAGAAACCAGAGTTAATACACACACACATATGCAGGGCAAATTGCCCTAAGTGCGTTGCACATGAAAGGCATTCACCTGAATGAATATCAAGGTAAAAGCCAAGAATAGAGGTTTTACAACTTTGGGTGCAGTTTCATTATAAAGGATTTTCCCTGAAACAATTATATAATTAACAGCTAGAGTATAAATTGGGCTTCCCTGGTGGCTCAGACGGTAAAGCATCTGCCTGCAATGCGGGAGACCCAGATTCAATCCCAGGATGGGGAAGATCTCCTGGCAAAGGGAATGGCAACCTAATCCAGTATTCTTGCCTGTAGAGTCCCATGGACAGAAGAGTCTGGCAGGCTACAGTCTGGGGGTCGCAAAGAGGCGAGACTGGGTGAATCTGTCTTTCTGTCAGACTGTATATACACTGCCTAAACAGGTGCAAACATATTATGTTACTGACTCCCACTTGAGGAAAGTTAGTCTCAGTTATATTCTTACTCCTACTGATATTTTTAAATAATTTATATAAGTTTTTATGTATTAGTTTATAGGGAAGTGAAAAGTGAAACTGAAGTCGCTTAGTCATGTCCGACTCTTTTTGACCCCATGGACTGTAACCTATCAAGCTCCTCCGACCATGAAATTTTCCAGGCAAGAAAGCTGGAGTGGGTTGACATTTTCTTCTCCAGGGGATCTTCCTGACCCAGGGATTGAACCCGGGTCTCCTGCATTGCAGGCAGATGCTTTACCATCTGAGCCACCAGGGAAGCCCAGTTTATATGGAGTCCAAATTATTCACATTAAATGCAAACTAGAAAATGTATATAACTAAAATCATATCATTCATTTAATTTTTAAAAGAGCTGAAAATTGAGTTTTCTGAATTTTATTCTAAATTGTATTTTCAATGGAAACCCTATGATTTCAATTCCACAACTAGATTCACAGTCCACAGTACTTGTGACTAGAACACGTGTATACCTGTGGCAGATTCATATTGATGTATGGCAAAACCAGTACAATATTATAAAGTAATTAACCTCCAGTTAAAATAAATAAACATATTTTTTTAAAAAAGAATATTCAATGTGTTTATACTTAGGACAGTTCTTCATTTTCATCCTTTGAAGCTAAAAAAAAAGAAAGATAGTTTTATAGCAGAAGCCATGCTGCATACTAATCTAATAAGATAAAGTAAACCTTACCTCAGTGGCTAAATATATTTACTTCTTTGCCAATCATTGTTTTTGTTAACTGGATAATTAGCATTTTTATAACATTAAGAGTCTTAATTATATTAGTCTATATTTCAAAGTATAGGGAAGAATAAGAATGTAATTCACTTTAAAACAAAAGAAAAGTAGGTTTAGGCACCTGAGAATATTTGTTTACTTCCAAATTAAATTAAGATATGAAACTCAAACTAGTAAATAAGATAAATTGAGGTTTGACATTTTAACATTATAACATTTAAAAGCTTCTGAAATGAGTATAAAAAGTTTTAAAATTAAAACATATGAACATTTCTTCTGCCTCTTGTATATACATGTATCTCTCTCTTTACATACACATATATAAAATATGAATTATTTATCATAGATCATATATATTCCAGAAATTATAATTTAATATACTTTAAATTCTTTGTGACAATGAACTCTTGTTTATGCCATACATCAAGAACCAAACAGTTGCTCCTTATGACACGGCATCCTTTGCAGGGGACCCATCAAACACAAACAATGTGCTCTTTACCTAAGAAATCTTACTTATTTTCATCACCCATTGTTTTGTTCTGATGTTTCTAGGTACATGTGAACTTGAACATTTGATACATCTATTAAACTACTGTACCCCTAGCATTACTACCACAAGCTTCTTCAGTATGGAAACTGTGTCATATATTTCACTTTTATATCCTCCTCATACTTCACAAGTGATCAAAGTTACTTAAACTGAATTTAATGAGAAATAAAAAAAAATAAGCAAATGGTATAAAAAGTTTTAAACAAAAGCTTTTTAAGGATATATTCCACTATATTATCTCATCTGCTTTCTCTTCACTTTCTGGAATAGTCTAAACAAATTAAATCAGGTAGCTCAGAGGTTCTTCTGCTCTAATGTTTGACTTCCATTCTGGCACAGGGACACTGGACTCTCCACTGATTTCTAAATTGCTTTATTGTGTAATTTGGGAGGACTAGAGGAATAGAATCTACAATCAGAGGCAGCTGGTCGAAACAGGTGTTGCAGAAAATTATAATCCTACTTTGATTAATCCTGTTTTTTACAGCCGCCCTCCAGTTATGCATGACAGGTATCCAAATAATCAAACATACAGTCTTCATTGCAACAATCTGAGTTATTGTCAGGAGAAACATCAGGAATTACTGAAGCATTGATGCCAAAATTATGTGTATTTCATGAAAGAAGCTTTTCTTATTCCATCATTTCTTGAATTTTCTGAGGGGAAAATGTGTGTGTGTGTGTATGATCTTCATTACAAAGCTGGACATTCTTCTGTTTATAATGATAATTTTCAATAATCCACAAATTTAAAATTTGCTTTGCAAAAATAATTTTAAAATTCAGCTTAGTGTTGACAAGCCTCCAGTAATTGTTTTGTGCATTCAGAATTACAAAAGCATTTTTAATAAGGCATAAACAATATTAAGAATCTTTCTGTGGTTACTAAAACACTATATTAATTTCATATGTTGGTCAATATGTTGTTAAAGCATTTCTTCTCCTGATACGCCTATCCTTTCCCAACATATTTCAATCACCAACCTGAATCACAACCAGATTAAAGGAACTGTCCAGCATTCAGCCTTTTTGAGTATGGTTCTATATATAGAGGAATAGCTTAGAGATACTGTAGGCTCAATTCTAGACCACCACAATAAAATAGGCATCACAATAAAATAAGCCACATGAATTCTTTTTCAGTTTCCCAGCGGATATAAAAATTATGTTTATATGCTCAGGTCTATTGAGTGTGCACTAGCATTATGTCTGAAAAAATCAATGTATATCACTTAATTTAAAAGCAATTTTATTGCTAAAAATTGTTAACCATCATGTGAGCCTTCATGAGTCATAATCTTTTTGTAATGGTAACATCAAAAATCACTCATCAGAGATTACCAAGCATATATAATAATAGTGAAAAGTTTTAAATAATGTGAAAATTACCAAAATGTGATACAGACACAAAAATTTTGTTGAAAAATGGCACCAATAGACTACTCAAAACAGGGTTGCCACAAACCTTCAATTTGTAAAAACAAACCAACAAAACCACGATATCTGTAAAGTTCAGTAAAGGGAAAAGCTATTAAATGAGGTGCACCTCAATTCAGTCATCTCTTGGTATCCATGTGGGATAATTAATCCCAGAATTTCCTGAAAATACCAAATACTGAGAATGCTCAAGTTCCTTATATAAAATGACATAACACAATGAATACACTTAGCCTTCCAGCTGTTGGTTTTACACCTATGGATACAGAACTTCTACTGTTTTTGGTAGAAGGATTAGCTCACTGTGGCATTTGAAGCTACTCTTCTCAGAATAGCCAAGGCATGAAAAACTTTCCTTGTCTCACTTTGTAAGTCAACTCTAGTTAAGTAAATGAGTCATTAGTTTGAACATGGAAGAGTTAAAATGTGCACAACTGTATATTAATTAGACGTAGCTGGTAAAGTAATTAAGTCATTTATAAATCTTTAAAATCCAGCTTTTCTTGCTGAAAATTAGTACATCAGAATTATAATGTGTCTTGTAATGCTTTAGCAACAAGAGGTGTTTGCTTAAAGCTCTCAAATATTATAAACATATTTATCTTATATACATTTTCAATGTAAAGTTAAATATTTAATACTTTTAATACTCTAAAATTGTTGTATAATTACTTTTAATGCTTCATGAAATGTGTTCACTTTCAACTTATACTGAATGCATTAACACCATGATACCAGGGAATAATATCATACTTTGCATCTGAAAAAGAGATAGCCTTGATTTGATCAATATTGTGAGGTTTATATATACTATATGCTTTATAAACTAATGAAAGTTTCTAAACTAATGAAAGTTTAAAAATGGAATAAATTGAATGAGCACCCTCATGTTCACTACAGCATTATTTGTAATAACAAAGATATAAAAAAACAAGTGTCCATTGATGGATGAATAGATAAATTAGTGCTATGTGTATATGCATACATAGTGGAATATTATTCAGCCATAAAAAATGAGATTTTGCCATCTGCAATAATACCATTGGTGAATCTTGAAGGCATTACGGTAAGTGAAAAAAGTCACAGAAAGACAAATACCATTTGATTTCTTCTATATGTGGAACCTAAAAATGTGTGTGTGTGTGTGTATATATATATATATATATATATATATATATATATATATATATGTGTGTGTGTGTGTGTGTGTGTGTGTGTATAACAGAAAACAAGCTCACAGACACAGAGAACTGGTTGATGGCTGCCAGAGGATGAGGGTGAAGGGTGGAAAAAACAGAAGGATTGGTTTTGTTTTTAAATATTGAGGAAAAAGTACCCAAATAATGTAAAGCTGTCGTTTGAATTGATTTTGACATATTTGTTTTTGAGTCACTATTTTAAAAGATGTAAGAGGTATATAAAATAAGTATGTGATTGAAATTAAATATAACTGTCACATATAATCAGTCCAGTTCAATTCAGTTCACTCAGTCGTGTCCAACTCTTTGCAACCCCATGAACCGCCACACACCAGGCCTCTCTGTCCATCACCATCTCCTGGAGTTCACTCAAACTCATGTCCATCAAGTCAGTGATGCCATCCAGCCATCTCATCCTCTGACGTCCCCTTCTCCTCCTGCCCCCAATCCCTCCCAGCATCAGAGTCTTTTCCAATGAGCCAACTCTTCACATAAGTTGGCCAAGTTATTGGAGTTTCAGCCTCAGCATCAGTCCTTCCAATGAACACCCAAGACTGATCTCCTTTAGGATGGACTGGTTGGATCTTCTTGCAGTCCAAGGGACTCTCAAGAGTCTTCTCCAACACCACAGTTCAAAAGCATCAATTCTTCGGCACTCGGCTTTCTTCACAGTCCAACTTTCACATCCATACATGACCACTGGAAAAACCATAGCCTTGATTAGATGGACCGTTGTTGCAAAGTAATATATTTGCTTTTTAATATGCTATATAGGTTGGTCATAACTTTCCTTCCAAGGAGTAAGAGTCTTTTAATTTCATGGCTGCAATAACCATCTGCAGTGATTTTGGAGCCCCCAAAAATAAAGTCTGACAATGTTTCCACTGTTTCCCCATCTATTTCCCATGAAGTGATGGGACCAGAAGCCATGATCTTAGTTTTCTGAATGTTGAGCTTTAAGCCAACTTTTTCACTCTCCTCTTTCACTTCCATCAAGAGGCTTTTCAGTTCCTCTTCACTTTCTGCTATAAGGGTGGTGTCATCTGCATATCTGAGGTTATTGATATTTCTCCTGGCAATCTTGATTCCAGCTTGTGCTTCTTCTAGCCCAGCGTTTCTCATGATGTACTCTGCATATAAATTACATAAGCAGGATAATATACAGCCTTGATGTATTCCTTTTCCTATTTGGAACCAGTCTGTTGTTGCATGTGCAGTTCTAACTGTTGCTTCCTGAGCTGCATATAGGTTTCTCAAGAGGCAGATCAGGTGATCTGGTATTCCCATCTCATTCAGAATTTTCCACAGTTTATTGTGATCTACACAGTCAAAGGCTTTGGCATAGTCAATAAAGCAGAACTCTCTTTTCTGGAACTCTCTTGCTTTTTCCATGATCCAGCGGATGTTGGCAATTTGATCTCTGGTTCCTCTGCTTTTTCTAAAACCAGCTTGAACATCTGGAAGTTCACGGTTCACGTATTGCTGAAGCCTGGCTTGGAGAATTTTGAGCATTACTTTGCTAGCATGTGAGATGAGTGCAATTGTACGGTAGTTTGAGCAGTCTTTGGTATTGCCTTTCTTTGGGATTGGAATGAAAACTGACCTTTTCCAGTCCTGTGGCCACTGCTGAGTTTTCTAAATTTTCTGGCATATTGAGTACAGCACTTTAAAATTACTTTAAAAAAAAAGAGCTGATAGAAAATGGATAATTTGTCTCCCTGAAAGCAGGAGATAATTCTCTCATGTGAAAATTGCATTCCTTGGATTTGGAGACAGGACATTGTTATAGTGAGAGACAGACAATTTGGGGTCAAGAATCCTATAGAAACAAACCTTGTTGCTTCCTGAATTTACTACCTCATGCCCCAAATTTGTTTAAATTCCTCACTAATTAAGCACCCAAACCTAGGTTTTTGTCCTGTCAATTCCTCTCATGTTTATTGTTTCTTTGCCTAAAAAGTATAAAAGTTGCCTGGTTTGGCCACTTCTTAGGTTCTGTTTCTATGAGACTTCCATGTTCAAGAATTAAAATGTATGTTTTTCCTTTTAATCTATCTTTTGTCAATTTTATCATTAGTCCGGGAAGGGGGGGGGGGTTGAGGAGGGTACCTTCTGCTTCAGTAACAGTTTCAAATTTAAGTATCAATCATAAACTCAAATGTAAGATTGTGTCAAATCCTACTTCATTTAGAGAATTTTGAATCACTTCTAGTTTTAGTGTTTTCATCAAATACGTACCATTATTTTTCAGAAAGCACTTAAAATACTTTTAGACATTCTCTACTGCTATTTGAGATAAATATGATTTAATGTGTCGTTATAGTTAATATAATTATATAAATTTTGGATACAGAAATTTCTATACTCATATGCAATTCTTTTATTTTCTCTCAAACTCAATTCAACTACATTTTATCCCACACTAATCCACCAAAATAACTTTTGTCTAGGTCAGCAGGGACTCCCACAATCCAGTTGTCATTGTACACAAACCCATCAGATACTATTGAACAGAGTAGCTCTTTCCTTCTTGGAATCATGTGTTTCACTTGGACTCAAGTATTTGATTCCCTCTCCAGTTACAAGTATAATAACCTGCTGACTATTTCCCTGTCTTTTCACCTTGCTTATATTGCTGTGTTTGGGGTGTCCTTTCTGTATTCTGGTAGTTTATGGTTCCTATTTATTGTGGAGGTTCCTCCCTGTGGGTGGGGTTGGACGAGTGGCTTGTCAAGGTTTCCTGGTTAGGGAAGCTTGTGTCAGTGTTCTGGTGTGTGGAGCTGGATTTCTTCTCTCTGGAGTGCAATGACGTGTCCAGTAGTTAGTTTTGAGATGTCTATGGGTTTGATGTGACTTTGGGCAGCCTATATATTGAAGCTCAGGGCTATGTTCCTGCCTTGCTGGAGAATTTGTGTGGCATGTCTTGCTCTGGAACTTGCTGGCTCTTGGGTGGTGCTTGGTTTCATTAGATATGGAGGTTTTTGGATCATCTCTTATCAATTAATATTCCCTGGAGTCAGGAGTTCTCTGGTGTTCTCAGGTTTTGGGCCTAAGCCTCCTGCCTCTGGTTTTCAGTCTTATTCTTACAGTAGCCTCAAAACTTCTCCATCCATACAGCACCAATGACAAAACTTCTAGGTTAATGGTGGAAAGATTCTCCACAGTGAGTGACACCCAGAGAGGTTCACAGAGTTACATGGAGAAGAGAAGAGGGAGGAGGGAGATAGAGCTGACCAGGAGGAGAAGAGGGGGAATCAAAAGGGGAGAGAGCAATCTAGCCAGTAAACAATTTTCTATGAACTCTCCACAGTCTGGACCCCTCAGAGAGGTTCACGGAGTTACATAGAGAATAGAAGAAGGAGGGAGAGAGGTGAGCAGGAGGATAAAGGGGGGAATCAAAAGGAGAGAGATAGATCTAGGCAGTACTCTGTTCCCTAAGTGTTCTCTACAGCCTGGAACACACTCAGAGATTCACAGAGTTGGGTAGAGAAGAGAAGGGAGAGGGAGGAGATAGGGGTGACCTGGGGGAGAAAAAGGAGAGTCAAAAGGAGGACAGAGTAATCAAGCCAGTAATCACACTCCTAAGTAAAAATGGGTACTGAAGATTGTATTCTTAAAGGTACAAAAATGATAACAAATACCAAAAAGCAAAGATTAAAAATCTAAAGTAGATGTTAGACCCTCAAAAATACAATATTATTTTAAAAATCACAAGAAGTATAGAAATCTATATGACATTTGGTTTTTTTTTTTGCAAGGTAATAGTAGGTTATAAAAATGAAAATTAAAGGACTAATAGAGGACTTAAAAAAAAGAAAAAACTTTTTTTTTTTAGTTAAAAAATGATAATAGTAAAACTATATCTAGGAATTTCTCTGGAGCTGTTGCAGGCAGTGTGGGGTCAGTTCAGTTTCATATGGATAAAAGACAATCTCTTTAACAAGTGGTGCTGGGAAAATTGGTCAACCACTTGTAAAAGAATGAAACTAGAACACTTTCTAACACCATACACAAAAATAAACTCAAAATGGATTAAAGATCTAACCATAAGACCAGAAACTATAAAACTCCTAGAGGAAAACATAGGCAAAACACTCTCCAACATAAATCATGGCAGGATCCTCTATGACCCAACTCCCAGAGTAATGGAAATAAAAGCAAAAATAAACAATGGGACCTAATTAAACTTAAAATATTTTGCACAACAAAGGAAACTATAAGCAAAGTGAA
Organism: Ovis canadensis; assembly: GCF_042477335.2. Taxonomy (NCBI): domain Eukaryota; kingdom Metazoa; phylum Chordata; class Mammalia; order Artiodactyla; family Bovidae; genus Ovis; species Ovis canadensis. Next base: position 52,225,486 of record NC_091262.1, read on the forward strand.
AAGACAGCCTTCAGAATAGGAGAAAATAATAGCAAACTAAGCAAATAATAGCAAACAAAGCAACTGACAAAGAATTAATCTCAAAAATATACAAGCAACTTATGCAGCTCAATTCCAGAAAAATAAACGACCCAATAAAAAAATGGGCCAAAGAACTGAACAGACATTTCTCCCAAGAAGACATACAGATGGCTAACAAACACATGAGAGGATGCTCAACATCACTCATTATCAGAGAAATGCAAATCAAAACCACAATGAGGTACGATATCACACCAGTCAGAATGGCTGCTATCCAAAAGTCTATAAACAATAAATGAGGGAGAGGGTGTGGAGAAAAGGGAATCCTCTTACACTATTGGTGGGAATGCAAACTAGTACAGCCACTATGGAGAACAGTGTGGAGATTCCTTAAAAAATTGGAAATAGATCTGCCATATGACCCAGCAATCCCACTGCTGAGCATACACACCAAAGAAACCAGAACTGAAAGAGACACATGTACCCCAATGTTCATTGCAACACTGTTTATAATAGCCAGGACACGGAAGCAACCTAGATGTCCATCAGCAGACGAATGGATAAGAAAGCTGTGGTACATATATACAATGGAATATTACTCAGCCATTAAAAAAGAATACATTTGAATCAGTTTTAATGAGAGGGATGAAACTAGAGCCCATTATACAGAGTGAAGTAAGTCAGAAAGAAAAACATCAATAGAGTATACTAATGCATTATATGGAATTTAGAAAGATGGTAACAGTAACCCTGTCTTATGCAAGACAGCAAAAAGAGACACAGATGTATAGAACAGTCTTTTGGACTCTGTGGGAGAAGGTGGGGTAGGATGATCTGAGAGAATAGCATTGAAACATGTATATTATCATATGTGAAACAAGTCGCCAGTCCAGGTTTGATGCATGAGACAGGGTGCTCAGGGCTGGTTCACTGGGATGACCCAGAGGGATGGAATGGGGAGAGAGAAGGGAGCGGGTTCAGGATGGGGAACACATGTAAACCTATGGCTGATTCATGTCAATGTATGGCAAAAACCACTACAATACTGTAAAGTAATTAGCCTCCAATTAAAATAAAATAAAGAAATTAAAAAAAATATAATAACCATTTCAAGTGTACCATGTTCAAAGGTAATCTAAAATATTCCCTCAGATTCCTGGTACACTACAGACTTTCCTGTTTTGGTGAATGCCAATTTTTAAAGAACAAAGCTATTAGAGGTGATGGAATTCAGCTGAGCTATTCCAAATCCTAAAAGATGATGCTGTTAAAGTGCTGCACTGAGTATGCCAACAACTTCGGAAAACTCAGCCTGGCCACAGGACTAGAAAAGGTCACTTTTCATTCCAATCCCAAAGAAAGGCAATGCCAAAGGATGTTCAAACTGCTGCCCAATTGCGCTCATTTCACATGCTAGCAAGGTAATGCTCAAAATCCTTCAAGTTAGGCTTAAACAATAGATGAACCAAGAACTTCCAGATGTACAAACTGGATTTAGAAAAGGCAGAGAAAACAGGGATCAAATTGCCAACATCCATCGGATCATAGAAAAAGCAGGGGAATTCCAGAAAGAACATCTGCTTCATCAGCTATGCTAAAGCCTTTCACTGTGTGGATCACAACAAACTGTGGGAAAATTCTAAAAGAGATATGGAATACCAGACTACCTTACCTATCTCCTGAGTAACCTATATGCAGATCAAGAAGCAACAGTTAAAACTGAACATCAAAAATCAGACTATTTCCAAATTGGGAAATGAGTATAGAAAGGTTATATATTGTCATGCTGCTTATTTAACTTAAACGCAGGGTACATCATGCAAAATCCTGACTGGAGGAAGCACAAGCTGAAATCAAGATTACTGGAAGGAATATCAATGACCTCTGATATGCAGATGACACCACCCTATGGAAGAAAGTGAAGAGAAATTAAAGAGCTTCTTTTGAAAGTGAAAGAGGAGAGTGAAAAAGATGGCCTAAAACTCTAGCATTCACAAAACTAGCAATGTAACATCTGGTCACACCACTTTGTGGCATATAGATGAGGGGAAGAGTGAAACAGTGTAGGCTTTACTTTTTTGGTCTCTAAAATCACTGTAGATGGAGACTGCAGCCATGAAACTAAAAGATACTTGCTCCTTGGAAGAAATACTATAATAAACCTAGACAGTGTACGAAAAAGCAGAGACATCACTTTGCTGACAAAGGTCCGTGTAGTCAAAGCTGTGGTTTTTCCAGCAGTTATGTACAGATGTGAGAGTGGGACCATGAAGAAAGCTGAGCATCAAAGAATTGATATTTTTGAACTATGGTGCCAGAGACATCTCTTGAGAACCCTTTGGACAGTGAGGAGATCAAATCAGTCAATTCTAAAGGAAATCAACACTGAATATTCATTTGCAGGATTGATGCTGCAGCTGAAACTCCAATATTTTGGCCACCTGATGCAAAGAGCCAACTCATTGGAAAAATACCTTGATGCTGGGAAAGACTGAGAGCAGGAGGAGAAGGGGATAACAGAAGATGAGATGGTTGAATGGCATCATTGACTCAATGGACATAAGTTTGAGTAAACTCTGGGAGGTAGTGAAGGACAGGGAATCCTGACGTGCTGCAGTCCATGCGATCACAAAGAGTCACTACAACCACTTCCCAAACAATGTCACCTCTCATCTGAGTTACTGCAATAGCCTCCTAACTGATTTTTCTCCTCCACTCTTACCTCTGAATACTGTATTCTCACCAAAGAAGTCAGAAGAATATAGCAGACCCTTGAACATGGGAGTTATCGGTGCTCATCTTCCACTAAGTTGATGGTGTATAACTTAGAGTGGGCACTCTGTATCCACAGTTTGACATATTTGGATTCCACCAACTGAGTATCCTGTTCAGTTCAGTTCAGTCGCTCAGTCATGTCTGACTCTTAGCAACCCCATGAATTGCAGCACACCAGGCCTCTCTATCCATCACCAACTCCCGGAGTTCACACAGACTCACGTCCATCGAGTCAGTGATGCCATCCAGCCATCTCATCCTCTGTCATCCCCTTCTCCTCCTGCCCCCAATCCCTCCCAACATAAGAGTCTTTTCCAATGAGTCAACTCTTCACATGAGGTGGACAAAGTACTGGAGTTTCAGCTTTAGCATCATTCCTTCCAAAGAAATCCCAGGGCTGATCTCCTTTAGGATGGATTGGTTGGATCTCCTTGCAGTCCAAGGAGTACTGTCAAATTTACTATTGAAAGAAATCCACATATAAATGAACCCAAGCAATTCAAACCCTTCTTGTTCAGGGTCAACTGTACTTTACAAAGTCACGTCATATTAAAGTTTTGTACTGGCTTGCTATCTCTCAAGATAAAATCCCAAGAAATAAATATCTCCTATAAAGCTTTACATAATCTGCTCCCAGTCACTGTGCCCCACTCTTATTCACAGATACAATTTAATATTGCTCTTCCCCTTCTCATTTCACTCCAGACATACAGATCTTCTTGCTACTCTCCTGACATTTATCTTCTCTGGCATCTCTCATGACTTATTCCTTTACCTCGAACAGGTCTTCATGTAAATATCATTTTCATGGTTCAGTTCAGTTCAGTTGCTCAGTCGTGTCCAACTCTTTGTGAACCAATAAACTGCAGCACACCACGCTTCCCTGTCCATCACCAACTCCCGGAGTTTACCCAAATTCATGTCCATTGAGTTGATGGTACCATTCAACCATCTCTCCCTCTGTCATGCATTTCTTCTCCTGCCTTCAATCTTTCCCAGCATCAGGATCTTTTTCAATGAGTCAGTTCTTCCCATCAGGTGGCCAAAGCATTGGAGTTTCAGCTTTAGTATCAGTTCTTCCAATGAATATTCAGGACTGATTTCCTTTAAGATTGACTGGTTGGATCTCTTTGAGGTCCAAGAGACTCCCAAGAGTCTTCTCCAACACCACAGTTCAAAAGCATCAGTTCTTTGATGCTCAGCTTTCTTTATAGTCCAGCTCTCACATTCACACATGACTACTGGAAAAACCGTAGCTTTGACTAGATGGACATTTGTTGGCAGTAATGTCTCTGCTTTTTAACATGCTGTCTATGTTGGCCATAGCTTTTCTTCCAAGAAGCAAGTGTCTTTTAATTTCATGGCTGCAGTCACCATCTGCAGTGATTTTGAAGCCCCCCAAAATAAAGTCAGTCACTGTTTTCACTGTTTGACTGTCTATTTGCCATGAAGTGATGGACCTGAGGCCATGATCTTCATTTTCTGAATGTTGAGTTTTAAGCCATCTTTTTCATTCTCCTATTTCACTTCCATCAGGAGGCTCTTTAGTTCTTCTTCACTTTCTGCCATAAGGGTGGGTGGTGTCATCTGTGTATCTGAGGTTATAGATATTTCTCCCAGAAATCTTGATTCCAGCTGTGCTTCATGCAGCCCAGTGTTTTGCATGATGTACTCTGCATATAAGTTAAATAAGCAGGGTGACAATATACAGCCTTGACAATCTTCATGGTAAATACCTATGTTCCCAGCACTGCTTTTTTCCCCCATTACTTTAGATATTTGCACTCATGTTCATTTTAAAAAATTTTAGAGTTCTTACAATAAAATTACAAAGGTAGTATAGAGACATTTTGTCTACCCTTCATCCAGCTTCCTCTAATACTAATGTCATATAACCATAATATATTTCCCCAAATTGAAATTTTTCATTGCTGAAAGAAAAAAGTAAAAGTGTTAGTCACTCAATTGTGTCTGATTTTGCAACCTCGTGAATTATAGTCTGCCAGGCTCCTCTGTCTATGGGATTTCCTAGGCAAGAATGGTGGAGTGGGTTGCTATTTCCCCCTCCAGGGTATCTTCTCGACCCAGGGATTGAACCTGGGTCTCCCACATTGCAGGCAGATTCTTTACCATCTGAGCCACCAGGGAAGCACCACTTATCATTGCTGCTAAACTTTTCATTACATTGACACAATGCCATTAAGTAACCACAGCCTTTATTCAGATGTCACCAGTTTTTCCACTACTGTTTTTACTCTTCCAGAATCTAATCTGGGACACCTCACTGCCTTTAGTCATCATGTAGTCATACATTAGTCTCCTGATGTCCTCTTCTCTATGACTATTTTTAGTTTTTCCACATTTTCCGTGACCTTGACACTTGCGAAGAATACCGATCAGGTACTGGAAAAGTATCCCTTAGATTTGACTAAAGTTTCCTCATACTTAGGTTGTGGTCATGGATGTCGTTTTCTTATATATATAAAAAAAGGTAAAGATTATTATGTATATGATTTGGATTTCTGTAAGGAATATCTATATCATATATTTATTCAATCATTTATATTATGTATTCATTCATGGATGTTATTTTATTATTTGAGATATAATACTGTCTTTATGTGGTTTATTGACCAAATTGTCCCAGGTTTTATCATTGGGAAATCTTTTAGATTGGTTCTGTGCCTTTTTTCAAAAACAGCATTTCTTTACTTTTTATCCTTACAAGATATCTGAAAATATCTGTATTTTACCTTCTACAGTGCTAGACTCAACTATTTCTGTAAGAAATAATTGATTCTCAATTTTCTCAGTTGAAAGACCTTGAAAATATATGATGTTTACTAACCCATGAATACATATCAGTCATTATTTATATATTTGTATAGATATTAAAATAAACATGAGTTCATATTGGAATCTCCAACTTTGATTAAGTCAACCTTAGTCTAGGGTTCATTCTAGCCTTTCTCCCTTTCCCTGAAGGTGAGAAACCTGGCTCCCATTAATTACGAATTATTTACTAATTTGTTAAATCCTAGTATGCATGTAATTTTACAAACGCTATTTTCTCCTTTTCAACTTGAATGCCTACTTACAGAGATACACAGTACTAGGAGTTTGTCTTATTAAATGAATTTCTTTTGACCTTCCCTCTCATCTGTCATCAACAGGCTTCAGTTCAGTTCAGTGGCTCAGTCGTGTCCGACTCTTTACGACCCCATAAACCGCTGCACGCCAGGCCTCCCTATCCATCACCAACTCCCAGAGTTCACTCAGACTCGCATCCATCGAGTTAGTGATGCCATCCAGCCATCTCATCCTTGGTCGTCCCCTTCTTCTCCTGCCCCCAATCCCTCCCAGCATCAAAGTCTTTTCCAATGAGTCAACTCTTCGCATGAGGTGGCCAAAGTACTGGAGTTTCAGCTTCAGCATCTTTCCTTTCAAAGAAATCCCAGGGTTGATCTCCTTAAGCTTAGGCTTTCTCCATTTTGCTAGATTAGTCACCATGCATCTATTGGCTTCAAACTCAGGTTGTGTTGGCTTGTCCTCTGCTCTCACCATAATTAATGTTATCATTGTCCTTTGGGTATGGTCCTTTACTACAATTTTTTTTTCTGGAGGTTAATGAGGAAATGTTAGAAATGCATATCCACTCAATTCTCCCCATGTAGAATACCAAATTTTTCATAAGCTTTAAAGATTACCAATATCCTTAAGATCTTTAGTCATTATGAAGGGAATGGAAGAACTATACAGAGGCACAACAGAGTTTTTGACATCAGTAATAATATATTATAGATTTAGAATGCATATGCCCATCATTTAAATCACTGTAACTAGTAAGCTTTCACTGTCATTGCCAGGTGGTGAGTCTGTTCACATTCCAAAATTTTACTTCTGAAGACCCCCACAAAGGGCTCCCCTTGGCATTAGTCAACAGCAGAATATGCCTGCTTTTATGCAAACACTTTGTCCCAACATCTGTCATCTACTTTGCTGCTCTCACCCTGCATCCATGCTTTTACTCTGTTTCCAAACATTTGCTTTCTATATTGTGTTATTTTGCTTTCATCTTCTCTTGTGTTTTACAAGTTATTCATTTTAACAAAAATATCTTTAATTTTCCTACTATAAAGGTATTCAATGCTGATTAAGATAAACAATGCAGACATAAAATTGAGTATAAAATGGTCTTGAGTGATTTGTATTCACTGCAACCATCAGATGAACATACTATATGGCATCTATAAAAGATTCATTGTATTTTCAATGGCACAAAGAGGCTGAAAGTAAAATGATGGGAAAAGATATTCTATGTGAACAGTAATTAAAAGAGAAAAGGTGTGGCCATACTAATATCAAACAAATGACTTTAGGACAGAAATTGTTATGAGAACCAAAGATGGCATTATATAATGATAAAGGGTGAATACATCAAAATTTGTAACACTGAAAAATGAATTGTCAGACAGACAAAGAGAAATATAGTATGGTGTTAAAATGTGTTCTAGGCCCAACCCACTGAACAACAACTGAACAAGCAATCAAACAAACAAAAAAATCGCCAAACAAACCAATTTTATAGAAACAGAATAAAATGGTGATTACCAGGGGCTGGGAAGAGGGTAGAATGGGCAAGTGTTGGTCAAGGGTACAAACTTTCAGTTTATAAGAAAAGTATGTTCTGATGATTTAATATAGAGAAGGATGACAAGAGTTAGTAACATAGTGTTGTATACTGGAAAGATGTTGAGAATAAGTCCTAAGTATGGGTTTCCCTGATGGCTCAGACAGTAAAGAATCTGCCTGTAATGCAGAAGACCTGTGTTTGATCCCTGGGTCAGGAAGATCCCCTGGAGAAGGAAATGGCAACCTACTCCTGTATTCTTGCCTGGAGAATGCCATGGACAGAGGGATCCTGGAGGGCTACAGACCACAGGGCTGCAAAGTGTCAGACGTGACTGAGAGACTAACACTTCACATTCTCTATACACACAAATACACAAGTTGACTAGGTGAGGTGATGAATGTATTAACTATCTTCATTTTGGCAATTATTTTATAACATATACATCTATCAAATCATCATGTTACACACTGTAAGTATATACAACTATATTTGTTAATTATTCCTTAATAAAGATGTAAAAATCAACAAATAGTCAATGCTTCCTTTTTAGGGCTGCTGTAACAGTGTCATAAATGTTAAACAACAAAAATCATTATCTCACAATTAGTCTAGTTCTAGAGGCTAGATAGTATATTCAAAAGCAGAGACATTACTTTGCCAACTAAGGTCCGTCTAGTGAAGGCAATGGTCTTTCCTGTGGTCTTGTATGGATGTGAGAGTTGGACTGTGAAGAAGACTTAGCGTCAAAGGATTGATGCTTTTGAACTGTGGTGTTGGAGAAGACTCTTGAGAGATCCCTTGGGCTGCAAGGAGATCCAACCAGTCCATTCTGAAGGAGATCAACCCTGGGATTTCTTTGGAAGGAATGATGCTAAAGCTGAAACTCCAGTACTTTGGCCACCTCATGCAAAGAGCTGACTCATCAGAAAAGACTCTGATGCTGGGAGGGATTGGAGGCAGGAGGAGAAGGGGACGACCGAGGATGAGATGGCTGGATGGCATCACTGACTCGATGGATGTGAGTCTGAGTGAACTCCGGGAGTTGGTGATGGACAGGGAGGCCTGGCGTGCTGCGATTCATGGCGTCACGAAGAGTCGGACACAACTGAGTGACTGAACTGAACTGAGAGGCTAGAAGTCTGAAATCAAGGTGTTGGCAGGGCCATAATTCCTGTGAAACCAGTAAGGGAATCCTTCCTCATCGCTTTCTAGGGATTGGTGCTTTCCTAGCAATCTTTGGTGTTTCTTTAATTGAAGGTACATAATGCCAATGTCTGATTGTCATACAGCATTCTCTTTGTGAGTCTGTCTTCATATGGCTCTCTTCTTCTAAGGACACTGGTCACCTTGGATTAGGAACTCTTCTCCAGGGGATCTTTCCAACCCAGGGGTCAAACCAGGGCTCCTGTATTGCAGGCAGAATCTTTACCAGCTGAACCACCAGGGAAGCCCTTCACTATGCTGAAGCCCCAATACTTTGGTCATCTGATGTAGAGAGATGACTCATTGGAAAAGACTCTGATGCTGAGAAAAATTGAGGGCAGGAGGAGAAAGAGCAATAATGGTTGAGATGGTTGGATGGCATCACCAAATCAATGGACATGAGTTTGAGCAAACTCCGGGAGATAGCAAAGGACAGGGAAGCCTGGCTTGCTGCAGTCCTTGGAGTTGCAAAGAGTCAGACTTGATTTAGTGACTGAACAATAACTATTCCTGCATGACCTCATCTTAATTTAACTAATTGCCTCTGCAAAAACCCTATTTCCCAATAAGGTCACATTTTGTAAAAGTGGGTATTAGGGTTCCAGCATATCTTCTTGGTGGTGGTATTATTCATCCCATAACTCATTCTTGAATAATGAATGTGTCAATAACTCACAAGAGATATTAGAAAAACAACTGTGACAGATAAATATTCCTTATGGATACTGATACAAGAAGAAAAAGTGCTGGGAGCCAGCATGGAGAATCCCACCCATGGCAAAGGGCATGAGGAAGAGGCCTGATGGGCAAAGGCAAGATCAGGACTCAAGGGACCCCCTGAACTTGCTCGAGCATCTACCCCTGAACCAGAATCTGTCTGTCTTATTATTTTATGTCTTTCACCAGCTCTTCTGACATTAGCAAGGGGCTGTCTCTGACCAAAAGAGTTAACTTAGGGCTCTAGTTGATCTAGTTAAATCTCCTGGGCATGAAAGGAGTGTTTCAAACCCCCTGTTAGCATTCTAGCTTACTTGGCTGTCGGCGACGGAATGACACACCAACACTGCAGAGTGGTTTAAATCTTTATATTTTTTTAACATTTGCTTCTTCTAGCTGCTTAATTTTATATCTTTTGTACAACCCCCTACAGGGCAAGCTGCCAAGCACTATGATTCAGAGACTATACAGTGCGCAGGCGCAGGGCGAGATAACCTTTACCTTGGCTTATTTACTGCAGCTAAGACTTTGTTTGGGGGAACTTTTTTATCAACTTAGAATCCGTTTTGTCCCAAGGTCTGTTCCTATTGAGGAATCAGAGAAACATCCTTGTGTGCAAGCAATGTTCTTTTCCCACGGGAACAAACAGGATTTTTAGCTGAGCATCTCGTTAGCAAGCACTTCTCAATCTTCCTTAAATCTAGTTCCCTACACTGGGCAGAACATCTCGTTTGCAAAAATGTCCAGCCCTGGTTGAGAGTCTCGTTTGCAAGCACTTCTCAACCTTCTTTAAACCTAGTTCCCTACACTGGGCAGAACATCTCGTTTGCAAGAATGTCCAGCCCTGGTTGAGAGTCTCGTTTGCAAGCACTTCTCAACCTTCCTTAAATCTAGTTCCCTACACTGGGCAGAACATCTCGTTTGCAAGAATGTCCAGCCCTGGTTGAGAGTCTCGTTTGCAAGCACTTCTCAACCTTCTTTAAACCTAGTTCCCTACATCTCCCCCTTTCTTTTTTTGTAGATGTTGAATAAGCGCTTGAATACACAAAGCTTTTTCTTTCAATTGTTTTTCTTTTCGCCAGGGCCGGTAGACTATAAAAGCAATAAAACATAAAGCAACAATTAACAAAGTATTTACAAAGGATGTTGTTAACAATGTAGATACATGCCCTAAAGGATTAAGGTTGTCTAATCCTTCTTGAAGACTTTTTAGTATATCAGAACCAAGAATATCAGGCAGCGTCTTACTAAAAGTTGACAATATAGTTTGTTCCAATTCCATAATTTTAGCAGTTAAATTCTGGTGTCCCACTAAAGACCTTTTTACCTTTTCCCAACCCTCACTCATATTAAAGGGAACAGGGGTTACACATAGGTGAGATGAGTTCTAATCACATTTTAACACACTCTTTGTAGCTAACACAGTCACTTGATCTCCTAACCAGGAAACTGTGTGTTGTAAATTTAATATATCAGTAGCCAATTGAGCGTCCAGATCATGCTGTTGTTGCCACAATAAATGAGCATCTTTATGCCATTCCCTGACAAAATCAGCAGTCTGTATGCCTTGATGCAAAGCAAGACCTGCTACAGTTGCTGTTGCTGTTACTGAAGCCACGGCGAGAATTGATGCGATGACAATGCCAAGCATTCTTTGAGATCGATGGAGAAGAGTTTGTACAGCATTTACAAGATGAGTGACAGCAAAAGAGTCCGACCAAAGTCGAGTAAGATTAACAGGCAACCAAAGTTTAGTCCGTGCTTTTACAATGACCAAAGAATAATTACTGGAATGGACCATCTTGTTTTTAACATTTTTCTACCAAGAACGATTTATACATTGAGTCAAGTTACAATCAGAACATGATATAACTCCCAAAATTTCATTCCAAATCCATTGCCCATACAGTAAAGAATAAGGAAATTTTACACATACTATAGCAGAGTAAGATTTATTAATATGCAAATGAACTTGAAATGGCCCCTTAGTGATACCATACATTTTTCCCCCTTTCTTATTTTTTTAATGTATTTTCGAAGAGTCCGATTAGCTCTTTTAATTATAGCTTGTCCTTGACTATTATAAGGAATACCAAAAGTGTGCTTAATATGATATTGTTTTAAAAATTGAGATAATTTAGAGGATTGATATGCGGGAGCATTATCAGTTTTTAATTTTATAGGTATGCCCATAATAGCAAAACAAAATAATAAATGAGTAATAACAGAATCTGCCTTTTTTGAACTTAAAGCTGTAGCCCATTGAAAATGAGAATAAGTATCTATAGTATGATGAACATATTTTTGTTTACCGAATGAAGAAATAAAAACAACATCTATTTGCCAAATTTGGTTAGATTGTAGTCTTCTGGGATTTACTCCAGGAGGGGCAAAGGGCAAAATAAACGGTGCACATATGGAACAAGAACGAACAATGTGTTGAGCTTGTTTTTGTGTTAACGAATAAGTTTTTTGTAACCCTTTAGAATTAGTATGATGTAAACAATGTTCTTGTGTTGCAGACTGTAAAGGATAAAGTAAGGCATCAATATTTGCATTTCCTTGAGATAATGGTCCGGGGAGAGAAGAATGAGCTCGTATATGAGTAAAAAAGACAGGGTTAGTTCGCCTAATTAATAATTGTTGAACCTGAAAAAATAATTTATCAATATTAGTTTTTAAAGTTACCGGTAAAGTGGCTTCAGGAAGATAAATACATGAAAAGACTGCATATTTAGAATCAGAAACAATATTAATAGGAATATCAAAAAAATCCTGTAATGTCAAACAAATGGCCCAAAGTTCAGCAGGCTGCACAGAAGAAAAGGAATGTGGAACAACTTTAGAAGTAGTATCAGTCTAATAGCCAGCAGTATTTTTATTGGCATCTGTAAAAATAGTTTTTTTTTTTAACTGGAATATTAGATATAGGAGATTTACACACCATTGATGTATGTCGAAGGAAATCTATCATTTTAGATTGAGGATATTGATTAGAAAAAGTCCCTGAATAAGATGCAAGAGCTATCTGCCAATTTTTATTAAACTGTAAGCAATTAGAAATTTGGGTGGAAGTAAGTTGAGTAATAATTGTTTGAGGGTCACTTTTAATTAACTGAGTAATACGGCCTCGACCTTTTAAAATAAGGAAAGCAATTTTATCCGTATAAGTAGTAAGCTTTTTTGTATAGTTATTGGGTAAAAATACCCACTCAATCAACCCTGCAGATTGAGCAATAACTCCAGTAGGAGAATAGGGAGTATGGAACACTATGAAATATATAGGTTGATCCTGTTGTAGATAACTAAGAAACCCTTTATTTAACCATTGCTCTACAAAGTGTAATTCCTCTTTTGCTTGAGAAGTAAGAGATCGAGGACTGTTAAGAGCAGTATCACCCTCTAAAGTAGAAAATAAATGACGCAATTGATGTGTAGGAATCCCTAACATGGGACGTAACCAGTTAATATCACCCAAAAGCTTCTGAAAATCATTAAGAGTTTTTAAATTATCTCGTCTAATTTGGACCTTTTGAGGTTTTATTTTTTGTCGTTCCAAAATAGCACCTAAATATGAAATAGGAAATTCAGTTTGAATTTTTTCAGGAGCAATTTGAAGATTAAAATCACTTAAAGCTTTCTTTACATGAATAAAAAATGTATCTCGTTTCTCTTTACTAGGAGCTGCCAATAGAAGATCATCCATATAATGATAGAGAAGACAATTAGAAAATTGTTGTCTCACAGTAATAAGAGCACGATTAACAAACTCCTGACAAAGTGTAGGGCTATTAATCATTTTTTGAGGCAACACTGTCCATTGATAACGTTTTACGGGCTGCCCATGATTATACACTGGAATAGTAAAAGCAAATTTATTTTTATCTTTTATTTGCAAAGGAATATTAAAAAAACAATCTTTTAAATCTAAAACCATTAAAGACCAATCCTGTGGAATCAAAGCAGGAGAAGGGAGACCTAATTGCAAAGCTCCCATAGGTTTTATACATTTGTTAACTGCCCTTAAATCAGTCAACATTTTTCATTTACCAGATTTTTTTTTAATGACAAAAACAGGAGAATTTCAAGGAGACGTAGAAGGTTTAATATGGCCAGATTGAAGCTGTTCTTTTACTAATTGTTTTAAAGCCTCGAGCTTTACTTTTGGAAGCGGCCACTGCTCAACCCATTTAGGGACATCAGTTAACCATTTCAATGGGAGAGCTCGAGGAATCTGAGCAGTGGCTACAAGTTTTCCGACGAGATGGTGAGTGTTGTTTCTAAAGAAAATAAAAGATCTCTTTTCCAGATATTAATAGGTATGTTAACAATGTAAAAAGAAATAGATACTTTCTTTCTATTAGACAATTGGCATGACAAAGGTTGAGTGCTTTTCTACACATCTGCTATTGATCTTAAGCCTGTTAAAACAAGAGGAATTTTTTTTTTTTTTTTTAGTCATTAGGCCACTGCTGGAGAGAAATAACCGAAACATCTGCTCCTGTATCTACTAATCTTTTAAACTGTATACCTTTAATAATCAGTGACATTAAAGGACGAGAGTCATTAATAAGCATTTTTCAAAATATACTTTTTTTCGTACTTTTAAAACCACCGACTCTCTCTCCCTACCTCAGCCTTGTCAGCAGCTACTAGAAATAGGGAGGCGTAAGGTGGTGCAGAAGGGTTAACAGCCTTGGAAGTTCATTTTTTATTTAATAAAACCTTTTAAAAGGCAGCAGTCATTGCCTCTACAGAATTTGAATCTTTTCCAGAACTCACATCTCTATCTGGCTCAGTGGATGAATCTGTACTATCATCTGGAGGTTTGGGCAGAGGCCGAGGTGAAGCCCCCTCCTCAAAATAACATGAGGCGGCCTCACTATCAGCAGCCATTAATTTTAAAACCTGTGTTATAATGTTACATAGAGTCCACAGCCTTAAAGGAATCACATTTTCTTTTTGATGTTGCCTTCTTAACTCTTTTTGCACCACTTTTTATTTTTTTAAATTTAGCTGTACTTTTGTTTGATATTGAAACCAATAACAATGCTGCTCTATAAGACAGAACAACTCACTCAAGCGGCGAGTAGACGTTTTAATTTTTATAGAATGCAGGAGCCCCTTAACCAGCTCCATATATTGTGACTTTAAAGACGGGGAATTTCCCATAGGTTTTTTTGTTGTTGTTGTTGTTCTTTTTCTCTTATTTTTTTTATTTTCTCGAAAGTCCCCCTTTTAGCGTTTTGCTCTGGGGTGCTCTCCCTTTCGGATTTTTTTTTTTTTTTTTCTCGAAAGTCCCCCTATCAGCCTTTTGCTCCGGGGTGTTTACCCTTTTGGATTTTTATTTTTTTCTTTTTTTTGAAAGTCCCCCTATCAGCCTTTTGCTCCGGGGTGTTTACCCTTTCGGATTTTTATTTTTTATTTTTTTGAAAGTCCCCCTATCAGCCTTTTGTTCCGGGGTGTTTACCCTTTTGGATTTTTATTTTTCTCTTTTTCTCTATTTTTCGAAAGTCCCCCTTTTAGCCTTTTGCCCCGGGGTGCTTACCCTTTCGGTTCCGTCGTGCCCCACGTTGGGCGCCAGATGTCGGCGACGGAATGACACACCAACACTGCAGAGTGGTTTAAATCTTTATATTTTTTTAACATTTGCTTCTTCTAGCTGCTTAATTTTATATCTTTTGTACAACCCCCTACAGGGCAAGCTGCCAAGCACTATGATTCAGAGACTATACAGTGCGCAGGCGCAGGGCGAGATAACCTTTACCTTGGCTTATTTACTGCAGCTAAGACTTTGTTTGGGGGAACTTTTTTATCAACTTAGAATCCGTTTTGTCCCAAGGTCTGTTCCTATTGAGGAATCAGAGAAACATCCTTGTGTGCAAGCAATGTTCTTTTCCCACGGGAACAAACAGGATTTTTAGCTGAGCATCTCGTTAGCAAGCACTTCTCAATCTTCCTTAAATCTAGTTCCCTACACTGGGCAGAACATCTCGTTTGCAAAAATGTCCAGCCCTGGTTGAGAGTCTCGTTTGCAAGCACTTCTCAACCTTCTTTAAACCTAGTTCCCTACACTGGGCAGAACATCTCGTTTGCAAGAATGTCCAGCCCTGGTTGAGAGTCTCGTTTGCAAGCACTTCTCAACCTTCCTTAAATCTAGTTCCCTACACTGGGCAGAACATCTCGTTTGCAAGAATGTCCAGCCCTGGTTGAGAGTCTCGTTTGCAAGCACTTCTCAACCTTCCTTAAATCTAGTTCCCTACACTGGGCAGAACATCTCGTTTGCAAGAATGTCCAGCCCTGGTTGAGAGTCTCGTTTGCAAGCACTTCTCAACCTTCTTTAAACCTAGTTCCCTACACTTGGCGGCTTTATCCAGACTCTTGCAACATTGTTGAGCCTATGCAATGCTTGCTGCCAAGTTCTCACATCCCTTATCCATTGTGTTCCTGGGAGTGCATATAGTCAGGATGTAGAAGAAGCAAGTAATAGCCTTAGCATTAGCAACATTAGACTTTGAGTTAATAAGTTATTTCTTTGCTGCAACCCGCTGAATCTTTGTTCTATAAAAATGTAACTCTGTACTTTAAGGGTGACGTAGGCTAAGAATTTAAGAAGAAACACTTTAAGGGAAAATCATTGTTCTGGTGTTCTGGCTGACCAACCTTTATCAAAAGGAGGTCATGGAATATCAACAGGCCTCCGGAATAGAAGATGATGTACAGAAAATAAGACTTTTGCAGGAAGGAACCTGATATCAATAAAAGTTATTACTGATGGATGTTGAGTTGACTGCATTTTTCACCTTGCTGTATGTATAACTCAGGGTATAAAAGCCCCGAGAAGAATAAAGTAAATGGGTCTCGCTCGAAGAAGCTTGTCACCCCGTGTCTCTTTCTTTATCTCTTTATCTATCTTTCTTCATTTGCCGACGTCGTCCATCCTGAGGATATCCCTGGACTCTGCTGAGGCTGGACCTCGGCAAAAAAGCAATCATTTCAATAGGTATAGAAAAGCATTTGACAAAATCCAACATCATTTCATGATAAAAATCACTGAAAAAACTAGGAATATAAGGAAACTGCCTTAACCCAATAAAGAGCAGATAAAGAGTATCTATGAAAAACCTACAGCTAACACCAGGATTAATGATAAAAGGAAAAATTTCCTGCTGAGATCAGGAAAACGGTATGATATCTGTTCTTGTTAATTTTGTTAAACATTATACTGAGAGATTTAACAAGGGCAATTAGGCTCTAAAATAAGTCATTCGGATGGAAAGAATTAAAATTTCTATTCAAAAATGATATGTCTTTTATAGAGAAATTGTAAATAACCAAACACACACCACATAAAACACACACTCACACACACAAGCTTAGAGCCAAATAATTATTTCAGTAAAGTTAAAAATATAAGAACAATAAACAAAAATTGTTGAATTTCTTTTTGTTTTTTTTTCTATTTTATTTTTTTTATTTTCTTTATTTTAGTTTTTAAATATAAATCCATTTATTTTAAGTGGAGGCTAATTACTTTACAATATTGTATTGGTTTTGCCGTACATCAACATGAATCTGCATCATAGAGTCCAATAATGAAATTAGCAAATCAATTCCATTGAAAATGGCATAAATGAATAAAATACATATAAATGAATTTAATCAGTAAAACACCTGTACACTAAAAACATAAAGTACTATTGGAAGAAATAAATGCAAGGACAGACTATGTCCATGGATTGAAAGACAGAACAAATTGTTCTTGCAGACTCAATCCAATCTCTATCAAAATTCCAACTGCCTTTTGCAAAGATAAACAAACTGATTATTGAAACACAAATGCAAGGGACCCCAGAGAGTCAAAACAATGTTGGAAATGAAGAACATAACTGGATAAATTAAAACTGTTGATTTCAAACCTTACTACAAAGTTACAGTAACCAAAACAATATGCTCCTGGTATAAGGATAGTTATAAGATCAATAGAATTGAAACGTGTTTCTAAAAAACACATGTATATGTAGTCAATTGATTTTTGAGAAGGTTGCCACAATAATTCAGTGGGCAAAGAGCAGCCTTTTCAAAAAAATGGTGGAGGAACAAATGGACCTCCACATACAAAATAATAATATTGGATAACTACATCACATCTGCTACCAAAATTAACTCAAATGGATTAAATAGGTAAATATAAGAGATAAAATGTAAAAATCTCAGAAATACACATGTAAATTTTTATGATTTTACCTTAGAGAAAAGTTTCATTATAACACCAAAACAACCAACACAAGAAAAAAATTATTATTTGGACTTCATCAAAATTAAAACTTTTGTGTGTCTAAGATACTGTCAAGGAAGTGAAAAAAACAACCAACAGAATAGAATAAAATATTACAATTCATGAGGGTCTAGTATCTAGATTATATAAAGATCTCTTACAACAACAATAAAAAGACAAGCAACCTAACTTATAAGATGAGCAATGGTTTATGAATAAACATTTTTTCAAAGAAGATATATGCATGGACAATAAGAGCATGAAAAAATATAAATCTTTTTACACTAGGAAAGTGCAAGTCAAAATCACATTGAGATAACACTACACTCAATGGATGATAATCATAATAAAGAAACAATATAGAAAATGTTGGCAATGATATGATAAAATACAAAACATTATACATTACTGGCGGAGATGTAAAAGGTGAAGTTTCTATAGAAAACTGTTCCTTGAATGTTCATAGCATCATTGTTCATACTAATCCAAAGCAGAAACAACCCAAACTGGGATTGAATGTTAACTGGACTTTTGCTGACAAAGTAATGTCTCTGCTTTTTAACATGGTGTCTATGTTGGTCATAACTTTTCTTCCAAGGAGTAAATGTCTTTTAATTTCATGGCTGCAATCACCATCTGCAGTGATTTTAGAGCCCCAAAATATAAAGTCAGCCACTGTTTCCACTGTTTCTCCATCTATTTGCCATGAAGTGATGGGACCGGATGCCATGATCTTAGTTTTCTGAATGTTGAGCTTTTAAGCTAACTTTTTCACTTTCCTCTTTTACTTTCATCAGGAGGCTCTTTAGTTTTTCTTTGATTTCTGCCATAAGGGTGGTGTCATCTGCATATCTGAGGTTATTGATATTTCTCCCAGCAATCTTGATTCCAGCTTGTGCTTCATCCAATCAAGCATTTCTCCTGATGTACTCTGCATATGAGGGTAAATAAGTAGGATGACAATATACAGCTTCGACGTACTCCTATTTCCTATTTGTAATCAGTCTGTTGTTCCATGTCCAGTTCTAACTGTTGTTTCCTGACCTGCATACAGATTTCTCAAGAGGCAGGTCAGGGGTCTGGTATTCCCATTTCTTTCAGAATTTTCCACAGTTTATTGTGATCCACACAGTCAAAGGCTTTGGCATGGTCAATAGAGCAGAAATAGATGTTTTTCTGGAACTCTCTTGCTTTTTGCATGATCCAGCAGATGTTGGCAATTTGATCTCTGTTTCCTCTGCCTTTTCTAAAACCAGCTTGAACATCTGGAAGTTCACAGTTCACATATTGCTGAAGCTTTCTGCCATAAAAAGGAATGAAGCTTTGAAACAATCCACAGTACAAAAAGAAGTTGAAAACATTATGCTAAATAAATGAAGCTAGACACAGATATCCCATATTGTATGATTTCATTTTTATGAATGTACCTAACAGACAAAACCATAGGCAGAAAGTAGATTAGTAGCTCCCAGGAAACAAAGGGAAAAGGAAACTAGGATTGAATGCTAACTGAAATGATTTTTTTCTGGGGGATTATAGCAATATTCTGGGGACTTCCCTGGTAGCTCTGGCAATAAAGAATCTGCCTGCAAAGCAGGACACGCAGGTTCGATCCCTGGGTTGGGAAGATATCCTGGAAAAGGGAATGGCAATCCCTTTCAGTACTGTTGCCTGGAGAATTCCAAGGACAGAGTAGCCTGGTGGGCTACAGTCCATGGGGTCCCAAAGAGTCAGACACGACTGAGCAACTAACACACAGATCTACACACAGAGCAATATTCTGGAATTAAATAGTGGTGATTTTATACTTTGAATATACTAAAACTCATTGAACTGTATACTTTAAAATGAATAAAAATGGATAAATGTGACTTTATGTCATTTAATTTTTATGTCATTATGTAATAATCCAGAAAGGAAAAAAAAAGTTACACTAGACATCCTGGTATTTTCCTAGCACTCTTATGTATGAACAAATTTGGACTAAAACTCAATGTAAAATTAATCATTTTTATCTATACTCCCAACTGCCTTTTTGAAATCAAGACATAGCTTACTTTTTTATTTTAATGAACTTACTTTCCTCCAAGATAGCAATATTGCATACTCTTGATTTCATAGGTCCTTGAGATTGGTACTTGAGAATTACATACAATTGTATTAATTTGTTTTCAATTGATCCTCAGTGAGATTTAGTCCCTTTTCACATATTCATTACCAAGTTTAACTTTTGGTACTATTCATGTATTATACATTTTTTTCCTAAACATTTGTCAGATTTAATATTTTTAATTACAAAAAGCAAATTCTTTTAAAAATATCCTGAAACAGAATATATTAAGTAAAAAGTTAAATCCCTGTGTTTATACATCCACTCCAGCTTCCAAAAGCAATTTCATATGTTTATTTTACTTTGCATGTTACAATCTATCTTATCAACATTGCATTAGAATACCTGTTTCCACACCATTCCTAACACTGTGTTTTGTTAAGAATGTAAGGTTTCCTAATATTGTTAGTGAAAGTAGTATCTTCCTGGTTTGGTTTGCATTTTCTACCATTTGTGTGGCAGAATATCTTTTGCATGCTTATTGTCATTTGTAATTCTTGGTGTAAAACACCCTCTTCATAGTGTGTGTCCATATTTCCATTAATTATCATTTGTAGAACGCTTCATATAGCATATAGCGCAGCAGTTAATTATTCTTCTGTTTACATGTGGTGTGGCAATTATTGTATCAATGTTTTATAGATTTTTTTAATTGTACTTAGTTTATTTTTACTTTTTTTTTTTTTACTCAGATAATGTACTTAAATGATTTGGAATAAATTCTGGCAATATTTTTCTCTATAGCTTATGAGTTTCAGATGTTTCTAAATAATGCCTTTTCCCAGGACTATAATAAAGTCTCTACAATATTTGTTAGCTGATAGTATAGTATATTATTAATATTTTTTTGAAATTTATTGCTTTTGGAACTTATTTGTTACAGACTCTGAATTATTTACCTAACTCAATATTGCTCCAGATGAATAGCTATTCATCATAGCATCTTTTAATAAATAATGTAAGTATTCTAAAAAGTTATTATTACATACATTTTCATCACTTTATTGTATCTATATGCCATCCACACAGTAATATTATTTTTTGTCTAATATTATATTTTGTCTGAAGATAATATTATTTTGTCTAATATTTTTTTTAAATCCATCTTAACTCCCTTCTTAATATACCCTTGCCCTAAATTATATGTTCATAATTTTGGAGGGAATAGATGAGATATGTGACTTGTTTTATAAATTTCTTATATATCATCTAAAATAAGTAGTTTTATCATTTTAAATTGGTCTCCTCTGAACCATATGAAATAATGTTTTTTATCTTTGCTGTAAATCACACTTTGGGGAATGCCAACATTTTCCACATGATTCAGAATGCCATCCTTTTCACATGACAAATTTTCAATTGTTTTTGGTCTTTTTCATTTTCACACTGCATTTTCATACTAAAACCCTCTATTTAAAAACAAATATTGCATGTAGTGGGCTTTTTAAGTTAATTTTTAATGATACTCCACTGATTTCCTCAATTAGACTTTCTTTTCAATATCTTGGATATTCTTGATAAATCATGCATGGTGATAAGTTGCTTTAGTCATGTCTGACTGTGACCCTATGGACTGCAGCCGGTAGGCTCCTCTGTCCATGGGATTTTCCAGGCAAGGATACTGGAGTAGGTTGCCATGCCTTTCTCCAGGGGATCTTTCTAACCCGGGGACTGAACCCATGTCTCTTATGTCTCCAGCATTGGCAGGCAGGAGACACCACAATGCAGGAGACCCAGCTTCAATCCCTGTAGCCTGGAGGGCTACAGTCCAAGGGGTCACAAAAAGACAGACATGACTGAACACATAAACACTCAACAGCTGGATGATAAATTATAGATGAACTTTAAATCAATTTCTCAAATTATATAACAAATTCTTGAACTGACTATATGGATCAATCAATCATGGACTGATTTCTCTCCACAATATTGACTTTATACAGTTTTTCAGAAAAATAGTAAGTCTCTCCATTTATCTATGTTTACTGTAAATACTTTGATAAATTTGTATAATAAAAGTATGTAGTAATTATGTTACATTTATTGTAAAGTTTATTTCTAATTGTTTTTTCTTTCTATAATGCGTAGCATTTCTTCCAATTAATATTACTGATTTACTTCTCATATATTGCAAAGCCATTAATTTGTATGTTTTCCCTGTGTTTAAACAATCTTTTATCTGTTTGAACTGATCTTATTTTATCATTTCCAATAAGTTTTCAGTTGACTCTCATTAAGGAAAATAATATATCAACAAAAAAACTGAATGCTTTATTTTTTCCCACAATTAGAGAGAATTGGTTTTTCCCTGTTAGGATAAACAAAAATCTCCAAGAGAAATAATAATAATAAATCATAATAATCAGTGGAGGAGCTAGAGAAGAAGGAGATAGAAGACAGTATATTTGTCCTGTTTATAATTTTAATGACAATAACTGCCTTTATTTCTTATCACTGTGAATAGTCAGTACATTTGAAGCCTTTCTTTTTCTTTTGGCAAACAAACAATACTTCAAATGCAATTTAACTGAACTTACTCTCTTTCTTGATTTATACATCTTTTATATTATAAAATTGTTTTGATACTGTAAAAAATGTTCTATATCATACCTTTGCTTTTAAAAATGATCTCAACCATCTTTTACCTTTACATGTATATTATTGAAACACTACATAGGGCCTTCCTGTTGGCTCATAGGTAGAGAATTCTCCTGCCCATGTAGAAGACATGGGTTCAATTCCTGATCTGGGAAGATCGCATGCCATGGAGCAACTAAGCCCAAGCACCACTACTGTTGAATCTGTGCTTCAAAGCCTGGGGGGTGGGAGGCGGGGCGCAACTAGTGAAGCCCAGGCACCCCAGAGTCCTTGCTCTATAACAAGAGAAGATACCACAACGAAAAGCCCACTCAATGCAACTACAAAGTAGTCCCTGCTCACTGCAACTCGAGAAAAGCCCGCACAGCTAAAAAACTCAGCACAACCAAAATTTTAAAAGCAAATAAAATCATAACAAAGTCCCCTACATACATTTTATATTGTGATAGTTTTATGTTCATTAATATTGTTGGCATACCGCTGTTTTAGTATTTCATTCTTTCCTTTTCATTCAACTAGAGTGTCTCCTAATTTTTTTCTCCTTAGAGATAGTACACTCTCAGTCATATTTTTCTGCATCTTTGCATGTTAAAATGTTTTTTCATATGTTGTTAAAGAAAAAATAAATCTTTGTATTACAGTTCTATACCCATAATTCATATCTCTCAGAAAGCTATTTTCAAGAATTTATGTCGATGAGCAAAATTCTGTTGCCAGTACCATATTCACCTATGTAATTTTCTGTAAGTAATTTAATTACTTACAATACTATAGTAACTTAAAATCGTTTTTACATCTGCATATTAAAATTTCAACTGAAGAACACAGGATAGATTGCTTTGTAGCAGACCAACATTCCCCAAAGTACAAGACAAAATATTTTGTTTAAAGGCTGAAATGTAGTGAGAACTACAGAGAACAAGATTCTGGATAGTGAAGAAATGTGAAAAGTAAGCTCATATTCTGCAATTATTTTCTGGGGGTATTTGCAAATCCTGAGTAAAACAGGCTGAGAAACCAAACTTTGGACCAAATAGTGGATAACTTGTGAAGAAAAGAAAAGAAATATAGACAGAAAAGAGATATAGACATTCTAATGAGGATAAAGATAAAATTAGAGACATGACATTCTCAAATCCATGGACATTTCCCTGCTAGAGACTTCTGGCAATCTTGTAGTGCTATTTAAAATAAGGATTTAGGTTTAGGATGTGCCAGAATAAAGAGCTCCAGTGAACACACAGGATTTCAGTTGAAAAGCCTATGGGGCCATGTCCTCAGTACAAGATTATATCGGAGATAAATTTGAGTCTTACCAAACCTGCAAGGCAGTATCAAACCAGTTCCACTTCTAAATGCATTAAAATAATGAATCTCTAACTATCTTCCTATCACAGTAAAAGATGAAAACACTGTAGTAAAATTTAGGAAATCATCTGAAGCCTCTACTTTTTATTATATACAACATATATCTAGCATCAATAAGTTTAATGGATGTCAAGAAACAGAACCATATAAAGTAAAAGAAATAAACATTAAAAATGGATTACAGTTGTTCTAGATATAGGAATAAGCAAAGTATATTAATAGAATTATTAAAGAAAATAGAGGAAAATTAACAATAAAAAGGAAAAGTGGGAAAATTTTAAAAGGGAACTGTATCATAAAAATAAACAGAAATTACATGCCTTAACCCACATGGACATAGATGTATGGGAAAAGGCAGATGGGAAAATTTTAAGATAATATTCTATATTTTGATTGTACATGAATATGTGGACTTGCCAAAACTCATTTAACTGTATATTAAGATCTGTGCATTTCACTGTATATTTTTATACCTCATTTAAAATACTAAAGATAAAAGAACAATATGGATATTATGTAACAATAAAATATAATATATAAAATTAGAAATGACTTGGTGTGTTTATAAGTGGGTTATATGATTATTAACAGAAGATAGATTGATTACACAAAAGGTAAATTGGAGCAAGGATACAAAATCAGAACATTCAGAAAATGCATAAAGGACAGGAGCAATAAATAGAGTAAAAAGTTTTAACAAATGCTACTCAGAGTTTCAGAAGAAGAGAGAGGATTAGAAAACAGAAGTATCTGAAAAAACATTTGCTGAAAAGTTCCCAAAGTTGGGAAAACAATTTATAGATCCAAGAAGTAAACCCTAAGAGTAAAGAGTCATACATACATGCCATTCAACTATTGGAAAGAAAAGATAAAGGAAAAATTATAAAAACAATCAGAATAATACATCATATGTACATGTAGGCAAACAACTCTAAATATAAATGACTAACTTCTATTGAGAAATGATGTAACTTATAAGGAAAACATGGGCTTTCCAGATGGCTCAGTGGTAAAGAATCCACCTGCCAAGCAGAAGACACAGGTTCATTCCCTGGGTTGGAAAGATCCCCTGGAGAAGGAAATGTCAACCTACTCAGGAAATGCAATGGATAGAGGACCTTAGTGGGCTACAGTCCATGTGGTTGCAAACAAGTCAGACACGACTTAGCAACTAAACACCAACAATAATAAGACAAGCAGGTAGACTGCTGAGAGAAAAACAAAATCTTTCTGCTCTGAAATCTATAGCCAAAAAATATCTTTAAAAAATGAAGGCAAAATATAGACCTTTTCAAATATGCAAAACTAATATAATCCATTGCCAGCAGATATACACTGTAACATGCGCAAAAGGAAGCTTATCTGACTGAAGAGAAATGATGCCAGAAGCAAAATAAAATGTACAGAAAGAGATTAAGAATGGCAAACAGAGTAAATACTATATAACTATGGAAGATTATCTTTGCTTTTGCTTTTCCCCCTCTCGATTTCTTCAATAGACTGTCTAAAGCAAAGATATCTCATTGTGAGGATCATAACATTTATTTAAGTAAAAACATTTGCCAACAACAAAAAAGAATGGGTTTAAAATCGAAGTGTGTGTTCATATATTCCTCCATTTTATGTGAAGTGGTCCAATATTAACTCAAAGTAGAGAGTTCTGTGGTGGCCTAGTGGTTGGGATACCTGGTTTGGAAAGTGAGATCCCACAAGACCTGTGGCACAGTCAAAAAGACCTAAAAAAAAAAAAAAGTGGTCTTAAATCTAAATAACAGAATTTATATGGCAATTCCTAGTGTTACCACTTACATACAAACAGGTATTACTGAAAAATCAATAGATGAAATAAAACACAATACTAAATAATGTTAAAAACAATTGGGTCATATTACTTGGCCATAAAAAGGAATGAATTTGAGTCAGGTGAACTGAGATGAACAAACCTAGAGTCTATTGTACAGAGTGAGGTAAGTCACAAAGAGAAAAACAAATATCGTATATTATCACATATATATGGAATCTAGAAAAATACTACTGATGAACTTATTTGCAGGGCAGGAATAGAGATGCAGCCATAGGGAATGGAGGTGAGAACACAACAGGGGGAAGGAGAGGCAAGGATGAATTGAGAGAATAGCATTGAAATATATACATTACTTATATGCCCTACCATGTTTAAAATAAGTAACTAATAGAAGGATACTGTAAAACACAGGGAGCTCATGTTGGTGCTCTGTGGTGACCTAGAGGATTATATGGGGGATAGGTAGGAGGAAGGCACAAGAGGGAGGGAATAAATGTATACTTAAGGCTGATTCACATTGCGATGTGGCAGAAACCAACACAACAATGTTAAGCAATTATCCCAAAATATACTGAAAAAAATTGAAAACAGTAACAAGACGGTGGTCTTCTTTTCAGTCACAAGTAACAATATTAATATAATGGACAGAACATTTCATTTTAAATTCAGAGACTATCAGACTGGAATTTGAGAAAACAAAACAAATCAATGCCAAACTATCTACTGTTCAAAAGAGAAGTACATAAAATATAAGGGACATATTTTGAAAGTCTATGAGCTGACCAGTAATGCAGAAGAAGCTGAAGTTGAACAGTTCTATGAAGACCTACAAAACTTTCTATAAATAACACCCCCAAAAGATGTCCTTTTCATTATAGGGGACTGGAATGCAAAACTAGGAAGTCAAGAAACACCTGGAGTAACAGGCAGATTTGGCCTTGGAATACAGAATGAAGCAGGGCAAAGGATAACAGAGTTCTACTGGAAGAACACACTGGTCATAGCAAACACCCTCTACCAACAACACAAGAGAAGACTCTGCACATGGACATCACCAGATGGCTAACACAGAAATCATAAGGATTATATTCTTTGCAGCCAAAAATGGCGAAGCTCTATACAGTCAGCAAAAACAAGACTGGAGGCTGACTGTGGCTCGGATCGTGAACTCCTTATTGCCAAATTCATACTGAAATAGAAGAAAGTGGAGAAAACCACTAGACAATTCAGGTATGACCTAAAACAAATCCCTTATGACTATAGAGTGGAAGTGAGAAATAGATTTAAGGGACTAGATCTGATAGACAGAATGCCTGATGAACTAAGGATGGAGGTTTGTGACATTGTACAAGAGACAGGAATCAAGACCATCCCCAAGAAAAAGAAATGCGAGAAAAGCAAAATGGCTATCTGGGGAGGCCTTACAAATAGCTGTGAAAAAGAAAGGAAGGAAAAAGCAAAGGAGAAAAGGAAAGATATACCCATTTGAATGCAGAGTTCCAAAGGATAGCAAAGAGAGATTAGAAAGCCTTCCTCAGTGATCAATGAAAAGAAATAGAGGAACACAATAGAATGGGAAAGACTAGAGATCTCTTCCAGAAAATTAGAGATACCAAGGGAACATTTCATGCAAAGATGGGCTCCATAAAGGACAGAAATGGTAGGGACCTAACAGAAGCAGAAGATATTAAGATGAGGTGGCAAGAATACACAGAAGGACTGTACATAAAAGATCTTCATGACCCAGATAATCATGATGGTGTTATCTCTCACCTAGAGGCACACATCCTGGAATATGAAGTCAAGTGAGCCTTAGAAAGCATCACGATGAACAAAGCTAGTGGAAGTGATGGAATTCCAATTGAGCTATTTCAAATCCTGAAAGATAATGCTGTGAAAGTGCCGCACTCCATATGCCAGGAAATTTGGAAAACTCAGCAATGGCCACAGGAATGGATAACGTCAGTTTTCATTCCAATCACAAAGAAAGACAATGCCAACGAATGCTCAAACTACTGTACAATTGCACTCATCTCACATACTAGTAAAGTAATGCTTAAAATTCTCGAAGCCAGGCTTCAGCAATACATGAACTATGAAATTGCAGATGTTCAAGCTAGTTTTAGAAAAAGCAGAGGAACCAGAGATCAAATTGTCAACAACTGCTGGACCATGGAAAAAGAAGAGAGTTCCAGAAAAACATCTACTTCTGCTTTATTGACTATGCCAAAGCCTTTGGCTGTGTGGATCACAATAAACTGTGGAAAATTCTGAAAGAGATGGGAATATCAGATTACCTGACCTGCCCCTTGAGAAACCTGTATGCAGGTCAGGAAGCAACAGTTAGAACTGGACATGGAACAACAGACTTGTTACAAATAGGAAAAGGAGTATGTCAAGGCTGTATATTGTCCTCCTGCTTATTTAACTTATCTGCAGAGTACATCATGAGAAACACTGGGCTGTAAGAAGCACAAGCTGGAATCAAGATTGCCGGGAGAAATATCAATAACCTCAGATATGCAGATGACACAACCCTTATGGCAGAAAGCAAAGAAAAACTAAAAAGCCTCTTGATGAAAGTGAAAGAGGAGAGTGAAAAATTTGGCTTAAAGCTTAACATTCAGAAAACAAAGATCATGGCATCCGGTCCCATCACTTCATGACAAATACGTGGGGAAACAGTGTCAGACTTTATTTTTTTGGGCTCCAAAATCACTGAAGATGGTGATTGGAGCCATGAAATTAAAAGACGCTTGCTTCTTGGAAGGAAAGTTATAACCAACCTAGACAACATATTAAAAAACAGAGACATTACTTTGTCAACAAAGGTCCATTTAGTCAAGGATATGGTTTATCCAATGGTCATGTATGGATGTGAGAGTTGGACCCTAAAGAAAGCTGAATGCAATTGAATTGATGATTTTGAAGTGTGGTGTTAGAGAAGAGTCTTGAGAGTCCCTTGGACTGTAAGGACATCAACCAGTCCATTCTAAAGGAGATGAGTCCTGGGTGTTCATTGGAAGGACTGATATTGAAGCTGAAACTCCAATACTTTGGCCACCTGATGAGAAGAGCTGATTCATTTGCAAAGACCCTGATGCTGGGAAGGATTGAGGGCAGGAGGAGAAGGGAGTGACAGAGGATGAGATCTTTGGATGGCATCACTGACTCCACGGATGGGACTCCAGGAATTGGTAATGGACAGGGAGGCCTGGCGTGGTGCAGTTCATGGAGTTGCAAAGAGCCGGACATGACTGAGCAACTGAACTAAACTAAATTAATTTTGAAAGTAAAAAGATAGTAAAGGATAACCCAAGCAAAATGTAAAAAAAAAAAAAAATATATATATATATATATATATATATATATATATATATATATATATAAGAAAGCTGACATGACTACCTGGAATAACAGGCAAATTTGACCTTGGAGTACAGCATGAACCAGGGCAAAGGCTAACAGAGTTTTGCCAAGAAAACACATGGGTCATAGCCAACAGCCTCTTCCAACAACACAAGAGACGACTCTGTACATGCACATCACCAGATGATCAATACTGAAATCAAATTGATTATATTCTTTTCAGCCAAAGAAGGAGAAGGTCTATACGGTCAGCAAAATAAGACCAGGAGCTGACTGGTTCAGATGATGAACTGCTTATTGTCAAATTCAGACTTAAATTGAAGAAAGTAGGGACAACTACTATACCATTCACGTATGACCTAAATCAAATCACTTACTATTATACAGTGGAAATGAGAAATAGATTCAAGAAATTAGATCTGATAGACAGAGTGCCTGAAGAACTATGGATGGGGGTTCATGACATTTTACAGGAGACAGGGATTAAGACCATCCCCAAGAAAAAGAAATTCAAAAAAGCAAAATGGTTTTCTGAGGAGGCCTTACAAATAGCTGAGAAAAGAAGAGAGTGAAAGGCAAAGGAGAAAAGGAAAGATATAAGCATCTGAATGCAGAGTTCCAAAGAATAGCAAGGAGAGATAAGAAAGCCTTCCTCAGTGATCAATGCAGAGAAATAGAGGAAAACAATAGAATGGGAAAGACTAGAGATTTCTTTAAGACAATTAGAGATGCCAAGAGAATATTTCTTGCAAAGAAGGGCACATTAAAGGACAGAAAAGGTATGGACCTAACAGAAGCAGAAGATATTAAGAAGAGGTGGCAAGAATACACAGAAGAACTATACAAAAATGTTCTTCATGATGCAGATAACCACGATGGTGTGATCACTCACCTAGAGCCAGACATCCTGGTATGCGAAGTCAAGTGGGCCTTAGGAAGCATTCCTACAAAGCTAGTGCATGTGAGGGAATTCCAGTTGAGCTATTTCAAATCCTGAAGGATGATGCTCTGAAAGTGCTGCACTCAATATATATGCCAGCAAATTTCGAAATGCAACAGTGGTCACAGGACTTGAGAAAGGTCAATTTTCATTCCAATCCCAAAGAAGGGCAATGCCAAAGAATATTCATGCTACTGCACAATTGCTCTCATTTGACACACTAGCAAAGTAATGCTGAAAATTCTCCAAGCTAGGCTTCAACAGTACATAAATTGCGCACTTCCAGATCTTCAAACTGGTTTTAGAAAAGGCAGAGGAACCAGAGATCAAATTGCCAACATCTGCTTGATTATCAAAAAAGCAAGAGAGTTCCAAAAAACATCCTATTCTGCCTTATTGGTTATGCCTAAGTCTTTGACTGTGTGGATCACAACAAACTGTGGAAAATTCTTCAAGAGATAAGAATAGACCACCTAACCTGCCTCCTCAGACATCTGTATTCAGGTCAAGAAGCAACAGTTAGAGCAGGACATGGAACAACATACTGGTTCCAAATTGGAAAAGTACTTCAAGGCTGTATATTATCATCCTGCTTATTTAACTTATATACAGAGTACATAATGTGAAATGCTAGGCTGGATTAAGCACAAGCTGGGATTAAGACTGCTGGGAGAAATATAAATAACCTCAGATATGCAGATGACACCACACTTATAGCAGAAAGTTAAGAGGAACTTAAGAGCCTCTTGATGAAAGTGAAAGAGGAGAGTGAAAAAGCTGGCTTAAAACTCATTCAAAAAAACTGAGATCATGGCATCTCATCCTATCATTTCATGACAAATAGATGGGGAAACAATGAAAACAGTGAGATACTTTATTTTCTTGGGCTCCAAAATCACTGCAGATGGTTACTGCAGCCATTAAATTAAAAGACGTTTGGTCCTTGGAAGAAAAACTATGACCAGCCTAGACAGCATACTAAAAGCAGAGACATTACTTTGCTGACAAAGGTCCGTCTAGTCAAAGCTGTTTTTTTCCCAGTAGTTATGTATGGATATGAGAGTTGGACTAAAGAAAGCTGAGCACCAAAGAATTGATACTTTTGACCTGTGGCATTGGATAAGACTCTTGACAGTCTTTTGGACTGCAAGGAGCTCTAACCAGTCTATCCTAAAGGAAATCAGTCCTGAATATTCATTGGAAGAACTGATGCTGAAGTTGAAACTCCAATACTTTGTCCACCTGATGCAAAGAACTGACTCATTGGAAAGACCCTGATGCTGGGAAAGATTGAGGGCTGGAAGAGAAGGGGACCACAGAGGATGAGACAGTTGGATGGCATCACCAACTCAATGGACATGAGCTTGAGTAAGCTCCAGGAGTTGGTGATGGACAAGGAGTCCTCATGTGCTGTGGTCCATGAGGTCATAGAGTCAGGCATGACTGCGTGACTGAATTGAACTGACATTACTATTTGTCATTGTCCAAAAAAAAGTTGATTACAAGTCAACCAAAGAGCATTACCAATAATAACAAGGGACCTTTTCTAGTGATTAAACAGTTAAGATACAGAGATTGATTATATACAGACATAAATAAAAGACTTTCAAAATAAATGAGACAAAAACTGAGGGAAAGAAAAGAAGGAATAGAAAATTCATGAACATAATTGGAGGTTTTGGTCATACTTTGATAGAAGAAATATGCAAAACAAATAAGGATGTACAAAATTTAAACAGTACTGCAACCAATTAGACCCAGTTGATACTTTAGTAGACTAAAATCAATATCTGCAAAATACATTTTCTTTTTAAGTATACATCTAGTTTTCATGAAAACAGAACAAATGCTAAGCTGTGAAACATGTCTCTATATAATCAAAACATTGATATTATACAGATAACATTATTTGATCACAAGAGTTAATTGAAAAACTCAATATTAGCAAGATATTAATTAAATCAAAAATATTTTAAAATAGAATAGTAGTCTTCTGACAATCTATGGAT
The DNA here is from genome assembly GCF_042477335.2 of Ovis canadensis. Lineage (NCBI taxonomy): Eukaryota > Metazoa > Chordata > Mammalia > Artiodactyla > Bovidae > Ovis > Ovis canadensis. The sequence continues at coordinate 52,257,311 of NC_091262.1, forward strand.
AAAAGAATCCCTTTAGATAATTAGAAAATTATCGGTTGAAGAAAAGAACAGATATCATATCAATAGTTGTAGGCTTTAGAAGAGGATTTATAGATAAATTCATAATTACAAATGCTTTTATTAGAAAATAGAATAGTTTACAAATAAGGTTAACTAGAGGGGAGAAAAAAAGATAAACAACAGATTAATAAAATATTTTAAAAAGACAAAATTAACAATGTAAAAAGTTGGTTCTTTGACAAAATTAATACAATATTTATCCCCTAGGCAAGACTGATCAAGAATAGCAAAGACAATATCAAATAATTGGAAGAATGTGGAACAATTCCAATTATCTGTTAGTGGGAAAGTAAACGTCAGAAAACTAGTGATTATATTTACCTTAAATTAAACTCCATGATTTATGACCCAGATAGTCCACTCATAGCTGTCAAGACATGACCCAAAATATTCATACCAGGACCATGTATATGAGCTAAGAATAAAAGATTACCCAAACATTCATGGTTATCAATAGCAGAATAGATAAACTGTGATATATTTATACAACAGAATATTATGCAGCAATGAGAATTTATAAACCACTACTATAAGCAATGCCATGGAGGAACCTCAAAAGCATCTGTTCAGTTCACTCACTCAGTCATGTCCAACTCTTTGCAACCCCTTGGATGGCAGCACACCAGGCTTCCCTGTCCGTCAGCAACTCCCGGAGCTTACTCCAAATTCATGTCCATTAAGTTGGTGATGCCATCCAACCGTCTGATCCTCTGTCGTCCCCTTCTCCCCCTGCCTTCAATCTTTTCCAGCATTAGGGTCTTTTCAAATGAGTCGGGTCTTCACAGCACGTGGCCAAAGTATTGGAGTTTCAACTTCAGCATCAGTCCTTCCAATGAATATTCAGGATTGATCTCCTTTAGGATGGACTTGTTGAACCTCCTTGCAGTCCAAGAGATTCTCAAGAGTCTTGTCCAACACTACAGTTCAAAAGCAATTCAATTGCTACAGTTCAGTTCTTCAGCGCTCAGCTTTCTTTATAGTCCAAGTCTCACATCCATACATGACTACTGGAAAAACCATAGCTTTGACTAGACGGACCTTTGCTGGCCAAGTAATGTCTCCGCTTTTTAATATGCTGTCTAGGTCTGTCATAGCTTTTCTTCCATGATATTAAACAAAAGGAAACAATGACTACATTTACAGAATATTATTAAAAAGCCAAAACTAATGGCATTAAAAGTGATATTATTGGTACCCTTTTTCCTGTGGTAGTAACTGAAAAAGTGCATGAGAATGCATTCCTCGTTGCTGATATGCTTCTGTTTCTTGATCAAGACACTAATGCATGAATATGTTCTTTTTATGAAAATTCATAGATTTGATACTTTGATTTGTATGCTTTTCTCTATGACATATATTGAATAAAGGTTTCCTAAAAAATTGACCAGAGTCTGCTATGATACAAAAAGCAAATTTATGATATATATATAAAACAATGCAATAGGACAAATTCTACTGTGGTTTGTTGCCTTTGATTTCATTACTTCATAATTAAAGATAAATAATGCACAGTTACAAAATTAATCCCTTGTATTAATGGTAAATGAGTCTTTTATGTTCTGAACATTCATTTTTCAAAAGAAACAATGCTACTTTAAAAAATCCTGCTTTTATTTAGAGTAGATCTTCCTAATCAGATCTAGCAGTAAGACTTCTCTGATTTGAAACTCTCAAACTTTCTTCCATTAATGCACCCCAGAGTTTATTGCAGAAACTGTTTGTAATAGCTAAAACATGTAAACAACCTAAATGTCCATTGACAGAGGAATGGATAAAGAAGATGTGGTGTATAGATATACAATGGAATATTACTCAGCCATTAAAAATGAAATAAGTAATTTGCAGCAACATGGATGGACCTAGAAAGTATCATACTGAGTGAAGTATGACAGATATAAGGGATCATATGACATCCTTTATATCTGGGATCTAAGAAGAAATGATACAAATGAGCTTACAAAAAAGAAAGAAACTCACAGACTTAGACAACAAACTCATGGTTGCCAATGGGAAGGAATAGTTAAGGACTTTGGGAAGGTCATGCACACACTGCTATATTTAAAATGGATAAACAACAAAAACTTACTGTAGAGTACATGGAACTCTTCTCAATGTTATGTTCCAGCCTGAATGAGAGGGGTATTTGGGGCAGAATGGACACATGTATAGGTATGGCTGAGTCCATTCACTGTTCACCTGAGACTATCACAACATTGTTAATTAGCTGTACCCCAATACAAAATGTTTTTGGTGTTAAATTAAAAAAAAATTTAAGGTTAAAAAAAAGAATTTTTTTCAAATTTAATTTTTACTTTCTCTTTCTGCAGTGCTTTCCAACAGAAGTATGTGTGACAATGAAATGTACCCATAATATTGTATTGATTACTTATGGCAGTTAAAATGTGACTAAAGCTACTAGTTACTAATTTTCTAAATTTTATTAAATGTTAACTAATTGAAATTGAAATACTCACATGTGGTTATTGGATATCATACTGGGCAGTTTAGATCTAGAGCTTCTATATTAAAAGATAATAGATAGTCTAAAGCTGGGTCTTAACATTGTCTTTTCTTTCTCAGTGTTTTATTACAAATGTCAAAAATAAAACAAAAAACACATCTTTCTTGAACTGGTGCTTAGGATTCCTAACTCAGTTTTAAAGAAGACTTTACAGCAAGTCACTGGCATTACTTTACTGTTATCATCTTGGACTGTTCATTTTTATTGATGAATTGCTATTACAGTATTTCTTGAAACTCTGGTTTCTGGATGTTCCTCACTTATAGCGGCTTCTGTAGAAAATCATCTACAGATTATTTTGTCTTTTACATGAATATTCTGGAAATACTGAATGGAAATTTTGATAAGGGAATCCTGAAATCTGCATTTTTAATAATCTTTCCAGTGATTCTTACGCAAAAAGTATTTACAAGTCTGTAATTTGCAGCTTTCACTATTTTAAGTTATGCCTGTTTTAGCACCTGTGATGTTATCCACATAATGTATAAGTGGGAATAGTGTCTTTCACAAAAGTCAGAAAATGAACATACAGCAAAAGTTCTTTCACTAAACATGTGGTTAACCATAAACAAGGGTATGGCTTTATCTTTTTTGTTTTTGCTATTTCTTACCAACTTTTGCTATTTTTACAGAAACTCAAAGCTCCCCAAATGTATACACTGGGGCTTCTCTGGACTTCAAAATATCTGCCTCTATATAAAATCCATGGGTTAAATAATATGCGTGAGAAATTTAGAAAGCAGGAGTCTCAGCCATATTCCTTTAACATTTTTGAATAATTGTTGAAGAACTTCAGTCCCTTAGTTCAGTGGTTCTTAAACCTTAAGTGAGTGTTGGGATCACCTGGGGAACTTAGTGAAAGTGCAAAGATCCAGCCTCCAACCTATTTCAATGAGCCTGAGTCTCTGTGTTCTTTATTAACTCTAAGGTGACCCTGAAACACACTAATGCTAGAGAATCTCTTTTCTTGCTAACAGACTCAAGAGAGAAACTAGTTCTTTTGAGCATATTTATTTAAGTTATAGCTTTTGTTTCCTCTTATCACTACCACGATCATTAGTGCAGTTCTCCACTTAGATATTATCATCTTTATCACAGTTCTCCACATTGTCATTTAAAAATGAAAAATGACTTTTAAAAATGCTGCTTTCCCTCCATATGGATGACATTAATTTTATTATGAGATAGCCAATAATATATATAGTTCTGCGTTGCCATTTCCTTCTCCAATGCATGAAAGTGAAAAGTGAAAGTGAAGTCGCTCAGCGGTGTCCAACTCTTAGCGACCCCATGGACTGCAGCTTACTAGGCTCCTCCGTCCATGGGATTTTCCAGGCAAGAATACTGGAGTGGGGTCACATTGCCTTCTCTGTTAAATATATTGATTGCGTTAAATCCAATTTTATCTTTGAAAGCAAGTCCTTCTTCGTATTCCTGTTGGAATGTTGTGTTATTTTTTACTCTCTGCCCACACTATCTTTCTCTCTTTATCAATCTATAAACAAGAGGGATTGTCTTTTGCTTTACTCTCATCAACTTGTAAAGAAAGCTTACCTTTCCACTCGGATTAATGACCAGAGGGAAAACATATATGTGTGTGTGTGTGTGTGTGTGTGTGTGTGTGTGTGTGTGTGTGTGTGTGTATATATATGTATGTGTGTGTATATATTTGTATGTATATAGCACCTCACTCATTCAATTCTCATGTATGAATATGTTTTACCTGCTGTAACTTCCCCTTCATTCCTGTTTGACTTTCTCATATAGTAAATAAACTAAGGTCATAAAACATTTCAACTCCTACCTCCAATTAGTACTGCGGTTCTTCTGAGCCCCAGCTTGTGATGGTTTATTTGTGAAGCTGAAATTTCCAGAGTATAATGTGCCACTGTTAATTCTCATTCTTATTTCCTATTGTTTTCTGAAACTTACCATTTCTGATTAGCACAAAAAATAACTAGCTGAATATAAAAACCATCCAAATAAAAATGCTAAAAAAAGACAAATAATTCAAAAAAAAGCATGAGCAAAGAACACCACAGGCTATCACCAAAAAAAAAAAAAAAAATACAAAACCAGATGCTGAACTTCATTAGAAATTGACAGAAAATTAACACAGGGCATTATTGCTTTTAGACTGGAAAAATTGAGAAACTACAAGATTTCATTTTGGCAAGTATATTAAAAAATGGATATTTTCATCCATTTGTTATGTGAAGGTAGACTGATAAAGCAGCTTATAGATGTTTTTCCTAGAGAAATAATCAGGTATATGAGCAAACATGACTTAGGCACTTTATAATTAATAAAAAAAAATGGAAACACTGTGTACAAGGAAGTGGTTAATGAAACCATGGGGCATTAATATTATGGACTGCTATGCAGAAGTTCTTTTCTATAGGCAAAACAATTATGTAAGACACAACACACGGGTTATTAATTGCAAAAAAACAGCAAAGAGAAAGATACTGAATAATACATAATGTACAGTTTTATTTATAACAACAAATAATGTGTATATGTGTGTATACAAATAATGAAAACATACTTTCTCATGTTTATAGCATACATGTACATCAGTTCAGTTCAGTTCAGTCGCTCAGTCATGTCCAACTCTTTGCAACCCTGTGAATCGCAGCACGCCAGGCCTCCCTGTCCATCACCAACTCACTCAAACTCACGTCCATCGAGTCAGTGATGCCATCCAGCCATCTCACCCTCTGTCGTTCCCTTCTCCTCCTGCCCCCAATCCCTCCCAGCATCAGAGTCTTTTCCAGTGAGTCAACTCTTCGCATGAGGTGGCCAAAGTACTAGAGTTTCAACTTTAGCATCAGTCCTTCCAAAGAAATCCCAGGGCTGATCTCCTTCAGAATGGACTGGTTGGATCTCCTTGCAGTCCAAGGGACTCTCAAGAGTCTTCTCCAACACTGCAGTTGAAAAGCATCAATTCTTCAGTGCTCAGCCTTCTTCACAGTCCAACTCTCACATCCATACATGACCACAGGAAAAACCATAGCCTTGACTAGACGGACCTTAGTCGGCAAAGTAATGTCTCTGCTTTGGAATATGCTATCTAGGTTGGTTATAACTTTTCTTCCAAGAAGTAAGTGTCTTTTAATTTCATGGCTGCAGTCACCATCTGCTGTGATTTTGGAGCCCAAAAAAATAAAGTCTGACACTGTTTCCACTGTTTCCCCATCTATTTCCCATGAAGTGATGGGACCGGATGCCATGATCTTTGTTTTCTGAATGTTGAGCTTTAAGCCAACTTTTTCACTCTCCTCTTTCACTCTTATCAAGAGGCTCTTTAGTTCTTCTTTGCTTTCTGCCATAAGGGTGGTGTCATCTGCATATCTGAGGTTATCGATATTTCTCCCAGCAATCTTGATTCCAGCTTGTGTTTCTTCTAGTCTAGTGTTTCTCATGATGTACTCTGCATAGAAGTTAAATAAGCAGGGTGACAATATACAGCCTTGACGTACTCCTTTTCCTATTTGGAACCAGTCTGTTGCTCCATGCCCAGTTCTAACTGTTGCTTCCTGACCTGCATACAGATATTCACATATATGCAAATATATATTAAAATGACCTGCAACAGCATACCAGATTAGCATCAAGGATTCTCTCAGGTAGAAGAGTGTGATGGAATAGAGTACAAGTGAGTCTTTTCCCTTTACAGTATAATGTGCATTTATAATGAAAATATATTTTGTCTTTTGCTCATGCAATTAAAAATAATGGCTAGAAGGGAGGCCATACTAATCAGATTGTTTTAGGAACTGGTTCCTGAGGGGCCTAGATACAGTTGCCCAATGGCTGATAAAGACACTGAATCAGGGTATAAGGAATAAAGGAGGATTCTGATGTCTGTCTTTTCTCAGGTGATCTAAACATGCTTTTCTCAATCTGGTTTCATTCTGTATAGTTTATATTTCTCTCAGATTTTAGCCGTAACTAAACTGTCAACCTTAGGACTGGGAAAACTGGTCTCTTTTCTCTTACACATTCTAATGGGAAGCTGAGGCAGTTGGCATCAAGAGCTGTAAACTAGATATTACATTAAATCACAAGCTGAATAAAATATTTATAAGCTATATTTGAATTTGTTAAAATATCCCCCTCAGGAATTTATCCCTTTGATACTAGTCAAGTACAAAAATATTAAATAAGACCCAAATTACTGTATACCAAAAATCAGTATGAAGCCTGTTATAAGTCAAAATTGGTGGTGAAGTGGGAAGAAGGCAGGCTGTGGGGGAAAGTTTGGCAGTGGATCCTCCAGAGCAGTGCCTGAACACTGCCACAAAGACAGAGCACAACCCAAGCCCAGGACAACTCACCAATAGGCAAGTGGACTTCCTCAAAGAAAAATTTATCAGAAAAGATATACAGACTGAAGCTGCAAAGTCAGGAAGAACTCTGTAGAGTACCATAAAACCAATTTTTTTCCAGCTTTTAAGTGAACTGTCCTTTATGTCTCAAAAAGAAAAGTTTAGATTGTGTATAATCTTATTTTCTATTCTTACAGGGGATTAAAAAAGAGAACTTCCAAATATGGAAACTTGTCACTGCCCCTTAAATTTTATTGAGAATTATATCTGCTCTATATAAATTTTATTCTCCTTCATGGTCTCTGAAGGACCAGCTTGAAAACTAACCTCCAGATGTGCTGTGACTATGAAAGCTCTCAGATCAACATAATGACCAGCAAAGCTCTATTATTTTCTTTGTTCCTTTACTTTGCACTCTGCTTAGCTTTTCTTTTTCTCGCAAATGTTGAACCACATTCCTTAACAATGGGCTCAGGTCCTTAAAGAGCTACAATGCATCATAAACTGGGAAACCTTCAGTTTGCATCAGATATTAGTAGTATCCAGTGGAATATCTCTGTGTGCACTTAAGACAGAGCAAGGAAATGCTTAATGTGAAGTGGTTTCATTATAACAAGCTGTTGAATTATTTACACCAATAAAAATTTATCTGCTGGAGTCCACTGAGAAAAAAAAAATTATCCTCTTGGTATATAGAATCGTTGTCTGCAGTGAAATAAGGATGCACAGCACTGCCGTTCTACAAGCACCACAGGAACATTTAAATTATTCTCCTTTCTCTCATTTTCTTTTTGTGTTTGGTAAAGGGAATTTAAGGAAATTAATGCCTAGTTTGGACTGAAAGTAATGACCACGAAGCAGTATCCTTATTTCTGAAAGATTTTGCAGATTACATGGTTTTAAAAAATAGTAAACTCCCAAGTCTCATAGTTAATACCTATACACAGGTTGAAATAACTATGGCAGTATATGGGACTGCTAACCATGAGGGAGAAAAACCACACATTTTCCTTATATGTATCAAAGAGGAAGAAAAAAAAAGAGAGAGGCAAAATTTAGATTGCTATTAAGATGAGAATAAATTCTTATAGTGTTGGAGTTTTAAAAGGTGAGAGATTTTTATTTCATTTTACTTATATTGATGTCTTCCTTTAGACAGAACAGGCCAGGTAAGGAATATTCTCTGTCAAGAAACTTCAGACTCTCACTAACCAAGCCGTGGGACTCTGGGCCAAGATGGCGACATAGGAGGCTCCTGAATTTTCTCCTCCCATGGAGACAGAGTTACAGCTATACATAGAGCAATTTCCTCTGAAAGAAATCCAAAAACTAGCTGAGTAAGTCCTACACAGAAAGAAAATGAGAAAGTATCTGCATGAAAATGGGTAGAGAAGGCTGTAATACACACTCTCTATAAGCCCCACCCCTAGCACAGCACCATAGAATCAGAAGGGAACCTCCAACTCCCAGCTTTACCTGAGAAGTAAATGATTTGGACCACACATCTAGTGCTCCAGTTTTTAAGGCTATGAGCCCTCAAAACACCTAAATCTGAAAGCCATTGGGCCTTGTATTCATGGTTCCACAGGACCACTGGCATACCTGGTTTATTGCACTTCACTTAATTGTGCTTCACAGATAATGCAGTTTTTATAAATTGAAGATTCATGGCGATCTTGCATTATTGAATAATGGTTGACATATTTTGGCAAGAAAATATTTTTACATTGTTGTTTTAGACAATGTTATTGCTCTTCATAGACTATAGTGTAAACATAGCTTTTATGTGCAATGAGAAATAAAAAGATTGTGTTACTTGCTTTATTGTGATACTCAGTTTCTGTGTTCTGGAACTGAACTTGCAGTATATCTGAGATCCAACTATATAGTAAACAAAGAAACAGTTGTAAATGGGGACATGTACACTTACCAAGGCTATCCACACAGGGCTCAGCACAGATAAAGCAAACAAAAACACTCGTCTCCAGAGGGGGTAAGATGAGTACTTTACAAAGTGTAGTCTAAGGGCCCAGATTCTAGTTTGCATGCCATCTATGTGCTGACTGCCATGCTCCACAGAATCCAAACGAGTTGTTGGGTTCTTTCTCTGCCTTTCTCTGGCTCACTCCAACAATAAAGACAGGTTGCCAGTATCTCCTTTGTAGGATTCTGCCCACACATCTTAAGTCCCAGTATTTATGACTGTCACTCCATGTATGGGACCCAAAGTCACCTAGATCTGACAGGCAACAGGGGGATCATTCCAAGTTGCTCCAGATTATGGAAAATAAAGAAGCAGTTTTTAAATGGGCATTGGAGCACCATCCCAGGCTATACATATGGTCCAGTACAGAGACAAATCTGAACAGAACAATTACTAATAAGATTTTAAATCAGCTATCAAAAACCAACCCCCCAACAAAGCAAAGTCCAGGACATGGGACGATTTCATGGATGATATTTACCAAACATTTAAAGAATTTAAAGACTCTACTTAAACTCCTTTAAAAAGTAGAAGAGGAGGGAACACTTCCAAAGTCATTTTATAAGGACAGCATTATCTTGCTATCAAATCCTGACAAGGATACTACAAGAAAAGAAAGTTATAGGCCAATATTGCTTATGACCATTTATGAAAATTTCTCAACAAAATACTAGAAAATCAAATTCAACAGGACACTAAAAGGGTCATACTTCATGATCAAGTGGCATTTATTCCTGGGATTCAAAGATGGCTTAACAAATGCAATTCAATAAAAGTGATATAACACATTAACAAAATTAATGATAAAAATCATATAATCACCTCAACAGATGCAGAAAAAGCATCTGACAAAATTAAATACCCTTTCATAATTGAAAATTTAAAAAAAAACTCAACAAACTATGAACAGAAGAAATTATTTCAATAATGCCATGTATGACAAAGCCATAGCAAATATCACACTCAATGGTGAAAAGATGGAAAGAGAAATTAAGAAGAGAGTTTCATTTATAATAGCATCAAAACCAAAATATCTAGGAAAAGTTTAATCTAGAAAGTAAAAGATCTATACATTATAAAGTATAAAACATTGATGAAAGTGGGACTTCAATTTCACTGATGAAGTAGAAGACATAAAAAAGAGATATTCCATGTTGATATATTCAGTTCAGTTCATTTCAGTCATTCAGTCATGTCCAACTCTTTGCAACCATATGGACTGCAGCATGCCAGGCTTCCTCATCCTTCATTATCTCCTAGAATTTCCTCAAACTCATGTCCATTGAGTCAGTGATGCCATCCAACCATCTCACCCTCTGTCATCCCCTTCTCCTCCTGCCTTCAATCTTTCACAGCATCAGGGTCATTAGAAGAATTAACATTGTTGAAATGTCCATACTACCCCCCAAAAGTCTACAAATTCAACACAAAATCTATGAGAATTCAATTCCGATGGCATTTTTCATAGAAATAATAAAAAAACTTACTATATGTTTGGAACCAAAAAAAGACTCCAAATAGCCAAAGCAATTTTGATTTAGAAAAGTGAAATGGAAGGCATCACACTTAGTTTCAAACTATATTACAAAGCTAGAGTAATCAAAATGGCATATTTGCATAAAAATAAACACATAGATGAATGGAATAAATATAAACCCATGCCTATCTATGGGGAGAAGGACATGATGATCCGCTCCAGTATTCTTGCCTGGAGAACCCCGTGGACAGAGGAGCCTGGTGTGCTGCTGTCCATGGGGTCGCACAGAGTTGGCCATGACTGAAGTGACTTCACGTGAATGCATGCATTGGAGAAGGAAATGGCAACTCATTCCAGTATTCTTGCCTGGAGAATCCCAGGGACAGAGGAGCCTGGTGGGTTGCCGTCTATGGGGTCACACAGAATCGGACACGACTGAAGTACCTTAGCAACAGCAGCAGCATATCTATGGTCAATTAATTTACAACAAGAATAAAAATGGGGAAAGTATAATTTCTTCAATAAATGGTGTTGCTAAAACTGCATATTGACATTCAAAAGAATGAAATTAGATCCATATTTAGACCATGTACAAAAATAACTCAAAATGTATTACTTAAGTATATGATCCAAAATCATAAAAATTTTAGAAGAAACATAGGGAAGAAGCTCCTTAACATTGGAGCTGGTGATGATTTCTTGGATTTGGCAACAAAAGTGAGAATAAACAAGTGGGAATATATCAAACTAAAAAGCTCTTGTCCATCAAAAGAAACCATCAACATAATAAAAAGGCATCCTATGGAATGGGAGAAAACATTTGCAAGCCACAATCAAAAATATACAAGAAACACACAATTCAATAGCAAAGAAATAAATAACCCAATTGAAAAATGGCAAAGGACCTGAATAGACAGTTTTCCAAATAAGTCATACAAATGGCCAAAAGGTATATGAAAAGGCACCCAAACTCACTAATCATCAGGGAAATACAAGTCCAAACCACAAAGAGATATTACTGATCACCTGTTAGAATGGCTATCATCAATCAAACAAGATAACAAATGCTGATGAGGATGTGGAGAAGAGGAAATTTTGTATCCTGTTTATGGGAATATAAAATAGCAAAGCCACTATGGAAAACCATATGGAGGTTACTCAAGAAATTAAAAGTACAACCATAATATGATATAGCATTCCCACCTTTGTTTTTATATTCAAAAGAAACAAAACCACTATTTCAAAGAGATACATACTCTTATATTCATTGCAGCATCATTCACAACAGCCAAGGTACAGAAATAAACTCAGAGTCTGTGATAAGTGAATGGATAAAGAAAATATGGTGTGTGTGTGTGTGTGTGTGTGTGTGTATATATATATATATATATATATATGGTATATATATGTATATTTACATGTATACACACACACACTATGTAGTATTATTCAGCTTAAAAAAGGAAGGAAATCCTGTCATTTGTGACAAGATGGATAAAACTGTAGGGCATTATGCTAAGAGAAAAAAGCCAGACATGGAAAGACAGTATAAAGACTCAATTATATGTGAAATCTTTTTTAAAAAATGTAAACATAAACACAGAGCATAAGAATGGTAGCTACAACAGTCTACAGGGTGAAAAAAATAGGGAGAAGCTAGTAAAAGTGTACAAGATTCACATTATTAGACAAATAAGATCTAAGGATCTAATATATAATGTGGCTACTACAGTTTATAATACTGTGATGGATGTCTTAATTAACTTGATGTTTGGGAGTCTGTCAAAATGTATATTTAAATATATCAAAATCATCACATTGTACACTTTAAACACATTACAATTTTGTCAATTACATCTCAATAAAGTTGTAAAAATATGTTTATGAGAAAAACAACTGTCCTTTTTTAGCAATTGCTTTAGTCTCCTTCCGATTTATAGACAATGATGAGATGCTAAGTGTTTTAATAAGTTTATTCCTAGAAATTGAGATGTCTTGCTTAAGATCTGAAAGAGAGCAAACAAATTGTATATGCTCTTATGAGTATGTGATAGTAGGTATATTTTTCTAAAAAATAAGCCATTATCAAAGTAGAGTATTGTTAGAACAATGGTTTTCAACTGGGGATGCTTTAAACTCTCAAAAGACATTTGGAAATTTCTGGAGACATTTTTTGGTTATCATAACTTTGGATGGAAACTCCATTGCCTAGAGGACAGAGATGTAGCTCAACCTACAATGCATGGGAAGCCCTGCATAAAAATGAATTGTCCAGTCCAAAGATAAATAGTGCTAACAGGGAGAGATCCTCTGGAATTAGAATATTATTATCTTTAACACTTAGACCTAGACCTAAAATTTACTCTATTTATTTAAGAAATTCAAAAATATAAACCTTAGAACATTAAATTCATGAACAGCAAGATTTCCTGTCACTTTTTGACCTATGAAAAGAACAATTTCCTATGACTCAAATTAATACTTGCTCAAAACTCTAATACTGAATATTATTTTAAAATTTTCTTCTGGACATTTTTTATTTGTAACAAGAAGAAATATGTAATTCTTGAAATCAGTGTAAAATGTGTTAGGGATTAAGAGAATAAGCTATAGACTGGGAAAAATTAGCAGAAGGATATACAATATTTGATAAAGTATTATTAACCAAAATATGTAAAAATCTCAAAACTCACAACAAAAGACTTGATTTAACAAAGGCAAAATATCTGATCAGATAGCTCACCAAAGAATATATGTGGTTGGCAAATAAGTCTATGAAAAAAATGCTTAGTGTCACACACAGGTCACTGTGCTGTGCTTACTCTCTCAGTCATGTCTGACTCTTTGCAACCCATGAACTGTAGCCCACTAGCCTCCGCTGTCCATGGGAATTCTCCAGGCAGGAATACTGGAGTGGGTTGCCTTGCCCTTCTCTAGTGGATCTTCCCCACCCAGGGATCAAACCCAGGCCTCCTGCATTGCAGGCAGATTCTTTACCATTTGAGCCACCAGGGAAGCCCAAGAATACCGGAGTGGGTAGGTTATTCCTTCTCCAGGGGATCTTCCCAACCCAGGAATCGAACTGGGGTCTCCCACATTGCAGGTAGACTTTTTACCAGCTGAGCTATCAGGGAAGTCACTGGTAATTAGGGTACCACAATTTTTTCCCTCAGTGAGCTACCATTACATACTTCTTAGAATGCTTAAAAAGTCTAGAACAGTGATAACACCAAATGTTGACAAGAATGTGGGACAATAGAAATTCTCATTCATTCCTGATAGGAATGCAAAATTATACAGACACTTTGGAAGACAGTTCGACTGTTCCTCAGAAAATTAAACATAGTCTTACCATGCAATCCTGCTTTTGCCCTCCATGGTATTTATCAAAATGAGCTGAAACTCATAAATATGTCCACACAAAAACTGGAACATAGATGTTTATGACAACTTTTTTACAACTACCAAAATTTGGAAGCAACCAAGGTGTCCTTGAGTAGGGGAGTGGATAAATAAATGGTGGTACAGACAATGGAATATTGTTCTACACTAAAAAGAATTGAGCTATCAGTCCATGGAAACATATGGAGGAAAGTTAAATGTACAGCATTAAGAGAAAGAAGCCATTCTTAAAAAGAGAACTCATGGTGTAGTATTCCAATTATGTGACATTCTGAAAAAGGTAAACTACAGAAATGGTTAAAAAAAAAAGGGTCAATGATTTCTAAGGGCCTAGTAGGGGAAAGAAGGATGAATAAATGCAACAGAGAGCATTTGGAAGACAGTGAAAATATTCTGTATAATATTATAATGAGGCATAAAATCTATAGAATATATACCACCAAGAATAAACACCATTATTTTACCCTAATTTAAAACTAGGAACTTTGGGTGATCATGACACTTATGCTCCGCTGAACTGAAACAGTATTGCTCTGGTATGGGATTTGGATAATGGGGGAGGATATGTTTGTGTGGAAGTAAGGAATACATAGATATTCTCAGCTCAAATTTACTGAGAACCTAAGACTGCTCTAAAACTTAAGTTTACAAGAAAATGTAATTACTAACATCATAGATCAGGATAAGTAATTGCTTTTTTCCCTTTCCTTTTAGATAACTCTTCAGAAAATGATAACTTGCATTTGCTATGCATATGCATAAAGGCATTTTTAGCTGAGTTTGAATGTTTATTAGACAAACAGCTCCTGATTTTAAAGTTCATATAGCTTCTACAAAAACATCTTTAGGTAGGAAGACCCATTAATATGTCTTTGGCATTGCAAAGTTTGCTAGAATTCTGATTCTTCAGCATTTAGCCATGGTTGTCTCTTCAGAATGTCCCATCCATTTCTTCCAGTTGCCAAAGGTAGTGCTAGTAAACTGGCTCTTGGAGAGAGAAAGGGAATCCTTTATTTTAGAATTTTCCAGTTTTCTTAATATAAATACATCCACCATTGCCTATGCAAGGAATTAGTGCTTCACAGTTGACTCACAATTTTTCTCTTCCTATTCTTATCTTACTTCACTCACGTCCTTCATTTTACCTGTCTTCTCTTTATGTCTCTATACTTAAGGTGAAAGAAAGTTGCTCGTTGTTTCTGAAGCTGATTTTGAAAACTATAAGAAAATTCAAATATTTAGAACTCATTGGGACAGTTTTCAGGCTCCTCCTTACTTGGTCAAAGTGTTGGAATTTAAAGTATGTAACTGAACAGTTATACACTTCTGGAGAAGAGCAGAGAAGTAGATCTGGAAGGAATTAAGAGGCTAAGCCAAAGCAGAAACAATTCCCAGTTGTGGATGTGTCTGGAAGTGAAAGTAAAGTCTGATGTTGTAAAGAACAATATTGCATAAGAACCTGGAATGTTAGCTCCATGGATCAAGGTAAATTAGAAGTGGTCAAACAGGTGATGGCAAGAGTGAACATCAACATTTTAGGAATCAGTGAACTAAAATAGACTGGAATGGGTGAACTTAATTCAGATGACCATTAAATCTACTACTGTGGGCAAGAATCCCTTAGAAGAATTGGAGTAGCCATCATAGTCAACAAAAGAGTCTGAAATGCAGTACTTGGGTGCAATCTCAAAAATGACAGAATGAACTTGGTTTGTTTCCAAGGCAAACCATTCAGTGTCACATTAATCCAAGTCTATGCCCCAACCACTAATGCTGAAGTTGAATGGTTCTGTGAAGGCCTACAAGATCATCTAGAACTAAAACAAAACAACAGCAACAACAACAACAACAACAAAGACAGCCTTTTCATCCTAGGGGACTGGAACGCAAAAGTAGGAAATCAAGAGACACCTGTAGTAACAGGCAAATTTGGCCTTCAAGTACCAAATGAAGCAGAGCAAAGGCTAACAGAGTTTTGCCAAAAGAATCCACTGGTAATGGCAAACTCTGTCTTTTCAACAACACAAGAGATGACTCTAAACATGAACATCACCAGATGGTCAATACTGAAATCAGACTGATTATATTTTTCAAAGCCAGAGATGGAGAAGCTCTATATAGTCAGCAGAGACAAGACCAGGAGCTGACTGTGGCTCAGATCATGAACTTCTTATCACAAAATCCAGACTTAAGTTGAAAAAAGTAGAGAAAACCACACAGGTATGACCTAAATCAAATCCCTTATGATATACAGTAGAAGTGACAAATAAGATTTAAAGGATTACATCTGATAGAGTGCCTGAAGAACTGTGGATGGAGGTTTGTAACACTGTGCAGGAAATTATTTCAAACAAATATTAGGATATCTGCAGCATTTATGAGGGTGGAGAAGGTTATATATGACAAACAACCAGAAACTGATGTTTACAACAAAGTAAGGCTGAAAAGGAGAGGATGCAGTATTCTAAGGAGCACAATAACAGAGCAGATAAGCACTTACCATTTTTCTCCTACCATAATGATTGGGAGGGGTGAAATTTCCATGTGGCTCATTCTGGAGTATATTTCAGGGACATCTAGCATTCTATTATATCCAAATAACAATAACATGAATAAGCATGAATGATACTGTCAAATGACTACATTTAATTTTCTCTAATTTGTAATAAAAATCAGTTGGAAATTCTAGAACATTATTAGAAAGCATGACATAACTCATAATAGAATGCTATCATCTTATTTGTCTTAAAACTGCTTTTTAAAGCACACATTATTATTATTCCTATACAATTGAGAAAGATAACAAAACACTGAGTGAATGTAGGCTATTTTTTACTCAAGGTCACATAGCTGATGAATGATAGAACATAAATTCATTCATTCATTCAGCAAAAATTTATTGAGTGTTGACATTACTGTTGATAAAAAGGTCTCCATTCTGTTCAGTTTACATTCTATTGAAGGACAAAGATTATTAATTCATCATCACATCATAGCAATAAATGCAGTGGTACAAGTATGCAGAGAATGCTCTTGGAGCACATAAACTGGTACCCTAAATTATACTGAGGACTGGAGAAGAAAGTAAAACACAAGCTGACATTTAAAGAACTACTAGAAGTCTGGTAGATAAATAATTTTGGGAAGGACATGCCAGAGGAAACAATACACCAAAAGGCAATGGAAAAATATGGTCAATATTTGAATAACTTCACTAATTTCAATGTGCTGAATGTATAAGAATGACTGGTGAGAAAAAAAGCTAGAGAGACAGAGGCCAATAATATATTGAATTATCTTTTAGTTTTTGTCCAGTATACCTGGCCTGAAAAATATGTGCTTATTAGTACCTGCATCTTATTAAAGCAAAAATTAAAAATTGACAATGTGAGAGAAAGGATGAAATCTCAGACACTGCAGAGCTTCTGGTTCTTAGAATACTCTCAGAAAGATAAACGTGGCCTATTGATGCATTATGAACAGGGATATGACAGAAATACAAATTTAGAAAGTGCGTTTCAGATGCAGCATAAAGGACTAAGGGGAAGAAAGCAAAGAGATTGATCAGAAAATACTTGCAAAAATTCAAATGAGAAGTAAGAATAGTTTTGCTTTGTTTTTTCCAGGTTTGATGCATGAGACAGGGTGCTCAGAGCCGGTGCACTGGGATGACCCAGAGAGATGGGATGGGGGTTCAGGATGGGGAACATATGTATACTCATGGGTGATTCATGTAAATGTATGGCAAAACCACTACAATATTGTAAAGTAATTAGCATCCAATGTGAAGAAAGCTGAGCGCCAAAGAATTGATGCTTTTGAACTGTGGTGTTGGAGAAGACTCTTGAGAGTCCCTTGAACTGCAAGGAGATCCAACCAGTCCATTCTAAAGATCAGCCCTGGGTGTTCTTTGGAAGGAATGATGCTAAAGCTGAAACTCCAATATTTTGGCCACCTTATGTGAAGAGTTGACTCATTGGAAAAGACTCTGATGCTGGGAGGGACTGGGCACAGGAGGAAAAGGGGACGACAAAGGATGAGATGGCTGGATGGTACCACTGACTCGATGGACGTGAGTTTGAGTGAACTCCGGGAGATGGTGATGGACAGGGAGGCCTGGCGTGCTGCGATTCATGGGGTCGCAAAGAGTCGAACACGACTGAGAGACTGAACTGAACTGAAAATAAATAAATTAAAAAAATTTTTAAAAGAACAGTTTTAATTAAGGCTGTGATAATAGGAATAAAGCACAGCATTAGGATATTAAACTGTGCATAATAATATCTGATAGAATAGGTATTTATTAATATGAAGTAGGGTGCAATAGCTCAATGTTTCTGGTTTATTATATAACACAGCTGTTAACATTTTGGGGTCACAGACTTTTTAAAGAATCTGATTAACCCCTGCCCTGTGATTAAAAGGGATTCATACTATTTCATGAGTTCCATGAATCTATCCAAAATACTAAACTATTACATTGGATTAATCTATGAAGATATGAATACAGAAAGAAAAAATAATTTGGAGATAAAGAATGATATTTAGTCCATTTATTCTCAAAACATTAATGTGCTATAAAAGAGATATTAAGAACTTGAGGCATATTGGTCTGAAAGATAGCAGATAACTCACTGGTGAAGATAGAGTTTTAAATATCTAAAGACAGAGCATATAGTAGAGTAAACAGTGAAAAAAAAAAAAAAAGGACAGGGGCCCTCAAGTCCTTGGACCATGATAAGTTAGGGAATGATCAAAGGATAAAGGTACACATGTTTGGGAATGCATGTAAGAATTAAAGATTTTAAAATTTAAATAATAAAAAACTAAAAAAAAAAAAAAAAAGCAAAAGAAGATATCTGGGCATCAAAGTTGGGAATTTCAAGAACCACTGCCAGACTTTGGAAATTAAACAATATTGTTGTGAATTATCTAATTTTAACATTACTTACAGTTTTCTCCAAAATTTTGATCTAATAGAGATTTTAGTACTGTTTAATGCACTTACCCTTGGACAGCAAGGGTATAAAACCAGTCAATCTTAAAGAAATCAACCCTGAATATTCATTGGAAAGACTAATTCTGAAGCTGAAGCTCCAATACTTTGGTCACCTAACGCAAAGAGCTGACTCATTGGAAAAGACCCTGATGCTGGGAAAGACTGAAAGCAGGAAAAGGACATAAGAGGATGATATGGTTGGATGGCATCACCGACTCAATGGACGTGAGTTTGAGCAAGCTCCAGGAGATGGGAAGGATAAGGAAGCCTGACGTACTGCAGTCCATGGGGTCACAAAGAGTCGGACACGACTGAGAGACTGAACAACAAAAGTGCATTTAAGTTACTTTACATGATGCTATGTTTATATGTTTATGTTTTCTAAAATTGTAAACTTGTATTTGATATGTGAATGTATGAAGGCATGTGTGTGTTTGTGTGTCTGTGTATGTGTAGCCACTCAATCATAAGAGTACCCTAGTTTATTACTAACAATAATGAAGCTTGTGGTATAATTTGGATATGGCTCCAGCCTGAAAAATCTTCCAACTTTATGACAAGAAAAAAAAATGAATGTAATTGGTTTAGAGTTTATCTAACATTACTAATTATTCCTGTGCAATACTGGGTAAATCACTGTCTTTTTCAAACACTGTATAGTCTTCAAAACAAGAGAAACAAAGTCCAAGAAAGTTCCCCTCAACTGCATCTGTTTCACAGAATTCAATTCAACTATAGTCTTCCTCTATCAATGGGTACGAAGCTAATATTTTCAGGAAAATAAAATGATGACAACTTCAGCATACAGATGATGTATGTGTAATATAAAGAGTCCATACATTTTAGATTTCAGTAATTTCTCTTGGCAAACAAGTTCAAGATTCACTAAAACATTTATTCAAGATCTATCAACAGAGATTCTTTGTAAAACTTTGGATGATGGCATGTATATTTGATGCACTTTACCATTTTGAAGCTAATACACAATATGTTATTTGGTATTCAGAATTCCTTGAGCTATGCAGGTAATACTTTTGTTGAAAGTGGAAGCTTAAGGGAATTTTTCAATATAAATGTAGCAATAGCTGGAAGCCAGTCCAGTTATGACTCTAGTCATCTATACTTACCTTGGAATCTCACTAACTTTGAGTAAGATGAAATTACGGCAGATAAAATTACTTTGTTATGTCAGTTATTCTATTCCAGGAATACCCCCTTTGATTTAGTGCAGGTGCAGAACATTATTTTAAGTTCTATTTTACTATGGTCATATGACAAGCTTTCAGTAAATTGCATAAAATGGTAATTTAGCGTAACAAATAGTGCACAAGGAACTAGAGTATGCCCAGGTAAGCTGTCTAAACACGAGAGAATCTCAGAAACAGCTGTGTTACATCTGGAAGAGCACTATGATGACATTTCAAAGTTTTGCTTTAATTCTGTTAAATGGTAACAGTAATATTACAGTGTCATTATTTCAAAGAATGAAGGTGACACTGGAAAGAGGGAAACCAAATACAAGTCTTACTATTTACCTTTTGGTCAATTCTACATCACTACTTCACCTCCCCATCCTTAAAACAGGTCACTTCACTTGATTCATTCCTCAGGCCAGAATACCAGACAGAACTTGTAAGGCCTTCAAAGCACCTCAGTGGAAAAAGTAAGTGTATATAAGTATCTGGTCAGAGAAAATTTAGAGATCTGAAAAATTTAGAGATCTGAAGGTGGCTCATTTTGATCATTGATGTTACATTTCCCTGAAATTTCTAAAAAGAGATCTGTTTCTGTCCAACCCTCAAATCACAAGGCCAAAGTTGAACTACCATTGTATACCCTGTTTGACCACATTGCTGGTATAGTCTCAGTGCTTTTGCTGTACCAAGAAAGTTATATATTTGTGAAAACGACTATAGTAAAGATTTTTGATAGAAACCTTCTCCTGTCACGTCATGTTGTGTGAAAGAAAGACTGGTAGAATAATTAAGGATTTTAGGTCCAGTACAGATTTTGATAGTCTGAATATAACTGAATATAATCACTAATATGAAAAGGCAAAAGTTATATTTTGTCAAACAGAACCTGTGAAAAAGATCTTTGAGTCAGTTATCTGTAAAACAGTGCATTAGAAAAATTTAACAATGCTTTTTATCATCCATCTCAGTGATTGCACATAGTATATCCTTAATAAATATACTGTGAATAATGTTCCATTTTTTTCTATATTGTAATCTATAGCATTTCTTACACTGTGCATGTATGCTAAGTTACTTCAATCTTCTCCAGTTCTTTGCAATGCTATGGACTGTAGCCTGCCAGGCTCCTCTGTCCATGGGATTCTCCAGGCAACAAATACTGGAGTGGTTGCCATATCCTCCTCCAGGGGATCTTCCTGACCCAGGGGTTGACCTATATCTCTTACATTTCCTGTTTTGGCAGGAAGGCAGATTCTTTACCACTATCACCACCTGTGAAGCCCACACTGTACTGGAACCCAGCTGTAAATTACTTTGTATTTTTCTTAATTTTATGTTTTGTTAAATGATACCATAACTCCTTACGGTCAAAAAGTTACACTTTTGTAAATCTCTTACACCTCCCAAAGTGTCTAATTGATGCTACTCAAAAATGTTTTAAAAATAAATAATTTATAAATATAATATATAATTATTAGCCATAACTTTCAAAAATTCCTGAAAGGAAATTTCAATGTTTCTTAAAAATGGAGTCCAATATCTCAAAAATCACAGTGATTTTTTTTTCTGATTAAAATTATTCATTACTTTGTGAAATATTCTCAGTAATTTTAAAAATGCTGTGTGTTTTATTCACTAGGCTACTTTGTATATAGTACCTCCTTTACATTAAGTCCCTTTTCCAAGTCAATAATTACTTCCATTGGCACACTGTCTTTTTCCATGCTTGCATTTCTTTTCTAAACTGCAGAGACACTTACTGGAATACTGAATGTAAATTTTATGAATTTAAGACTATGTTTTCTTCACTTTCAATTTCCTTATAACAATGTGTCCCACTGTGCTTTGTACACTGGTGAAGCTCAAAACATTTTGTACATGAATGAATCATTCTTTCATAATATAACAATAATAATCATTTTGTAAACAACTTAAAGAAATGAATTTATCCCATCTCAATGATTCTAGGATGACTTCACATGATAAAAAGGTAAGTATTAACAGACATTTATACTTTTCTCAAGAGGGAGCCCTACTCAATCATCTAATTTTTGTGCTTTTATAGGGACATATTGCAATCTTAAAAAGTTAACAAACAATGGAATAATAAACTTTAACCAACTCACAATTTGTGGTGAGTCATTTCATATTTAAAAATTCTACATCTTGAAAACAAAAAAGAAGTGTGGGAGGTAAGAAAGAGAAGGATGAGGAGATAGAAGAGGAGAAAGAGAAAGAAGGAGGAAAAAAAATTATGTGAGGCCCAATTTATCTTGAGCTAATCACAATCTTAATAAAAACGTGTGCTATTGGTTAGGTAACCAGTTTAATGTATAGAAGTACCACACAGTGTTCTATACCACTTAGCTCTTCTTACTTAACTAAATCACTCTAAAAAATAGAAATGCCATATCGTTAAACAAAATCTAGTTTCTCTTACCTCTGTCAGTAGTAAAGAATAATTCATTTCAATGTGAACTACAAACATTTTCAACACTGCAGAATAAACTAAATTCATTTTGGCATTTAACTCAATTAGAAAGAATATATTGTTGATTATGTATGTGCAGTTTATTCAGTTGAATGTCTAGCACTCACAACTGATTAAATCAGGATATGCATTCTGAATATTAAACACATCAGATGATATTTCTAGATTTCTACTACTGTAAATTGAGGAACTCAATTTCATTTAAAAGCCAATAGCAATTAAAATGAAATTTTAAGATAAAGTACCATAATCCATTCAAAATTGGTTTTCACAGGTAGCCTTCTGATAATTTCTTTAGATATTGCTTCTACAATAATGTCATAAAACACATTAGGCAAAAATCCAGGAGGGGGAGAAAAGGCAGTAGGGATGGTGAAATGTAATAATCCTGGCCCAGTAAAGAATTAAATTTGATGAGATCACAAACTCTTTCCCTCCTTTTGTACACTTGTTCCAACTAAGCTGCTTTGAGATTGAAAGCTGAAAATAAAAGTTCAGTTATTTTGATGAGTGCTGCATACTATGTTTGGTATATGGAACCAAATTCAGGAAAAGAAATTCTGGTCCATTCTCCTTACTGGCTGGAGTGGATAGCCTATCCCTTTTCCAGGGGATCTTCCCTACCCAGGGATAGAACCCAGGTCCTCCCGCATTGCAGGCAGATTCTTTACCATCTAAGCCACCAGGGAAGCCCCCTTACTGACTAATATTTCCATATTGTATAACTCATATCTGTAGGTTTATCACACTATGAGATAAAAGAATTGAGACATTACAATGCAAGATAGTGTATAAAGTAAATGGAGTCAGATGGTTTGAGTTAAAATTAAGACTAAAGACACATTAGTTTTCTGACTAAAAATATATGATTTTAGATTCTCTGAGCTTCTGATTCATTTAACATAAAACATCATAATACTAACTAAGTAACTGAACAACAACAAATGTAAACAAAAATTATTTTTAAAATATTAGACTTCTGTAAAATGTGGACTAATGTTAATGGTAATAAAAACTATAGTTTAAAGAAGATGACATTGTTGAAGAAACAGAAGGAGAAATTGAGATTTCTGGAACTCAGTCAAATTCTTCAACCCAGATGACTTAAGAAAGCAACACTCTCCATAACAATTAGTAATAAAATATCCTTGCTGTACAGACATCTAGTGACACCATCTAGAGTAGAAATCATATTCTGTTTTATTTTCATGAAGAGTTGAATTGCCTATTCGGCTCATGTACCTACTATAACTAATTTTTAATTTGACCTACTATTTTCACTAAATATCTATACCCCAAATCCCTCTTATCAAACTTTCCCACTCCTGATCAAGTGGCCCTTCGTGTGTCCCAGTAGCATAACATATATAAGCCATTCACGGACTGTACCGTGTGTGTGTGTGTGCGCGCAAAAGTCGCTCAGTTGTGTCCAACTCTTTGCAACCCCATGGACTATACAGTCCATGAAATTCTCCAGGCCAGAATACTGGAGTGGGTAGCCTTTCCCTTCTCCACAGACGTTACCATAAGTAGTATAAATCATGGATTTCTCAGTCCATGCTAAGCTTCTTGGAGTCAGGAGCTTGTATGCTCCGTACTGTTGGAAGTATCTGACTCATATTAAGAACTTATTAAGCAATCCAAAGGATGTTGATCAAATACATTGTTTAAGTGGGAGATGTTGCCTGATTTAGCAAACAAAAATACAGGATGTCCAATTGCATTTGAATTTCAGATATTCAACACAAATTTAGAACTTACTTATATGAAAAGTGAAGTCACTCAGCTGTGCCCGACTCTTTGCAGTCCCATGGACACCAGGCTCCTCCATCCATGGGATTTTCTAGGCAAGAGTACTGGGATGGGTTGCCATTTCCTTCTCCAGGGAATCTTCCCAACCCAGGGATCGAACCCAGGTCTCCCGCATTGTGGACAGACGCTTTACCGTTGGAAGTACTAATGCTAAAGCTGAAAATCCAATACTTTAGCCACCTGATGCAAAGAACTGACTCACTGGAAAAGACCCTGATGCTGGAAAAGAATGAAGGTAGGAGGAGAAAGAGACCACAGAGGATGAGATGTTTGGATGGCATCACCAACTCGATGGACATGAGTTTGAGTAAGCTCCGGAAGTTGGTGATGGTCAGGTAAGCCTGGCGTGCTGCAGTCCATGGGGTCGCAAAGAGTCGGACACGACTGAGCAACTGAAATGAACTGAACTGAACTGTATGGATGTAAGAGTCAGGCCATAAAAAAGGCTGACTGCTGAAGAATAGATGCTTTTGAATTGTAGTGCTGAAGAAGACTCTTGAGAGTCCCTTGGACCTCAAGGAGATCAAATCAGTCAACCCTATAGGAACTGAGTCCTGAATATTCATTGGAAGGGCTTCCATGGTGCCTCAGATGGTAAAGAATCTGCCTGCAGTGGCAGGAGACTCGGGTTCGACCCCTGGGTCAGGAAGATACCCTGGAGAAGGAAATGACAACCCACTCCAATATTCTTGCCTAGAGAATCCCATTGACTGAGGAGCCTGGTGGGCTTACAGTTCATGGGGTCATAAGAGTCAGACACAACTTAGCAACTAAACCACCACCGTTCATTGGAAAGACTGACACTGAAGCTCCAATACTTTGACCACCTGATGCAAAGAGCCAACTCATTGGAAACGACCCTGATGCTGGGAAAGACTGAGGGCAGGAGGAGAAGGGGATGGCAGAGGATGAAATGGTTGAATGCTATTATCGACTCAATGGACATGAATTTGAGGAAACTCTAGGAGATAGTGAAGGATAAAGAAGCCTGGCATGTTTCAGTCCATGGGGCTGCAAAGAGTCAGACACAACTGAGCGACTGAACAACGTTTTTGCTTAGTCTGCTGGTAGAGTCAAATTCTTCTATGAAAAGAATATGCCCCAGGTTAGCTGTTGCCTCTTTAGCCTAAACTCTGGACTGAAACAGGTAAAGCCAAACCCAGAAACTCACAGCTTGAAGCAGAGTCACCCAAGCTCACCTGCATGCTCGCCATTAAAGATTAAGGATATAATGGGGAATGCCACTTATGCTTTGTTGATATTATGCAACAGTAGCAAGTTGATCGAGCCAGTTTTCACAAAAACACTCTTCTTCATCACTGCAGTCCCAGGAAAACCCGTACAACTGCACTCTCAGCAGAGTTAAATGATATGTGTAAAGCATTTTTCCCCCTTTTCCTGTATTAGAGGGGGTTGGGGGTGGGGTGGGGTGGAAGACAAATTTATTTCCTTGGTTGCTTATTTATTATCTATATATTAAATAAGTTTATCTTCTACTGTCTTCCATCTTTGGGACATATTTGTAAGACTGTACTTGTTTACATCCTGCACTTAATGGGAACTTCCCCCCCACCCCCGAAAACAAATGCACTCTGTTTATTGAGGAATCAGAGATGTCAAAAAAAGTGATAGCATTACCTTGCATTTTAAAAAATCTTACTGGCAGAAAAATCATTAATCCTAGTATTCATTTTTTCCTTGCAAAAAAACATGAGTCAGTCCTGGTCCAAGAGAGAGAAATCATCTATATTTCAAGGAGAAATAATATTTTTTTTAAGAGGAACTTATCCTGGGGACTATTTCCTTTGATTTTCTTCCTCACTATTTAAGGCTGCATAGATGCTATGAAATTACCTAGGAACTATTAAGCATATAGATGTATATTTGCTAGGAAATCAAAGGATATAACAGCTACAGTTAGTCAGGAATTTTACAGAACTCCAACTGTGCGCAAACCAATATACAGATATCCCCCCACTATTTGAAAGTAGAAGGTTTCTATGAAACATTTCATAAGCTGAAATGGCATAAAGTGAAGAAACAGTTACCTTAGGACATTTCTTGCTAATGTATGCACAAAATGAATCAAGTTAAAGCACAGATACTCCCACCATTCATGGGGCTTGATCAAGATGGCAGAGTAGGGGGATATCAAGCTCACCAAACACACAAACATATCAAAAATACCTCTGCATGTGGAGTAATTCTTAGTGAAAAAGTGGAGACTGGCAGAAAGACTTTTCGATAACCAGTGCTGTAAAGAAACATTCACACAGGTTCAGACAGAAAGGGAAAAGAAGCCATCCCCTAGAAGATGACACTGAATTGGGAGAGAGACACATCATACAGGCCCTAGGGAGTAAATGGTTTGAACCACATATTGGGCACCTCAGTCCTGGAATTCAACACAAGGAAGATGAACTCCTAGGCTGGTTTGAAGACCAGTGGGATTGGCAGTAGAACTGTATGAAACTTGGACTCTGCTTGTGAATAGTGCACATAATCTTGCTCGCTCCCCAAACAAGGCAGAAGAAGCAGACTGAGATGGCACAGGACCCTGGCCAGTTTTGCATGACTGCCCCAGCATATGCACTGGCCCAAATCAGTACCAGCCTTGCACCTCTGGATCTTCAGGACAGCTCCCTGGAAGGGAGAAAGCTGCCATTGCTGAGAAGAGTGCTCAACTGTGGGGGACTGAGCTGGCTCAGACCTGGCATAGCATCTGAACAGGGTAGGGCAGCCATGGCTGGCCCTCCTGGAGGAGGCAGACTGGAAGTGATCTGAAATTATGACTGATATGCCAGGACTGCCCCAAGCACATGCCTGCCCAACAGCAGGTGCACACCCCAGCCCTTCTTGATCCATCACTGCTCCCTTCTGGGGTGAAGTCACTGATTCTGGGAAGGGGTAAAGCGCAGATTTAAAACAACAGAATCAGCTTGAACTTGAAACACAGGGCTTCTGCTTCAGTATCTTAGGACCCACCCCTAACCCTATTAGAGGTTGTCAGCCATTGAACAAAGAAACAGCCCTGATGCACACCAGACTCCTGACTTAACCCTCTTTCTCCAACCCCACATCCCACCAAGGGGGTAGGTGTCAGCACTCCCTCAGGGAAGATGTACCTCCTGTTCACTTCAGCTCCAGCTCTCCCACCAAAGCCACTGGACACAGACAGACTATCCAGGGACTCACCTATACAAAGACATCCCTTCAAGACTGGAATAGGTAAAAGTGTCACCTAATTTTACAGAGACAAAGTTAGGCAAAATGAGAAGACAGATAATAGAAAACAAGAAAAAAACGCTGAAAAAAAAAACAAACAAGTAATGAAATATTCTTGTTTTTCAGTAGCTAATTTGTGTCTAACTCTTTGTGACACCAAGGACTGCAGCATGCCAGGCCTCCCTGTTCTTCACTGTTTCCTGGAGTTTGCTCAGACTCATGTCCATTGAGTTGATGATGCCATCTAACGATCTCAAACTCTGTTTCCCCCTTCTCCTCTTGCCCTCAATCTTTCCCAGCATCAGGGTCTTTTCCAGTGAGTTGGTTCTTTGCATCAGGTGACCAAAGTAATGGAACTTCAGCTTCAACATCAGCCTTTTAATGAAAATTTAGGTTTGACTTCCTTTAGGATTGACTGGTTGGAACTCCTTGCAGTCCAGGGAACTGTCAAAAGTCTTCTCTAGCATTACAGTTCAAAAGCATCAATTCTTCAGCACTCAGCCTTCCTTATGGTTCAACTGTCACATCCATACATGACTACCAGAAAAACCATAGCTTTAATTATATGGACATATGTCATCAAAGTGATGGCTCTTTAGCATGCTCTTTAGCTTAGTTATATAATAAACCAGATAAAAAGTTAAAAGTATTAATAAAATAACTGAACTTTGGAAAAAGAATTGACAAACACAGTGAGAATTTTAACAAGATATCAGAAACCATAAACAAGAATCAGTTAGGGCTGAAGAAAATAATAACTAAAATGAAAAACATGCAAGAAGGAATTAACAGCAGAATTGGTAAACAGAAGAATATGTAAGTGATCTGGAAGATAGAATAATGGATGTCACACAATCAGAACAATAAAAAGAAAAAATTAACTAGAATAGTTTAAGGGACCTCTGATATAAGATCAAATGCAAAGGCATTCATAACATAGCGGTCCTAGAAAAAGAAGAAGAGCTAAAAAGAGGTTAAAAAATGTATTTGAGAAGTAGAAAAAGAAATTAAGGAAACAATTCCATTCACCATTGCAACGAAAAGAATAAAATACTTAGGAATATATCTACCTAAAGAAACTAAAGACCTATATATAGAAAACTATAAAACACTGATGAAAGAAATCAAAGAGGACACTAATAGATGGAGAAATATACCATGTTCATGGATCGGAAGAATCAATATAGTGAAAATGAGTATACTACCCAAAGCAATTTACAAATTCAATGCAATCCCTGTCAAGCTACCAGCCACATTTTTCACAGAACTAGAGCAAATAATTTCAAGATTTGTATGGAAATACAAAAAACCTCGAATAGCCAAAGCAATCTTGAGAAAGAAGAATGGAACTGGAGGAATCAACTTGTCTGACTTCAGGCTCTACTACAAAGCCACAGTCATCCAGACAGTATGGTACTGGCACAAAGACAGACATATAGATCAATGGAACAAAATAGAAAGGCCAGAGATAAATCCACACACATATGGACACCTTATCTTTGACAAAGGAGGCAAGAATATACAATGGAGTAAAGACAATCTCTTTAACAAGTGGTGCTGGGAAAACTGGTCAACCACTTGTAAAAGAATGAAACTAGATCACTTTCTAACACCACACACAAAAATAAACTCAAAATGGATTAAAGATCTAAATGTAAGATCAGAAACTATAAAACTCCTAGAGGAGAACATAGGCAAAACACTCTCAGACATAAATCACAGCAGGATCCTCTATGATCCACCTCCCAGAATTCTGGAAATGAAAGCAAAAATAAACAAATGGGACCTAATTAAAATTAAAAGCTTCTGCACAACAAAGGAAAATATAAGCAAGGTGAAAAGACAGCCTTCTGAATGGGAGAAAATAATAGCAAATGAAGCAACTGACAAACAACTAATCTCAAAAATATACAAGCAACTTATGCAGCTCAATTCCAGAAAAATAAATGACCCAATCAAAAAATGGGCCAAAGAACTAAATAGACATTTCTCCAAAGAAGACTTACGGATGGCTAACAAACACATGAAAAGATGCTCAACATCACTCATTATTAGAGAAATGCAAATCAAAACCACAATGAGGTACCACTTCACACCAGTCAGAATGGCTGCGATCCAAAAATCTGCAAGCAATAAATGCTGGAGAGGGTGTGGAGAAAAGGGAACCCTCCTACACTGTTGGTGGGAATGCAAACTAGTACAGCCACTATGGAGAACAGTGCGGAGATTCCTTAAAAAATTGCAAATAGAACTACCTTATGACCCAGCAATCCCACTGCTGGGCATACACACCGAGGAAACCAGAATTGAAAGAGACACGTGTACCCCAATGTTCATCGCAGCACTGTTTATAATAGCCAGGACATGGAAACAACCTAGATGTCCATCAGCAGATGAATGGATAAGAAAGCTGTGGTACATATACACAATGGAGTATTACTCAGCTGTTAAAAAGAATTCATTTGAATCAGTTCTGATGAGATGGATGAAACTGGAGCCAATCATACAGAGTGAAGTAAGCCAGAAAGAAAAACACCAATACAGTATACTAACACATATATATGGAATTTAGAAAGATGGCAATGACGACCCTGTATGCAAGACAGGAAAAAAGACACAGATGTGTATAACGGACTTTTGGACTCAGAGGGAGAGGGAGAGGGTGGGATGATTTGGGAGAATGGCATTCTAACATGTATACTATCATGTAAGAATTGAATCGCCAGTCCAAGTCTGACATAGGGTGCAGCATGCTTGGGGCTGGTGCATGGGGATGACCCGGAGAGTTGTTGTGGGGGGGCGGGGGGGGGGTGGGAGGGGGGGTCATGTTTTGGAATGCATGTAAGAATTAGAGATTTTAAAATTAAAAAAAAAATGTATTTGATAAAATTATCGCTGAACACCTTTCTGGATCTTGAGATGAAAACAGAGATCCAGGTATAGGAAGCACAGAGATTCTCAAAGAAGATAAACCTCAAGAAATTCACACCAACACATATAATTAAAATGGCAAAATTAATGGTAGAGAATTCTAAAGCCAACAAGAGTAAAACAAGAAGTCCCATACCAGGGAACCCCCCAAAAAGGCTATCAGCTAAAATTTCTGAAGAAACTTTGCACAATATATTTATAGTACATAAGGTGAAAAATCCACAACCAAGATACTTTATCTAGCAATACTGTAATTTAAAATTGAAGGAAAGATTAAGAACTTCTCAGACTATGAAAAACTAAGAGTTAAACAATACTAAGCCAATCCTATACAAAATATTAAAGAGTCTTCTCTAAGTGTAAAAAATGAAGCAGCTACAAAAAGAATTTATGGGAAAGAAAACAATCCCACTAAGAATAGGCAGATATACAGTAAAGGGTATGGAAGAACCACTTAATAAACTAGTACAAAGATTAAAAGACAAAAAATATAAAATAATATGTAACTATGAAGAACACTGAAGGGATAAACATGAAAATGGAATATATAACATCAGACACACACACACAAAAAAAAACTGGAGAGGGAAACAAAAAATCTAGACCTTTTAAAATGTGCTTGAACTTAAACATCTGATACTTTTAGGCAGGTAGATATAATTATAGGTCAGCATATGCCTGAAGAAAACAAAAACACGAATTCAGAAAGATACACCTCAATAATCATTGCAGTAGTAATTACAATAGCCAAGATATGGAAGTAAATAATGTAAGTGTCCATCAAGAGATGAATGGATAAAGAAATCATACATATAATTACAATGGATTATTATCCAGTCATAAAAAAGAACAAATTTTTTTTTGCCATTTCAGCAATGTGGATGGACCTTGAAAATATTATACTTGGTGAAATAAGACAGACACAGAAACATAAATAGTGTGTGTCATCACTTATATAGGGAATCTAAAAAATAAATGAATGGATATAATGGCATAGGAACAGACATATAAAACAAGGGAAAGAAAGGTGTAAGGGATTAAAACCTACAAATTACTATGTGTAAAACAAATAAGGTACTAGGATATATTGCTCAGTGCTAGTGGTAAAAACCCACCTGCCAATGCAGGCAGCATATGGGGCTTGGGTTTGATCCCTTGGTTGGGAAGATCCCTTGGAGTAGGATATGATAACACCCTCCAGTATTCTTGCATGAAAAATTCAATGGACAGAGGAGCCTGGCAGGTGACAGTCCATGGGATCGCAAAGAATCGGACACGACTGAATGGATGTGCTCACATGCAAAGAGAGAACATAGCCAGTATATAATAACTTTACAATAATACAATAAATGGCACATAATAGTTAAAAAATAAAATGAGAAAAATTCTTTGACAACTTCCTAGGAACAATCCTGACATTAAAGTACAGGTATTAAGATGTTCTAACTACACATTTTAGAAATTAGCGTCAAATGTTCAGTTCAGTTCAGTTGCTCAGTAGTGTCCGACTCTGTGACCCCATGGACTGCAGCACGCAAGGCCTCCCTTTCCATCACCAACTCCCAGAGTTTATTCAAACTCATGTCCATTAAGTCGGTGATGCCATCCAACCATCTCATCCTCTGTCATCCCTTTCTCCTCCCGCCTTCAATCCTTCCCAGTATCAGGGGCTTTCCAAATGAGTCAGTTCTTCACATCAGGTGGCCAAAGTATTGGATTTACAGCTTTAACATCAGTCCTTCCAATGAATATTCAGGACTGATGTCGTTTACAATGGACTGGTTGGATTTCATTGCAGTTCAAGGGACTCTCAAGAGTCTTCTCCAACACCACAGTTCAAAAGCATCAATTCTTCAGTGCTCAGCTTTCTGTATAGTCCAGCTCTCACATCCATACATGACTACTGGAAAAACCATAGCCTTCAATAGACTGACCTTTATCGGCAAAGAAATGTCTCTGCTTTTTAATATGTTATCTAAGTAGATCATAAGTTTTCTTTCATGGAGTAAGTGCCTTTTAATTTCATGGCTACAGTCACCATCTGCAATGATTTTGGAGCCCCCCCAAAATAAAGTCTCTCACTCTTTCCATTGTTTCCCCATCTATTTGCCATGAAGTGATGGGACTGGATGCCATGTACTTAGTTTTCTGAATGTTGAGCTTTAACCCAACTTTTTCATCTCCTCTTTCACTGTCATCAAGAGGCTCTTAGCTCTTCACTCTCTGCCATAAGGGTGGTGTCATCTGCATATCTGAGGTTATTGATATTTCTCCCGGCAATCTTGATTCCAGCATGTGCTTCAACCAGCCCAGTGTTTCTTATGATGTACTCTGCATATAAGCTAAGTAACCAGTGTGACAATATACAGCTTAGACGTACTCCTTTTCCGATTTGGAACCAGTCTGTTGTTCCATGTCCAGTTCTAACTGCTGCTTCCTGACCTGCATACAGATTTCTCAGGAGGCAGGTAAGGTGGTCTGGTATTCTCATCTCTTGAAGAATTTTGCAGTTTTTGATTATCCACACAGTCAAAGGCTTTGGCATAGACAATAAAGCAGAAAAAGATGTTTTTCTGGAACTCTCTTGTTTTTTCAATAATCCAGTGGATGTTGGTAATTTGATCTCTGGTTCCTCTGCCTTTTCTAAAACCAGCTCAAACATCTGGAAGTTCAGGTTCACGTACTGTTGAAGCATGGCTTAGAGAATTTTGAGCATTACTTTGCTAGCATGTGAGATGAGTGCAATTGTGTGGTAGTTTGAACATTCTTTGGCATTGCCCTTCTTTGGGATTGGAGTGAAAACTGACCTTTTCCAATCCTGTAGCCACTGCTGAGTTTTCCAGATTTGCTGGCATATTGAGTGTGACACTTTCACAGCATCACTTTTGGGGATTTGAAACAGCTCAACTGGAATTCCACCACCTCCACTAGCTTTGTTCGTAGTGATGCTTCTTAAGGCCCACTTGACTTCACATTCCTGGATGTCTGGCTCTAGGTGAGTGATCACACCATTATTATTATCTGAGTCATGATGATCTTTTTTTAGAGTTCTTCTGTGTATTCATGCCACCTCTTTTTAATATCTTTTGTTAGGCCCATGCCATTTCTGTCCTTTGTGAGTCCATCTTTGCAAGAAATGTTCCCTTGGTATCTCTAATTTTCTGAAAGAAATCTCCTGTCTTTCCCATTCTATTGTTTTCCTCTATTCTTTGTGCTGATCACTGAGGAAGGCTTTCTTATCTCTCCTTGCTTTTCTCTTGGACTCTGCATTCAAATGGGTATATCTTTCCTTTTCTCTTTTGCTTTTCTCTTTTCTTTTCACAGCTATTTGTAAGGCCTCTTCAGATAGCCATTTTGCTTTTTTGCATTTATTTTTCTTGGGGATGGTCTTGATCCCTGTCTCTGAACAATGTCAAGAACCTCCATCCATGGTTCATCAGGTACTCTATCAGATCTAATCCCTTGAATCTGTTTTTCACTTCTACTGTATAATCGTTAGGGATTTGATTTAGGTCATACCTGAATGGTCTAGAGGTTCTCCCTACTCTTGAATTTAAGTCTGAATTAAGGAGTTCATGATCTGAGCCACAGTCACCTCCTGCTGACTGTATAGAACTTCTCCATCTTTTCTGCAAAGAACATAATCAATCTGATTTCGGTATTTACCATCTGGTGATGTTCATGTGTAGAGGCTTCTCTCGTGTTGTTGGAAAAGGGTGTTTGCTATGACCAGTGCGTTCTTTTGGAAGAACTCTATTAGCCTTTGCCCTGCTTCATTCTGTACTGCAAGGCCAAATTTGCCTGTTACTGCAAGTGTTTCTTAACTTCCTACTTTTGCATTCCAGTCCCCTATAATGAAAAGGACATCTTTTTTGGGTGTTAGTTAACCCAATTTTAAAGTCCAAATCTCAACAACTTGCTATTTTTTAGTATAATTTGTTATTTTATTTGGGTTCTAAAGATGTTTATCATGTCCAGCACCCACCACGTCACCTAGTCTAGGTCTGCTAAAAGTTATTCTCCTTATGGTCCTGGCTTTATACTGGAACTACTGTTTTTGAGGGCCGAATGTTGACACAGATCCCCGAGAATTTTGCCAGTCACAGTCTCTTTAAGGGATGAGTATCTTGTCTCCAACCCCTGATTTGGAGCTCTACTACCTATAAACAGACTTTCTGTATGAGGAGAGCCTAGTTAGCCCAATTTTTAATTGGGTGACCATGTAATAATTGCTCTGTTTTTACTTCTGCTTGGTATCTCTCATGATAATATTTTGTACTTTTATGATTAAATATATGTCTAACAAATCCTACTTCTGTCATTTCAATTTGGATAACGAACTCTGCCTGTAAAAGAGACCTGTCTTTATCTAGTGAATATGGTGATTTTCATGTGCAGGCCCATCACAGTTTGCCTTCCCAATTGTAACATTCTCCTATCCTATTTCTGATTATTACACTCACATTTAGAATATTTTAAATGATTTATTGGTCAGTATACATAAAAATCTTAGAAACAATATATTCAGGGCAATTTTTATTACAGCAAGCTTATTATATATGCTAATTTGTTAATTTATCCCAACATTGAAATAATTACAGACCTTGAAATATATTTTAAGGTATTTATTTCCATGATTTGGAAGAATATTCTTTGAGGAAAGAAAATCATCAGTTGAATTACCATCTAGTCATTTCTGAAAAAATAAAGATAATTCTTCATATCATTGAAGGAAAACTGTAGAAGATAGGGGATGTTTGTACATTTCCCTCATTTTTTGATTCATTTTTTCCTTAAACTTGATTGTAAAATAATAATAATAATAATAAAATGTAAAAAAACTTGATTGTATTTTTTCTCTTTCCCCTTGTTAAATAAATCAATATTCTCTTAAAACAATTCTCAAACTCCTTCCACACTCTAACAAATTACTTTCTCCAATACAATATTCACCTTATTTCCTAATCGTAACTTTTAATACTTATATATATGTCCTTTATTAGGCATTTTCTAATTAAGTTAGAACAGGATTTTACTTCATCTTCAGGGAATAAACAACTTTTTCAAACTTCTTAGAGATAGCTGCTCTTAGACACGATTAGTACTAGTACATGTTTACATATGTGTCACTCATCTTCAGTTCAGTTCAGTCGCTCAGTCGTGTCCGACTCTTTGCGACCCCAGGAATCGCAGCACGCAAGGCCTCCCTGTCCATCACCAACTCCCGGAGTTCACTCAGATTCACATCCATTGAGACAGTGATGCCATCCAGCCATCTCATTCTCTGTCATCCCCTTCTCCTCCTGCCCCCAATCCCTCCAAGCATCAGAGTCTTTTCCAATGAGTCAACTCTTCTCATGAGGTGGTCAAAGTACTGGAGTTTCAGCTTTAGCATCATTCCTTCCAAAGCAATCCCAGGGCTGATCTCCTTCAGAATGGACTGGTTGTTTAACTCCCTAAAAGAATTCTTTTAATACCATCTGATATCTAAGGGAACCCCTACCTCATTATTTCCTATCTTAATCCTTTTTGCTTACATCTGGTACCTGTATTCTCCATTAGAATGTAAGTTTTATTATAGCAGTGATTTTGCCTCTATATTCCCATTTTATTCTTAGCATCTCATTATGGCAGATAGTAGGTATTTGGCAAATATCTGTTAAATGGATTAATGAATGTGGGCAGCAATGAAATAATACTCTTCTTTTATAATTCATCATATGCTGTGGGTACACTATAGATTTCAAATGATAAATTTTAAACTACAAATAATCATATAGTCATTTTTGTATGTGTGAAATTCATGTGGCAAAAGAATTTCAATGAAGTGGTTTCAAATGAAGTATCTAATTAATTTAAAAGCAACAGCTCAAGCCTTGATTTTCATATTACCCAGTACAATGATAAGGGTTTTCACATAATAAGTATTACAAAGATAGTTATTTTGATTGATGAAAAATAATCATAAGACTGTAAATAATATTTAATTAAACAATTTTTTTATAAGTCATGTTTAGAGAAAAGGAGGATAGTTATTGTTATAAATCTAATTCAACTCAAGGAAAAATATGTCACAAAACACGTCCTATTTGCCTTAAAAAGTGTAGCACAATCATTTGGAACAAAGACAAATGCAATTTGACCACCATATTTGTATACAAGGAAACATTTTGAAAGTTTAATATTTAAGTAAACACGTATAGTTAAAACAGTATGAAAAGAAGACTCTAATTCATGATAGGCAGTCAATAAAATTGAAATTTCCAGGAATATAACACATACATGCATAATATTTGTGGTTATAAGAACGACTATTTTAACAGTTCATGCATAACTGAAATAATAAATAGGTGGTTGGAGATCTTTCAGATGCTGGTGTAATTTTCTTATTGAAGTAAACTTGGTTTATAAAATATTGTGTTATTATCAGGAGTACTACATAGTGAATAAGTATTTCTGCAGAATATACTCCATTGTAAGTTATTACAAAATAATGGTTATAATACCCTGTGCCATACAATATATCTTTGTTGCTTATCTATTTTACATATAACAACTTATATTTGATAATTCCATTCCCCTAATATGTACCCCTCCCCAACTTTGGTAAGTACAGGTTCATCTTCTCTGTGAGTTTGTTTCTGTTTTGTTATGTACTTTTATTTGTTTTATACTTTAGATTCTATACATAAGTAATAACATACAGTATTTGTCTTTCTCTGTTTGACTTACTTCAAAAAGCATAATATTCTCTAAGTTCAACCATATTTCTGCCAATGGCAGAATTTCATTCTTCATTCTTTAGTAACACAACAGGAAAAAAAAAAGCTTAAGTTCAATTATTCACAATTGAAGTAGATTAAATTAGATATTCTTAGTAGTATTAAGGGCTTCCCTAGTATCTCAGCTGGTAAAGAATCTGCCTGCAGTCAGGAGACCCCAGTTCGATTCCTGGGTTGTGAAGATCCTGTGGAGCAGGGATAGGCTACCCACTCCAGTATACTTGGGCTTCCATTGTGGCTCAGCTGGTAAAGAATCTGCCCGCATTGTGGGAGACCTGGGTTTGATCCCTGGGTTGGGAAGATCCCTGGGTTGGGAAGATCCCTTGGAGGAGGGCATGGCAACCCACTCCAGTACTCTTGCCTGGAGAATCGCCATGGACAGAGGAGCCAGACAAGAGTTGGACACGACCGCGACTGAACACACTACAGCACAACGGAACTAAGGGCATTCCAAATTTTCAAATACTTTGGGGAAAATGTACTAGTTTTCCCCAAATGTTGGGTTATAGCTACCAGTATTTTCTCAAATGTTTCAGATGACAATCACATGAAATTATATCCCAGAAATATCCTATAATTCTAGCAAAATAGAATAAAATGCTGCATTTTTCATCCATACAGAAATTGAGATAGTTAATTATGAGACTCATTTATAATAACATTGTAAGATTTTAAGACACTAAAAGAGAAATATATATTTTAAAAAAATCATTCCACTCTTTGATAGGTCATTTGAACTTAATATTCCTGGTGATAATTGAAACTAAAATGTTATTAACATTTTTTTCTAATAGATGGTCTTAAGAGTTGTCTAAACAAAATGAGGGGATTCACATGACTGAAACAACTTAGCATGGCACAAACAAGAAAAAGAAAGTCAAATAACATTTTTCAAGAACTGAATCCATGTATAGTGGAGATTTCAGTGAACAAAAGTGTAAAATGATCTAGAAAAGAATTCTGTAGTCTTCATGCTTATCCAACTTGGCCAGATCCCTGCAATGGTCTTTGCTTTTCAGACCTTTTCACACAAACTTCAAAATCTATGACATGGTTGGAAACCTCTGGGAGAAGACGTGAATTTTTTTTCTCAGTATTTATTCTGATGCAGTATGTTAAAGTAAATCAAGAAGGAAGGAAGGGAAGAAAGGCAGAGGAAAAACAAACAAAAGAAAGAAAAAAGACCAAAAAATGAGCATAGGAGAGAAGTTGCCATTACATGGCAGCCCCTCACAATACACTGACTGAAGTAATTCTGAGGTTTCATACAATTTGATATAATTATGCCCTCATTGAAGATGTCTCCTATTAAAAATATTCTAGGACTTATGTAAAAGAACTGTGTCATAGAGTAGAACAACACTGTTAATAATATGTTGCAAAGTTGCTATCATGTACAACTGAATAAATTCCAGAGAGACTGGAAAGTTTTATTAATGCAATACTGGCCTACTTTTCCTTTGTGTGCTTAGTCGCTCAGTCATGTCTGACTGTTCATGACCCCATGGATGGTAGACCACCAGGCTCCTTTGTTCATGGGGATTCTCCAGGCAAGAATACTGGAGTAGGTTGCCATGCTATCCTCCAGGGGATCTTCCCAACCCAGAGATTGAACTCAGGTCTCCTACATGGCCAGTAGACTCTTTGCCATCTGAGCCACTAGGGAAGCCCAAGAATACTGGAGTGAGATTCTTTATCAGCTGAGCTACTGCATGTTTAAAATAAGTTTGAAAGAACAGCTGAGTCAAAGAAATGTTTATAATGTGAAACAAAATGACTGTTTCTTTAAATACAAATTTTCCTTAGACTTCTAAGATTCAAGTTTAGTGTTATGATACATTAATTTTTGAACCATCATAGTAAATAATATCATCAAAATAGGTTAAAACAATTCATGTAAAGAAATGAATACCAATAGAGTCTCACTGATCAACAAGTTTTCATCTACTATCTCCCATAGCAAAGTTCAGTGGGATAAATGTCTATGGAATTGTTTCTCAGGCAAACAAAATATGAGTGAATGCGTCTATTCTCTAGAATCCACTTATATAAATTTTATCCTTTGCAGTTGAAACTTTCAACCAAACCATCTGTCAGGGTAAGTAGGATAAGGTTTTAATTACTTACAGCAATGCAATTATACCATTAATGTTCAGCTAAAATTGAACCAATTCAATTTAATTAGCAATGCAGCTGTGAGTGGAAAGAGATGGGTTATTTCTGATAGCCAACACAAGAGGTTATAAAAACTCCTTTTTTTAAGTTGCCAGGACTTTTTCTGGCATAATCCCTATTCTGCTTTACTGCTCTTTAAATGTGTGTGTGCATAAACACACACACAGTGTTTGGTAGGTAAAGGTATGTATATATATATATATATATCTTTTCTGAAGGAATGTATGTTTATGTAGTATTATGTTTGTATATGTTTCTGTGTATGTGTACATACACACATCTATGATAACCAAGTAAGTCCATATGCACACATACACTTTTGGGAAAGCAAATCTTCTATTTATAGCCATGAGTTTATATCTGTCCCACGTATGACTTGAATATATAATTAATTCAACTCACTGAGAAACAATCTTCCTTTCAATTAAAGTTAATGTTTTAGAGAATGCATCCTCCTTACAGTAATAACACTAGTCCTGGGTAAGGGGAAAATAAAGTACAAGCATAAAATTTATTTAATCATCTGAAGATGCCTGCAATCTATTTGAGGAGATGAGACATCCATATACAGAATTGTTGAATAAAAATGCAAGAAAGATATTTGCAAGATAAAAATAATTGAATAAAATAAATAATGTGTATATATTTTATAATTTAATAAAGTAAACAGCATGTATTCAAATTTTTTAAAGGGGAAAAATAATGTACACTTGAAAAGATTGACATTTAGACTGTCCCTAAACTTCAAACAATGGTTTTAGGCAGAGTAGAGGGATGTGTGCTCATCTTTTCGTATCAGAGCACCAAAATCACAACTAGCTGTAGAACAACCATTGAGAGGAAGACACTGGAATCCACTAAAAAAGATACCCCTCATCCAAGGACAAAAGAGAAGCCACAACAAAACCATAGGAGGGGCACAATTACAATTGAATCAAATCTTATACCCACAGTGTGGGTGACTCACAAACTGGAGAACAATAATACCAAAGAAGTTCTCACAGTGTTGTGAAGGATCTAGGCCCCATATCATGCTCCCCAGCCCAGGAATCTGGCCAAGGGACTGGGAATCGCCAGGGAATCTGACTTTGCAGGCCAGTGAGAATTGATTACAGAGCTTCCACGGTACTGGGGGAAACAGAGACTCTTGGAGGATGCAAACAAAATCTTAACTGTACCAGGACCCAGGGGAAAGAAGCAGTGACCCCACAGGAGCTGCAGCCAGAACTACCTGTGAGTATCTGAGGGTCTCCTACAGAGATGTGGGCTGGCAGTAGACTGCCATGGGGTCAGGGGCACTGGCAACAGCAGTCCTGGGAGATTCAAGTGTTGGCATAAGTCCTCTTAGAGGTCACTATAGCCCCACTATACAGTCACCAGGCCTGGGTGCTCTCAAGCCAAACAAGTAACAGGGAGGGAGCAAAGCTCTATCCATCAACAGACAATTGGATTAAAGTTTTACTGAGCATGGCCCTGCCCACCAGAGCAAGACCCAGTTCTCCCTACAGCCAGTCCCTCCCATCAGGAAGCTTGCACAAGCCTCTTATCTTCATTTACTAGAGGTCAGACAGAAGAAATAACTACAATCCCATCAGCTTCCAGAACTAATATAACAAACACAGAAAGCTACTCCAAATGAAGAGATAGGATTATGTCTTCATAAATAAATATGATATTTATTTGATTGTTCCTTCATAGATAAAGGAACAATCTCAAAAACCACAGAATGATCTCTGTTCCTTTCCAAGGCAAACCATTTAATATCACAGTAATCCAAGTCTATGGCCCAACCAGTAATGCTGAAGAAGCTGAAGTTGAACAGTTCTATGAAGACATACAAGACCTTTTAGAACCAACACCCAAAAAAGATATCCTTTTCATTATAGGGGACTGGAACGCAAAAGTAGGAAGTCAAGAAACACCTGGAGTAACTGGTTAATTTAGCCTTGGAATACGGAATGAAGCAGGGCAAAGACTAATAAAGTTTTGCCAAGAAAATGCACTGGTCATAGCAAACACCTTCTTCCAACAACACAAGAGAAGACTCTATACATGGACATCACCAGATGGTCAACATCGAAATCAGATTGATTATATTCTCTGCAGCAAAAGATGGAGAAGCTCTATATAGTCAACAAAAACAAGATCAGGAGCTGACTGTGGCTCAGATCATGAACTCCTTATTACCAAATTCAGAAGGAAATTGAAGAAAGCAGGGAAAACCACTAGACCACTCAGGTATGACCTCAATCAAATCCCTTATGATTATATAGTGGAAGTGAGAAATAGATTTAAGGGCCTAGATCTGATAGATAGAGTGCCTGATGAACTATGGAATGAGGTCCGTGACATTGTGCAGGAGACAGGGATCAAGACCATCCCCATGGAAAAGAAACACAAAAAAGAAAAATGGCTGTCTGGGGAAGCCTTACAAACAGCTGTGAAAAGAAGAGAAGCAAAAAGTAAAGGAGAAAATGAAAGATACAAGCATCTGAAAGCAGAGTTTCAAAGAATAGCAAGAAGAGATAAGAAAGCCTTCTTCAGTGATCAATGCAAAGAAATAGAGGAAAAAAAACAGAATGGGAAAGGCTAGAGATCTCTTCAAGAAAATTAGAGATACCAAGGGAACATTTCATGCAAAGATGGGCTTGATAAAAGACAGGAATGGTATGGACCTAACAGAAGCAGAAGATATTAAGAAGAGATGGCAAGATTACACAGAAGAACCGTACAAAAAGGATCTTCACGACACGGATAATCACGATGGTGTGATCACTCATCTAGAGCCAGACATCCTGGAATGTGAAGTCAAGTGGGCCTTAGAAAGCATCACTATGAATAAAGCTAGTGGAGGTGATGGAATTCCAGTTGAGCTGTTTCAAATCCTGAAAGATGATGCTGTGAAAGTGTTGCACTCAATATGCCAGCAAATTTGGAAAACTCAGCAGTGGCCACAGGACTGGAAAAGGTCAGTTTTCATTCCAATCCCAAAGAAAGCCAATGCCAAAGAATGCTGAAACTACTGCACAGTTGCACTCATCTCACATGTTAGTAAAGTAATGCTCAAAATTCTCCAAGCCAGGCATCAGCAATACGTGAACCATGAACTTCCAGATGTTCAAGCTGGTTTTAGAAAAGGCAGAGGAACCAGAGATCAAATTGCCAACATCTGCTGGATCATGCAAAAAGCAAGAGAGTTCCAGAAAAACATCTATTTCTGCTTTATTGACTATACCAAAGCCTTTGACTGTGTGGGTCACAATAAACTGTGGAAAATTCTGAAAGAGATGGGAATACCAGACCACCTGACCTACCTCTTGAGAAATCTGTATGCAGGTCAGGAAGCAACAGTTTGAACTGGACATGGAACAACAGACTGGTTCCAAATAGGGAAAGGAACGTCAAGGCTGTATATTGTCACCCTGCTTATTTAACTTATATGCAGAATACATCATGAGAAACGCTGGACTGGAAGAAACACAAGCTGGAATTAAAATTGCTGGGAGAAATATCAATAACCCTAGATATGCAGATGACACCACACTTATGGCAGAAAGTAAAGAGGAAATAAAAAGCCTCCTGATGAAAGTGAAAGAGGAGAGTGAAAAAGTTGGCTTAAAGCTCAACATTCAGAAAATGAAGATCATGGCATCCGGTCCCTTCACTTCACGGGAAATAAATGGGGAAACAGTGGAAACAGTGTCAGACTTTATTTTTGGGGGCTCCAAAATCAGTGCAGATGGTGATTGCAGCCATGAAATTAAGACGCTTACTCCTTGGAAGAAAAGTTATGAGCAATCTAGATAGCATATTCAAAAGCAGAGACATTACCGACTATGGTCCGTCTAGTCAA
Source organism: Ovis canadensis (assembly GCF_042477335.2). NCBI lineage: Eukaryota > Metazoa > Chordata > Mammalia > Artiodactyla > Bovidae > Ovis > Ovis canadensis. The sequence continues at coordinate 52,300,550 of NC_091262.1, forward strand.
GGCTATGATTTTTCCAGTAGTCATGTATGGATGTGAGAGTTGGACTGTGAAAAAGGCTGAGCACTGAAGAACTGATGTTTTTAAACTGTGGTGTTGCAGAAGACTCTTGAGAGTCCCTTGGACTGCAAGGAGATCCAACCAGTCCACTCAGAAAGAGAGCAGTCCTGCGATTTCTTTGGAAGGAATGATGCTAAAGCTGAAACTCCAGGACTTTGGCCACCTCATGCGAAGAGTTGACTCATTGGAGAAGACTTTGAAGCTGGGAGGGATTGGGGGCAGGAGGAGAAGGGGACGACTGAGGATGAGATGGCTGGATGGCATCACTGACTCGATGGACGCGAGTCTGAGTGAACTCCGGGAGTTGGTGATGGAGAGGGAGGCCTGGTGTGCTGCGATTCATGGAGTCTCAAAGAGTTGGGCAGGACTGAGCAACTGAACTGAACTGAAAGGAACAAGATAAATGCCCAGGAAAACAACTAAATGAGGTGGAGGTAGAAAACCTCCCAGAAATATAATTCAGAACAATGACAGTGAAGATGATGCAGGATTTCTGAAAAAGAATGGAGGCAAAGATGGAGAAGATGCAAGAAATAGTTACCAATGACCTAGAAGAACTAAAGAACCAATTAAAAGGATGAACAATACACCAGAAGGAATCCATAGCAGAATACCTGAAGCAAAAGAACAACAAATCACCTGGAACAGAGAATGGTGAAAATCAATGCTGCAAAACAGAATATAGAAAAAAGAATAAAAAGAAATGAAGCCAGCAAAACAGACCTATGGGACAGTATAAAATGCATGAATATTTGCATTATAGAGATCCCAGAAGGACAAGACAAAGGACCTGAGAAAATATTTGAAGAGACAATAGCTGTAACTTCCTCAACATGGAAAAGGAAATAGTCAACCATGTATAGAAAGCACAGAAAGTACCAGGCAGGATAAATCCAAGGAGGAACACACTGAGATGCATGATAATCACACTGACAAAAACTAAAGACAAAGATAAATTATTAACAGCAACAAGGGAAAAAAATATACAAGGCAACTCCCATAAGGTTATCAAAAATATCTGAACAAAAACTTTACAAGCCAGAGGGGATTGCACAATATATTCCAAGAGAAGAACCTACAAGCAAGAATACTCTACTCAGGAAGACTCTCATTCAGATTTGATGGAGAAATCCAAAGCTTTCCAGACAAGCAAAAGAGAACTCGGCACTACCAAACCAAAGCTAAAGAAACTTCTCTAGGCAGGAAACAAAAGGGAAGTAAATGATCTACAAAAAATTATACCCCCCAAAATTAACAAAATAGTAATAAATAGGAACATAAAATGCCCTGGAATTGGTGAATTTAACTAAGATGGCCATTATATCTACTAATGTGGGCAAGAATCCCTTAGAAGAAACGGAATAGCCATCATAGTCAACAGAGTCCAAAATGCAGTTCTTGGATGCAGTCTCAAAAATGACAGAATGATCTCTGTTCATTTCCAAGGCAAACCATTCAATATCATGGTAATCCAAGTCTATGTCTGGCCAGTAATGCTGGAGAAGCTGAAGTAGAACGTTTCTATGAAGACCTACAGGACCTTCTAGAATTAACACTCAAAAAAATGTCCCTTTCATTATAAGCGACTGGAATGCAAAAGTAGTAAGTCAAAAAACACCTGGAGTAACAGATATATTTGGCCTTGGAGTAGAGAATAAAGCAGGGCAAAGTCTAATAGAGTTCTTACAATAGAATGCACTGGTCATAGCAAACATCCACTTCCAACCACACAAGAGAAGACTCTACACATGGACATCCCCTGATGGTCAACACCGAAATCAGATTCATTATATTCTTTGCAGACAAAGATGGAGACGTTCTATACAGGCAGAAAAAACAAGACCAGGAGCTGACTGTGGCTCAGATCATGAACTCCTAATTGCCAAATTCAGACATAAATTGAAAAAAGTAGGGAAAACCACTAGACCATTAAGTTCAGTGCAGTTCAGTCGCTCAGTCATGTCCAACTCTGCAACCCCATGAACTGCAGCACGCCAGGCCTCCCTGTCCATCGCCAACTCCCGGAGTTCACTCAGACTCACGTCCATCAAGTCAGTGATGCCATCCAGCCATCTCATCCTCAGTCGTCCCCTTCTCCTCCTGCCCCCAATCCCTCCCAGCATCAGAGTCTTTTCCAATGAGTCAACTCTTCGCATGAGGTCGCCAAAGTCCTGGAGTTTCAGCTTTAGCATCATTCCTTCCAAAGAAATCGCAGGACTGCTCTCTTTCAGAATGGACTGGTTGGATCTCCTTGCAGTCCAAGGGACTTTCAAGAGTCTTCTCCAATGCCACAGTTCAAAAGGATCAATTCTTCGGTGCTCAGCCTTCTTCACAGTCCAACTCTCACATACATACATGACCACAGGAAAAACCATAGCCTTGACTAGTTGGACCATTCAAGTAGGACTTAAATCAAATCCCTAACGGCTATACAGTGGAAGTGAGAAATGGACTATATCCATTAGATAGACTACATGAAGAACTATGGATGGAGGTTCATGACATTGTATAGGAGAGAGGGATCCAGACCATTCCCAAGAAAAAGAAATGCTAAAAAGCAAAATGGCTGTCTGTAGAGGCCTTACAAATAGCTGTAAAAAGAAGAGAGGTGAAAAGGAAAGGAGAAAAGGAAAGATATATATACTCATTTGAATGCAGAGTTCCAAAGAATAGCAAAGAGAGATAAGAAAGCCACCTGAGTGATCAACACAAAGATATAGAGGAACACAATAGAATGGGAAAGACTAGAGATCTCTTCAAGAAAATTAGATACCAAGGGAACAGTTCATGCAAAGATGGGCTCAATAAAGGAGAGAAGTTGTGGACCTTTCAGAAGCAGAAGATGTTAAGAAGAAGTGGCAAGAATACACAGAAGACGTACACAAAAATAGATCTTCACGAATCAGATAGTCATAACGGTGTGATCACTCACCTAGAGCCAGACATCCAGGAATGTGAAGTCAAGTGGGCCTTAGGAAGCATCACTATGAACAAAGCTAGTGGAAGTGAGGGAATTCCAGTTGAGCTATTTCAAATCCTGAATGATGATGCTGTGAAAGTGTTGCACTCAATATGCCAGCAAATTTGGAAAACTCAGCAGTGGCCACAGGACTGGAAAGATCAGTTTTCATTCCAATCCCAAAAAAACACAATGCCAAAGAATGCTCAAACTACCACACAAATTGCACTCGTCTCACATGCTAGCAAAATAATGCTCAAAATTCTACGAGCCAGGCTTCAACAGTACATGCACCGTGAACTTCCAGATGTTCAAGCTGGTTTTAGAAAAGGCAGAGGAGCCAGGGATCAAATTGCTAACATCTCTTGTATCATCAAAAAAAAAAAAAAATCCAGAAAAACATCTATTTCTGCTTTATTGACCATGCCAAAGTCTTTGACTGCATGGATCACAACAAACTGTGGAAAATTCTTCAAGAGATGGGAATACCAGACCACCTGACCAGCTGCTTGCAAAATCTGTATGCACGTCAGGAAGCAACAGTTAGAACTGGACATGGAACAACAGACTTGTTACAAATCGGGAACGGAGTACATCGAGACTGTATATTGTCACCCTGCTTATCTAGCTTATATGCAGAATACATCATGAGAAATGCTGGGCTGGAAGAAGCACAAGCTAGAATCAAGATTGCTGGGAGAAATATCAAAAACCTCAGATATGCAGATGACATCATCTTTATGGCAGTAAGTGAAGAAGAACTAAAAAGCCTCTTGATAAAAGTGAAAGAGGAGAGTGAAAAAGTTGGCTTAAAACTCAACATTCAGAAAACGAAGATCAGGGCATGCGGTCCCATCACTTCATGGAAAACAGATTGAGAAACAGTGGAAGTAGTAGCAGACTATTTTTCAGGGCTCCAAAATCACTGCAGATCATGACTGCAGCCATGAAATAAAAAGATGCTTATGCCTGAAGAAAAGTTATGACCAAACTAGATAGCACATAAAAAAGCAGAAACATTACTTTGCCAACAAAGGTCCATCTAGTCAAGGCTATAGTTTTACCAGTAGACATGTATGGATGTGAGAGTTGGACTATAAAGAAAGCTGAGCTCCTAAGAATTGATCATTTTGAACTGTGGTGTTCTAGAAGACTCTTGAGAGTCTCATGGGCTGCAAGGAGATCCAACCAGTCCATCCTAAAGAAAATCAGTCCTGCATGTTCACTGGAAAGACTGATGCTGAAGCTGAAACTCCAATACTTTGGCCACCTGATGCGAAGAGTTGACTCATTGGAAAAACCCTGATGCTGGGAAAATTGAAGGCAAGAGAAGAGGAAGACAGAGGATGAGATGGTAGGATAGCATCACCAACTCAATGGAGTTTGAGTTAACTCAAACTCGGTGAAATTTGAGAAAACTCTGGGAGTTGGTGAGAAACAGAGAGGCCTTGCTTGCTGCAGTCTATGGGGTCGCAAAGAGTCAGACACGACTAAGCTACTGAATTAAATAGGAACATCAGTTCTGTCAGTTCAGTTCAGTCGCTCAGTCATGTCCGACTCTTTGCAACCCCATAGACTGCAGCACGCAGGGCTCCCTGTCCATCACCAACTCCTGGAGTTCGCCCAGACTCACGGCTATCAAGTCGGTGATGCCATCCAGCCATCTCATCCTCTGCCATCCCCTTCTCCTCCTACCCCCAATCCCTCCCAGCATCAGTCTTTTCCAATGAGTCAACTCTTCACATGAGGTCACAAAAGAACTGAAGTTTCAGCTTTAGCATCATTCCTTCAAAAGAAATCCCAGGGCTGATCTTCAGAATGGACTGGTTGGATCTCCTTGCAGTCCAAGGGACTCTCAAGAGTCTTCTCCAACACCACAGTTCAAAAGCATCAATTCTTTGGTGCTCTGCTTTCTTCACAGTCTAAATCTCACATCCATACATGACCACTTGAAAAACCATAGCCTTGACTAGATGGACCTTTGTTGGCAAAGTAATGTCTCTGCTTTTGAATATGCTATCTAGGTTGGTCATAACTTTCCTTCCACAGAGTAAGCGTCTTGTAATTTCATGGCTACAATCACCATCTGCAGTGATTTTGGAGCCCAAAAAAACAAAGTCTGACACTGTTTCCACTGTTTTTCCATCTATTTCCCATGAAGTGATGAGACTACATGCCATGATCTTCGTTTTCTGAATGTTGAGCTTTAAGCCAAGTTTTCCTCTCTCCTCTTTCACCTTCATCAAGAGGCTTTTTAGTTCCTCTTCACTTTCTGCCATAAGGGTGATGTCATCTGCATATCTGAGGTTACTGATATTTCTCCTGCAATCTTGATTCTAGCTTGTGCTTCTTCCAGCCCAGCATTTATCATGATGTACTCTGTATATAAGTTAAATAAGCCAGGGTGATAGTATACAGCCTTGACATACTCCTTTTCCAATTTGGAACCAGTCTGTTGTTCCATGTCCAGTTCTAACTGTTGCTTCCTGACCTGCATATAGGTTTATCAAGAGGCAGGTCAGGTCGTCTGGTATTCCCATCTCTTTCAGAATTTTCCAGTTTATTGTGATCCACACAGTCAAAAGCTTTGGCATAGTCAATAAAGCAGAAAAAGATGTTTTTCTTGAACTCTCTTGCTTTTTCAATGATCCAGTGGATGTTTGAAATTTGATCTCTAGTTCCTCTGCCTTTTGTAAAACCAGCTTGAACATCTGGAAGTTCACGGTCCATGTATTGCTGAAGCCTGGCTTGGAGTATTTTGAACATTACTTTACTAGCATGTGAGATAAGTGCATAGACACCAACAATTACCTTAAATTTAAATGGAATAAATACACCAACCAAAAGACACAGGCTGCCTGGGTGGATACGAAAAGAAGACCCATATATATGTTGTCTAAAGAGATCCAATTCTTATCAATGGACACTTACAGACTGAAATTAAGGGGATGGTAGAATGTATTCAGACAAATTGAAATCATAAGTAAGCTGGAGTAGCAATACTCGTATGAGAGTATGAGAATTTAATGAGCATTTAAAATAGACTTTAAAATAAAGATTGCTATAACAGACAAAAGACACTACCTAATGATCAAGGATTCAATCCAAGAAAAAGACACAACAGTTACAAATTTTTATAATTCTTATATAGGCCCTCAACACAGGAGCACCTCAATATGTAAGGGAAATACTAACAACTATAAAGGGAGAAATTGACAGTAACACAGTAATTGTGGGGAACTTTAATACCTAATGTTTATCAATGGACAGATCATCCAGACAGAAAGTCAATAAAGAAACGCAAGCCTTAAATGATCCTTTAGATGAGTTGAACTTAACTGATATTTATAGAGCATTCCATCCCAAAGCAGCAGACTACATTTTTTCTCAAGGGCACACTGAACATTCTCCAGGATTGCCCACATGCTAGGCCACAAACCAAGCCTTGGTAAATTTAAGAAAATTGAAATCATATCAAGCTTCTTTTCTGATCACAATGCTATGATATTAGAAATAAACTACAAGAAATAAGCTCTAAGAAACATAAATATGTGGCAGCTAAACAATATGCTACTAAGCAACCTTTGGATCACTGAAGAAATTAAAGAAGAAATAAATACCAAGAAACAAGTGAAAATGAAAGCACAAACAGACCAAAGCATTAGGGATGCAACAAAAGTAGTTTTAAGAATGAATTTTAAAGCAATATAATCTTACCTCCAGAAATCTCAAATAAACAACCTACCCCTACACCTAAAACACCTAGAAAAAGATGAATAAACAGAATCTAAAGTTAGTAGAAGGAAGGAAATCAAAAAGATCGAAGGAGAAATAAATATAATAGAGACAAAGAAAACAATCACAAAGATCAATGAAACTAAAGCTGGTTCGTTGAAAAGATAAACAAGATTGATAAGTCTTTCAGTTCAGTTCAGTCACTCAGTCGTGTCCAACTCTTTACAACCCTATGAGTCGCAGAAAGACAGGCCTCCCTGTTCAACACCATCTCCTGGAGTTCACTCAGACTCACGTCCATTGAGTCCATGATGCCATCCAGCCATCTCATCCTCCGTCGTCCCCTTCTCCTCCTGCCCCCAATCCCTCCCAGCATCAGAGTCTTTTCCAATGAGTCAACTCTTCACATGAGGTGGACAAAGTGTTGGAGTTTCAGCTTTAGCATCATTCCTTCCAAAGAAACCCCAGGGTTGATCTCCTTCAGAATGGACTGGTTGGATCTCCTTGTAGTCCAAAGCACTCTCAAGAGTTTTCTCCAACACCACAGTTCAAAAACATCAATTCTTCAGCACTCAGCCTTCTTCACAGTCCAACTCTCACATCCATACATGACCACAGGAAAAACCATAGCCTTGACTAGACGGACCTTAGTCGGCAAAGTAATGTCTCTGCTTTTGAATATGCTATCTAGGTTGGTCATAACTTTTCTTCCAAGGAGTAAGCATCTTTTAATTTCATGGCTGAAGTCACCATCTGCAGTGATTCTGGAGCTAAAAAAAAATAAAGTGTGACACTGTTTCCACTGTTTCCCCATCTATTTCCCATGAAGTGATGGGACCTGATGTCATGATCTTCATTTTCTGAATGTTGAGATTTAGGCCAACTTTTTCGCTCACCTCTTTCACTTTTACCAAGAGGCTTTTTAGCTCCTCTTCACTTTTTGACATAAGGGTGTGTCATCTGCATATCTGAGGTTATTGATATTTCTCCCAGCAATCTTGATTCCAGCTTGTTTCTCCCAGTCCAGCGTTTCTCATGATGTACTCTGCATAGAAGTTAAATAAGCAGGGTGACAATATACAGCCTTGACGTACTCCTTTTCCTATTTGGAACCAGTCTGTTGTTCCATGTCCAGTTCTAACTGTTGCTTCCTGACCTGCATACAGATATCTCAAGAGGCAGGTCAGGTGGTCTGGTATTTCCATCTATTTCACAATTTTCCACAGTTTATTGTGATCCACACAGTCAAAGGCTTTGGCATAGTAATAAAGCAGAAATAGATGTTTTTCTGGAACTTTCTTGCTTTTTTGATGATCCAACAGATGTTGGCAATTTGATCTCTGGTTCCTCTGCCTTTTCTAAAACCAGCTTGAACGTCAGGGAGTTCACGGTTCACATATTGCTGAAGCCTGGCTTGGAGAATTTTGAGCATTACCTTACTAGCATGTGAGATGAGTGCAATTGTGCGGTAGTTTGAACATTCTTTGGCATTGGCTTTCTTTGGGATTGGAATGAAAACTGACCTTTTCCAGTCCTGTGGCCACTGCTGAGTTTTCCAAATTTGCTGGCATATTGAGTGCAACACTTTCACAGCATCATCTTTCAGGATTTGAAACAGCTCAACTGGAATTCCATCACCTCCACTAGCTTTGTTCGTAGTGATGCTTTCTAAGGCCCACTTGACTTCACATTCCAGGATGTCTGGTTCTAGATTAGTGATCACATCATCATGACTATCTGGGTCGTGAAGATATTTTCTGTACAGTTCTTGTGTGTATTCTTGCCACTCTTCTTAATATCTTCTGCTTCTGTTAGGTCCAGAACATGTCTGTCCTTTATCGAGTGCATCTTTGCATGAAATGTTCCCTTGATATCTCTAATTTTCTTGAAGAGATCTCTGGTCTTTCCCAATCTGTTGTTTTCCTCTATTTCTTTGCACTGATCACTGAAGAAGGCTTCCTTATCTCTTCTTGCTATTCTTTGTAACTCTGCATTTAGATGCCTATATCGTTCTTTTTCTCCTTTGCTTTTCATCTCTCTTCTCTTAACAGCTATTTGTAAGGCCTCCCAGACAGCCATTTTGCTTTTTAACATTTCTTTTCCATGGGGATGGTCTTTATCCCTGTCTCCTGCACAATGTCACGAACTTCATTCCATAGTTCATCAGGCACTCTATTTATCAGATCTAGGCCCTTAAATCTATTTCTCACTTCCACTGTATAATCATAAGGGATTTGATTTAGGTCATACCTGAATGGTCTAGCGGTTTTCCCTACTTTCTTCAATTTAAGTCTGAATTTGGTAATAAGGAGTTCATGATCTGAGCCACAGTCAGCTCCTGGTCTTGTTTTTGTTGACTATATAGATCTTCTCCATCTTTTGCTGCATAGAATATAATCAATCTGATTTCGGTGTTGACAATCTGGTGATGTCCATGTATAGAGTCTTCTCTTGCATTGTTGGAAGAGGGTGTTTGCTATGACCAGTGCATTTTCTTGGCAAAACTCTATTGGTCTTTACCCTGCTTCATTCCACATTCCAAGGCCAAATTTGCGTGTTACTCCAGGTGTTTCTTGACTTCCTACTTTCGAGAAGCTACCCACATCCGAGGTCAGGGGCAGCAGCCTAGAGTGACAGGTTGTGATGGTGCAGGAACGGCCAAGAGGAGCTACCCTGTGTCCGAGGTTAGGGCAGCGACCAAGAGGAGCTACCTCGCGTCCGAGGCCAGAAGCAGCTGGGAGAAGACACCCCGCATCCGAGGTCAGGGGCAGTGACCCTAAGGAGCCACCCCAAGCCCGAGGCTAGGGACAGCAGCTGGAAAGAGCCACCCACGCCAGAGGCCAGGGCCACAGCCGGGAGGAGCAGCCCAAGGAGTGGTGGTTGCGCAGGCGCAGGAGAGCCTAGAGGAGCTATCCCATGTTGAAGGTCAGGAACGGTGGCGATAAGGAGATAACCCTCATCCAAGGTAAGGAGCAGCAGCTGTCCTTTGCTGGAGCAGCCGTGAAGAGATATCCCCACATCCAAGGTAAGAGAAACCCAAGTAAGATGGTAGGTGTTGCAAGAGGGCATCAGAGGGCAGACACACTGAAACCATACTCACAGAAATCTAGTCCATCTAATCACACTAGGACCACAGCTTTGTCTAACGCAATGAAACCAAGCCATGCCTGCAGGGCAACCCAAGACGGGCCAGTCATGGTGGAGAGGTCTGACAGAATGTGGCCCACTGGAGAAGGGAATGGCAAGCCACTTCAGTATTCTTGCCTTGAGAACCCCATGAACAGTATGAAAAGGCAATATGATAGTATACCAATAGAGGAACTCCCCAGATCATTAGGTGCCCAATATGCTACTGGAGATCAGAGGAGAAATAACTCCAGAAAGAATGAAGGGATGGAGCCAAAGCAAAAACAATACCCAGTTATGGATGTGACTGGTGATAGATGCAAGATCCGATGCTGTAAAGTGCAATATTGCATAGGAACCTGGAATGTCAGGTCCATGAATCAAGGCAAATTGGAAGTGGTCAAACAAGTGATGTCAAGGGTAAATGTCAACATTCTAGGAATCAGCGAACTAAAATGCACTGGAATGGGTGAATTTAACTCAGATGACCATTATATCTACTACTTCAGGCAGGAATCCCTCAGAAGAAACGGAGTAGCCATCATGGTCAACAAAAGAGTCTGAAATGCAGCACTTGGATGCAATCTAAAAAATGACAGAATGATCTCTGTTCATTTCCAAGACAAACCATTCAATATCACAGTAATCCAAGCCTATGCCCCAACCAGTAATGCAGAAGAAGCTGAAGCTGAATGGTTCTATGAAGACCTACAAGACCTTTTAGAACTGACACCCAAAAAAGATGTCCTTTTCATTATAGGGGACTGGAATGCAAAAGTAGGAAGTCAAGAAACACCTGAAGTAACAGGCAAATTTGGCTTTGGAATGCAGAATGAAGCAGGGCAAAGACTAATAGAGTTTTGCCAAGAAAATGCACTGGTCATAGCAAACACCCTCTTCCAACAACACAAGAGAAGACTCTACACATGGACATCACCAGATTGTCAACACCGAAATCAGATAAACCTTTAGCCAGACTCATTTAGAAAAAAAGGGAGAGGACTCAAATCAGTAAAATTAGAAATAAAAGAGGAAAACTTACAACTGACTTTATAGAAATGCCAAGAATCATAAGAGACTGTGAACAATGGTATACTAATAAAATGGACAACCTGGAAGAAATGGAAAAATTCTTAGAAAGGTACAGTCTCCCTGGATGGAACCAGGAAAAAATAGAAAATATGAACACACCATTCACAAGCACTGATTTTGAAACTGTGATTAAAATCCTCCCAAAGAACAATTTTCCAGGACCTGACAGCCTTGTATGTGAATTTTGTCAACCAATTAGAGAAGAGTTAACACCTATCCTTCTGAAACTTTTCCAAAAAGTCGCAGAGGAAGGACAACTTCCCAACTCACTTTATGAGGCCACCATCACCCTGATATCAAAACCAGACGGAGATACCACCAAAAAAGAAAAATAGAGGCCAATATCATTGATGAACATAGATACAAGAATCCTCAACAAAATACTAGCAATCTGTATCCAACAATTCATTTAAAAGATGATACACCATGATCACATGGGATTCATCCCAGGGATGTAAGGATTTTTCAACATCTGCAAATCAATCAATGTGATATACCATAGCAACAAATTGAAGAATAAAAACCATATGATCATTTCAATAAATGTAGAAAAGGCTTTTGACAAAGTTCAGCACCCATTTATAACAAAAACTCTCCAGAAAGTGGGCATAAATGGTACATATCTCAACATAATAAAGGCCGTATATAACAAACCTACAGCTAGCTTCATATTCAATGGTGAAAAGCTGAAAGCATTCCCTCTAAGATTAGGAACAAGACAAGGATGCCCACTCTCACCACTTTTATTCAACAAAGCTTTGTAAGTCCTAGCTTAGCAATCAGAGAAGAAAAAGAAGTAAATGGAATCTAAACTGGAAAAGAAGCTAAACTGTCACTGTTTGCAGATGACATGATACTATGCATAGAAGATCCTAAAGAAGCTACCAGAAAACTTCTAGAATTTATCAATTAATTTGGTAAAATTATAGGTTACAAAATTAATACACAGAAATCTGCTACATTTCTGTACATTAACAATGAAAGATCAGAAAGAGAAATTCAAGAAGCAATTCCATTTACCACTGCATTAAAAAGAATAAAACACCTAGGAATAAACCAACCTAAGGAGACAAAGGACCTGTACTTCAAAAAGCATAAGATGTTGATAAAAGAAATTAAAGAAGACATAAACAGATGGAAAGATATACCATGTTTGTGGATCAGAAGAATGAATATTGTCAACATGACTATACTACCCAAGGCAATCTACAGATTCAATGCAATCCCTATCAAATTACCAATGGCATTTTTCACAGAACTAGAACAAAAAAGTCTCAAAATTTGTATGGACACACAAAAGACCCTGAATAGCCAAAGCAATCTTGAAATAGAAAAACAAAGCTGAAGAAATCAGGGCCCCTAACTTCAGACTATACTACAAAATTCCAGTCATTAAAACAGTATAGTAATGACATGAAAATAGAAATAAAGATTAATGGAACAGATTAGAAAACTCAGAAATAAGCCCATGCAACTATAGTCAATTAATCTATGACAAAGGTGGTGATATTACACAATGTTGGAAAAACAGTCTCTTCAACAAAAGGTGCTGGGAAAACTGGACAGTCACATGTGAAAGAATGAAATTAGATCATTCCTTAACTTCATACAAAAATAAGCTCAAACTGGATTAAAGAACTACATGTTAGACCGGACACTATACAACTCATAGAGGAAAACATAGGCAGAACACTCTCTGACATAAATCACAGAAGCATTTTTTTTTCAATCCATCTCCCAGAATAATGGAAATAAAAGCAAAAATAAACAAATGGGACCTACTTAAACTCAAAAGCTTTTTCAAAGCAAACAATAAACAAAATGTAAAGACAAAAAACAGATTGGGAGAAAATATTTGCAAACGATGTGACAGATAAAGGATTAGTCTCCAAAATTTACAAACAGCTATAACACTTATTAGCGTCATACAAACAGCCCACTCAAACGATGGGCAGAAGACCAGAATAGACATTTCCATAAAGCAGACATACTGATGGCCAATAGGTACATGAAAAGATGTTCAACATCACTAGTTATTACAGAAATGCAAATTAAAACTACAATGAGATTAAAATTAAAACCTCAAACCAGTTGGAAAGGTTATCATCAAAAAATCTACAAACAACAAATGCTTGAGAGGGTGTGCAGAGAAAAGAACCTTTCCACACTTTGGAGGGAATGTCAATTGGTACAGCCGCTATGGAGAACAGTATGAAGGTTCCTTAAAAAAATAAAAATAGAGCTACCATATGATTCTGCAATCCAACTCTTGGGCATATATCCAGAGAAAAACATGGCCTCAAAAGAAACATGTATTCCAATGCTCACTGAAGCACTGTTTACATTAGCCAAGACATGGAAACAACCTAAATGTCCATCAACAGAGGAATGGATAAAGAAGACATGGTTAGTTTAGTTTTTCAGTCACTCAGTCATGTCCGACTCTTTGCGACCCCATGAATCGCAGCACGCCAGGCTTCCCTGTCCATCACCAAATCCCAGAGTTCACTCAGACTCACGTCCACCGAGTCAGGGATGCCATCTAGCCATCTCATCCTCTGTCATCCCCTTCTTCTCCTGCCCTCAATCCCTCCCAGCATCAGAGTCTTTTCCAATGAGTTAACTTTTTGCAAGAGGTGGCCAAAGTACTGGAGTTTCAGCTTCAGCATCATTCCTTCCAAAGAAATTCCAGGGCTGATCTCCATCAGGATGGACTGGTTGGATCTCCTTGCAGTCCAACGGACTCTCAGGGGTCTTCTCCAACACCACAGTTCAAAAGAGTCAATTCTTTGGCACTCAGCTTTCTTCATAGTCCAAATTTCACATCCATACATGACCACTGGAAAAGCCATAGCCTTGACCAGACAGACCTTTGTTGCCAAAGTAATGTCTCTACTTTTCATTATGCTATCTAGCTTGGTCATAACATTTCTAACAAGGAGTAAGTGTCTTTTAATTTCATGGCTGCAGTCACCATCTGCAGTGATTTTGGAGCCCCAAAAAACAAAGTCTGACACTGTTTCCACTGTTTCCCCATCTATTTCCCATGAAGTGATGGGACAAGATGCCATGATCTTCATTTTCTGAATGTAGAGCTTTAAGCCAACTTTTTCACTCTCCTCTTTCACTTTCATCAAGAGGCTTTTTAGCTCCTCTTCACTTTCTGCCATAAGGGTGATGTCATCTTCATATCTGAGGTTAGTGATATTTCTCCCAGCAATCTTGATTCCAGCTTGTGCTTCTTCCAGCCCAGCGTTTCTCATGATGTACTCTGCATATAAGGTAAATAAGCAGGGTGACAATATACAGCCTTGACATACTCCTTTTCCTATATAGAACCAGTCTGTTGTTCCATGTCCAGTTCTAACTGTTGCTTCCTCTCCTACATACAGGTTTCTCAAGAGGCAGGTCAGGTGGTCTGGTATTCTCATCTCTTGAAGAATTTTCCACAGTTTATTGTGATCCACACAGTCAAAGGCTTTGGCATAGACAATAAAGCAGAAATAATGTTTTTCTGGAACTCTCTTGCTTTTTCAATGATCCAACAGATGTTGGCAATTTGATCTCTGGTTCCTCTGCCTTTTTTTAAAACCAGCTTGAACGTCAGGAATTTCATGGTTCACGTATTGCTGAAGCCTGGCTTGGAGAACTTTGAGCATTACCTTACTAGCATGTGAGATGAGTGCAATTGTGCAGTAGTTTGAACATTCTTTGGCATTGCCTTTCTTTGGGATTGGAATGAAAACTGACATTTTCCAGGCCTGTGGCCACTGCTGAGTTTCCCAAATTTGTTGGAATATTGAGTGCAGCACTTTCACAGCATCATCATTCAGGATTTGAAATAGCTCTACTGGAATGCCATCACCTCCACTAGCTTTGTTCATAGTGATGCTTTCTAAGGCCCACTTGACTTCACATTCCAGGATGTTTGGTTCTAGATTAGTGATCACACCATCATGATTATCTGGGTCGTGAAAATCTTTTTGTACATTTCTTCTGTGTATTCTTGCCATCTCTTCTTAATATCTTCTGCTTCTGTTAGGTCCAGACCATTTCTGTCCTTGTCGAGCCCATCTTTGCATGAAATGTTCCTTTGGTATCTCTAATTTTCTTGAAGAGATCTCTAGTCTTTCCCATTCTGTTCTTTTCCTGTATTTCTTTGCATTGATTACTGAGGAAAGTTTTCTTATCTCTTCTTGTTATTTTTTGGAATTCTGCATTCAGATGCTTATATCTTTCCTTTTCTCCTTTGCTCTTCGCCTCTCTTCTCTTCATAGCTATTTGTAAGGCCTCCCCAGACAGCCATTTTTCTTTTATGCATTTCTTTTCCGTGGAGATGGTCTTGATCCCTGTCTCCTGTACAATGTCGCGAATCTCAGTCCATAGTTCATCAGGCACTCTATCTATCAGATCTAGGCCCTTAAATCTATTTCTCACTTCCACTGTATAATCATAAAGCATTTGTTTTAGGTCATACCTGAATAGTCTAGTGGTTTTCCCTACTTTCTTCAATTTAAGTCTGAATTTGGTAATAAGGAGTTCATGATCTGAGCCACAGTCAGCTCCTGGTCTTGTTTTTGTTGACTATATAGAGCTTCTCCATTTTTGGCTGCAAAGAATATAATCAATCTTATTTCAATGTTGACCATCTGGTGATGTCCATGTATAGAGTCTTCTCTTGTGTTGTTGGAAGAGGGTGTTTGCTATGACCAGTGCATTTTCTTGGCAAAACTCTATTATTCTTTGCCCTGCTTCATTCCCTATTCCAAGGCCAAACAATAGACAGCAAGAGTGAATGTCAACATTCTAGGAATCAGAGAACTAAAATGGACTGGAATGGGTGAATTTAACTCAGATGACCATTATATCTACTACTGCAGGCAGGAATCCCTTAGAATAAATGGAGTAGCCATCATGGTCAACAAGAGTCTGATATGCAGTACTTGAATGGAATCTCAAAAACGACAGAATGATCTCTGTTCCTTTCCAAGGCAAACCATTCAATAGCACAGTAATCCAAGTCTATGCCCCAACCAGTAATGCTGAAGAAGCTGAAGTTGAACGGTTCTATGAAGACCTACAAGACTTTTTAGAACTGACACCCCAAACAGATGTCCTTTTCATTATAGGGGACTGGAATGCAAAAGTAGGAAGTCAAGAAACACCTGGAGTCACAGGTAAATTTGTCCTTGGAATATGGAATGAAGAAGACATGGTACATATATACAATGGAATATTATTCAGCCATTAAAACAAATGAAATAAAGTCATTTACAGCAACACAGATAGACCTAGAGAGTACCATATTGAGTGAACTAAGTCAGAAAGAGAAGGGGAAATATCACATGACATTCCTTATATGTAGAATCTAAAAAGAAGTGATACAAGTGAACATACCTAAAAACAGAAAGATTCACAGACTTAGAAAACAAACTCATGCTTGCCAGGGGAAGGGATAGTTAGGACTTTGGGAAGACAATATACAACTTGTTATATTTAAAATGTATAACCAGCAAAAACCTACTGTATCCATATGGAACTCTGTTCAATGTTATGTGTGAGCCTGGATTAGAGGGATGTTTGGGGATGAATGGATAAATGTATATGTATGGCTGAGTCCCTTTGCTATTCACCTAAAACTATCACAACATTGTTAATTGGCTGCTAAAAAATAAAACTTAAATTTTTTAAAATGGTTTTAGACATTAGTAAACATATAAATAAGCTTTACTGATATCTCAGAAATAAAGAACCTGTCTGCATCTCAGGAGACATGCCAGAGACACAGGTTCAATCCATGGGTCAGAAAGATTCCCTAGAGGAAAAATGGCAACCCACTCCTGTATTCTTGTCAGGAAAATCCCATGGACAGAGGAGTCTGGCAGGCTACAGTCCATGAGGTCACAAAGAATCAGACACGACTGAGCAACTGAGCAAACATAAATGAGGGCAAGGACATGGAAGGTTGAGGCAGTGTCTGGTGGGTGGCATGGAGAGACAGTGCAAAAGGTGAGTTCAAAGGGAAGTCAGGAACCAGGGCTTCCTGGAGAGAAGGTTGATGTTTCAGCATAACAGCAAGTACCATGAATTAAAGAGATTTCTCAGGAGGGCCCATAATGAAATTTGTGTCTTCTAAGAAACTTTTGTAAGGAATCAAATTCCTGAAAGTGCAGCAATTAAATTCATTCTTTGATTTTCCCTAAAACTTATATTTTCTAAATGGTTATATAACACCATGAATATAAAGAAAGAAGTAACAGGGTCAGATCTGTGAGGCTTCTCCAATCACATGCCTCACAGTTGCTATAGAAATGTTTTCAAAAACAGAGTCATAAAGAGACAACTGGCATGTTTTCAGAATTGACTAGAATTATCCCAAGTGAGACTATGAAATAAATAAAGAAGCAGAACGTGCTAACAGCATGGATTCTGGATCATGTCTCAGTTCAGCTCAGTCACTCCCATTTGTGCCTGACTCTTTGTGACTCCATGAACTGCAGCACGCCAGGCCTCCCTGTCCATCACCAACTCCCAGAGTTTACTCAAACTCATGTCCACTGAGCCGGTAATGCGATCCAACCACCTCATCCTCTGTCGTCCCCTTCTCCACCTGCCTTCAATCTTTCCCAGCATCAGGATCTTTTCAAATGAGTCAGCTCTTTGCATCAAGTAGCCAAAATATCAGTTTCAGCTTCAAAATCAGTCCTTCCAATGAACACTGAGGACTGATCTCTAGGATGGACTGGTTGGATCTCCATTAGTTTAAGGGACTCTCAAGAGTCCTCTCCAACACCACAGTTCAAAAGAGTCAATTCTTCAGCACTCAGCTTTCTTTATAGTCTAACTCTCACATCCATACATGACTACTGGAAAAAGCATAGCCTTGACTAGATGGACCTTTGTTGGCAAAGTAATGTCTCTGCATTTTAATAGGCTATCTAGGTTGGTCATAACTTTTCTTCCATGGAATAAGTGTCTTTTAATTTCATGACTGCAATCACCATCTGAAGTGATTTTGGAGCCCCAAAAGTCAAATCTGCCACTGTTTCCACTGTTTCCCCATCTATTTGCCATGAAGTGATGGGACGATGCCATGATCTTCATTTTCTGAATGTTGAGCTTTAACCCAAATTTTTCATCTCCTCTTTCACTGTCACCAAGAGGCTCTTTAGTTTTTCTTCACTTTCTGCCATAAGGCTGGTGTCATCTGCATATCTGAGGTTATTGATATTTCTCCCTGCAATCTTGATTCCAGCTTGTGCTTCATCTAGCCCAGTGTTTCTCATGATCTAGTCCCTTAAATCTATTTCTCACTCCCAAGTCTAGATGACTTCAAAATCTACTAATATTTAGCAGTGTCAACTGATAGCTAGTTGATTAAGATCTTTATACTTTATTATCCTCCTCTATAAAGAAAGAGTAGTACCTTATAGGGTGGCTTTCCAGGTGGCTCAGTGGTAATGGCTCTACTTGCTAATGCAAGAGGCATAGGAGACATGGGTTTGATCCCTGGGTCTGGAAGAACCCTTGGAGTAGGAAATGGCAACCCACTCCAATATTCTTGCCTGGAAAATGCTATGGACAGAAGAACCTGGTGGACTACAATCCATAGGGTTGCAGAGTCAGATACAGCTGAGCAACCAGACTAAGCAACTAAGCGCACATGCGCATACCTCATAGGGTTGCTAGGTAAAGCTCTTAGAAAAGTGTCTGACATACTGACATACACATTTACATTATATCAGCTATTATTATTTAAAAAATCAATTTCACAAATAAAGTTTGACTAGAAAGTAAGTTCCCTGGTCATTCTAATAAACAAATAACCAGAGAATTTTCTAGTTGTGGTACATTATGCTTAAGGAAAATCACCCTCAGGATGTAACTCTGTGAAAGACAATGTCAATTATACCTTAAGTGCCACCATAAGTCTTACGTAACAAGTTGAATCAAGTTTTAAAAGGTAGAAATCTAAATTTATAATCTCTTACCTTCACACTTTCTGAGCAAAAACTCTATCAGGGATATTTTATAAACTCAAATGTCTTTATAGGCCTGATATTTAAATAAATAAGTGAAGCAGCAGAAATGCAAGGAATAGGGAAGAACAAGGGCTGTGACTTAATGAAGAGGATGTCTCTGCCAAAGGCAATGGGATTTGGCTACACAAATTACATTTGTAGACTCTCAGATCATCAGTTTGCAAACCCACTGGTGCAATCTTAAAAAGGAAGAGCTTCCCTGGTATTTGGCTATCTATTGTTGGAGGAAATACCTAACCTAAAATTTCCTGAAGAAGAAATGCATTTTTGTTTGAAATATCCTTTTTCTCTTCTCTCAGGAAATAAAAACATTGTCAGTATCAGGGAGACATATCGCCTTCCTCCCTGACATTCGTATTCCTCTGCTTTAGGTAATTAAAAATGGAGACATACTCTTTTAGCAATCATTATGCAATTCTGATCATGATAAAGAAAGAATGCCCAATAAATTCTGAAGCTTTTATTTCTATGTTGTTGTTTAGTCATGTCATGTCTAAACATGACTAAATCATGTCTGATTCTTTGTGACCCCATAGATATAGCCACCATATTCCTCTGTCCATGGGATTTGATAGGCCAGAGTCCTGGAGTGTGTTGCTACTTTCTTCTCCAGGGGATCTTCCCCACCCAGGGATCAAATTCACATCTCCTGCATTGGCAGGCGGGTTCTTTATCACTGAGCCACCAAGTAAGCCCTTTTATTTCTTTATTACTTACCAAATGTACTGAATATGCACATGTAAAAACAAACAAGGATTACAGAAACATTCTTTTCTGAATCATACATAATTAACCCATGTTGATATACACCATCTAGATAAACCCAACAGAGATAACCTCATCCAGCCTTTGCCTTTATAGACAATTGGTGAATTTTGAGAAATTCATCAAGAAACTGATGACTAAAATATGCTATGATAACTAATCATTATAGAAAAGGACTAAAAGCAACCCAAAAGATCGTCAATAAGAAACTGAGTTAATAATGAAACATCCCTGTAATAAAGTATTCTGAAGTTGTAAAACAAATAAGAAATATCTCTAATTAGTGCTATGCAGATCCTCTAGGATATATAAATGAAACACATCAAAGTGGAGGAAATGAGTGTATGCTAAAGTAAGCCAACATTTATCTAAGAAAGTGTGAATATACATGAACACTGAAAAAAGTTACCTATAGAGATGGGAACAAATAGGTATAGGTGTATGCTGCTGAGACAGGTGTAAAAAGTGAGACTTCATTTAAATTTTTAACTAACATTGTAAATTTAAATTTGGAATGTACAAAAGTCTACATATTTGTGAAATATAACCATATGTGAAATATACACACATATACATCTCCACATAAAATACATTAAAAATTGTAGAAAAATGAAATAAATAAGCCAATACAAAATTGGTTGACAAGTCATACAGAGAGAAGTTGTGGTAAGACAGTGAGGTTTTTAAGTTAAAAAGAGTCAAATTCTTTGGTTTTTTTCAGTTATATCATTAGTACTGAAAATTATATTTATTATATTAACAAATTATGTCAATTCAATTAGAAACAAAATTTTTCAGATATAGGAAGAGTAATGCAATTAGAAAAATAAAAGAATTAAGCAAAATCTCTGTAAATTAAGTTTGAACTTTAAAAAGTGGGAACCCATGGCACATTTTTCTTTAAAAAATTAGAGATTTCCTGCTGCTACTACTAAGTCTCTTCAGTCGTGTCTGACTTTGTGCAACCCCATAGACGGCAGCCCACTAGGCTCCTCTGTCCCTGGGATTCTCCAGGTAAGAGTACTGGAGTGGGGTGCCATTTCCTTCTCCAATGCATGAAAGTGAAAAGTGAAAGTGAAGTCGCTCAGTCATGCCGGACTCTTAGCAACCACATGGACTATAGCCTACCAGGCTCCTCCCTATCATTGTCCAATTGAAAGGTTTAAGAAATACTGATAAGTCTGTCATCAAAAATCATCTCTGTTGTGAGGTTTGTGGTCTCTACATACCATTTTCTGTTCAAAAGAACCAGGGCTTCTTGGAAGAGGTGACTGATAACCAGGTTTATAGCAAGAATCTACAGTATGAACTTGGACCCCATTTTAATACCAAGGAGGTTATGAAAGATTGTTGGTTTTAAGGACAAATGTCTTTTAATGTAATTTGGGGAGATTTCACAGGTCGAAGTTAGAACATTTTGAGCAACATTAAAGGTAGCTATAATGGACAGAAATATACCTATCTATATGAATAAATCTATGAGTTTATTGGGCTTCCCTGATAGCTCAGTTGCCAAAAATAAATCCACCTGCAGTGCAGGAGACCCTGGTTCGATTCCTGGGTTAGGAAGATTCCCCAGAGAAAGGAAAGGCTACCCACTCCAGTATTCTGGCCTGGAGAATTCCATGGACTGTATAAGCCATGGGGTTGCAAAGAATCAGACACAACTGAGTGACTTTCACTTCCACTTCACTTTCACTTTCGGGCTTCCCTCATAGCTCAGTCAGTAAAGAATTTGCCTGTAATACAGAAGACCTGGGTTCAATTCTGGGGCTGGGAAGATCCCCTGGAGAAGAAAATGGCAACCCACTCAAATACTCTTGCCTGAAGAATCCCCTAGGCAGAGGAGCTTGGCAGGCTACAGTCTGAGGGGTCGCAAGAGTTGGATGTGACTTAGGAACTAAACCACCACCACTATGAGTTTATTACTATATTTCATATAGTAATAAATCACTTCATTATTTTTAAAATGGTAGAAGTGTTAAGTGGGAAAATCAACACTAAAACACTCTCTCTGCTTTTGAAATTTTTTATACTAAAATGTTCCCTGGAGAGCATGGCAACCCACTCCAGCATTCTTGCCTGGAGAATCCCCATGCACAGAGGAGCCTGAAGGGCTACAGGCCATGGGGTTGCAAAGACTTGGACATGACTGAGCAACTAAGCACATACTAAAAAGTTACAGCAATTTCTAGAGGTAAGAAACAAATCTGCTACTAAATTATAATGACTAATCCACCAAACATTGCTTAAAAGTTAAAATATCTGATTCTGACACCTCTCTGGAAAATGAGTATTCAAAAACATGAAAGGCAAAGACAGTTATAGAAAGCTTGATAGAAAATATCTAGCAACCTGCCTAATCCTCACCATGATATGTGATTAGAAGGAAGCAACATTACGGTAATATTTTTTAGAAGTTTGAGGTTTGTATATTGATACATTTTATACTGAAAGAGCTAAGATACAGTTGAAATACATATGACACATTAGCGTTAAACACAACTGATCTACTGAATTCCATTTTTAGAAATCATGATGCAATTTTATCGTGAATAGAGGTATTTTACTGCCTTAAGGAAAAATTTGTCAGTATTGCCCCACTTCCCTCAATTTTATTATCCCTGTAAACAAGACCAATGGTTAAATGGGCACAGATGTTGCCATTAGATGGTCTGGAAATTGAATACTACATAGTTTATTGTAAAAGTGCTTCTGTTTACTTTTGCTGTAGAGTAAGTAAGTCCCAGTTTAGAGAGAGTTTTTCATAATGAAATCATGTTATTTTAAGCTTTATACCAGTGATGGACACACAGATTATCTGCTATGAGTTCCCTTATCCAGACCAAGATCTATGGTTGCCATTCCCAGAAAGAGAGCAATAGTGATGAGTGATAGTTAGGAGTAGTTTTGCAGGTGATTCTTCTCGTGAAATGAATAGCTCAATTATTTAATGTTAACTATATTTCAAGCCTGTTCCATTTTTTACCAACATGTGCTAGAAAATAGAAATAGAGGGGAAAGTACATGTGATAGCTCCATTTTAGGTTGAGAGTGTGCCAGCCTCTGCTTTGCTGCCTTTTGATTTGTTATTTGCACATCTGGTGCCATTGATATTTATAAAATGACCTTTTTTCCCCCTTTCTTCCATACACACACACACTCAGGGCAGGGAGCTGAACAGTCATACATGCAATGAATACAGTGTTTCATGGTTAATGTACCATCCTTTATGAGAATATGCTAGCATAATGATAGAGGGCTGAAGCATGTAATCTATAATTAATACAAAGTGAACTGTCATGTCGAGGAAAATGGGCCTTTCTGCAGAAGTATAAGTGCAGTCATGGAAACGGCTATAGCTCCTTGATTGTAATTATTCAACCTCACTAGGGGTCTGCAACTAGCTATTAAAGTGCTAGTGGTCCCTCGTGGAGTAGTCTCCTATCCAATTAAAGTTTCACAAGTCTATTCAGGAGGCACACTTCAGGTTGTCAAGACATTATGGTACACCACTGTGTTCCATTAAATAGTGTCAAGCACCTGTGTTACTGATAGAACATAAAGCTTTTGGTTGCCTCTTGCATATAGAATTTGATCTGATTAATTTTCTTTGTCTGATTTTAATAATTTGAATCTCTAGGCAGATAAAACATTTATAATTGAAATTGATGAAGGACTTCACTTTCTGATACTTAGCAGGACTATACTAATTTAGCATTGTCTCTCCTGTGCAAAATAAAAGCATATGCAGAAGTCAGTGAGAAACAAAGAAATATAGAATGTTTCAGATGACTAACAAAATAAATTCAGTGTAAGTTAAAATCAATAAGCAAATTCACTAGGGATATCAAAGCTTATACAACCATGTTTGATATAAATTTTGAAATTTAGAAAAATCACACAATTAAAATGCCAAATATTCTGATTTCTTGAGTTAAGAACTTCCATGAAAACTATTGTGATTTCTACTGCAAATTTCAAAATGAGAATGGGCTGAATTGCCAACGTGTGAAATGAAAATGACTTGGGGAACCTAGAAGATATAGCATGACATCTGTTGTTTTTCAGTCACTCAGTCATGCCGGACCATTGCTACCCGATGGACTGTAGCCCACCAAGCTCTTCTGTTCATGGGATTATCCAGGCAAGAATACTGGAGCGGGCTGACATTTCCTTCTCCAGAGGATCTTCCCAACCCAAGGACTGAACAGACGACTCGGGTCTCCTGCATTGTATTTACATAAAATTATCCATGACTCCAGAAAGAATGAAGAGATGGAGCCAAAGCAAAAACAACATAGAGTTGTAGATGTAACTGGTGATGGAAGTAAAGTATAATGCTGTAAAGAGCAATATTGCATAGGAATCTGAAATGTTAGGTCCATAAAACAAGGCAAATTGGAAGTGGTCAAACAGGAGATGGCAAGAGTGAACATTGAAATTTTAGGAATCAGCAAACTAAAATGGACTGGAATGGGTGAATTTAACTCAGATGACCATTATATCTACTACTGTGGGCACCAATCCCTTAGAAGAAATGGAGTAGCCATCATGGTCAACAAAAGAGTTCAAAATGCAGTGCTTGGATATAATTTCAAAAATGAGAGGGTGATCGCTGTTAGTTTCCAAGACAAAATTTTCAATATCACAGAAATCCAAGTCCATGTCCCGACCAGGAACAATGAAGAAGCTGAAGTTGAACAGTTCTTTGAAAACCTACAAGACCTTTCAGAACTAACACCCCAAAATGATGTCCTTTTCATTATAGGGGACTGGAATGCGAAAGTAGGAAGTCAAGAAACACCTGGAGTAACAGGCAAATTTGGCCATGGAGTACAAAACAAAGCAGGTCAAAGGCTAACAGAGGTTTGTAAAGAGAATGCACTGGTCATAGCAAACACCCTCTTCCAACAACACAGGAGAAGACTGTATACATGGACATCACCAGATGGTCAACACCGAAATCAGATTGATTATATTCTTTGCAGCCAAAGATGGAGAAGCTCTATATAGTCAACAAAAACAAAACCAGGAGCTGACTGTGGTTCAGATCATGAACTCCTTATTACCAAATTCAGATGGAAATTTAAGAAAGCAGGGAAAACCACTAGACCATTCAGGTATGACCTAAACCAAATCCCCTATGATTATACAGTGGAAGTGAGAAATAGATTTAAGGGACTAGATCTGACAGAGTACCAGAACAACTATGGACAGAGGCTCATGCCATTGTACAGGAGGCAGTAATCAAGACCATCCCCCAAAAAAGAAATGCAAAAAGACAAAATGAATGCCTGAGGAGGCCTTATAAAGAGCTGAGAATAGAATAAAAGCAAAAGGCAAAGTAGAAAAGGAAAGATATACTCCATTTGAATGCAGAGTTCCAAAGAATACCAAGGAGAGATAAGAAAGCCTTCCTCAGTGATCAGTGCAAAGAAATAGAGGAAACCAATAGAATGGGAAAGACTAGAGATCTCTTCAAAAACATTAGAGATACCAAGGGAATATTTCATGCAAAGATGGGCAAAATAAAGGACAGAAATGGTCTGGACCTAACAGAAGTAGAAGATATTAAGAAGAGGTGGGAAGAATATGCAGAAAAACTACACAAAAAGATCTTCATGACCCAGATAACCACCATGGTGTGATCACTCACCTAGAGCCAGACATCATGGAATAAGGAGTCAAGTGGGCCTTAGGAAGCGTCACTACAAACAAAGCTAGTGGAGGCGATGGAATTTCAGTTGAGCTATTTCAAATCCTGAAAGATGATGCTGTGAAAGTGCTGCACTCAATATGCCAGCAAATTTGGAAAACTCAGCAGTGGCCACTGGACTGGAAAAGGTCAGTTTTAATTCCAATCCCAAAGAAGGGCAATGACAAAGAATGCTCAAACTACCGCACAATTGCACTCATCTCACATGCTAGCAAAGTAATGCTCAAAATTCTCCAAGCCAGGCTTCAAGAGTACATGAACTATGAACTTCCAAACATTCAAGCTGAATTTAGAAAAGACAGAAGAACCAGAGATCAAAGTGCCAACATCCATTGGATAATCAAGAAAGCAAGAGAGTTCCAGAAAAATATCTACTTCTGTTTTATTGACTATGCCAAAGCCTTTGACTGTGTGGATCACAACAAACTGTGAAACAAAAAGTTGGGAATACTAGACACCTGACCTGCCTCCTGAGAAATCTGTATACAGGTCAAGAGGCAACAGTTAGAACCAGACATGGAACAACAGACTGGTTCCAAATATGAAAAGGAGTACATCAAGGCTGTATATGGTCACCCTGCTTGTTTAATTTATATGCAGAATACATATTCTGAAATGTCAGGCTGGATGAAGCACAAGCTGGACTGAAGATTGCCAGGAGAAATACCAATAACCTCAGATATGCAGATAATACCACCCTATGGCAGAAAATGAAGAAAAACAAAAGAGCCTCTTGATGAAAGTGAAAGAGGAGAGTGAAAAAGTTGGCTTAAAGCTCAACATTCAGAAAACATAGATCATGGCATCTGGTCCCATCACTTCATGCTAAATGGGTGGGGAAACAGTGAATACAGTGACAGACTTTATTTTTCTAGTCTCCAAAATCACTGCAGATAGTAACTGCAGCCATGAAATTAAAAGACACTTGCTCTTTGGAAGAAAAACTATGACCAACCTAGACAGCATATTAAAAAGCAGAGACATACTTTGCCAGCAAAGGTCCATCTAGTCAAAGCTACGGTTTTTCCAGTAGTCATGTACAGATGTGAGAATTGGACCATAAAGAAAGCTGAGTGTGGAAGAATTGATGCTTTTAAACTGTGGTGTTGGAGAAGACTCTTGAGAGTCTCATGGACTGCAAGGAGATCCAGCCAGTCTATCCTAAAGGAAATCAGTCCTGAATACTCATTAGAAGGACTTATGCTGAAGCTGAAACTCCAAAACTTTGGCCACCTGATGTGAATAACTGACTCATTGGAAAAGACCCTGATGCTCAGAAAGATTAAAGACAGGAAGAGAAGGGGATGACAGAGGATGAGATGGTTGGGTGGCATCACTGACATGAGTTTGAGTAAGCTCCAGGATTTGGTTATGGACAGGGAAGCCTGGCGTGCTGCGGTCCTTGGGGTCGCAAAGAGTTGGACATGACTGAGTAATTGAACTGCCTGATCCATGACAATGACCAGATATATCTTATATAGCACTTAAAATCTTCTCAGCTTTACCTCTTACTCAAAGCTCTGGCTTATAATCACCAGTTATACACAGGTTTTAACCAGTTTCTGACAGGTAAATCAAGTCTATGTTTCACCTTTGCCAGAGCCTCATATATTTCCCTTTCTTCTCAGGAATCTCTGATTCACAGGCATGATATATTAGTGGGGAAATATTTTACACTCATACATTACAGAAATTTGAAGGAGCTAAATTTGTAGGACCACCATTGACCTTTATACACCATTAGTGCATAAAGGGAAATAAATATTGCCTCATTTTCCCCCAGAGTGGACAATTCATCAGGCTCCAACATCAGTCTTGGGTTCCTCCAGTGGATCAGTGGTAAAGTAGGCACCTGCCATGCAGGAGAAATGGGTTCAATCCCTGATCTAGGAAGACAGGAAGATCCTATGTGCCTCAGAGCAACTAAGCCATGCTCCACAACTACTGAGCCTGTGTTCCACAACAAGAGAAGCCACTGCAATGAGAAGCCCATGCCCTGGAGCTAGAAGGTAGCTCCAGCTCATCTCAACTGGAGAAAAACCTGTGCAGCAACAAAGACCCAGCATAGCCAAAGATAAATAAATAAATAAGATAAAACTATTTTAAGAGAAAAAAAGAATCAGTCACTTGCAGCAGTGACCAAATGAGTAACAAAATGTTGTGTGACTTTCCACCCTTTAACCCTTTCTCCCTAATCCCCTCCTTTAAAAATCTAAAGCCTTTAAAACTCTAAAGCCAGGACTTTATGAGAAAGCATCAACCCAACTTAAAAATATGCAATTACAGGAGGAATAAGAAAACTTTAAGAAATGAAAGGTATATCTTCATACACTTTGCTGCTTATCAACTTTTACTTTTTTTTTTTTTTTTCATTTCATTTCTACATAAGGAAGTAAATGGCTCGTCCACAACTAATTTAAAAAAAATGTTTTTGGTTTAGAAAAGAAACATGTAGATTATATTAAATTACCAACTGTACACATATATTATATCTGCTCCCTGGAGCCCATTTATTGTTCACTGACTCAGCTGTGTCCAACTCTTTGTGACTCCATGGACTATAGCATGCTAAGCTTCCCTGACCTTCACCATTTCCTGGAGCTTGCTCAAACTGATGTCCATTGAATCACTGATGCCATCCAACAATCTCATCCTCTGTCATCCCTTTCTCCTCCTGCCTTCAATCTTCCCCAGCATCAGGGTCTTTTCTAATGAGTTATCTCTTCATATCAGGTGGCCAAAGTATTGGAACTTCAGCTTCAGCATCAGTCTTTCCAATGAATATTCAGGATTGACTTCCTTTAGGATTGACTGGTTTGATCTCCTTGCAGTCCAAGGGACTCTTGAGAGTCTTCTCCAATACCACAGTATAAAAGCATCAATTCTTCAGCTTTCAGCCTTCTTTACCAAGATCTAACTCTCACATCTATACAAGACTATGGGAAAAACCACAGCTTTGACCATATGGACTTTTGTTGGCAAAATAATGCCTTTACTTTTTAATAAGCTGTCTATGTTTGTCATAGTTTTTCTTCCAAGGAGCAAGTGTCTTTCAGTTTTGTGGCTGCAGTCACCATCTGCAGTGATTTTGGAGCCCAAGAAAATAAAGTCTCACTATTTCCACTGTTCTTCATCTATTTGCCATGAAGTGATGGGACCAGATGCCATAATCTTTGTTTTTTGAATGTTGAGTTTTAAACCAGGTTTTTCACTCTTCTGTTTCAGTTTCATCAAGAGGCTCTTCAATTCCTCTTTGCTTCCTGCCATAAGGATGGTGTCATCTGCATATCTGAAGTTACTGTTATTTCTCCAGGCAATCTTGATTCCAGTTTGTGCTTCACCCAGCCTGGCATTTCTCATGATGTACTCTGCATATAAATTAAATAATCAGGGTGACAATATACAGCCTTGAATTACTCTTTTCCCAATTTAAAACCAGTCCATTGTTCCATTTCTGGTTCTAACTGTTCCTTCTTGATCTGCATGCAGGTTTCTCAGGAGGCAGGTAAGGTGTTCTGGTATTTCCATCTCTTTAAGAATTTTCCAATTTGTTGTAATCCACACATTTAAAGGCTTTAACATAGTCAATGGGGCCCATAACAATCAGAAACACAGAACTCTTCCTGCTTGGAGTGAATACCACTTTTGAGAACATTAGACTACTCTTTCATCACTCTCCTCCACAACACAGTTACTATGACAGTTAGCAGATGTGTGCTCCCAAACAATCAAACAGGTTTTATCAATTGAAGTATAAGGTCAGAGATAGGAAGAACCTTGGTAGAGAGAAGAGAAAGAACTGTGAGAGTGGGGGTTCTTATGTTTTAATGTAACTCATTGTGTCCATATAAGAAAATCGTGGAAATCTGTAGATGTTAGAACTGTGTAACACTAATGCATTTTTATTTTACTTCTTAAACACAAAGATAAGTCCAAGACAAAATTAACAAAGACTATTCATGGACAGAGGAGCCTGGCAGGCTACAGGCCATAGGGTCACAAAGAGTCAGACACAATTTAGTGACTACACAGAAGCAGCAGCCTTTATAAACTTTCAGCAAGGAAATCTTTCAGCCATCACTTTCATTTCAGCAAGGCGTCAAAGATGTTATAAAGGAGAGTAAGCTTTAGTGTAAAGATCCTGCTGGCCAATGCAGGAGACTCAAGAGATGTAGTTTCGATCCCTAGGTCAGGAAGATCCCCTGAAAAAGGAAATGGCAACCCATTACTGTATTCTTGCCTTGAGAATTCCATGAACAGAGGAGCCTGGTGGGCTCCAGTCAATGGGGTCGAAAGAGTCAGACATGACTGAAGCCACTTAGCACAACACAGCAAGTTTTATAAAGTTAAAAAAAAAAAAAAAAAAAGAAGGAAGACTGAATCCTTGGCAAGCATTCTATCAAGGGGGATTTGTATTTTTGGAAGTGGGGGAGACTTGCTAATTGGTTTTCAGGTATATGGTTGACCTTTAATTGGTTCCAATGGGACAATCAAGTGGTCTGGGGGCAATTTTAAAAAGAAAAGGAAAGGAAAGGAAAGTGAAGTCACTCAGTCATGTCCGACTCTTTGTGATACCATGGACTGCATCCCATCCATGGGATTTTCCAGGCAAGAGTACTGGAGTGGGTTGTCATTTCCTTCTCCAGGGGATCTTCCCAACCCAGGGATCAAACCTGGGTCTCCTGCATTGTAGGTAAACACTTTACCATCTGAGCCACCAGGGAAGTCCTTTAAAAAAGGAAGGATTGATCAAAATAAGAGGTAGAGGGTTTTCTATGACCAATAATTCCAAAAAAACTGGGGCTCCCTAGTTCCTTTTCTGTAGGCAAACTGTCCTTATGAAGGGAAGAAGATAGCTAATTTCGAACATGATTTGTCAAATTTTACTCAATCATTAAGAAGAAAACATATTCAAAAAATTTCTGATGGCAGAAGAAAATGGTAACAATATCATAAAATCATGATTCTATGGATAGACATTGCCTGTGATATATAACTATTATAAATATTATATATGATATATATATATATAGTAGCTGATAATAGATAGATGTTAGATGCTTACTCTCTCAAAGCTTTAGCTTCCTCATTTTAAAAATATGCTAATACCCACCTCACAGGGTCATTTCAAGTTTTTATGAGATACAGCAGAAAAGTTCTTATTATATAGTGCATAACACATTTATATTTATGTACATCTGTCATATCCAGAGGATTTTTAATGTAACATAAAAGTGAGTTTGAGTAAACTTGAAGAGTTGGTGATGGACAGGGAGGCCTAGCATGCTGCAGTCCATGGGGTTGCAAAGAGATGGACACAATTGAGTGACTGAACTGAACTGACTGAAAAGTGTCACAAAGATTCTGTAACAAAATCATTTCCATTTGCCCCAAATTTTCCCAGTTTTAAAGCTGAAAATCCTATATCACAGAAAATTCCTTAATTCTGGGAAAATCAGGACTGTTGGTCACCTTACATAGTTCATAAAGGTGAAATAATTTTTTTGCTCAAACCCTAAGAATAAATAATTCCTTCCCAATAAACATGACTTTAAGACCACAATCAATATTACTGTAACCATATACTGCAGTTTTCTGACCACAAAACATTCCCACAAGTTAGAGTACACAATTTCCAGATACAGCATTCATAGGTTAGTCAGAGTTACCCATTCATGCAGCATTTTTCACTGGCAAACAAAACTAAAACTCTTTGAGATCAGAACAAAAGGTGATAATGTTGGTAAGCTTTATACAAATTGAGAATGGACTACTTCAAGCCACAGGAAAACAGAACCAAAAATGAATCAAATGGGACTCCCATAACACCATTTCCTAACATATTGATGAAGATCATTATTAAATTCTTATAAGGATATACAAAAACTGATAAAAAATCTTTGTGTGTATATATATATATATATATATATATGTATTGTATAGATAGGTATAGTCAATATATACTATATGCATGTAATAAGTAGCTTCCTAGGTAAAGAACTGCTTGCCAATGCAAGGAGACATAGGGGACATGCATTCAATCACTGGCTGGGAAAGATTCCCCTCCTAGAGGAGGATTGCCCTGCAGGCAACTCACTGCAGTATTCTTGCCTGGAGAATACCATGGACAGAGGAGCCTGGCGGGCTACAGTCCATATGGTCACAAAGAGTTGGACACAACTGAGCACACATGCACACATATAATAAAATGGTCTGGGTGTTTTGGGTTTTACTTACCCTCAACAAATTATTTGTATGTTTTGTTAATCACTAATTCTGATAAAACTGACAATAGGAGCGGGGTATATATATATATATATAGATAGATAGATAGATAGATAGATAGATAAATGAATAATGCAGTTGTTGCGATAAATTCCCTGCTTTCCTTCAGATATGGTCTGTACTCATATCAGGTCAAGATCCTTTAGCCCAGAGTAGGAAAAATCAGGCTCATACTTATAGAAGATTGCTTTTGCTTTGTATGGGACACATCAGCACATTTATACACACAAATAATTATAGCATTGTTTAACTGGGATAATCAGTGGATTATTAGTACTGTCATAAAAATGAAAATATAATAGATGATAGTTCTGCCGTATTAAACCATCTCCCTGAAATCAAAGGGATTAACAAAAGCTACTTTTCCAAGATCTCTCTGAGTATACTCTGAATTAATACAGTATTTCTACTCTCTGTTGAACGTGCTAAACCTAAGAGGTACTTTTTGTAGCAATAATAACTTATAGAGTTCACTGAGTTCTTACCATGTGCTAAAGTATTTGATGCATTATTTTCATTAATTTATCTCATATAGTCCTCAAACAAACTTATGATGTAGTATTTCAATTGCCTATATTTTCAGAAGAGAAAAATTAGTCTTGGGGAGATAAAGTAGCTTACTCTGAGTCAAACAGTCAAATTGGGATGCAAACCAAAGTCTGTCTTATTCTGATATTAAATAGAATTCATAAATAGAAAACTCCTGAAACAAAAATTTAGAAGAGAATATTCAATTAGGAACACAATGTTACTTTTCTACTTACTCAGAAAGAAAAAAAAAAAAATCAAAGATCTGGATAAGTACCTCAGAACAGTCCAAGGAAATAAATTTCTGAAGAAAGCACTTAAAGTACATATTCAGCAGGCTGTAGACAATTTAAAGAACTATGTATAACGTTCCCCATCCTGTGCCTTGCTACAGTTCCAAGAGGTTTGCTCTAAATTAATTAAGAAGTGCTTGCTCTCAATGAATTAAGAAGATGAGACCAACATCAAAAGGCCTCTCCTCTTAAGGAATTTCTAACACAGGCCTCATCTGAGCAGACTCTTGAGGGAGTGAAAGGCCTTTTCGATAATATGCACTATTCCCTTCCCAAGATGTTTCTTTTGATTTGCTGTATAAATATCTGGCCTTTGAGAAAAGGGGAAAAAAAATCTTTTGCTGTTTCAAATCATTTTGTATAAATTATTTTGAAAGTTCCACTGTCAGAGTAGTTATTTTACTCTCCTTTCTCATTCTTTGAGAGGACTATGCCTTTGAAAATCAGAATAAGAATTCCTTAACTGCTTATAGACTATCTTTGAAGGTAACATCACGTTTTTTAGAAACAGTCTTATCTAATTCCAGCTGACCTTGTCATGTGTCGATTGGCTTAAATCAAGGATTGGCAAACATTATAAATGAGTCCCTGCTCAAGGCACAGTGCCTGCACTATCGACTCCTGCCTCACCTTGTATTGTCGGAGTGCAGACAGATTTCAGAACATCTTTCTCAAAGAATTACTCTTGATAGTTGCAAAATTTGAGAGTAAAGGAAAAAAATAAAAAGAACAAGATATTGCAAAGAAAGATTGGGATTATTATTGGGGGGGGGGGGTGGGAGAGGGGAAGAGCAACAACCCTCCTCCCTGTAAGAAGGTCTGAACTCTTATCTCCTCCTCAAAAGTACTGCACCATCCAACATCAAGAATTACATTTAAATGCATTAAAATTAAAATGCTAAATTTGAAGTACCGTATATCCAGTGACCATAATATACTTCTCTCTAAATTTTAATCAGCAAGGGGATATAGATTTTTCAAGGCTGTTTTTATGTTTTATCACTGGGTCTTTAAATATTAACTGTGCTGTATCATTAGTTGTGAATCTGATGCTAATCTTTTGGTCCCAAACAAGTTCTACTGTTATTAAAAGAACTACTGTTCCATCAGTAATAATATCAATATAAGTTACGCTTCCAGATGGGCTCCTAATCATTTTGCTCTTGACATTTGAGCTAACTCAAAAGATGCGCTTGTCAAATCAGACCCTCATAGATCAAAGAACTTACCTAGTATCAAGATTTACTAATAACTAGGGACTATGTTAGAGAATATAGACATTCAAGAAGCCTGGGTGAAGCAAGGAGAGGACAAGGACTTCCTCTCCTGTGGCTCCCGCATCCTTTCTTGTGGTTACAGGAATGCACTCCCTTGCCCAAAATAATAGACAAGTTTTTTAAGAAGTACTTGAGTCCCCTCAGATAGCAGATAGTACTAAAGTTATGAAATGTCACTGTTTTATACCCCCAGAGAATTGTATGAGAACCATGTCTCATAAATCAACAGATTGTTTATCACAAGCAATCCCAAATCTAGGACATTCTGCCCAAAACACTGTATAGATAAGGACTGCTCTCCTCACATATTTCATTAGTCTGTTTTCCCGGAGGCCCAGCATCATATTCACAAGAAGAATAGACCTAGCCACCTGCTTTCTTTCTTTTTCCCTAGATATGCACCCTCACTTAAAACCCCGCCCAACAACTGGAGGATAAATGAATCATAGGGCACTTTTTAAATTCTTCTTCTACCAGCTGACCTTGGAGAAACTCACTGACAACCAAACAAGATGGTAAAGATTCACTGGCCCAGGGGCTTAAGTGGATGTCTCATGTCCTAGGTGTCATAATCAAAAATAGAAAATATTCCTTTTTTGTGAAATTGCTATTCATTCTTGAATTTGTGAATAAGAAGATAAATGACTGCCCATATTCTATTAATTTTCTAGTGAATATATCCTGTTGACCTTATTATGAAGAGCTAATCCCTGCAAATTATGAGCAGCTATATATCATAATTGATCTCCTAGAATGCAATCTCACTGGATATATTTCACTTATCTTGAGAAATGAGGCAGTTGGAATAAATCAGGATATAAGGCTTCTGATTTTATTTGTTATAAATACATGAACTTTTATTGATGGTGAACCTCACACCTCAGCTTATACTTGACAATATATTAGTACTGCCTGTTGCCATCCATTCTTTTGAGAATAATAAAAATCATACAAATAACCTTTATTTACTTTCCAATATATACCAAGACTTTGTCCCAGAGGCTTTGAATCAATCATTGTATTTCATTTAAGTGCTATTGTCATCAATGCTAAAATGAAGTTGCATTTAGAAAGGACACATAAGTTCATTAAGACAAGTCTTTATTACCCTAATTCTGTGATGCATTCTTCCTTAAAATATTAGTGGCATTCAAAATCCAATAGAAATGACTAAGATGTAGATCAATTAAGTCTCAACACCTTGAAGAAATAAAAACAGGAATTTTAAATTACACCTAACTTCAGAGTTTGCTGGCTTTTATAAAGTCGTATTTGTATTTCAGTGAAAATTATATATTAAATTATTCTTATGCTTTAATTTCTTATAGTTTGTTCTTAGTTTCCCTTCTCTCTCCCTTTCATTCACATCAGCACACTTTCCCCATAACCTACTAGCTTTAGAGGAGGTTATATATATATATATATATATATATATATATATATATATATATATATTTTAATATACAGATCATCTTATCCTATAGCTTACTGCCAATGTGAGGCCAAATCTGGTATTAAAATTTTACCACCTATTATAGTTGAATTTATTGTATTGTTTAAGAGATTATTTACATTTAAAAATTGCCTATAAAGAATTAACCTGATAATAACTTGATTCCAAAATGAAAATTACAGAAACAGACACTTGCTCTAAGCTTAAGCAGAGTAACTATTCAAATTTCATTCCTAATTACTTGACTTCACATTTCTGCCCAGCATTTTGGATTCAGACCAAATAATATAACTTTTTTTTCTCACCTCATCCCAGGTGAGATCTAAAGAGAACCTTTCTTCAATTTGCATTACCTTATAGGTAAAACTTTGCTTTTCATAACATAAGTACTTTATAATATGGTGTGGACAGGAGAAATATAGCTAAAACCATGACTTTTTGAGAAAACGTTGATTTTTATGTCAACTCATACTGTTGTGTTAAAAAAAGAAATTAAAGAAGGCCATATGAATCTTTAATGCTATTCCCACAATATCCTTAATATTTATTTTTTAATATATCATTTTAAAGATATATTCAGTATCTCAAACTTGAAGATCAAAGACTGAACACAATTTTACATTTAAAATGTATCAATAATCATTCCTTGGACTTACCTGGGGGTAGAGTGGATCGGAATCCACTTGCCAATGCAGGGGACACAGGTTCTATCCCTGGTCCAGGGAGATCCCACGTGCTGTGGAGCAACTAATCCAGTGTGTCACAACTACTAAACCTGTACTCGGAGCCCGCAACCCGCAACTGCCAAGCCTGTGTGCCAAAACTACTGTGTGCCCTAGAACCTGCATCCCATGACTGTTGAACCCACATGATGAAACTACTGAAGGCCGTGTACCTAAAGCCTGTGCTCCACAGCAAGAGAAGTAAGCAAGGAGAGTAGCCCTCACTCACAGCAATGAGAGTAAGTGGAAGTGCACACAAAAAGCAATGAAGACCCAGGGCAGAATAAAACAAGTAAAATTTAACTGTGGTTCAGTTCAGTTCAGCTCAGTTCAGTCGCTCAGTCCTGTCCGACTCTTTGTGACCCCATGAATCGCAGGACGCCAGGCCTCCCTGTCCATCACCAACTCCCAGAGTTCACTCAGACTCACGTCCATCGAGTCAGTGATGCCATCCAGCCATCTCATCCTCGGTCGTCCCCTTCTTCTCCTGCCCCCA
Source organism: Ovis canadensis (assembly GCF_042477335.2). Classification (NCBI taxonomy): domain Eukaryota; kingdom Metazoa; phylum Chordata; class Mammalia; order Artiodactyla; family Bovidae; genus Ovis; species Ovis canadensis. The sequence continues at coordinate 52,337,099 of NC_091262.1, forward strand.
TTCCCTCCCAGCATCAGAGTCTTTTCCAATGAGTCAACTCTTCTCATGAGGTGGCCAAAGTACTGGAGCTTCAGCTTTAGCATCATTCCCTCCAAAGAAATCTCAGGGCTGATCTCCTTTAGAATGGACTGGTTGGATCTCCTTGCAGTCCACGGGACTCGCAAGAGTCTTCTCCAACACCACAGTTCAAAAGCATCAATTCTTTGGTGCTTAGCTGTGGTACATATACACAATGGAGTATTACTCAGCCATTAAAAAGAATGCATTTGAATCAGTTCTAATAAGATGGATGAAACTGGAGCCTATTATACAGAGTGAAGTAAGTCAGAAAGAAAAACACTAATACAGTATACTAACGCATATATATGGAATTTAGAAAGATGGGAATGATAACCCTGTATGTGAGATAGCAAGAGAGACACAGATGTATAGAACAGAATTTTGGACTCTGTGGGAGAGGAAGAGGGTGGGATAATTTGGGAGAATGGCATTGAAACATGTATAATATCATATAAGAAACAAATTACCAGTCCAGGTTAGATGCATGATACTGGATACTTGGGGCTGGTGCACTGGGAAGACCCAGAGGGATGGTATGGGGAGGGCGGAGGGAGGGGGGATTCAGGATGGAGAACATGTGTATACCTGTGATGGATTCATGTTGATGTATGGCAAAACTAATACAATATTGTAAAGTAAAAAATAAATAAAACAAAGAAATTAAAAAATAAATAAAATTAACACTAGCTTGAAAAAAAATAAATAAAAATAATAATAATACTGATTCCTTACAACATATGTTTCATACCTTGGAAATGTAGTTTAGGATAACAAAAAGGGAAATTCATATGAAACTGTTCTTAGTTTAAATTCTTAGTCAAGAATTGATCCATAAGATTAAACTTGATTAATTTATACTGAGATAGTGTGAAAAACTGGTCAAGCAACTCAAATTTTATGAATGCTGAATTTTGTACTTATTTTCCTGAGAAAATAATGTTGTTTCTATTTAAAGCTCTACTGGGAATGTTCAATGAAGTCCATACAAATATTCAAATTTTTCCTCTATCCACTTTCAGAAGTCCAGAGAGGAAATTCCAATAATAGGCAGTAGGTGAATTATCTGACAATAGTCATTATGGTAATTAAAGGCAGAACAAGTGATTATAAAGATGGCTCTAATTTACATAGAAAAACTAACAATTCATTGAATATGCCATTCATGTGAATGACTTTCTTCCTGTAGAGAGCAACCATCCTTCCTCTATCTGATAAAACTGTAACTCAATATGAGCTGGGGAGGGATGAAGGAGGGGTTTGAGATATAGGGGACACGTGCACCCATGGGTGATTCATGTCAGTGTATGGCAAAAACCACCACAATATTGTAAAGAAATTATCCTCCAATTTAAATAAATTTAAAATAAAATAATAACAGATGATAAAATGAAATAAAATAAAACTCAACTCTAATATCACCTCCATTGAAAATCCTTTCCTATCAGGTCCTCCTCCCCTGGGATTCTACTGCACCTCTCATATTGCCTATGAATTTCCTTTTCGAACTGTGAGGCCATGGAGCTGAGAACAAATCTTTTGTGTCCTCAAAGTGAATAGCACAGTGCAATAATACTGAATAGAATATTTATTAAGTTATATTTTCCTGAATTTTATTGTCCTAATATATACAAGAACAATGACATCAGCCTTTGGATTATTATATACAGTAAATAAGATGTCACGTGAACAAAATCTCTATCATATTAAGTAGCATTCAATAAGTAAATAATAAAGTTGGAATATGTGATATTTTCAGAGTATCATTCATCTACAAAATTTTTAGACATGCATTAAAGAAGGGTATTATAACAGGGTAATCTTGAAAGAGGAGAGAGAAAAAGTTGGCTTAAAGCTCAACATTCAGAAAACGAAGATCATGGCATCTGGTCCCATTACTTCATGGGAAATAGACGGGGTAACAATAAAAACAGTCTCAGATTTTATTTTTGGGGGCTCCAAAATCACTGCAGATGGTGATTGCAGCCATGAAATTAAAAGACACTTACTCCTTGGAAGAAAAGTTATGACCAACCTAGATAGTATATTCAAAAGCAGAGACATTACTTTGCCAAATAAGGGCCGTCTAGTCAAGGCTATGGTTTTCCCTGTGGCCATGTATGGATGTGAGAGTTGGACTGAGAAGAAAGCTGATCACCAAAGAATTGATGCTTTTGAACTGTGGTGTTGGAGAAGACTCTTGAGAGTCCCTTGGACTGCAAGAAGATCCAACCAATCCATTCTGAAGGAGATCAACCCTGGGATTTCTTTGGAAGGAATGATGCTAAAGCTGAAGCTCCAGTACTTTGGCCACCTCATGAGAAGAGTTGACTCATTGGAAAAGACTCTGACGCTGGGAGAGTTTGGGGGCAGGAGGAGAAGGGGATGGCTGAGGATGAAATGGCTGGGTGGCATCACGGACTCAATGGACATGAGTCTGAGTGAACTCCAGGAGATGGTGATGGACAGGAAGGCCTGGCGTCCTGCGATTCATGGGGTCGCAAAGAGTCGGACACGACTGAGTGACTGAACTGAACTGAACTGAATCTTGAAAGTCTAACAACAAAAATAAATTATGACTAAAATTTGAACACAAAACTGAATGCAAAGTAACTGAATACATTACTTTATAAATGAAGAGCCTCACAGCAAATCTGAGCTACAGTGCAGCAAAATGCCTTTATAGAATACCATTTTAATGTAATGGATGGTAACAGGTGACCATTAAATGAACAAATATTTCAAATGATTAAAAAAGGAAATGTACAAAGAAGAAAGAAGGGAAAGGACAAAGGAGACAAAAGTGGATTCAATCACTATTCAGTAATTGTCCCAGTCAAACATTATATGAATAATGAAGACAGGTCTTAGAAATCCAAGAACAATATCTGTCTTCACACTGTAACTCCCAAAGGGGTTAAGATAATAAAACTCTCCATTTTGCATATAATAGAAAACTTGAACAACAATCCAAAAATAGAGATGCTAGAGTTGGCTCGGTGGTGACATCAGAGATCATAGTGCTGTCTTTGCATTAAGTACCTAAAATTCACAACAGAACTGCCGACTATCCAGACATCATATCTTAGTTACAGGAAGGCAAAAGACAGAAGAGTCAAAGGCTCTACCCCTTGAGACTGTCCTTTTATATTATCACAGAAACTACACTCAGGATACTTCCATTTCAACTAAAATTGAAACATGTCTGCCCAATTCTGACTTCAAAGGAGGTAGATCAATTATTTACCCCTGTCTACTCAAAATTCATATATATCCTTTTCCCCATTACACAGAACATTCTCACTCACCACTCAGGAGGGAAAGCTCCAAAGTTCATCTAGTCACTGAATTCAGATTGCATGCCTAATAGATAACTCATTTGCCCTTGGCATCCAAAATATACAGTGGTTGAGAAGAAAGGAACTGCAATAAAAAAATCCCATTTGGAAAAAGCGAGCATGAAAATCATTCAGCTGCATCCAATCTATATCTCATATCTAAATCAATATATATCAGAACTAGCTGATAGGATTAGTGAGACTCACTGCTCTACAATGGAAAAATTTTCCTGATCAGATATACTGGAAATTGTCATCTCTCCTCAGCGCAAAAATCTTTTTTCATTGTCCATCAAGGCAGCACTTTGGACAAAGGGGATAGAGATATTCTTCCTGCAACCTGCATGGCTATAGTGACTTTTTCTTTCCCCTCCATTCATTTTAAGAGATACAGTATTTTTCATCCATCTGAAGAGATGCAGTGTTTGAATTAGGGATTGAATTAACAAACTGTAGCTGGCCAGGGCCAGAGTTTTTTAAAAAATTCTCCTGTCAAAAATACAGTCAACTTGTATTTCTTATGTTTCTGGCCCTCATTTAACATGTAAATACAACCAAACTGATCATCAAGGCGTAGCCTGAAACCTGGTAATTTTGAGCTTCTAAATACAGACATCTGTCTACTACCCTCAATCCCAACAGGGAGTCTTCCACATAAATATCAGTGGCCAGAAGCAGATCAAATGAGGACCCCTAGCTTTGAACTATGATAGAAGGTTGAAATTTCAGTTTCCAAGCCTACATAGACAGGAACACAAAGGAAAAAAATTAATGTGAATAGTGTTTGGGAGGCAAATTTGATGACTGCCTTTTGGGTTACAGACAGAGCTACTCTGCTTTTGTCATCTGTTTCTAAAGGAAAGGCTACACTTTCATCTTTAATACTAGGCTTCCGAGATTTGAGAAACAGTTATATTTCATCATAACTTTTCCTGATTTTATTGTCTTCAATTATAATCAGTAGGGGCTTTCCAGGTGGCGCTAGTGGTAAAAAACATGTCTGCCAATGCAGGAGATAAAAGAGATGTGGGTTCTATCCCTGGGTGGGGAAGATTCCCTGGAGGAGGGAACAGCAACTGATTTAATTGTTCTTGCCTAGAGAATACCATGGACGGAGTAGCCTGGCAGGATACAGTTTATGGGGTCACAAACAGCTGAATACCACCGAAGCGACTTAGTATGCATGCATGTATAATAAATATATTCATTCAGCTAGTGTTCTCTTAAAAGAAAGAAAACATGATATTATGCATAATTTAAACATTGTAAAAAATTTCAAAATTCGCAAAGAAATCACATCAAAAGTTACAGATAAGTGAAGTTGTTCAGTCGTGTCCGACTCTTTGCGACCGGTGAACTGTAGCCCACCAAGTTCCTCCGTCCATGGGATTCTCCAGGCAAGAATACTGGAGTGGGTTGCCATTTCCTTCTCCAGGGGATCTTCCCGACCCAGGGATCTAACCCAGGTCTCCCACATTGCAGACAGACGCTTTAACCTCTGCATCACCAGAGAAGCCCCACAAATAATAATTATTAGCATAAGGTCAATATAAGTATATGTATTTTCAACTCATATTTAAATTAAGACAAATAGAAAAATAATATGACATATAAATAGTGAGATATGTAGATTAACAGATATAGATGCACACTATAAATATTAATGCACACAGAAATTCAGAAATCTTGTTTTAGTAATATAACAGATTACACAAGTTGGAAAAAAAAAACCTTAAAATTTTTTTAAAAAATTTAAAAAAGAAAAAAAAACTTTAAGTTGTATAATGATAAGTATTACACCATAAATTTTTTTTCTGTAGACTAGATGAGCTTGGAGAAAAGTAAGGAATATTACTGGATATTACTAGAGATCAAAAATGAACACAGAACTAAAAATGAAGATGGTAAGTGCATGGGCTGACATAGTGATTATCCCGGTTGATGTCAGTATTTCTTCATGAGAAGTTGGTGGTATTTAGGGTAGGCCAACTATTCATTTTTTGGCTCTGTAACATAGGAATTTAGGATGGTTAGTATCCCTGGCTCCCAGTTTAAAAATATCTGACATGGTCTCCAACCTGTGTCAACCAAAACTTGCTTACAAGGTTCAACCAAGTGTGTTTGAGAATCACCAGCCCAAGAAACCCTGCAGCTTTTTAATGTCACGATGTATTTAAGAGATGAAGACATGGAGCAAGTTAAAACAAAAAATTAGGACTGAGATTCTCATATAAAGTTCCACTCAAGGGGGTGGAACTCCAATGAAAGGCTGAAAAAGAAAAATAACTGTACTCTGGTAAAATGGTATGACAAACAAGGTGGTCTCTTTTGGCTATGCTCTGATATATTTGCCCTGAGGTTCTGAAACCACATGCCTGACCACAACAGATCTGGGGATAAATTTTTCAACACTGCCTGGTCAGAAAAGAAATAAACGAAAATTTCAGGCAGAAACTACTGGAAGTTTTAAAGTACTTTTTAAAAGCAAATGCATAACTATTATGGAAGGAAAATCCCTCCACACTGGTTGCCCTATATTGTTACTTCAATCCTCATTGAAGATAATGCCGCTTAAAATTTAAAAACACACAATGAAATTGTTAGCCTTGAGAATTCTCAGATATAAGTAACATCAACATTAAACCACCATGTATACCACGAAATGATTAAATATGTAAGAGAAGAATGGAAAACTTTCAGTCAGCTCAGTTCAGTCGCTCAGTTGTGTCCCACTCTTTGTGACACCATGGACTACAGCATGCCAGGCCTCCCTGTCCATCACCAACTGACAGAGAGTACCCAAACTCATGTCCATGGAGTCAGTGATGCCATCCAGCCATCTCATCCTCTATCGTCTCCTCTTCCCGCTTTCAATCTTTCCCAACATCAGGGGCTTTTCAAATGAGTCAGTTTTTCATATCAGGTGGCCAAAGTATTGGAGGTTCAGCTTCAGCATCAGTCCTTCCAATGGATATTCAGGACTGATTTCCTTTAGGATGGACTGGTTGGATCTTCTTGCAGTCCAAGAGACTCTCAAGAGTCTTCTTCAACACCACAGTTCAAAAGCATCAATTCTTCAGCGCTCAGATTTCTTTATAGTCCAGCTCTCACATCCATACATGACTACTGGAAAAACCATAGCTTGGCTAGATGGACCTTTGTTGGCAAAGTAATATCTCTGCTTTTTAATATGCTATCTAGGTTGCTAATAACTTTTCCTCCATGGAGTAAGTGTCTTTTAATTTCATGGCTGCAATTACCATCTGCAGTGATTTTGGAGCCTAGAAAAATAAAGTCTCTCACTGTTTCAACTGTTTCCCCATCTATTTGCCATGAAATGCTGGGACCAGATGCCATGATCTTGGTTTTCTGAATGCTGAGCTTTAAGCCAACTTTTTCACTCACAACTTTCATTTTCACTAAGAAGCTCTTTAGTTTTTCTTCACTTTCTGCCATAAGGGTGGTGTCATCTGCATATCTAAGGTTATTGATAACTCTCCTGGCAATCTTGATTCCAGCTTGTGCTTCATTCAGCCTAGTGTTTCTCATGATGTACTCTACATGTAAATTAAATAAGCAGGGTGAAAATATACAGCCTTGATACTCCTTTTCCTATTTGGAACCAGTCTGTTGTTCCATGTCCAGTTCTAACAATTTCTTCCTGACCTGCATACAAATTTCTCAAGAGGCAGGTCAAGTGGTCTAGTAATTCCATATCTTTAAGTTATTTCCACAGTTTGTTGTGATCCACACAGTCAAAGGCTTTGGCATAGTCAATAAAGCAGAAATAGATGTTTTTATGGAACTCTCTTGCTTTTTTGCATGGGTTATGGTGGAGAGTTCTGACAATAGGTGGTCTACCGGAGAAGGGAATTGCAAACCACTTCAGTATTCTTGCCTTGAGAATCCCATGAACAGTATGAAAAGGCAAAAAGACAGGACACTGGAAGATGAACTCCCAGGTTGGTAGGTGCCCAATATGCTACTGGAGATCATTGGAGAAATAACTCCAGAAAGAATGAAGAGACGGAGCCAAAGCAAAAATAGCACCCAGCTGTGGATGGGGCTGGTGATAGAAGCAAAGTCCAATGCTGTAAGAGCAATATTCTATAGGAACCTTGACTGTTAGGTCCATGAATCAAGGCAAATTGGAAGTGGTCAAACAGGAGACAGCAAGTGTGAATGTCAACATTTTTAGGAATCAGCAAACTAAACTGGACTGGCAAGGGTGAATTTAATTCAGATGACCATTATATCTACTACTGTGGCAAGAATCCCTTAGAAGAAATGGAGTAGCCATCATAGTCAACAAAAGAGTCTGAAATGCAGTACTTGGATGCAATCTCAAAAATGGCAGAATGTTCTCAGTTAGTTTCCAAGGCAAACCATTCAATATCATGGTAATCCAAGTCTATGCCCCAGCCAGTAATGCTGAAGAAGCTGAAATTGAATGGTTCTATGAAGACCTAAACAAGACCTTATAGAACTAACACCCAAAATAGATGTCCTTTTCATTATAGGGGACTGGAATGAAAAAAAATAGGAAGTCAAGAAACACCTGGCGTAACAGGCAGATTTGGCTTTGGAGTACAGAATGAAGGAGGGTAAAGGCTAATAGAGTTTTCAAAGAGAACACACTGGTCATAGCAAATACCCTCTTCCGAAAACTCATGAGATGACTCTATATGGACATCACCAGATGGTCAATACCGAAACTAGATGATTATATTCTTTGCAGCCAAAGATGGAGAAGTTCTATACAGTCAGCAAAAACAAGACTGGGAGCTGACTGTGGCTCAGATCATGAACTCATTATTACCAAATTCAGACTTTAATTGAAGAAAGTAGGGAAAACCGCTAGACCATTCGGGTATGACCTAAATAAAATCCCTTGTGATTATACAGTGGAAGTGAGAAATAGATTTAAGATATTAGATATGATAGACAGAGTGCCTGAAAAACTATGGATGGAGGCTCACGACATTGTACAGGAGACAGGGATCAAGATCATCCCCAAGAAAAAGAAATGCAAAAAAGCAAAATGGCTGTCTGAGGAGGACTTACAAACATCTGTGAAAAGAAGAGAAGAGAAAACCAAAGGAGAAAAGGAATGTAGAGTTCCAAAGAATAGCAAGGTGATATAAGAAAGCCTTCCTCAGTGATCAGTATAAAGAAATACAGGAAAGCAATAGAATGGGAAAGACTAGAGATCGCTTCAAGAACATTAGAGATACCAAGGGAATATTTCATGCAAAGATGGGCTCAATAAAGGACAGAAGTGGTATGGACCTAACAGAAGCAGAAGATATTAAGAAGAGGTGGCAAGAATACACAGAAGAACTAGACAAAAAAGATCTTCATGACTCAGATAATCACAATGGTATTATCACTCACCTAGAGCCAGACATCCTGGAATGTGAAGTCAAGTGGACCTTAGGAAGCATCACTACAATGTTAGTGGAGGTGATGGAATTCCAGTTGAGCTGTTTCAAATCCTAAAAGATGATGCTGTGAAAGTGTTCCACTTGATATGCCAGCAAATTTGGAAAACTCAGCAGTGGCCTCAGGACTGGAAAAAGTCAGTTTTTATTCCAATCCCAAAGAAAGGCAACGCCAAAGAATGCTCAAACTACCACACTTTTGCACTCATCTCACACTCTAGCAAAGTAATGCTCAAAATTCTCTAAGCCAGGCTTCAACAGTACATGAACTGTGAACTTCCAGATGTTCAAGTGGGATTTAGAAAAGGCAGAGAACCAGAGATCAAATTACCAACATCCGTCGGATCATCAAATAAGCAAGAGTATTCCAAAAAAACAGTGAAAACATTAACAAAGACAATAAGTTGTTAAAAGGAGGCATATATAGACATATAATTAATTCAGACTTTCAAGGAAAATATAATCATAGAAATTAAAAATCAAATATGTGAATTATATGATAAATTAGATGTTTAAAGAGAAAGTTCATAAACTACAAGAAAGATGGGAGAAAATTATCCCAAATGCAACACAACTATATAAAGCAGAACATGCTAAGGAAAGGAGAGTAAGAGGCATGATGAGTAGACAAAGATGAGCTCAACCTTGGTCTAACATGTATTGCAAAGGAGAAAACAAATAATAGAAAAATTTAATATTTAAAAAGCAGAGAGTTTTCATATTTGGGATTTATAAAGCATCTTGAACATAATACATAGAATAACTCCATGATTAGATGATCATGCTAAAACTTTAAAATAGAAACCAAAAAAAAAGGAATATTTTATGGGAACTGAAGCTAAAACATTGCATTTTTAAAAGTAAAATTACACTCCCCTCACACACAAAAAACTCTCAGCCACAAAAGCAGAAGCCAGAAGATAATGGGATAATAACAGCAAAGTAATGAAAGAAAATGATTGTTGACCTAAATTCTGAGTTCAGATGAACAATAATTCAATGTAGAGAGCAAATGAAAGACATATTTAGACAACAAAATGGAGAGATAATTTGCCACTAACGGAACCTCTCTAGAGTAACTACTAATGGATAAACTCCAGTAAGAAGGAATCTCAACTCAGAAGGAACAAATAAGATTAAAAAAAAAAAAACTGAACAAGTAGATCAGTAAATATGTGAGTTGATCCAACTAAAAGTCAGTTGTATAAAATGATAATAATGTCTTGAACAGTTTTGAAAACAAATTGAAAATAAAATATTGCAAAACAATAACAGATAAGATTATGATGATGGTATGAGAGGAGCTTGGAATTAAAAATTCTAACATGTTTATATTATTTGGGAGACAAGATTATCAACTTATTTTCAGTCAAGTTTGAGTTAAAATTATAAACAAATGGTGGCAAGTATATTCGCAGTTGCTAATGCAGACAAGATACAAAAGCAGTTCTAGGATTAAAAACCAATAGTAATAAATGACATAAATTACTAGGAAGATTTAACAAGCTGTCTATGCATATTATACAGCATATTCTATGGCACAGAGTTCATAAAAATAAAATCCAAGTGAATGAAAACCTAAATTTTTAGATTTATTAAAGAAATTAAGCCCTATAGACTGATATTTCAGGAGAGAAAAAGATCTCAGTAGGACACAAGGAGCAAAAAAAATTGATATTAGTTTGATAAATTTGATTTTAATAAATCCAAAACTTTATTGCAACAACAGAAATTATAAATGACTCATTAACAAAAATGGAAGATTTAAGAGAACATATATATATATATATATATACTGTATATACTGGGGCTTCCCTGGTGGCTCAGACAGTAAAGCATCTGCCTGCAATGCGGGAGACCCAGGTTCGATTCCTGGGTAGGGAAGATCCCTGGAGAAGGAAATGGCAATCCACTCCAGCACTCTTGCCTGGAAAATCCCATGGACAGAGGAGCCTGATAGGCTATAGTCCATGGGGTCGCAAAGAGTCGGACACGACTGAGTGACTTCACTTATATATATATACTAGGCAAATGATTAACATTTCCCTTAATAACATGTATTAAGTATCAATACAATCCAGTTGAAAAGGGGTAAGCAGTGAAATCTGAAAAACAATGGAAAAAGAGGTCTCAGCACACATCCACTCTCAGAAATCCAATTTAACAACCACCCAGAGTTGAAAATAATGGTAAACAGTAAATCCTTGTTTAGCTATTTCATATATGATAATGTACATATTCAATATCTTATAATAAACTATAATAGAAAAAATAATATAGATATATACATATAATCTCTAGCTTGGTTGTCCTGTGAAAGTCTTTTCCTCCTGAAATCAGTCCATAAAGACTTCAAGAGGTGACTACTTCAAATGCACATAGCAATGCAAAGCTACAGAAAAAAATAATGAAGCATAGCTTCATCAAAACAGTAAAATAAACTTCAGTAACTAGACCCAAAGAAATGGAGATCTACAAATTAACTAACAAAGAGTTAAAAGAATGGTCTTTAAGAAGTTCAGTGTGCTACAAGAGAATAGACAGGCAAATAATGAAATCAAGAAAACCATACTAAAACAAAATGAGAATTTCAGAAAAGATACAGAAACAATAAAACAGAAACAGAATTTCTGGAACTGAAAAACACAATGACTGAGTTGAAAAATTCAAGAGAGGTTTAAATGTAGACTTGATCAATCAGAAGAAAGTATCATTCAACTTGAAGATAGGTCATTAGAAATAACCCAATCAGAGTAAAAAGAAAAATAATTTTAAAAAGTGAGAAAGCCTATAGAACATATGGCACATCATAAACAAACTATGCTTTATATGAATCCCAGGAGAAGAGAAAGAGAAAGGGGTTCCATACATAATTTATATATAACATATATAAATATATAATAATAATACATTATATAAATATATAACAAACAAGGACCTACTGAGAACTTTGCTATACACCTGAAACTAATACAGCATTCTTAATCAACTATTTGTCAATATAAAATTAAAAAATTCTAAAAATAGCTGAAAACTTCTCAAATCTAGAGAGCAAAATAGGCATTCACATTCATGAAATGTAAAACATTCCAAGAATCTTTGAATTGAATCTAAAGAACTCTACACTGAGATACATAACAATCAAAAGTCAAAGAAAAAAATTTGAAATGAACAAGAAAAAAGAGACATCAGATATGAGGAAACCCTTAGAAGGCTATTAGTGAGTATCTCAGCAGAAACCTTGTAAGTCAGGACAGAATTGGAGGATATATTCAAAACGCTGGAAGAAATAAGAGCAGTCAATCAAAAATACTATTTTCAGTAGAAATTATTCTTTAAAAATGAAAGAGAAATACACTTTTCCAGAGAAACAAAAACTTAGGGAGTTGATAACCATTAGACCTGCTTTATAAGAATTAAAAAAAAAAAAAAGTTCTTCAAGTGGAAAGGAAATAATCCTGAAAGCAACAAAATAAGATATGAAAGTATAAATTTCACAGTTAAAGGCAAATATACACACAAATATACAATAAAGTAAAATTGTAAAGGTGGTTCCTAAGGCACTTTTAATTTTAGTGTAAGACTTATGGTAACTATAACTACACAAACTGGAATACAATATAATAATTGTATAAAATAAAGATGCAAATTATTATATTGTTAACAAAATGCTGTAAGAAGGAAGAAGTAAAATTGTACAGTTTAGTTTATAATTAAAGTTGTTATTATCATCTTTAAAAAAAAACTGTTATAACTATAAAATCTTTTACATACTCCTCCGGACAACTATAGACTAAATACTCAAAGAATATGCTCATGCAATAGAAAACTAGAAAGAAATCAAAGCATATCAATATAAAAAAAACACCAAATCAAAAATGAAAAAAGAAAAATGAACTACAGAACTCACAAAAAATAATTAACAAAATATCAGTAATAAGTTCTTACCTATCAATAATTTTAAATGTAAATGTATTGAATTTCATAATCAAAAACACAGAGTTACTAAGTAGAACAATGAGTTCCATCTTGAGAAGGAAATGGCAACCCACTGCGAAATCTCATGGACAGAGGAACCTGGCAGGCTACAGTCCATAGGGTCATAAAGAGTCAGACACAACTCAACATCTAAAAGACAACGACAAGCTCCAGCTACATGTTGTCTACAAGATAATTTAGATTCAAGGACAGCTATGTAAATGAAAATCAAAAGAGAGAAATGTCTATACTCATGTCAGACCAAATAGAACATAAGTATCACAGATGGCAACCCACTACAGTATTTTTGCCTGGGAAATCCCATGGACAGAACCTGGTGAGCTACAGTCCACGGGGTCACAAGAGTCAGTCATGACGGCATGATTAAACCAGCATCAAAGTTTCTAAGTATGCAGATCTGAAAGAAGTACATAGCTACACAATAAGCATGGGAGATTTTAATACTAAATTTTCAACAGTGAATGGAACATCCACATAGAAAATTAATGACGGAACAAACTACTTGTCCAACACTATAGACCTACTGGACCTAACAGACGTATATAATACATTCCACACCAGAGTCACAGAATGCACATTCTTTTAAAGCACAGAAAGAAAATTATACAGGACAGATTATATATTATGTCACAAAAGAAGTATTAATAAATTTAATAAAGTTGAAATATCTCAATTATCATTTCATTCAATAATGGAATTAAATTATTAATACAAATCAATAATATAAGGAAAATTAGGAAATTCAGATTTATGTGGAAATTAACAAACATTCTATTGGTCAAACATTGGCTTATAGAAGACATCTTTAAAAAGAAAAATTTTAAATATCACAAGACAAAAACGAAAACATAACGTACCAGGATTTATTGGGTGTAGCAAAAGCAGCACTGAGGGCTCCTTATAGGAATAAATGGATTATTAAAAAAGAACTCCCTCAAATAAAAGTTTAACTTTAGACCTTGAAAAAAAAAAAAAGAACTAAGGACTTTTTGCAGAACAGAGGAAATGATAAATACTAGAGCAGAAATAGATTAGAGAATAAAAAAATAACAAAACTAGAAGTTGTTTTCTGAAACTATCTGCAGTATTGATGAAACTTTAGACTAAGAAAAAGGGAAGAATAAAATTATAAATTAAATAGGAGACATTAAATAAAGAAAAAGATCATAGGAACTTATAAACAATTATACACCAACAATTGGACAACATAGAAAAAATAGATAAATCTCAAAAACCAAAATCAATCAAGACAGCATCAGGAAAAAATAAAAAAGTCTGAACATACTAATTACTAGTATGGTGATTTAATCACCTTAATCAGTACATAAAAACCTTCCAAAAAAGAAAATCCTAGAATAATATAGCTTTGCAGGTAAATTTCATCAAGCATTTAAAGACGAATTAATGCCAATACTTCTCAAACTCTTGAAAAAACACTGAAGGAAGGGAAGACTGCCCAACTCACTTTATAAGACTAGTATTACCCTAATACTAAAGCCAGATACGGACACTACAAGAAAATTAGAGGCAAATATTTCTGATAAACATAAACACAAAAATTCTCAACAAAATATTAGCAAACTGTATTCAACTACACATTAAAAGGTTCAAACACCATGAACAAGTCTCTGGGATGTATCCCTGGGCTATAAGGTGATCCAACATATAAAACTGAGCAATGTAAAACACCACATTAACAGAATAGAAGTAAAAATTATATGATCATATCAATAGATACAGAAAAAACAAATGAAAAAAGTTAAATATCCATGTGATTAAAAACACTTAACAAACTAGGAATAGAAAGAAATTACCTCAACCTAGTAAAGGCCATACACAGCATGCCCACAGGTATACTCACCAGTGAAAATCTGCAAGCTTTTCCTCTATGATCAGGAACAAGACAAGGATGTCTCTTGTTTTTATTTATATAGTATTGGAAGTCCTAGCCGGAGAAATTAAGCAAGAAAAAGATGTAAATGCATCCAAATTTAAAGGAAGAATTCAAATTATCTGTTTGCAGATAACGTAATATTCATCAGTTCAGTTCAGTCGCTCAATTGTGTCCAACTCTTTGTGACTCCATGAATCGCAGGCCTCCCTGTCCATCACCATCTCCTGGAGTTCACTCAGACTCACATCCACCAAGTCCGTGATGCCATCCAGCCATCTCATCCTCTGTCGTCCCCTTTTCCTCCCACCCACAATCCTTCCCAGCATCAAAGTCTTTTCCAATGAGTCAACTCTTTGCATGAGGTGGCCAAACTACTAGAGTTTCAGCTTTAGCATCATTCCTTGTTACATGCATAAAATCTCTAAAGATTATACCAAAAAAGCCTATTAAAACTAACAAACTCAGTAAAGTTGTAGTATACAAATAAACATACAAAACATCAGTTGTATTTTGATGTACTAACTAAAAGAACTCTAAAAAGAAAATTAAAATAATCTCACTTACAACAGGATCATAAATAGAACAGTTAAGAATAAACTTAACCAAGGTGGTAAAAGACATATCTGAAAAGTACAGAACATTCATCAAAGAAATTTCACAACAAATAAATTAAAAGACATTTTGCGTTCACCACTGAATATTATTAAAATGCCCACACCACCCATAGAAGTCTGCAGATTCAGTACAATCTTGATAAAAATTCCAGTGGTTATTTTTCTCAGAAATAAGAAGAACAATAAACTAAAATTTGTATGGAGAAAGAAAGAATCCTAAATAGCCAAAACGATCTTGAGAAAGAACAAAGCTGGAGGCACCATAATCCCTGATTTCAAAACATATTACAAAGCCACAGTAATCAATATAGAATGATTATGGCATTAAAAATAGACATACAGACTAATGAAAGAAAATCAGGATCTTATAAACAAATCTTCAGGCTTCCCAGGTGGCACTCATGGTAAAGAACCCGCCTGCCAATGCAGAAGACATAAGAGACATTAGTTTCATCCCTGGGTCAAGAAGATCCCCTAGAGCAGGAAATGGCAACCCACTCCAGTATTCTTGCCTGGAGAATATGATGGGCAGAGGAGCCTGGCAGGCTCCACGGGGTTGCAAAGTTGGACATGACTGAAGGGACTTAGCACACACAACTAAAATTTCACCTATATGGTAAAATGAATTTTGACAGTGGTGCCAAGACTACATACATATGGTGAAATAACAATCTCTTCAAAAAAGTGTTGGGTAAAATGGATATCGACTTGCAAAATAATTAATTTGGACCCTTATGATACACACAAAAATAAACTCAAATAAAGTAAGCCTTGAATGTAAGACCTGAAACAGTGAAACTCCATGAAGAAAACACAGGGAAAAAGCTTCCTGAGATTGACTTTGGCAATGATTTCTTGGATATAATGCCAAAAGCTTCAGCAACAAAAATTAAAAAATGGGATTACATCAACTAAAAAGCATTTGTACGGCAAAGGATATAATCAACAAAATGAAAAGGCAAGCTAAGAAATTGAAGAAAGTATTTGCAAACCATATATGTGATAAAGGGTTAATATCCAAAATATATTCAACATAGTTCTGGAAGTTTTGGCCACAGCAATCAGAGCAGAAAAAGAAATAAAAGGAATCCAAATTGGAAAAGAAGAAGTAAAACTCTCACTATTTGCAGATGACATGATCCTCTACATGGAAAACCCTAAAGACTCCACCAGAAAATTACTAGAGCTCATCAATGAATATAGTAAAGTTGCAGGATATAAAATCAACACACAGAAATCCCTTGCATTCCTATACACGAATAATGAGAAAGTAGAAAAAGAAATTAAGGAAACAATTCCATTCACCATTGCAACGAAAAGAATAAAATACTTAGGAATATATCTACCTAAAGAAACTAAAGACCTATATATAGAAAACTATAAAACACTGATGAAAGAAATCAAAGAGGACACTAATAGATGGAGAAATATACCATGTTCATGGATCAGAAGAATCAATATAGTGAAAATGAGTATACTACCCAAAGCAATTTACAAATTCAATGCAATCCCTATCAAGCTACCAGCCACATTTTTCACAGAACTAGAGCAAATAATTTCAAGATTTGTATGGAAATACAAAAAACCTCGAATAGCCAAAGCAATCTTGAGAAAGAAGAATGGAACTGGAGGAATCAACTTGCCTGACTTCAGGCTCTACTACAAAGCCACAGTCATCCAGACAGTATGGTACTGGCACAAAGACAGACATATAGATCAATGGAACAAAATAGAAAGCCCAGAGATAAATCCACACACATATGGACACCTTATCTTTGACAAAGGAGGCAAGAATATACAATGGAGTAAAGACAATCTCTTTAACAAGTGGTGCTGGGAAAACTGGTCAACCACTTGTAAAAGAATGAAACTAGATCACTTTCTAACATCACACACAAAAACAAACTCAAAATGGATTAAAGATCTAAATGTAAGATCAGAAACTATAAAACTCCTAGAGGAGAACATAGGCAAAACACTCTCAGACATAAATCACAGCAGGATCCTCTATGATCCACCTCCCAGAATGCTGGAAATAAAAGCAAAAATAAACAAATGGGATCTAATTAAAATTAAAAGCTTCTGCACAACAAAGGAAAATATAAGCAAGGTGAAAAGACAGCCTTCTGAATGGGAGAAAATAATAGCAAATGAAGCAACTGACAAACAACTAATCTCAAAAATATACAAGCAACTTATGCAGCTCAATTCCAGAAAAATAAACGACCCAATCAAAAAATGGGCCAAAGAACTAAATAGACATTTCTCCAAAGAAGACATACGGATGGCTAACAAACACATGAAAGATGCTCAACATCACTCATTATTAGAGAAATGCAAATCAAAACCACAATGAGGTACCACTTCACACCAGTCAGAATGGCTGCGATCCAAAAATCGGCAAGCAATAAATGCTGGAGAGGGTGTGGAGAAAAGGGAACCCTCCTACACTGTTGGTGGGAATGCAAACTAGTACAGCCACTATGGAGAACAGTGTGGAGATTCCTTTAAAAATTGCAAATAGAACTACCTTATGACCCAGCAATCCCACCGCTGGGCATACACACCGAGGAAACCAGAATTGAAAGAGACACATGTACCCCAATGTTCATCGCAGCACTGTTTATAATAGCCAGGACATGGAAACAACCTAGATGTCCATCAGCAGATGAATGGATAAGAAAGCTGTGGTACATATACACAATGGAGTATTACTCAGCTGTTAAAAAGAATTCATTTGAATCAGTTCTGATGAGATGGATGAAACTGGAGCCAATTATACAGAGGGAAGTAAGCCAGAAAGAAAAACACCAATACAGTATACTAACACATATATATGGAATTTAGGAAGATGGCAATGACGACCCTGTATGCAAGACAGGAAAAAAGACACAGATGTGTATAACGGACTTTTGGACTCAGAGGGAGAGGGAGAGGGTGGGATGATTTGGGAGAATGGCATTCTAACATGTATACTATCATGTAAGAATTGAATTGCCAGTCTATGTCTGACGCAGGATGCAGCATGCTTGGGGCTGGTGCATGGGGATGACCCAGAGAGATGTTGTGGGGAGGGAGGTGGGAGGGGGGTTCATGTTTGGGAACGCATGTAAGAATTAAAGATTTTAAAATTTAAAAAATAAAAAACTATATATAAAATAAATAAATAAATAAAATTTTAAAAAAAGAGAGAGAGAAAAAGGAAAAAAAAAAACAAAAACAAAAACAAAATATATAAGGAACTCCTAAAACTCAATAGGAAAAAATAAAAGCTCAATTTAAAAAATGGGCAAAGGATTTGAATAGACCTTTCTCCAAAGAAGACACACAAAAGGCCAATTGTGCATCTGTGCGTGCTTAGTCATGTCTGACTTCACAATCTATGGAATGGGTTCCCATTTCCTATTCTTGGGGATCTTCTCAACCCAGGGATCGAATTGTGTCTTCTGCATCGGCGGGAGGATTCTTTACCAATGCACCACCTTCAAAAAGCCAACAGGTATTTGAAAAGATGCCAACTATCATTAATTATCAGGGAAATGCAAATCAAAAGAAAAGGAGACAGTGGTTTTAGGATGACTATTATCAAAAACCAAAAGATGATGTACATTCCCAAGGATGTGGACAAAAGGGAACATAAAAGTGGGAAGGCAAATTGGTGCAGCCACTATGGGAAACAGTATGGAAGTTCCTCAAAAAAAACAGTACTATCATATGATCCAGAAAATAGTACTATCATATGATCCCTCCTTTAGGAATATATTCAAAAGAATTGAAACCAAGACCTTGAATGGACATCTGAATTTCCATATTCATGATATCATTATTCACAATAGCCAATACAAGGATGCATCCTAAATGTCTATAGAGGGATGAATGAATAAAGAAAATGGAATGGAATGTTAGCTTTTAAAAGGGGAAAAATCCAGTTATTTGTGACAACAATGTTCTACTCTTTGATCATTTCCAGTTTCCTAAACAAATTCCAGTTTTAAATTATTATCTAAATGCATTGGTTTGCATAAAAATCCAGACAAAAACGTACTATGGATTAACCTAGGTATACAATAATAACTTTAATTTTCCTTGTAATTTGCCTTATGTTATTAAGAATTGTATTGGATGTTTCTGGTCATAGTAGCATACTTATCTGATAATTTTTTAGGGATTGCAATAACTAGCCCTAGTAACCTTGCAAAACAACTAATTTGGAGGCCAGCAACTTAAAAATACAGTTTGCCTATGTTCCTGCAAGGCATTGCATTGAAATAGCCAACACTAGAATTCATCTACCACATGTTTTGGCTACATTCACAGTTTCCCAAAAATACCCTGTTTATCCTCATAAGCTTGGCATTTCAATCAAAGTTGGGAATTTTATTGTACACTTCTTCTAACAGATAGTGCATATAAATATTAAATAAAACTAGCCAAACTCTTATCTCTGGTGAATTTCTCTGTTGATACTTATGCTGCTCCTGCCAGAAGTGTCTATTTATCCTTTCTATTTGATTGCTCTTTGTAAGATATCCCTCTAGCTTCTGACAGCTATATTTATTTAAATAGCTTTTGCTGTGGATATTTATCAAAAGATTTCTTGAACATCTGTATCAATCACATGCAATAGTTATGTCTTTATGTGCAAATTTACATCAAATTAAAATAATAGTCCATTATAATCATCTGCATATGCTTCACTGGTATATCCTCTATAAAGGCAGAATATTTACCAACTAAGCTTAGCCCAGAATCTTACAAGAAGCAAGCATTTAAAACATGAGTGCTTATTTACGTATTCCATTGTCATTTTGGGATTGTATTTTTGACAATTCCAGAAATATGGGTGAAAATGAAGTTAACTAGTTAAATTCTACATTCTTCAAGGCTTATAAAAATGTAAGACTGGCAAAATGTCAGGTTGCCAGATTTAAAAACAAAAATAAATCCAGAAAAATTTTATTTAAAAAATAAATTTTCACATAAATATGTACCAAATATTTTATGGAATATATTTATATTAAAAATTAAAACATGGTGTTTGTCTGAAACTAGACCTCACTTTGCATCCTGAATTTTATCTAACAGCCCTACAAGTGGATATTCTGTAACCCAGTCTGTTTCTTCCTATTTTAAAGAATTTCTTATTATCAACAAAAAGATTTTCTTTAAAACTATAAGAAAAGTATTATATAACCCAGGTAGACTGCTTTTATTTAGTTTATTAAGCAGCTCTAGAACAGCCTGTCCATAAACTCATAAACTAATACTGTGACCCTATTTGTTTAAAAAGCTATTTTGAAATTAAATTTTTCTTTATCATATTTCTCTTTTAAAAAATGAGGCAAAATTTTAGTTTGGCTTGCTGCTGCTGCTGCTACGTCCTTTCAGTCGTGTCCGACTCTGTGCGACTCCAGAGACAGCAGCCCACCAGGCTCCCCCGTCCCTGGGATTCTCCAGGCAAGAACACTGGAGTGGGTTTTATTTCCCTGAGTATAGATTTTTTCCCTCTTTATTATCCAGTTTTTTACATAATCGTAATTTAAAGGCACTTTAAAAATATTATTTGATTTTTGTGTCTAATTTAAAATATACCTGTTATTTGTATCAGTAAGTGCTTCTTTTCCTTTGCTTCCCTACTTCCAGGCAAATATAGTAAGTATATGACTTTTTTCTCATTTTAGTTTCACTGAGTTTTTAACCTAACAAAAAGGAATAAGAGCTTCTGGTAATAGAAGAGTGTTAATAGAATCACAGAATACTGACAAATCAATACTCACTTTCAGTGTTTTAAATGTTAATATTTTTCTGTAATTAAAAAAGAGGCATTCTAACATGAGTTTAGGAGAAAATTTTAGGCCCTACTCACCAGAAATAGTCTTTGATTGATCTTACCTTGCTAAAAGTAAGATAACTTCAGAGCTCCTGTTCTTGAATTTTAAATAATCTCCCTTTCCATTTGTCATTAATGTTATATATATATATGTGTACACATATATGTATATATTTTGATAGTCAATTTTTTTAGAGAAGTTTTAGGTTTACAGAAAAACTGACTGGAAATACAAAGTTCACATATACTTTAACCTCCTTACCCCTGCAAACACACAGGATTCCATTAGTAACATCTTGGATTATTAGTGTGGTATATTTGTTATAATTGATGAACCAATATTAATGCACTATGATTAACAAAAGTCTGTAATTTATACCAGGTTTCACTCTTTGTGTTGAACATTCTACAAGGTTCTGACAAATACAGAATGACATGCATCCAGCATTACAATGTCATACAAAATAGTTTCACTGCACTAAAAATCCCCTGTGCTTCACCTATTCATTCTTCTCCCTGTCTCCCTGAACCTCTGGCAACCATGATCTTTCTCGGTCACTGTAGCTTTGCCTTTTCCAAAATGTCATGTAAGTTGGAATCATATAGCATGTATAGTCTTTTCAGTTTGGCTTCTTTGACTTGGTGGTATGCATTTAAGGTTCCTCCAGATCTTTTCATGACTAGATAGCTTATTTCTTTTTATTGTTGAACAACATTCCAGTGTAAGGATGTACCAACACTTCTTTATTCATTCACCTCTTGAGAGATATTTTGATGGCTTCCCAATTTGGCAGTTATGAATAAAGCTACTTTAAACATTTCTGTGTAGATTTTTGCATGGATAAATATAAGCTTTTTATGAATGATTTCTTCTTTCCATCTTTTACCAGAATGTTAAATTCAGTTACAATTACTGTTACATGAAGGTCAATGTATAATTATCTTCTGTATTAACCTTATTTGCCTCTCAGGACAAAGTCTAATTCAGGTGACATAGAACCTAGATCTGTTGTTTGGCTTTTCTATCAGTCTTGTAATGTGATACAGTAGTTCTACACTGCTGTTTTCATGGCAGAATAAAAAGGGTTGATATCTTTATTTGAGAGGGGAGAGCAGTGGAAGGAATGGTTTGTGAGTAGCATTACTTTAGATGAGTTATGTGCACTCTTAATACCCTTTCTATACCATGCCTAACTAGATCGGTAAATCATACCAAGCTGAAAGCTATATATCTATGATCAAGTATGTTTCAAATATCTCATTCATAAACAGATTTATTCATTGAGGCTGCATTATTTTGTATTCCTATGTGTTATATAAAGTAGAACATCAAGAAAATTAAGTCAAAATCAGACAACTGTTCAAATACTAGAATATGCAAATGTTAGAATTATCCCTAATAAAGAGCTTCGAATATGAGATAATCTCCATTTTTCATATTAAGATAATTATATACTGCATTTGTGGCTTTTGCAAACATAGCTGTAATTACCCCTGGCATTGTATTGCTTACTGTCTTTTTTCCCCACTTATTAAAGCTATTTATTTGCCACAAATGCTTTGTATGCAAACATTAGTCTGCTGTTAACAAAAGTGAAGCCCAAATTTGTAATTAGCTACAGCTGTACATGCTGCTTCCTTTATTCAAAAGACTCCTATCATTGTGAAGCTGGTTAGTTCATTTTATTCTTTGTGGGAACCAATCTTGGATACGTGATAAAGACCTCCTCTCTGTATGCTGAGTTTAAATCCACTATTTTCTGTTTTTAGTTGGGATGGGGAACACAGTTTACCGCACTAGCTGAATTGAAGGCAGGAGAAGAAAAAGGTCTTGAGGAAAGTTGTGCCTGTTGCACAGCTATGAGTGATTATATCAGTTGATAATTTAAGCACCACTTTAAAGTTATATGTTCAAGTTACATATAATTTAATGCCAATTAACCAAAATCAAGCACATCACTTACATCATAGAATCAATATATGACCTGATGCTTTTCATTGATGGTTAAGCCTGTTCAATTTGTAGCCCATGGATAGAATCTTATGTAAAATAGCCTGCGTTCTGTGACCAGGGGAAAGTTATTTAACCTCTCTCTTCTTTAGTTTCTTCATTGTAAGATGAAGATAATAACATATACTTCATTGGGACCTAGTGAAGATTAAGTGAATTAATATTCAGCAAACATTTAGAGCACCACCTCACACATAAAAAATGATATTAGTGTTAGCTACTGAATATTATTCAAAGATCTGGTACATTGTGGTGGTGGTTTAGTTACTAAGTCATGTCCGACTCTTGTGACCCCATGGACCGTAGCCCATGAGGAACTTCTATCCATGGGATTTTCCAGACAGGAATACAGGAGTGAGTTGCCATTTCCTTCTCCAGAAAATTCCCCCACGTCCTCCCCCACCCCCAACCCCCAGGGATCAAACCGGGATCTCTTGCATTGCAGGCAGTCTCCTACATTGCAGGCAAATTCTTACTGACTTAGCCACCAGGGAAAGAGGTAAAAATTTACCCTACCCATTGTTGATGTAATTGATTAAAGTCTAAAGAAATAAAGTTATCTCTCTGAAGTTCACTAAACTAATGGGTTATAAAACAGAAAGGTCAGGCAACACAGCAAAGTATTTCCTCAGAATCTTTTTTTATATGTGGCTGAAACCCCTAGTAAGGGAAAATTTCCTACTGTTATTTGTTATGATTTTAGTATTTGGAGTAAAATGTAAAAAGTAAGAGTATATTTGACTATTCAATGGCCTACTTCCAAAACAAAGTTGTTTACAGATTAACTGACACTGTAACCTTTGTAATTGCCACTCTAGATAGGCCCAGAAGACAAAATTACTAAACCTGTTGAAGTTGGTTATTCACCAACAATGATTCTAATTTTCCTGAGATGACTCTGATATTTGACAAATGAAATATCAAAGAAAGGAGTCTAATAGAAATAAAATGGAAAAATGGCGTTTTTAAAAAAACTTCATTCCAGATTTACATATAAAGATCAATAGTTAGAATTTCAATTTATCAATGAAGTGTGTTCAGATAAAAAGATGCGTTTCAGTAAGTAATGCTTTCATTAAAAATAGGATTTTCTTAATCTAAATCTAAAACTCACAAATATATAAATCTCAAAAAAAAATATCCTGTGACTTTCAGGCAGAATCTGGAAGATAATACATCAATCGAGGCAAATAATATGAAAATGCTATTTCCTTGTTTTCTTTGAGATGGATTCCTAATCTAAAATAAATGCTAAGACTGAAATAAAAATCTAAAAAGATGTCAATCTTATTAACAAGTTTTAAAACTAAACCCACTATTAATCAATTAAAAATATTGGTAGATAATAGGGAAGTCAAGTACTTAAAAACTGAGTAACTTAGAAAAGATCATATTTTGCCTTTGTTAGTTTCAAAGCTGTGTGTTTGTAGATGTATGTTTAGAAGGGTAATGGTAAGGAGGAGTGAAAAATATGGATAACATTAGAGGCAAAGTGGGTCTTTGATTCCAGGCTAGAGCAATTAATCATTTCCCACAGTACACAGTCCCATACAACAGTGAAACTTACGGGGTTCTTTACTTTGCTGTATAAAAAATGTGCTTACAAAGCACCAACTCCAAGCAGCAATCATGAATTATTAATACTAGTGAAATACAAATGTAAGTTGTGTCAGGCATCTATAATTTGGATTTGGGGCAGGTAGCAAAGTTTTATTTATTTATTTATTTATTTATTTATTTATTGGTGCATTGGGTCTTATTTGCATATGTGGCCTTCTTTCTAGTTGTGGTTTCTGGGTTCAGTAGCTGCCCTCCAGCGTGTAGGATCTCAGTTCCCTGAGTGCCCCAGTCAGGGACTGAACCCACGTCCCCTGCATTGGAAGGTATATTCTTAACCACTGGACCACCAGGGAAGTCTCCTGGAAGGTAGCAAAGTCTTAACATGTACTCAGAAGAGATTTGTTTTGAAAGCTTCATTGCTTTCTCTATTCTTCTTTTAAAATTCTGAATTCAGCTCAACAGTTGCCAGTTTGATTTCACTTTGTCTCCACATGAACCCAAGGCCACTACCAATCCTGAAAGCATTAACAAGGGAGATATAGCTGCTCTTGTAAATTAATTCTCTCAGTCTCAAGTTTCCTGAGAAATGCTTGAGATCTTTGATGTTCACATCTTAACTAAGCTTCATGGTTTTCAGTTGGAACTGATAAGTACTCAAGGCTCTAAAGGAAAAAAATAAGTCCAGGGCCTTGGTAAACCCACACAAGCATCTAACCCTTTTTCTTTCCCCAAAGCTATTGTTGCCTGTCCACTGATGGGAGAATTGACAGATAATTGTGGGAAAATTGGCAGAGTTTCCTTGGGTCACCGTCTTCCTGCTGATTGTGAATTGTTTCCCCAATTATAACTCTTCCCTGATGTACCTTGGTTATCACATTGAACCTCCTGCTTGAATCATGCCTAAGCTTGCTATGTTCTCTAGATTCTTGACATGGGGCAACCTGCTGCTTTAGCTCTATTAAACCTGCAGTATTGTGGCTTCGCTACAGCATTAATTTTTCATCACATGCTTCAGTGCTGAATTTAAGGGTTTTTTTCCCAATATTTATCTTAATAATTTTGTTTTCCTTAATTTAGTTACATATATAATTATTCACCATCTATTTCTATTTATCAAGTTAAAAAAATTAAAGTGGCCTTGTTTTTGCCATAAAACTGTTCTATTTTACCACAATGAAACTGCTATCATTTTATGACAGTCACAAATAATGAAAACTCATGAGGAAATATTTTAAAACTCTAGTGTGATGGCTGTACTCATACTTGAAATCTTATCCCTGTTATGAATAACAGACTGTGACTCAGAGCTTTACTGAAATGCCTATTTTCTACCAAAGAAAATAAAAGTCAGTCTTCTTTTGAAGAGCTTGTTTTAAAAAAAGAAAATTGAACGGAATATTTTTTTCAAATGGATTGTAATTAGAACTCGTTGTATGACAGTTTCTCTAAAATAGCCTACGCATGAGGTCTGCCTACCAGGAAGGGTCTACCTAATAACGATGAAAACGAAAACAAAGAGGCACTGAAGCACCAAAGCTGAAGAATCAGAATCAGGGTAAGCTGCAACCATAAAAGGATAAAGCTAAGACATCTTATGTATCAAAAACATGAAATCACAAGTTATACAGGTAGAAGCTCAGGTAGAACGCTTCAGGTGTCCTAAACATGGCAAGCCCCTGAGCACAACAAACGCAAAATAGAATAACAGGCACCAATTTTCCACTTTTGATATATTGAAGGGAAAGATGACTTACAGTTGCCAAAAATAACTCTTGTGCCTCCAAATACAATTCCTGCCACAGAGCCTGAAAATCCAACCACTGCTGTTAAAGATGTTTAGAAGATGTTCATATCTCTGATACTATTCATATTCCCACAATTTGACCCTTCTTATAGTCAACTTCTCTGTCAATTCTAGCCCCTGTATTTCAACCCAGCCCTTCAGTTTTTGAAACTCTTATCTTTTTGCATTTACTTGACTAAATGCAAATTCGAGGGAAATTATCATTAATTTTGAGTTTCCCACCCCCGCTCCCCACCTCAAGAAAAGACCTTAAATATCTCAATAGAATCTACCTGTTGTATGGTTACATTGTATTTTTAACTCCTCACAACAGCTATTTTAATCCTTGCTGGTCTCCATCACCATTTACTCTAAATCTCAACATACAAATTCACCGGATTCTTTACAGAAACAAAAAGAATTATTACATGGGAAATTCTTCAGCCTCTTAATTCCTCACCCACAGAAAACAAATTGGATCCTGCTCTTATACTTATGCCCTTAGAGAGCCTCCTTCCCCTAATCTTCATATACATGTCATTTATCACTTATCTATCTCTGCTGTATTTCCTATCCTTCCCCTCTCTCTTCAGTGGTTCTTAAACTTGGTTGCAGATCTTAATCAAGTTCTTAAACTTGATTCCAGATCAGAATCACTGGAGAGCTTGAAAAATATTTATAGCTGGGTTTCAGTTCCAAAAATGCTTGTTTAATTTGTGCAGTGTTTGGCCTGGACATTAAGATATTTAAAAGCTCCTTGGGTGAATTTGATCACAGCCAAGATAGAACGTCACTGTTCTACTGGTTTATTTTCCAAAAATGCAAGAGTGTTCAAAATTATTTCTATATTAAAAACAAAAGGGATGGTACAAGGAGGGAGGTGGGAGGGGGGTTCAGGATGGGGAACACGTGTACGCCCGTGGCAGATTCATGTTGATGTGTGGCAGAACCAATACAATATTGTAAAGTAAAAAAAAAAAAAAAAAAAAAACTACAGTGTCCAAATCTGTGACAATTTAAGCATCAAGTTAAATAATGACAGTGATGTTTATATCAAATGAATAAAATAGCAATTCAAGACTTTAATTTGATATAAAGAAAGAAAATAATGGAAGGCAGAGTTAGCTCTTCCTTACAATAGAATGATAGTTAACAAATGAAGAAAGAAAGCTGTAATTGGAAAAATCACCATTTGGCCACCACTGCAGTAATGATAATTGAAAAAATATATTCCAATACATACTCAAAATAGTGGGTGAAAGTTGGATAAGAAACAGAATTTTGTATAATTTCAAAGTGCCTCTCCATAAAATATTTACTAATGAAATATGATATTAAATTGGATAAAATGTGATTTTACAGTTACAAAATCAAATGATGAAAGTTAAAATCTCCAGTAATGAGATCGATATCACATACCACTCAGTAGAAGACAATGCGAAAAAAACCAGCATCACTTCTGTGATATTCCAGCCGAATAACTTTGCCTGGGTCTAGTCATGAAGAAACAGATTGACCAACTTAAAGGACATCCTACAAAATGACTGCACTGCAATCTTTAGAAATATCAAAGTAATAAAAGTCAATGTGAGACTGAGGAACTCTTTCAAAGTGAAAAATTTTAGTATTACTAGACAGCTGTGTACAACACAGGATCCTGGACTGGATCTTTTTGCTTAAAGACTAAATGGTATAATTACTGAAACTTGAATGCGGCCTTTACATGAAAAGGGAATTCTTAGAAACGTTCTTGCAACCTTTTAAGTTCAAAAATGTTTCAAACTAAAAAGTAAGCAAAACAGAAACATTGACCTTATAGCTTTCAGAAGTGTCTCTAACACTCTAAGTTGTTTCTGGGTTGTATGCTTGCTTGTATTTACTTTTAAAGAGCTACTCTTCTAAATATTTCTTTGTCTTCTTTCTGTACAGTCCTGCTTCTTGAAAGGAAAGAATAAATTTGTTTTCTTCACTCATTTGTTTTCTTTCATTCCTCAGGCTTAGGTGTTTGAATTCTGCTTCTAATATTCTAGTCAAACTACTCCTATCAGTGTCTTTGGTGACCCTTTTGTGAAATTCAATAGAAAACAATTGCTTTCAGACTTCTAAATGCTGTAGTACAACTTTTCCCTGGGCTTTCCTCTCCCCAATGCCTACCCTTCTCACTACTTCATGTATTTATTTATTTGTCAAATATCCAATTAACTTATTTTGAGCATCAGATACTTCCTAGCAGCTGTAGTTTACCAGTTTAACAGTGGGAACATGCTCTGTCTTGTTTACCAGTGGAAACAAGGTAAACAAAATCCCCTTCTCCAGGGGGTCTTTCTAAGCCAAGGATTGAACCCATGTCTCCTGCTTGGCAGGTGAATTCTTCACCACTGAGTTACCTGGGAAGCCCAAAGAGAAGCATGGTAAAAACAAGATCCCCTGGAGAAGAAAATGACCACCCACTCTGGTATTCTTGCGTGGAGAATTCCATGAACAGAGGAACCTGGCAGGATACAGTCCACAGGGTCGCAAAGAGTTGGACATGACTGAGCAGCTAACACACACAAATAAGATGACACATGGAGTTTGGATTTTATGTCGCTTACAATAGAAAGATACAGTTCTGATCAAATCCAGTGGGGCTTTTTGACCTAAATTTTAAGGTGAAACTGGCACTTCCTTCCCTCCATGTCTCTTTAGAAGATGTGTCTAACCCTATGGTCCCCTCCCCCACAATTTATGCTCTCTCTAATCTTTGAGATCGATCTTGTTTTCTCCAGGGGATCTTCTCCCCTGGAGAAGGAAATGGCAACCCACTCCGGTATTCTTGCCTGGAAAATCCCACGGATGGAGGAGCCCGGCAGGCTACAGTCCGTGGGGTCAAAAAGAGTCGGACACGACTGAGTGACATCACTTTCACTTTCCTAATCTTTGATACCTTCTAAGCATTGCATCACAGACCCTCTGCTCCTCCTGCATTGCATGTACTCCATTGATCATATATACCTATGGTTTCATCTAAAACTTGTATGAACTGGTGACTCTCCATGATCTATTCTCAGCTCCAAACTCAGTCTCACAGCCACTCTACATCTATAGAGACTCAGCTCATCTTCTTCTCCTTCAGACCAGCACCCCTTCCTACATTCCCTGCTTTAGTGAATGATAAATCACACCATTCCAGTCAGAATCTTTGTAGATAGCTATGGTTACTCTAAATATTTAATTAATGACTATATTGTGTCAGATTTTCTCATTAAAATCTCTTTTATTCATCTCTTTCCTGTCACCACACTATAATACCATTAGTTCAAGCATTCTTTGCATAATCTCTCAACTGAAAATACCAGTGATTTTCCTATTTCTACTTTTGGCTCTGCCCCATACAGCCCATTTTGCTTAAAGATGCCAGAATAAACTTTCAAACTCATTTGATCAAAAGTGACTCATGTTCAGACATATTTGACTATGCGGGAGTTCCACCAATGTGTCTCCTTTGGCAAGATGGTTAATAATAGTAATAAAAATTGTTATGATGATTTATTGAGTGATTGATAGAGGATCCTTTTGGGTATAAGAACTATATATGTATTAACCCATTTCTCATATTGACTATGAGGTAGGTTCTATTACTACTTCTACTTTACAGATATGATAACCGATGCACAGACAGCTTGAGTAACTTGCCCCAAGATACAGAGCCAGCGAGTGGCGATATGTGTGTGTGTGTGTGTACTTAGTAGCGTCTGACTCTTTGTGAGCCATGGACTGAGGCAAGAATACTAGAGTGGGTTACCACTTTCTTCTCAGGGGATCTTCCCAACCTAGGGATCGAACCTGCATCTTTTGCATCTCCTGTACTGACAGCCTGATTCTTTACGATCAACACCACCTGGGAAGCACCCCAGCAAGTGGCAAAGCTAGGATTTAAACTTAATCTGACTCTAGAGTCAGTTCAGTTCAGTTCAATTCAGTTGCTCAGTGGTGTCCGACTCTTATGCCAGGCCTTCCTCTCCATCACCAACTCCCAGAGTTCACCCAAACCTACGTCCATTGAGTCAGCGATGCCATCCAGCCATCTCATCCTCTGTCGTCCCCTTCTCCTCCTGCCCCCAATCCCTCCCAGCATCAGAGTCTTTTCCAATGAGTCAACTCTTTGCATGAGGTGGCCAAAGTACTGGAGTTTCAGCTTTAGCATCATTCCTTCCAAAGAACACCCAGGACTGATCTCCTTTAGAATGGACTGGTTGGATCTCCTTGCAGTCCATGGGACTCTCAAGAGTCTTCTCCTGAGTCAGTGCTGGCTAAATTCAAACTTATTACTACAATATACAAGTCTCTGTATGGCTTATCCTTTGAAAACTTCTCAGCTCTCTTTTCTCAAACATCTTTCTCATACCATACTCTCAGGTTATGTTAAATATATTGCAGGTCCCTTGCCAGCATCACACTCTCATCTTCCATGACATTTACATGAGGTACGTTTGACTGTGATACCTCTCTTGCCTTTGTCACCCACTTAGAACTTATTTATCCTTTAAGACTGTCAAAATTCATTTTGTCTACCTCTAGGAAATCTCTTGTTGATGTTGGTGTCCATTAGTGCCTTATCAGTCTGTGCCTCCCTCTATTATAGCAATCTCTCTATACCACTATATATTTACATGTTTCTTTGTTTTATATTCCCCTTAACACTGAGAATTCCTTAACAGGAGGAAATCTTTCAGTTCTATATCCTAGTGTAGTGTGTAACAATGGATGTTTTATACATCATTTAAAAATAATCAATTAATGAAATAAATGCCACCACCATTTTAGAATTAATGAATACCACCATCATTTATTGCTATCTCATTACAACCCAGTTTCAAGGTTATCTTGTAGAGAAAGTGATCCTTAAAAATGAGGTCCACAATAGAGGAATATTGAAAACGAGAAAGGTAAAAAGTCACTGAGCATAGGGAATCTCGTTGTTGATGCAAAGGCAGTTCTTAGATATCTAGAGGCCACCATTAGGACACTGGATATAAGAGGAGGGGAATGAAGTTAAGAATGTTATGAAGAAGAAAAAGAATACATTAAAAATGGGCTGCTAAGAAAGGATGCAAATGCAAATTTAACAGTTTCATTTGGTAGGATTAAATGCACTCAGCTTTCTAAGAACTTAATAACCATTTTTTGTTGTTGTAATAATAATTTCTTTCTTGAGAAATGAAACCAATTAGTTACAGTCTTCTCACCACATCAAACTCTTTTCTTTGTTCTGCCAGCCTATAGATGTTTAGTTACAAATAGAAAAAAAAAATCTGCTCATCATTTTGCCAAGTTAGAATCTTGGAATTAAATGTGAGATTTTTGCATTCACACATATTGACTAGGGAGACCTCTATGCAGTGGACAAGTTGTTCTCTTTGGAGTGAGGCATTTAAAGAAGAGTAGCAGTGCTGGTAAAGAGGGCTCAAGAGTCTGAAAATCCAGCCAAAACTAAAGTTTAAACATTTAGAGAAGATTGGTACTTGGAAAGCTGTTCACCAGTGCAAGCGTTCTAGCCTGGAAAGGTAAAAAATAAAATGCTGTTTATAAGTTTTCTCTGGTTTGTTATATAAAATGTGTTGTGCATGTGATATCTAAATTTAAAGTAACATGATTTAAACTGCACTATGTGATGAAGAGTCCTCTGAGGTCACTAAAGTTTTGATTTTCCAGTTAGCTTATTTTATAGCTAGTGCTTTGGAAACCATCAAGTCCATAACGAGATAGATCAATCAGATTGTTTTTATTGGTCTACTGCGTACCATACACTATACACAGCAGTATTCATTGAATCAGACTGCTTGGGAACAGCAGCTTTAACCTTGAGGCTTGAGCAGAGAAAATAACAGCTTCAAAATTAAATCTCCATGAATTATATATATTCTTATATAAAATTGAATTTTTAAACAGTGTCAATTGAAATCCATTGGTAATGAACCAAGTACAGTTATTTCAAGGAAGAATCATGGTCAAAACATCCCATGTTCACTGATTTAAAGTAGCTTAGTAAACTTGGTATTCAAATATCAGACCTTGCAGTGGTTCATAGAAACATATTTTTTTAATGGCTTCAATAATACACTATTTAAAGGTAAAGCAAAAAGAAATACATGACCTTCAGAAGTTGCTTCAAATGCCTGTGATGATTTTATTGTTTTATGTTTGTTTATGTGCCTTTCAAAAAAATCTAAGGTATGTTAAAACATATAATGCAAGCCAATCACATGGTAAATGGCGTACTTATGCTATTCCATAAATGTTCATTATTTTCTCCAGATTTTTTGAGGAGGTTCAAAGATTGATATAAAAATCTATAAATTTCCTGAACTATTGATCTTCTCAGTGCAAATCCTTAACTTTTTCAGTGATAAAATTCCTTTACAACTCAAATGGCAATCAAGGGGAACATGGAGAAAGCGTTGCAAAGATCCCTAATCACAAATAGTGCATCCTCAAGGACAAGGTTAGGAATTCACATTACAAAGTCCACAGAGTATATATAACCAAGACTCCCTTAAAGCTTACCTCTTAGCCTCTATCAGGAAGAATTTCACTAAGAAATACTCTCATAATATTTCAAGGTCTCAAAATTAAAACATTACCCCTAAATATTTGATTAGACTGAAAAGGGTTTAAAAAATTGTATTCAACTTTCAGAAAAGATATAATTTTTATGCTTCTTCTTGACTTTTTTCCTTCTCTGCCAGCAGATTTTAAATTCTACAAGTGCAGAGCCAAGTCTATTAAATCCACTATTATATATCCATCACCTAGTAGGTACTCATCCAATATTTATGGAATACTAAATGCATGAAGAGATAGATAAGTGTAGCTGCTGTTGAAATTTTTAAAAATCTTATCTTCTTGAATTTTCTGAAACAACTCATGGTGATTCTCTTTTTCCTATAGCAATCTCTTTAGAATAGTCCTTTATAACTTGGCACCAAGTTGTCTTTCTAGTATTATCCTTTGCGACATTTTAAAAATACTTCTTGGCATTTGCTGAAAATATTCAATACTTTTCTTACATTAAATGCCTTTCTTATAGTAAGGCACAGTAAAGCCAGCACTAAACAAATAGTTGAGAAAATTTCATGCACGCTACTTATGATGCAAAATAAGGTATCAAATCATTTCTCTCAGTCTTTACTGGTATACTGTGATCTTGTTGGACCAAAAGTAGGGTCTTTAATTAATCTATGACTTACTCCAAGATTAACTCAGTATTTTCTACATGATAGGTATTCAAAAAATATTTGGGGATTAAAAGAGGAATGAAAGCTAATTCCACTAGATATTCATGTAAAATAATCAGAGAAATGAATAATTTCTCTAATATAAATCAATGGTTTCATTCAATAGAACAGAGCTATTGACCTTGAGGTACTGAGACATCAGTCTTGAAGAAAGACCAATAGCTAGAGGCAGAACATACGGTTGAAGTCAGAGAGTGACAGTGTCTAAGGGCCACTGTCTAAGCAGAAGGCATCTCTTTGGCATTTTTCTTCAAAATTCTCTGAGCCTTTGGCAGTATGGCAATGAGACTGCGAGATATATTAATAGAGCTGTAGCACTTAAGGAAGTAAATGTGACAGCTGCAATTTAAACCTGCCCTGGGGGCAAAACTTAGGGATAAAGGAGAAGCATGCTTAACAAGGCTTTATATTTTAGAAAAAGTTCCCCAAAGTGCACAAAATGCACCATTGGATAAAACTAAGTTTTCTAAAAGACACTTTCCCATGGAAACTGACACAGATGGAAGAAAACGGTCCTCAGGTTTGCTGTGAATTAGACATCATTCCTTTCTGCCTGCTTTGTCCTCATATATGAGGTTATATATTGAATATTTTGCAACAGACAGTGCAACTCAGAGAGGGCTGCAGCTTATCAGAGCAAGGGACCCTAATGTGGACGCTGCCTTCAGTTGTATTCACATGGTTATGGAAAGGTGCTGCAAGGGAATGGTCAACTTATGTTCCAAGTGACTCCTGAGTTTAATCCTGAGTTTAATGTTCAATAAACATGTATACTAGTCATCTACCATGTAGCATACACTGAGGCAGCTTTGTATAACAGCAATGTGGGTGTAAGTAGCTGTGCAGATTCAAATTTTGGCTTCTATCCATGCCTCGATGCATTCATTAAATAAGCTCTGCAACTAATAATAATAATATGAGTTGAGAGGTTAGTAAATGCCAGACACTGGGCTAAGGGTTATATCATTTAATCCTTATAACTAATGAAATAGATACTGTGATTATGATTTCCCTTATAATAAAGGGTTATAATTTATTTTTTTCACTCCAGCTATAAAACACATAGATTCCCACTTGTACAAATGAAGAAACTACAGCCTAAAGAGGTGAACCAACTATTCCAGTGTGACTCAATATACATGACAAACCTGGGATGTAAATCCGGGCAGTCTGAATCTACACATAAGATATTAATTGATACTTTATGTTGTCTCCTAATTAATTTACAATTTCAGGTTCTTATCTTTCATCTAAAAATGAGGATAGAAAAACAGCTTCCTTGCTATCATGAGAATTAAAAAGGATGCTCTAGTTTTAATGACAGAAATAAGGTACAGAAATCATCTAACATAGAAGGCAGTCACTAACCTATCTCCATTATAATCCAGTATTATTTTGTTTTGCATTGATTTCTCCTATCCTTGAGCTTTCATATATTTGATAGTTTAAACTACAAAATTTAAAATCCACCCATGTCCTGTTTTGTCCTACTGGCTGTTTCCTATGCACTATAGTCTTCTATTCCTACATGGTTAATTAACACATTTATGAATGAGAACTGTTATTCATATAGTACATATCTCACTTAATTTAGCAACTCTCAGCTGAACTTACCTTCAGTTCACTCTTCTGTGGTCTTCTGATTGGTTGGTAAGATCTCTCTGAGTTCTTCTCAGTTTGCTGAATCATCTTCCACTAGCAACAAGCTGTCACACTCAATCTTTCCGTTTCAATGGCTGCCTTTAGGTCCAAAGTTGTGGACCAGGAAGGCAGAGCAAGCCCACTGGTGAACATGATTCCTGGCCTCAGTGGGTCTCTCCTCTCCATAGCTTTTGAGCCAGAGTTCATTCCCCCTCACCACTCTTTAGAGATAAGTCCAGAACAGCAACCTCTGGCACCCAGGGCCCAAGCGTCTCCATCTCAAGATTCCCCTGCCAGCCTTGGTAAATCTCATGAAATCCCGTGAGATTAGGCTTCCTCTGGGAAGAGAGGTTGCAGCTGCAACACCTCAGGAAGGTCCCTGAGCTGCCCTGGCCCTCATGGCATCCCAGCCCATCCTCTTCCTCTATCAGGATCCACACATCCTACCTACAGATACCTAAAGTCACAAAGCACCCCCTTGCAGGCTCTGCCTGTACCTTGTTAGCTTCCCTAGAAAACCCCGCACTCCTCCAACCAGACCAGGCCTCTGCCAGGCCAGCAGGTATTCTCCATGGTGTTCGAAACAAAACAAAGCCAGTTTTGGTAATAAAGGTACAGTTGATTTCTATTTGCCTAACTTCTCTGTCCATTGGTTCTAAACTCTAGATGATTGAAAAGGGAGGCTAAGTATTAATTCTCTAACCATTTCCCAAAAAATCGACATCTAACTGAATTATTTTTGTTTCCACATTTGTGACTTAAAATATCAATTTTACATTTCAACTTTAATAACTGCCATATAATAAATATAATCAAGTCTTTTGGTTATTTCAGAAATCTGGTTTATTTTTCACTGGACTAAGAAATAACTTAGGAAAAGTCACCTACCACTTTTCCTGATATATACTTGGTATTTCATGAATCTAATTTACTCTTTTTCATTCCAAGTATACAACACACACTGTGGCTCAGCAGTAAAAAATCTGCCTGCCAAAGCAGGAGATACTGGAGATGTGGGTTCCATTTCTGGGTTGGAAATACTCCTGGAGTAAGAAATGGCAACCCACTCCAGTACTCTTGCCTGGAGAATCCCATGGACAGAGGAGCCTGGAGGGCTACAGCCCATAGTGTTGCAAAGAGTCGGACATGACTGAATAACCAAGCACACACACATAAAACACACAGGTTTCAGTACAGAAAAAAGTTCTGTTTAAAATAGCTGGCTCATCGAGTTTACTCAAACATCATATCTTTGTTTTGTCCTCACAATGTCTATCTAACATGGAAATCTCTTCTAAACTATTGGCAAGCTTTGTAACCAGAAAAATATTTTTGTATGATTCATGGTTAATTGCAAGGTGTAGTTGCAAGCAATCTGTATTAATTAGCTTAACATCAAGATCCTCCGAGAAGCTACCGGTTTTTCTTTGAACCTCAGATACACACTTTAGTCTTTTTCAAGTTCTTTACTCAAGTTTCTTTCAGTTTGAATTTCTGTAATTCCGAGATTAGATAGCTTAGAACTACAGTTCTTGGACTTTCTTCAGATAAGCTTCAGGATTCTAATTCAGTTCAGTTCAGTTGCTTATTAGTTCCCATTAATTAGATAGTGGAACAAAATCTTTGGAAGGCAAAAATAAATTGGGAGTTAACTTCCTCCAACTTTTTCTATTGCTGCTACTAAAATGGTTTGTGGACACATTCATTTCTTCAGAGTGTTCCAATCTTCAGTTTCATGGGTGAGAAAAACATTTAGTCATGGTCATGGCAGGATTTGGCCTCCTACAAAACAGTCAGTGGCTATGTGGGTATCAAAAGGAGGCTATAGCACTGGTGGTGGTAGCTTTCTAATACCTGGATTGTAGCTGCAGTGAGGTGTTCTTGAACTAATCTGTTCCAATACTAGTTCTACTTTCCTCTTATAGATGTAGCACAAATTTCTGAGTATTCTTGAAGGACCAATCTAGAGTCTCCTTCCACTCCTCCATTTATTTTATAATCATTCTTTATATCAAAAGACTTTCTGTTTAAAATTGTAGCAATGCTTTCTGATTTCTGAAGTAATTCCTGACAGCTACAAAGCTTCTCAAGTTTAATTCTTGAGCCTGTACTTATTTTGCAGAACTAAAGACCTACTTTCTGAAGTGTGTGTGTGCTAAGTTGCTTCAATCATGTCTAATTCTTTGCAACCCTGTGGACCATAGTCAGCCAGGCTCCTCTGTCCAAGGGATTCTCCAGGCAATAATTCTACAATGGGTTGTCATGCCCTCCTCCAGGAATTCTTCCCAACCCAGTTATCGAACCAATGTCTCTTATGTCTCGTGCATTGGCAGGTGGGTTTTTCCACTAGTGTCACTAGGGATGCCCATATATTCTAAATACCTTAATTATATACATATATATATACATTAGCATTATTCTCAAAGGCTTGAAAGAACTGTATTTCATTCAGTACTTTGAATTTGCAAGTGAACTGTCATGGATGGGTCATTATAACAAGAAATTGACTTACATTTTTCTATTTCTATCATTACAATTGTCATAGAATTTGCAATCAGATACTACTGATAGATATAGTAGTTGTGCATAGTTTAACAACATTAAATATAAATTAGCAGCTATGAATAGATTTCATATAACCATATATACTATTTTAAATGTCTTTTTAACAATTATTAATAAATGTATGTTCTACCAATGTTTTTTAAGGTTTAAAGGAACCTGAGGACTCATTAAATTTTCACCAATAAAAAACTTCATTAAAAGAGGACTTGTGGAATGCTTCATTAGCTTTGGAAAGGATCAAAACCTAACCTTTACAAAAGAAAGAGAATATTCCTATTTTTTTTTTTCCTAGCAGCTACATTTTCTGGGACAATTCCAGATATACTGACAGTACCAGATGTCAGTAGCTAGGAAAGCAAGCCAAAATAATGAAATTTTTAAAAGTCAAAGCAGAAAGCAAAACAAGGCAATAGATAATTAAAAGAATATTGGGGGTGCGTAAAATTAATCAAAGCATGAAACAAGTCTTTCTAGTTATGAAATTCAAGTTAAATTTTATAATTTAACTAACTATGAACTATATCAGATCAGTTGTATGAATGCGGAATAGGTTGAAACCCATCAAATTTCATAGTATATGCAACCCAAGAGTTCATAAAAGGAAAAGGTAAACCCAGTGTAAAACAGGTCTATTTCTGATTTGCAGCATGAGAAAGATTCATTCATCAAGCTTTTTATAATTACTAATAAATTTGTTTTTTTTTTCCTGTGGAATAGCTAGAATGTGTTCAGTTTGTTATATATTGATTGGTTACTTTTTATATTTTGTTACAATAATACTTTATGAAATAGTTTTCCAGCAATTCTTGTGGTGGGGTAAATTGCAAGCTGCCACAGAGAGTAGATCTTATAACACAAATTTCAAGATTCTGAATATACAGAAACTATATTTAGGTTCATTTTAGAAACAAGATTGCAGGGTCTAGCAGGGTGAAATAGGGTTCTAATGGACAAAAGTCTGAACCTAAGGTAGCCAATCACCTTGTCACTCTTACAAGACTTTTCCACTTAATAGCTTTTAGTGCCTAAGATTGTATTTAGTTTCCAAGTACGGGCTTCAGTAAAGAAATAGCATTGATAGGAAGACTTATAGAAGAAGAAAAAGACAAGATAATGGATGATTTATACTGCAAACTTGTACCATTGATTTGGCTGAGTTTTATTCAAAATATAGCCTCAACTTCTGCATGAAAATTCAGGTCTATGTAACTTAGTTCCTTAAATATATGTAAAAGTTGTCATATAACTGGAATTGAACTTTACCACTTCAAATACTGACATTAAAATAAGAAGAAACAGTGAAAGACATATGCTTATAAACAGGGAATAATCCCATGGACAGAGGAGCCTGGAGGGCTACAGTCCAAGTGTTGCAAGAGTCAGACACAACTTAGCAACTAAACTACCACCACCTAGGTCACATCCTGAGGTTTTATAATATAATCCTAGATTTATCATGGGATACATATATACTGAATAAATGGCATTTGAATAAGAGCCCAGCATAGGAAAAGCATGCCACAGAAGGGCATGCCAGCATTTTGTATTCATCCCACCATAAAATGCCTTTCTACCTTTTTGCAAAGAACATACTTCCGATACGTATTTATTATATTTTCAATCAAATTCAAAGTGTTTCCTTTAATTGGGTCATTCCATAAATGAACCAATCATGCATACTAAGTTGTATATTTCCCAACCACTGAAAAGGAAAAAAAAAGTTGATTATCATGTCTAAATCACAGCAGGGATGTCCTATTATAGAATAAAAATGTTAGGGACAAACATGTTAGACTACCTGAAAAGAGTTAGCAAGGCCAAGACATGCCATAATCTATATAATTTGAATGAGGTTTGCAATCAGACTTGAAGCACAATTTGTATTTCTCTACAAATTGTATTTGTTTTGAAATCACTAAA
This sequence comes from Ovis canadensis, assembly GCF_042477335.2. Taxonomy (NCBI): domain Eukaryota; kingdom Metazoa; phylum Chordata; class Mammalia; order Artiodactyla; family Bovidae; genus Ovis; species Ovis canadensis. Next base: position 52,377,029 of record NC_091262.1, read on the forward strand.
TCAAATTTACACATGTGTCTTGATTAGTCAATCAAAAGAAACAGTAAAAACTAAGTTTTATGGTTTTGATAGGAAATGATGTTATGGAAATAAATTGATGAATATTTGCCTGACAATCTCCTTGTTGCCCTACTCAAAGATTACTTTTCTCCTCTAGGAAGGATGACAAGAATTAAGTAGTAATTATCTTTTACATAATTAATGTACTTTGCTAAAATATGACTGTATCCTTGAGCCATCTTTGCTCTAGCCATGGTTAATAAGCTCATATGAACTCAGTTAATTTTAACTGTAATTTGGTGTTATTTAGGATATCCTTATTCACCATATCACCTCTTCTCTGCAGTTAACAACAGTCCATGCAACATTATCTAGCCTAGTTTTAATTCAGGATAGTTAACAGGTAAAAACAATCTATAGAACTCTATGATATTAAGATAGCTATCATTTTACAAATGCAAATCAAGGTTTGCAACATCTTTTCACAATTGGTTTTCCTGACTTAATATATTTATATATTACTTTAGGGACTTCCCTGATAGTCCAGTGGCTAAGACTCTACTCTCCCAGTGCAAGGGACCCAGGTTTAATCCCTGGTCAGGGATCCCATAGGATGCAACTAAGAGTCTCATGTCTCAGCAAAGATCGAAGATCCCTGCATGCCACAACTAGCACACGGTGCCGTCAAATAAAAATATTTTAAAAATACGTATATTACTTTGGGCTTCCCAGGTGGTGCTAGTGGTAAAGAACCCACCTGCCAATACAGGAGACATAAGAAATGCAGGTTCCATCCCTGGGCCAGGAAGATCCCCTGGAGGAGGGCATGACAACCCACTCCAGTATTCTTGCCTGGAGAATCCCATGGACAGACAAGCCTGGTGGGCTACAGTGTTGAAGAAAGTCGGACACAACTGAAGAGACAGTGTGTGTGCGCGTGCGCGCGCGCGCGTGCGCACACACACACACACACACACACACACACACTACTTTATGGTTTTTCTCGCTTTTTAACTCATTTAACACTTGAACTTTCTAGTCTGAAAGTTCACTTAAAGTGTTCACTTTATTCACTTAAAGTTGCATTGAATTCTTACTCTTTTCAAAACCAGGAAGCCCAGAAACCTTGATGCCCCCTTCCCTGAGGTAAGCGTTCCATCAGATTTTGTGATAATCACTTTCTTGATTTTCTTGAGTTCTACAATCCATATGTGTATGTGTTAGTCGCTCAGTCGTGTTCCACTTGTTACAACCCCATGAACTGTAGCCTGTCAGGCTCCTCCGTCCATGGAATTCTCTAGGCAAGAATACTGGAGTGGGTTGCCATTTCCTTCTCCAGGAGATCTTCCCAACCCAGGGACCAAACCCAGGTCTCCCACATTGCAGGCAGATTCTTTATGATCTAAGCCAAAAGGGAAGCCCATATATGTATGGCTAATGATTATAGTTCAATTTTATCAGATTTTAAGAGGGGAATCATAAAGTATCTGTCTTTTGTGACTTAATATTTTATTCTTTTGCTCAAAATTAGGGTTTAGAGATTTATTCATGCTGAAAGGTATACTTACAATCTGTTCTTTTCAGTGGTTATCTATGCATTTTAACATATCACAATTTCTTTATCCATTTTGTTTATAGAATTTCAGTTTTTCCAGATTTTTCCATATAAAAATAGTGATAGGAGCATTCTTATATTAACATGCATACAATTTTATGTAAATATACATATATTTAGATATACAAGGTTTTATACATAATCTTTTTATAACTTTTTGCATATATGAGGACTTCAGAGTAAAATTGCTGGGTCATAAAATATGTGACTCTTCAATTGTTTCAGCTACTGCCAAGCTCTTATTTAATAATGTGGTAAAATCAATAGTTTATGCAAGTACCCAATGTTCCACAACTTTGCCAACATTTAATTTTCTTAGATTTTTATGTCTTTGCCAAACTGGTAGGCTTATAATGCCATCTCATTGTATTTTAATTTGCATTCACCTAATTACAATGAGTTAAGCATCTTCTCATATGTTTATTCAACCATATTATATTCTAAATGCTTTCTAGTTTTTCCATGCATGATTAAGGTTTTTAATCAACTTGGAATTTATTTTTTACTTATGATAGGAAGTTTGAGGCAAGTTTTGCTTTTTTCCATACATTTACCCTATTTATTGCAAATTTATCTTATCTTGTTCTGCACCACCATCTCTCAGAGGTACTAGGTATTCATATATGTGTGGGTCTGTTTCTAGGTCTTCTGTTATTCACTTGCTTTAAGTTTTTATCTATGTATCAATGCCATAGACTTAACTACTATGCGTTTATAGTTGGTAGATATTGGGGATTTGGTTTGCATGAGACACCTAGGATGCCAAACAAAGACCAAGAGTATGTGAAGAAGTTTATTATTTATATAATGATGCTTTCTGAGATGATCAGAGAAGCCTTCCCAAGTAGGTCCTTAATGCCTTGAAAGAGTAATGAGATGAGACTTGCTTGGGGTTTTTATTAAGATAAGGGGTAAAACCAGGGTGTGTTACCACACATGGGCAGAAGCTTGATGGCTTTAATATCCTGCTGTGCCAAAAAAGCAAGCACATTAGCCTTAATCATTTTGCCTAGATGCGGGGCAGAATGGGAAGAGGAAAGAGGAAAGCTGTAGGTAGTCAAACTAAATTATGAAGTCAGATTCCTTAGTACAATTTGCTCCTGGTGTTAACTGATGACTAGATAGGCCTAGTTTCGTGATTAAATCTGAACTTGTGTAAGCCATTACGATGCTGTATGAGGCCTATAACCTGAAGCCTATAAAGGAGTAGAAATTTCTATTGAACTCTGTGTTTGAGCCCCACATTGTGTTTTCTGAGCAGTGAAATGAGTGGTTTTGTCATGATCAGTAATGTCTGGAGGTCCAAAGACAATAAGTAGTGTCTTACTGTGTCCTTGTATTATGGCTTTATGATATGCAGAGGTATGTGTGGACTTGATTTTTCCTTGGGGGGTCTGAGAGGCAAGAGATTCCCAGTGTCTTTGCCCTAAAACAGACAATCTTACATAAGATTTATTTTTCTACCATTGGCTACAGGAAACAGCCAGACTATTTGAAATACCCGACAGGTGTAAAACTGTGCATATGGGGCCTATTGTTGTCCAGAGCATTCAGTGCTAAGATGACTGCCTGAAATTTGGCCAATTGTGCTGAACCCTGAGTCCCATCCTTTATCAGAGATATCTTAGGAATAAAAAGCAGCAACTCTCTACTGAGCTCCATCACATGTGATGGTGCTATCCTATCTATAAGTTCCCCCTTGCTACTTACTCAGTAAATCCCAAGGAGTCATGGAGTTAGCCAAGGAGTCCTCCAGTACTACAGTATTTGGCAGAGGACTGAACATAGGGGAAACCATCCTCTCCTGCAGGTAGAAGTTTGGCTCCATTATGTAGCAAGGAGGTTTTGATAGTCATGCTGAGATCACAACGTGCTGTTTCCCTGACCCAAGGCACATAGGCAACTAGATACAGATAGTTATAGGCCTAGGGTCTAAGAGAGCTTCCATTTCCAAGAGAACCCACTTTATGGACAGCAACACCCTCCTTAATAGCACAGCATGCAATATGGAACAAAGGTGGACACTTTCTTGCATCAAAGACCATTTGCTAATCATGACCATTATGGAAAGTCCAGAGACTAGAGAAGGCATGAGAGGTTGTGCCTCTAAAATGAAGGAGTATCTGGGACTTCTTCAAGCACTATCAATAGTACCTGTTGTATTTCAGTTTGGACCGATGCTAGAACCTTTTGTTGGAGGGTCTCATTCAAGGTGGGTTCATTTACAAATAACAGTATAGATGGCTTCTAGAAGACATAATGGTGGAATATACTGGCTCTAGAACCCAGAAAAACCTGAAAGATGTTGTGGGTGCTATGAGGGTCATAGAAATTTCTGGACAGTGTCAGAGATGAAGAGGCCCTCAGCTGACCAAATGATTTTCAGAAGCTTACAGAGATGGCAGAGGTTCACAGCATATGTGAGTCAAGGATACAACTTTCTGTGTGTGTGATTGCCGTTGTATTTTTATGTTCTGTGTGCACCTTGAAATGAAACTCCTCAGAGGAGGAACTTATCAATGCAGTGTCATATCTGTGATCTTGGAGAAATTTACATTCAGTTAATATTTGTGTGTGAAGGTATATTTAGGAACCTCCAGAAGTTAAAGAATTTTGCAACAGAAACTTGTATCAAATCATGTCAATAAATGATTTTTTTGTCATGTCAATAAATGATCTCAGTAAAGCTGGTAAAAAAGCTAAGTCAAATTATGACTCAAAGACTGCTGAAACAGACACTGAGCAGAGCATATTCACCAATTCTATAATAGCAAAGCAATTACTAAAGGCTGATTGAATGGAATCAGTCATTTCAAATTTCAAAAACATTGGGTAAGGAGGCCTCAACAGGACACACTTCATTAAAATTGTGATAATCCACTAGGAGATGGTACTCTATCTTTGTAGGTTAAAGTGTAGAATAAATTGAGCTATCAGATGGAGATGCACTGAGGATAATCACACTTTCTCTACAAGTTTTGTATCAGTTCAGTCCTCATGTGCCTTGGTTTAATTACATTGTGTCACATTAGTTATTCTAATTGAAGCAGAGAGGGTATATTCATGGGGCCCCCTTTTACCAAACCAATTTTTAACTGGTAAAGACTACTTAATTTTAATTCATAATTTATTGGGCCAGAGTATTCATGTGCACTATGTGATATTTTGGCACAATGGATGCTATGATCATTGAAAAGTTACACAAAATAATAATTCTCATGGTTAACATAAGGCAAACCTATTTGTTCTCTATTTTATATTTGGTAATTCCCCTTAGGGTATAAGGGGTAAACTTGTGTAAATTAAGTGAGATCCCCAGATAAAATTAGTTTAGTCACAATTTTAATTAAGACCAAGATATGTGCCAGTTGATATATTTTCACTTCAGTTCAGTTCAGTCACTCAGTCGTGTCTGACTCTTCGCGACCCCACGAATCACAGGACTCCAGGCCTCCCTGTCCATCACCAATTACCAAAGTTCATTCAGACTCATGTCCATCGAGTCTGTGATGCCATCCAGCCATCTCATCCTTGGTTGTCCCCTTCTCCTCCTACCCCCAATCCCTCCCAGCATCATTCTTTTCCAGTGAGTCAACTCTTCGCATGAGGTGACCAAAGTACTGGAGTTTAAGCTTTAGCGTCATTCCTTCCAAAGAAATCCCAGGGCTGATCTCCTTCAGAATGGACTGGTTGGATCTCCTTGCAGTCCAAGGGACTCTCAAGAGTCTTCTCCAACACCACAGTTCAAAAGCATCAATTCTTCGGCGCTCAGCCTTCTTCACAGTCCAACCCTCATAACCATACATGACCACTGGAAAAACCATAGCCTTGACTAGATGGACTTTTGTTGGCAAAGTAATGTCTCTGCTTTTGAATATGCTATCTAGGTTGGTCATAACTTTCCTTTCAAGGAGTAAGCATCTTTTAATTTCGTGGCTGCAGTCACCATCTGCAGCAACTTACTGTTTACACTGTTTCCCCATCTATTTCCCATGAAGTGATGGGACCAGATGCCATGATCTTAGTTTTCTGAATGCTGAGCTTTAGGCCAAATTTTTCACTCCCCACTTGCACTTCCCTCTTGATGGAAGAGGCTTTTTAGTTCCTCTTCACTTTCTGCCATAAGAGTGGTATCATCTGCATATCTGAGATTATTGATATTTCTACCAGCAGTCTTGATTCCAGCTTGTGCTTCTTCCAGCCCAGCATTTCTCGTGATGTACTCTGCATATAAGTTAAATAGCAGGGTGACAATATACAGCCTTGACATACTCCTTTTCCTCTTTGGAACCAGTCTGTTGTTTCATGTCCAGTTCTAACTGTTGCTTCCTGACCTGCATACAGATTTCTCAAGAGGCAGGTCAGGTGGTCTGGTATTCCCATCTCTTTCAGAATTTTCCAGTTTATTGTGATCCACACAGTCAAAGGCTTTGGCATAGTCAATAAAGCAGAAATAGATGTTTTTCTGGAACTCTCTTGCTTTTTCCATGATCCAGCGGATGTTGGCACTTTGATCTCTAGTTCTTCTGTCTTTTCTAAATCCAGCTTGAATGTTTGAAAGTTCATGGTTCATGTATTGTTGAAGCCTGGCTTGGAGAATTTTGAGCATTACTTTGCTAGCATGTGAGATGACTGCAACTGTGCAGTAGTTTGAGCATTCTTCAGCATTGCCTTTCTTTGGGATTGGAATTAAAACTGACCTTTTCCAGTCCTGTGGCCACTGCTGAGTTTTCCAAATTTGCTGGCATATTGAGTGCAGCACTTTCACAGCATCATCTTTCAGAATTTGAAATAGCTCAACTGGAATTCCATCACCTCTACTAGCTTTGTTCGTAGTGATGCTTTCTAAGGCCCACTTGACTTCACATTCCAGAATGTCTGGCTCTAGGTGACTGATCACACCATCATGATTATCTGGGTCCTGAATGTCTTTTTTGTACAGTTCTTCCGTGTATTCTTGCCACCTCTTCTTAATATCTTCTGCTTCTGTTAGGTCCCTACCATTTCTGTCCTTTATCGAGCCCTTCTTTGCATGAAATATTTCCTTGGTATCTCTAATTTTCTTGAAGAGGTCTCTAGTCTTTCCCATTCTGTTGTTTTCCTGTATTTCTTTGCATTGATAGCTGAGGAAGTCTTTCTTATCTCTTTTTGCTATTCTTTGGAACTCTGCATTCAGATGCTTATATCCTTTTTTCCTTTGCTTTTCGCTTCTCTTATTTTCACAGCTATTTGTAAGGCCTCCTCAAACAGCCATTTTGCTTTTTTGCATTTCTTTTCCATGGGGATGGTCTTGAGCCCTGTCTCCTGTATTTTAGCAGACATTAAAGTTAATTCACAACCTGTTGTCATATTGTAGAGATGTAAAACCCAATAAGCATCCTTCCATTTTTGTCATATAAATTATATTAATATATTTTGGATTTCAATTATCACTTCAGTTTCAGTGGTTTGTTTTCTCCTCCATAAAGTAGATATACTTTGTGGTGAAATTGGCCTTTCCTACTGTGTTTATAAGTTGCTTTTCTAGAGACTTCAAATTAGTATCATCAAGATTAGGTGCCTCCCCCATTATCAGTGTCTGAGGATGTAGGGCCAAAATAGTATTTCAATGAACCTCCTTTTCTGAGCCACAGGGGTACCACGTTTATTTTCCCCTATAACCTTGAGGATCAGGACCTTTTGTGGAGATAGAGAAATAGGCAGTGACAGCAGCAGAAAAGGGAATCCGTAGGATCCTGATAAGTCATATACCTTTCAGATCATGAACCTCAACAATTAAAATCATCAAATAGCAGGCTATGCTCAAACATAATTAGAAGGTTGTCATGATAATAGGCCAAATTCCTAAAGATTACATACAGGTGCATAAAATATCATAAGTATAGGTAATGCAAATAGCCTACGACCCTCATTCCTTCCTGTCCCCATACATCTTGGCAGATATATAGCTTGGTATGTTTGAAAGTGAAAGTCACTCAGTCGTGTCCAATTCTTTGTGAACCCATGGACTACACAGTCCATGGACTTCTCCAGATCAGGATACTGGAGGGGGTAGCCATTCCCTTCTCCAGGGGATCTTCCCAATCCAGGGATTGAACCCAGGTCTCCCACATTGCAGGTGGATTCTTTACCAGCTGAGCTACCAGGGAAGCCCCAATATTAGACATTAACTTCCCTGATAGCTCAGTTGGTAAAGAATCTGCCTGCGATGCATGAGATCCCGGTTCGATTTCTGGGTCAGAAAGATCCCCTGGAGAAGGGTTAGGGTACTCACTCCAGTATTCTTGGTCTTCCCTTGTGGCTCAGCTAGTAAAGAATCCGCCTGCAACGAGGAAGACCTGGGTTCAATCCCTGGGTTAGGAAGATCCCCTGGAGAATGGAAAGGCTACCCACTCCAGTATTCTGGCCTGAAGAATTCCACAGACTGTATAGTCTATGGAGTCACAAAGAGTCAGACAGGACTGAGTGGCTTTCATTTTTCACTTCACAGCCCATTCATACTCTCCAGAACAGAATACTGGAGTGGGTTGTCATTCCCTTCTCCAGGGGATCTTCCCAACCCAGGGATCGAACCCAGGTCTCCCATATTGCAGTCAGATTCTTTACCAGCTGAGCCACCAGGGAAACCTTTAGTAGGTTTAAAGCAGCGCAAAAGAAAAGTGCACATTCCCTGGGTGTTCCACCTTCCCAGTAAGGATTTTCCTCCATCAAGAAGCTCCTACTGTAAGATGACAGAGTAGAAGTACATGTGCTCATCTCTTCCTGTGACAGCGCCAAAATTGAAACTAGCTGTTGAAAAACCATCAACAAGAGGATGCTGTCCAAAGACAAAGAAGAAGCCTCAACAAGATGGTAGGAGGGGCGTAGTCACAATAAAATCAAATCTCATACCCTGGGTGGGTGACTCACAGACTGGAGAACAATAATATCAAAGAAGTTCTCAAGCTATTGTGAAAGTTCTGAACCCCACATCAGGCTTCCCAACCTGAGGATCTAACAAAGGGCCTGGGAATCCCCAGGGAATCTGGCCTTGAGGGCCAGTGGGATTTGATTACAGGCCTTCCAAAGAACTGAGGGAAACAGAGACTCCAGTCTTGGAGGGCACAAACAAAATTTTGTACTCACCAAGACCCAGAAGAGAGGAGTAGTGACTCCACAGGAGACTGAACCAAAACTACTTGCTAATGTTGGAGGGCCTCCCGTGGAGGTGTGAGTTGGCAAGTGTTCACCACAGGGATGGGGACACTGGAAGGTCCCCCTTGGTGTAAACCCTCTTGGAGTTCACTATTAATCCTACCATAGAGCCTGTAGGCCCCAGGGCTGGATCACCTCAGGCAAAACAACTACCAGGGAGGGAGTGCAACCCTACCCATCAGCAGATAATTGGATTAAAGCTTTACTGAGCAAGGCCATTTCCCCCAGAGCAAGACCCAGTTTTTCTCTCATCACCAGTCCCTCCAGTCAAGAAGCTTACACAAGCCTCTTAACCTTATCCACCAGAGGACAGACAGAAGAAGCAAGAAGCACAGTCTCACAGCAGCTAAAACAAAAGCCATATTACAGAAAGTTAATCATGATGAAAAAGCAGAAAATTATGTTCCAGATGAAGAAACAAGGTAAAATCCCAGAAAAACAGCTAAATGAAGTGGAGATAGGAAACCTCCCAGAAACTGAATTCAGAATAATGATAATGAAGATTATTCAAGATCTCTGGAAAAGAATGGAGGCAAAGATTGAGAAAATGCAAGAAATGTTTACCAAAGACCTAGAACTAAAGAAAAGAGATGACGAATACACTAGAAGGAATCAATGACAGAATAACTGAGGCAGAAGAATGGGTAAATACCTGGAGGACAGAAAGGTGGAAATCACTCAGAACACAACACAGAAAAAAGAATGAACAGAAATGAAGACAGCCTAAGAGACCTCGGGATACATTCCAGGTGGCATTAGTGGTAAAGAACCTGCCTGCTAATGCAGGAGACATAAGAGATGCGCGTTCAATCCCTGAGTCAGAAGACCCCTTGTCGGAGGGCATGGCAACCCACTCAAGTATTCTTTCCTGGAGGATCCCATGGAGAGAGGAGCCTGGAGGGCTACAGAGTCCATAGGGTCACAAAGAGTTGGACACTACTGAAAGCAGCTTAGCACTGGATACATAGTAGTGCTGGACAAGTTCTGGCATTTTTTACAGGATAATCATGTACTTTTTCAGTGAATCCCTTGTAGATTATGGGATGACTATTCTTTTCTTTTAGATGTTTAAAAACATTTTATTTTTAATTGAAGGATAATTGCTTTACCATATTGTTTTGGTTCCTACCAATCACCTACATGAATCAGTCATAGATACACATATGCCCCCTCTCTCTTGAACTCCCCTCCCAATGCCTACCCTGTCTCACCCCTCTCAGTTGTCAGAGAGCACCAGTTTGAGTTCCCTGAGTTATACAGCAAATTTCCCCTGGCTATCTATTTTGCATATGATAGGAAAATCCTATGGACAGAGGAGCCTGGTAGGCTGCAGTCCATGGGGTTGCTATGAGTCAGACACGACTGAACGATTTCACTTTCACTTTTCATTTTCATGCATTGGAGGAGGAAATGGCAACTCATTCCAGTATTCTTGCCTGGAGAATCCCAGGGACAGGGAGCCTGGTGGGTTGCCGTCTATGAGATCTCACAAAGTCGGACGCGACTGAAGCAACTTAGCACCAGCAGCAGCATCTATTATTATGCTACTCTCCATTCATCCTACCCTCTCCTTCCCTCACCCCATGTCTACAAGTCTGTTCTCTATGTATGCATTTCCATTTTTGCCCTGTAAAAATGTTCATCAGTAACATCTTTCTAGATTCTATATGTATACATTAATACATGATATTTGTTTTTCTATTTCTGACTAAATTCACCTTATATAATGGCTCTAGTTTCATTAATTAGAACTGACTCAAATACGTTCCCTTTTAATGGCTGAGTAATATTCCATTGTATACATGTACTACAGCTTCTTTATCCATTCCTTTCCCAGGGATGCAAGGAATCTTCTATATACGCAAATCAATCAATATGCTACACTGTATTAATGAAGTGAAAGATGAAAACTATATGATAAACTCAATAGATGCAAAAAAGCTTTTGACAAAATTCAGCACACATTCATAATAAAAACTCTCTAAATTATGGGCATAGAAGGAACCTACCTCAATATAACAAAGGCCACATGAGATAAACACACAGAAAACATTATTCTCAATGGTGAAAAACTGAAAGCATTTCCTCTAAGATCGGGAACAAGACAAGGGTGCTCACTCTCACCACTGTTATTCAACATAGTTTTGGAAGTTTCCTATCCATGGCAATCAGAGAAGAAAAAGAAATAAAAGGAATCTAGATTGCAAAAGAAGAAGTAAAACTCTCACTGTTTGCAGACAACATGATACTATACACAGAAAAACCATAAAGATACTATCAGAAAATTACTAGAGCTAATGAGTGAATTTAGCAAAGTTGCAGGATACAAAGTCAATGCACAGAAATCACTTGCATTTCTATACACTAATAATGAAAAATCAGAAAGAAAAATTAAGGAATCAATCTGATTCAACATTGCAACAAAAAGAATAAAATACCTAGGAATAAACCTACCTAAGAAGATGCTGGGAGGGATTGGGGGCAGGAGGAGAAGGGGATGACAGAGGATGAGATGGCTGGGTGGCATCACTGACTCGATGGATGTGAGTCTGAGTGAACTCCGGGAGTTGGTGATGGACAGGGAGGCCTGGCGTGCTGTGATTCATGGGGTCGCAAAGAGTCAGACATGACTGAATGATTGAACTGAACTGAACTGAAGAAGACAAAAGAGCTAATTACAGAAAACTATAATACACTGATGAAGGAAATCATAGATAACATAGATAGATGGAGCGATATTCCATGTTCTTGGGTAAGAAGAAACAATATTGTGAAAATAACTATACTATCTAAAGCAGACAAATGGATAAGAAAGCTGTGGTACATATACACAATGGAGTATTAGCCATTAAAAAGAATACATTTGAATCAGTTCTAATGAGGTGGATGAAACTGGAGCCGATTATACAGAGTGAAGTAAGCCAGAAAGAAAAACACCAATACAGTATACTAATGCATATATATGGAATTTAGAAAAATGGTAATGATAACCCTGTGTGCGAGGCAGCAAAAGAGACACAGATATAAAGAGCAGACTTTTGGACTCTGTGGGAGAGGGAGAGGGTGGGATGATTTGGGAGAATGGCATTGAAACATGTATACTGTCATGTAAGAAACACATCGCTAGTCTAGGTTCGATACAGGATAGAGGATGCTTGGGGCTGGTGCACTGGGATGATCCAGAGAGATGATATGGGAGGGTGGTGGGAGGGGGGTTCAAGGTTGGGAAGTCATGTACACCTCTGGTGGATTCATGTCAATGTATGGCAAAACCAATACAGTATTGTAAAGCAAAATAAAGTAAAAATAAAAATTTTAAAAATTAAAGAAAAAAGAAGTCAAGGTAAAAAAAATAATAAATAAAACCTAAAAAAAAAAAAAAAAAGCAATGGACAGATTCAATGCAATCCCTATCAAATTATCAATGGCATTTTTCACAGAACTAGAACAAAAATTTCACAATTCATATGGAAACACAAAAGACCCCCCCCAAAAAAACAAAGCAATCTTGAGAAAGAAGAATGAAGCTGGAGGAATCAACCTGCCTGCCCTCAGACTATACTACAAAGCTATAGTCATCAAGACAATATGGTACTGGCACAAAAACAGAAAGATAAACCAATGGAACAAAATAGAAAGTCCAGAAATAAGCCCACACATCTATGGGCACATTATTTCTGACAAAAGAGGCAAGAATATACAATGGGGCAATGATAGTCTCTTCAGTAAATGGTGCTGGGAAAATTAAACAGCTTCATGTAAAAGAATGACATTAGAACACTTCTTAACACCGTACACAAAGATAGACTCAAAATGGATTAAAGGCCTAAATGTAAGACCAAAAACTGTAGAACTCTTGAGAGATGACTATTTTTTGAGGCCATTCTACTTCTTCAGAAGAGAATCATGCAATACCTTTGCTGGAGCAGGGAGGAAAACGGGATATATGCTTGGCAAAGAGTGTTATGGGATCAGGGAGAAAGAGCAGAGCTGAGGTTTCACATAATTCGATATATAAGCTTTCACTTAATGACTTTTTTCTCAGTCTGTGTATTCGCTCTTTCATTACCATATGGCTGGTGTCTCTGAATATGGTAGATTTCTCAAGTAAGCAATAAATAAATTGTTCTTTATTCTTTTGTGAGGTAGAAGATTTAAATATAGGAACATATTCTGGATAGTGAGATTTCACCTATTCTGTTTTCAGCCTTTGTATCATGCCCTTCCATACTCTTGGCATATTCTGTAAAGTTTCTAGGGATTTCTTCAAGGTGATTACCTGATTTTTCCTTTGAATCCTCTTGGCAGTCACTTACTCTGCACTTTGCTCTGCTCTGTTATGTTAGTTGCTATTCACCTAAACTCTTTCCCTGTTCTAAAGTATTGAATTCTTCTATCCACCCTTGTTTCATTTTGTTTTACTTTGTTGGTAATATTCTTATTTTTTTTTCTATCATTTGAGTGAGGTTTCTGGAGGAAAAACTTCAAATATGTGTGATCTACCATTTTTAGGAGGCAGTTTATTAAAATGATTTATTGAGAAAATAGTATGATATACACATACATATAATTTTGTACATATATACTATGTTTAAATGTATATAAAATTTAAGTCTGTTTATATTGAGTTAATTTAATATGTCTATATATAATAATTATAATTTATAGTGATTATATTAAACAATGCATATTATTAACAAGATATTTTAACATATCTGAACAAATGAAATAAGAGTGTGTTCCTTTAATACAAGTCTATGATGAAAATAAGGTCAAGAGAAAATAATGAACTAGATAGAAACAGATTAGAATTAGTTCCAGGGTTAATGAAAGAATAGTTGTACTTAATGATATCCTTGGAGAATGTATTATCAGTAAAATTTGTGGGAAAGCAATGAAATTTTTCTTTGATCACATGACTAACAACAACCATTAAACTCTTTTAGAAATGAAGATACCCTGAGAAGTTATGACATGCCTAGGTCATACTGTAGTTATCATAAAGTGACTTTATCACAGCAGGAAGCTATTTAAAATGAGACTGACTCAAAAGTATCATAATGTACTTGTTTCTTTTCACAATAACCTGTTCTATTTTTACACAGTCACCAAAAAGTATATTTATTGACCTAATCAAACCTTAAACCCAGTGAATCCACATTCTTATTTATGTACAAAATAATTAGGAAAAACATTAATATTTGATACAAAAAGTTTTTGGAATACATGGAATTTTACCATGGGCTTTTAAAAAAAGTTATTTATTTTTTAATTGAATGATAATTGCTTTACAGAATTTTGTTGTTTTCTGTCAAACCTCAACATGAATCAGCCATAGATATGAAACTTCCTCCCATATCCCTCCCCTTCCCACACCTCTAGGCTGATACAGAGCCCCTGTTTGAGTTTCCTGAGATATACAGTAAATTCCCGTTGGCTACCTATTTTCCATATGGTAATGTAAGTTTCCATGTTACTCCCTCCATATATCTCACCCTCTCTTCCCCTCTCCCCATGTCCGTAAGTCTATTCTTTATGTCTGTTTCTCCGTTGCTGCCCTGCAAATAAATTCTTTAGTACCATTTTTCTAGATTTCGTATACATGCATTAGTATACAATTTTTATCTCTTTCTGACCTACTTCACTCTGTATAAGACGCTTTAGGTTCATTCACCTCATTAGAACGGACTTAAATGCATTCCATTTTATTGTTGAATAATATTCCGTTGTGTATATGTATGACAAGTTTTTTATCCATTCAACTGTCAATGGACATCTAGGTTGCTGACATGTTCTAGCTATTGTAAATAGTGCTGCAATGAAAAATGGGATACATGTGTCTCTTTCAATTTTGGTTTCCTCAGGGTACAGCTGGAGAAGGAAATGGCAACCCACTCCAGTATTCTTGCCTGGAGAATCCTATGGACAGAGGAGCCTGGAGGGCCACAGTCCATAGGGTTGCACAGAGATGGGCATGAGTAAAGTGACTAAGTAGCAGCAGCAGCAGCAGCAGCAGCAGGGTATGGGCCTAAGAGAGGGACTGCTGGGTCATATGGAGGCTTTATTACTAGTTTTTAAAGGAATTTCCATACCGTCTTCCATAGTGGCTGTTTCAATTTACATTCCTACCCACAGTGTAAGAGTGTTCCCTTTTCTCCACACCATCTATTGTTTGTAGATTTTTGATGATGGCCATTCTAATCGATGTGAGGTGATATCTCATTGTAGTTTTGATTTGCATTTCTCTAATAATGAGCGATGTTGAGCATTTTTCCTGTGTTTGTTAGCCATCTGTATGTCTTCTCTGGAGAAATGTCTGTTTAGGTCTTTTCCCACTTTTTGATTGGGTTGTTTTTTCTGGTATTGAGTTGTATGAGTTGCTTGTATATCTTGGAAATTAATCCTTTGTCAGTTGTTTCATTTGCTATTATTTTCTCCCATTCTGAGGGTTGTCTTTTCACCTTGCTTATAGTTTCCTTTGCTGTGCAAAAGTTTTTAAGTTCAATCAGGTTCCACTTGTTTACTTTTGTCTTTATTTCCATTACTGTAGGAGGTGCGTCATAGAGGATCTTGCTTTGATTTGTCATTGAGCGTTCTGCCTATGTTTTCCTCTAAGGGTTTTATAGTTTCTGGTCTTACATTTAGTTCTTTAATCTATTTTGGGTTTATCTTTGTGTACAGTGTTAGGAAGTGTTCTAATTTTATACTCGTACATGTAGCTGTCCAGTTTTCCCAGCACCATTTACTGAAGAGGCTGTCTTTGCCCCACTGTATATTCTTGCCTCCTTTGTCAAAAATAAGGTACCCATAGGTGCATGGGTTTATTTTTGGGCTATCTTGTTCCATTGATCTATATTTCTGTTTTTGTGCCAGTATCATACTGTCTTGATGACTGTAGCTTTGTAGGATAATCTGAAGTCAGGAAGGTTGATTATTCCAACTATATTCTTTCTCAAGACTGCTTTGGCTATTCAGGGTCTTTTCTGTTTCCATATGAATTGTGAAATTTTTGGTCTCATTCTGTGAAAAATGCCATTGTTAATTTGATAGGGACCACATTGAATCTATAGATTGCACTTGGTAGTATAGTCATTTTCGCTATACTGATTCTTCCTACCCAGGAACATGGAATATCTCTTCATTTGTTTATGTCATCTTTAGGTTTATTTCATTAGCATCTTATAATTTTCTGTGTAGAGTTCTTTTATCCCCTTAGGTAAGTTTATTCCTAGGTATTTTATTCTTTTTGTTACAGTGGTGAATGAGATTGACTCCTTAATTTCTCTTTCTGATTTTTCATTATTAGTGTATGGAAATGCAAGTGATTCTGTGTATTGATTTTGTATCCTGCAACTTTGCTAAATTCACTGATTAGTTCTAGTAATTTTCTGATACTATCTTTAGGGTTTTCTATGTACAAAACCTTTCACTGTGTGGATCACAATAAACTGTGGAAAATTCTTCAAGATACGGGAATACAAGACCACCTGACCTGCCTCTTGAGAAACCTATATGCAGGTTAGGAGGCAACAGTTAGAACTGGACATGAAACAACAGGACTGGTTCCAAATAGGAAAAGGAGTATGTCAAGGCTATATATTGTCACCCTGCTTATTTAAATTATATGCAGAGTACATCATGAGAAATGCTGGGCTGGAAGAAGCACAAGCTGGAATCAAGATTGTCAGGAGAAATATCTATAACCTCAGATATGCAGATGACACCACCCTTATGGCAAAAAGTGAAGAGGAACTAAAAAGCCTCTTGATGAAAGTGAAAGAGGAGAAAGAAAAAGCTGGCTTAAGGCTCAACATTCAGAAAACGAAGATCATGGCATCTGGTCCCATCACTTCATGGGAAATAGATGGGGAAACAGCGTCAGACTTTATTTTTTTGGGCTCCGAAATCACAGCACATGGTGACTGCAGCCATGAAATTTAAAGATGCTTACTCCTTGAAAGGAAAGGTATGACAAACCTAGATAGCATATTCAAAAGCAGAGACATTACTTTGCCAACTAGTCATGTATAGATGTGAGAGTTGGACTGTGAAGAAAGCTGAGTGCTGAAGAACTGATGCTTTTGAACTGTGGTGTTGGAGAAGACTCTTGAGAGTCCCTTGGACTGCAAGGAGATCCAACCAGTCCATTCTGAAGGAGATCAGCCCTGGGATTTCTTTGGAAGGAATGATGCTAAAGCTGAAACTCCAGTATGTTGGCCACCTCATGCGAAGAGTTGACTCATTGGAAAAGACTCTGATGCTGGGAGGGATTGGGGGCAGGAGGAAAAGGGGACAACAGGGGATGAGATGGCTGGATGGCATCACTGACTCAATGGATGTGAGTTTGAGTGAACTCTGGGAGTTGGTGATGGACAGGGAGGCCTGGCGTGCTGCAATTCATCGGGTCGCAAAGAGTCGGACACGACTGTGTGACTGAACTGAACTGATGTACAGTATCATGTCATCTGCAAACAGTGAGAGCTTTATTTCTTCTTTTCCAATCTGGGTTCCTTTTATTTCTTATTCTTCTCTGATTGCTATAGCTAAGACTTTCAAAACTATGTTGAATAACAGTGGTGAAAGTGGACACCCTTGTCTTGTTTCTGATCTTAGGGGAAATACTTCAAGTTTTTCACCATTGAGAATAATGTTTGCTGTAGACTAATCATATATGGCCTTTAGTATGTTGAGGTAGGTTCCTTCTATCCCCAGTTTTTAAAGAGTTTTAATCATAAATCAGTGCTGAATTTTGTCAAAGACTTTTTCTGCATCTATTGAGATGATCATATAGTTTTTATCTTCAATTTGTTAATATGGTATATCACATTGATTGATTTGTGGATATTGAAGAACCCTAGAATCCCTGGAATAAGCCCAATTTGATCATGGTGTATGTGCTTTTTGATGTGTTGCTGAATTATGTTTGCTAAAATTGAGTTGAGGACTTTTGCATCTATGTTCCTCAGTGATATTGACCTGTAGTTTTATTTTTCTGTGTTGGCTTTGTCTGGTTTTGCTATCAGGATGATGATGGCCTCATAGAATGACTTCAGAAGCTTTCTTTCCTCTGCAATTTTTTGAAAGAGTTTTAGAAGGATAGGCATTAACTCTTCTGCAATTGTTTGATAGATTTCTCCTGTGAAGCCCTCTGGTCCTGGGTGTTAGATTTTTGGGAGATTTTTTATCACAGCTTCAGTTTCAGTGCTTGTAATTGGGTTGTTCATAATTTCTATTTCTTCCTGGTTCAGTCTTGGAAGATTGAACTTTTCTAAGTATCTGTCCATTTCTTCCAGGTTATACATTTTATTGCCATATAGTTGTTCATAATAGTCTCTTATAATCTTTTGTATTTCTGCATTATCTGTTGTAACCTCTCCTTTTCATTTCTCATTTTGTTGATTTTATTCTTCTTTATTTTTTTTTTCATAAGTCTGGCTAAAAGTTTGTCAATTTTGTTTATCTTCTCAAAGAACCACCTTTTAGTTTTATTAATCTTTACTATTTTTTCTGTAATTCCCTTTTCATTTATTTCTGCTCTAATCTTTATGATGTCTTTCATTCTTCTAATTATGGGATTTTTTTCTTCTTTTTCCAGTTGTTTTAGGTGTGAAGTTAGGTTTTCTATTCGATGTTTTTCTTGTTCTTGAGGTAGGATTGTATTGCTATAATCTTCCCTCTTAGAACTGCTTTTGCTGCATCCCATAGGTTTTGAGTTGTCATGTTTTCATTGTCATTTTTTGATTTCATTTTGATTTTGATTTCATTTTGATTTCATTTTTTGATTTCTCCTTTAATTTCTTCACTAACCTGTTGGTTATTTAGAAACGTATTGTTTAATCTCCATGTGTTTGTGTTTTTCGCAGGCTTTTTCTTTTCTTTTTCTTTTTCCTTTTTGTAATTGATATCTAGTCTCATAGCATTGTGGTCAGAAAAGATGCTTGATATAATTTCAATTTTCTTAAATTTACTGAGGTTTGACTTGTGACCCAAGATGTGGTCCATTCTGGAGAATATTCCATGTGCACTTGAAAAGAAGGTGTATTCTTCTGCATTTGGATGAATGTCTGGAAGATATTAATGAGATCTACCTCATCTAATGTATCATTTAAGACTCGTGTTTCCTTATTAATTTTCTGTTTGGATGATCTGCCCATTGATGTGAGGGGGGTGTTAAAGTCTCCTATTATTGTTGTGTTACTATCAGTTTCTCCTTTTATGTCTGTTAATGTTTGTCTTATGTACTGAGGTGCTCCTTTGTTGGGTGCATAGATATTTACAATTGTTTTGTCTTCCTGTTGGATTGATCCCTTGATGATTAGATAATGCCCTTCCTTATCTCTTGTAATATTATTTTAAGGTCTATTTTGTCTGATATGAGGATTGCTACTCCAGTTTTCTTTTGCTTTCCATTTGCATGGAATATATTTTTCCATCCTCTCACTTTCAGTCTCTATGACTTTAGGTCTGAAGTGGGTTTCTTTTAGACAGTATATATATGGGTCTTGTTTTTGTATCCACTCAACTAGTCTATGTCTTTTGTTTGGAGAATTTAATCCATTTACATTTAAAGTAATTATTGATATTTGGCTAAGATCAAGTATAGTGTCTACCATGGGCTTTTGTACAGTGTCTTCAAGGGGTTAGATATACATTGTGGACATTATTTGAAATATTTTGTCTGTGCTTAAAACAGACTTGAACTACCTGAGAGATTATAATTACATTGTACAGCATTATTTTCTAATATTTAGTATAAATAATGCATATAGGCAGTGCCTAATAAACTTTTATAGATATAATGAAAGAGTACTATTGTCACCTGGAAAATCATGATTAAGGTGATTTGAGGACATGCCTTCTAAGGAAAAGGAGGTAATATGAAGAGTTGTTATAAATAACATTAGATTATTCTGTATTTTGGATGCTCAAAATCATGGAAATACCAGAAGACAAAATAAGTTGGTAGAAACATGTTTTTGAATGTTCTTAGATCTAACATTTCAAAACATTGTGACTATAGCAATGTGAAAAGTTTGTGAAATTTATAACAATAGGTTTATTATGGCAAGTCCTTCTGTATTAATAGTAATTAACCATCTGCAACTTTCATATCACAAGGAGAAACTCATGATAATTCTCTGTTCAGTAAGGCATGCAAAATCTATTTTTTACTCATTAGTTCCTTAGTTTAGTACTGTTTCTTTTATTACCAATCCTAAGATATAAATTATCAAAAGCTTTCCTTCAGCTAACTTTCAAAATATAGAATGCGTATTTGTTTTATATGTTGGCAATAAGTATATAGTCCCAGCCTGATTATTTTTAAAGTTTATGACTAGAGAGTATTCAATGTTTGAGATCACTTGACTATTCAAGCTTTCTGCTAGGAAAAAATGTATTTCCTGTCAATGTTAGGGTGACATTACATACTCCAGAATATGCAATAAAAATACATTTATTTCATATCTGAGATGTCTGGTACAGATCTTTCGGAAAGGCAGAAAGCACGTAAAATCTAAGAACTTCTGGAAAAGCACTAAATGTTGTAATCCAACCTGTCACAACCATATTGCTGTTTAAAGATATTGCCTGAAAAGAACACTTGGAAAGCTCTTGAGCTGGTAAATCAAAATGCTTGACTTTTCTCAGTAGCCAGTCAAGGTGATACAATTTCAGTCCTGAGCATAGTGCTGTGTATATAGAAGTAGAGATATGGGAGCTGAAGTTTTCTGACTTTTTCTTTCTTTACATTTCTTCCCTTAGAAAATTTACTTTTTAAATATGATAAATAAAATAAGGAAGATATACTTAAGGATTTCACCCACATCATTTAATCCTAAAAACATAGCAATTTTCATCAAGAAGCAACTACACAATTTGCAGGGGGCAGTGTAAAATTAAAATGCAAGATTCCTTATTCAAATTATTAAGAATTTCAAAATGGGATTAATATAATTGCAAAGTCCTTCTAACCTTAGACCCCTCTGTGGCCTCACAGATCACACACACACCCTGTTGTCTAATAACAAAATTATATTTTGTTATTGTGGTATTTTGGATTGTGTATTTTACTACTCTCAATTTACAAATGAGGAAATACAAACCCAGAAAGTAAATGGTTCACCAAAGATCACAGAAGATTTGGAGATAGGACATCCTAGATTCCAAACTCCAAAATAAATTTTGTGTTGCTTATTCTTAAAATATATGTGAAGACATCTCATAACTAAGTAAATTTTATAAGTAAAAACAGACTTGGAAGCATAACCAAAAGGTTTCAAAAAATGTTGATAATATCTAAAATATATAACAGTGTTATTATTTAACTTAATAGTGTAATGTTAACACAGCATTGTGAATGCACTGAATGTACTCAATTGTACACTTAAAAATGTAGATTTTATGCTGTGTATGTTTTAACATAATAAATATCTCTCTCCCTTCATATATATACCTGAATGAACTTTTTGCCCAACCCTGTGTGTGGTTTGTATGCATATAATCTATACACATCCTAGTTCTGTGTCTCAGGAGAACTCTAACTACAGCACTCTGAGCTCTACATATTTAAAATAATAATAATAAAGTCAACATTTTAGACTACTGAATTCTCATTTTTATGGTTAAAAGATTCTTCTTTATTCTGTTTTGTGGTCATAACAAATGCACCATAATTCTCTGGAATTATATCCTCAACTTTCCTATATTCATGTCTTTGCTGGATCTAATATTCTTCCTTTTCTGACATGTCCTGTTTACTCCTAATGTAGGAACCCAGCCTTTTCCCCTCTTCACAAACACACACCCACTTTTTGAAATCCTACTTATGCATCAAAAACCCTAATAAAAATTATATCCTTTATGTTCAACCATAACTATCAAATATTCCATTTTTGCAGTCACACTTCCATTGTTTTTCTCTTATTCTGCAATGGATTACAAATAGTTATGAACATATTTATCTCATTTCCTCAAACTGCCTTGAAGTCAGAAATCTCTGCAAATGTTTATAGTAATATGTGTTTTGATTCACCATAATAAATAAGATTTTTAAAAGAAGCACTATGACCTTATTTTGCTTCCTAAAATTTGAAATGATAAACTGTATCTCTCATGAACCTACAGGTCTATACCTCACCTGAAAATACAAATCATTTATTTATTTAATATTTGGAAACAAAGAGTTCCATTTACTTTTTAAAGCTACACAACAAGGGAAAACAGAATATCAAGTCTTTTGTATAAGTATGCATTATGAATCCCATAATTTCTTATGGATATTAGATTTTCAATCAAAATACTCATTCAAATGCTAGAGGTAGATTTTAATTTTCCCTTTAATCAGTTCCTCAACTTAGAATTAGTACTAATAACTTTCCTATGAACTTGACTGCAAAACTCAGAGAGGCATTGTTCCAATGCATCATTTGCAAACAGATGTTACTTTATGCTTTTAATCCCAGTACACAAATGAGCATAAAATTCTTATAACATGCCAGCCTAGTCTTTCGTCTTAATTCTTTTGGAAAGTTGGCCATGTTCTCTTAAATCTCAAGAAAAATAAAATATACAATTCTCAGCTAATTCCTTAATAATAAAATGCCCATTGATTACATTCCAATTGAGATCTATTTCACTAAGACAATAAATATTAAAGTTGAAAAACCAACTTTAAAATAATTGTCCCATAAAACCAAATATAATATTGACTGACAAAAAACAAGATAACTTGACATCAAGGCCACTTTAGTCCTTCACCAATAAGATTTTGAAAAATGTAGGTATGCTTTTTTAAATGATTTACCTTTCTATTTTTAGCAACTGGTACCTAAGAACTTGAACATGAATTTGAGCAAACTCTAGGAGGCAGTGGAGGACAGAGGAGTTTGGCATGCTTCAGTCCATGGGGTAGCAAAAGTCAGAAACAACTTAGTCACTAAACAACAACTAAGAATTAAATGACTTTCAGAAAGTCCTTTAGGAATGTTAGTTTAACTTAATACAATTCCAAGTTAATGAAGTGTGGCCAGTATGCATTTTATTTTTAATCTATATTTATTTCTTAAAAATATTTTCAATTAATACTTCTCTGTAAATGAAACTTATTTACTTTTGGCTTACCAATGTATGATAGAGATTCTGATCTAACATTAACATTCTCACATGAAGCAAACATTTTATAGATCCAGAACTTTAGGCAAAAAATAATTTAAAATTAGAAATTCTTTATGTGCATATATTATATTTAAATAGCTTGATTTTGTGTTTACTGTAATATAAATGTATACCTGTTTCTACAGGAATAAACTTGTACCCAAATGTATTAAATGAAGGAAAAATAAGCCAAATATTCTACTTCTTTATCTTCAGAGAACTACTTTTGCATTTACTAATATTCACATATTTTAAATGTGTGTGTATAGGTACTACAATTTCTAAGGACTAAGAGAAATAGGTCAAAAATTTGCTATGGTTGGAAATCTGTTCATTTGTGTAATCCTGAAATTTGAGTCTAAAATGGCAATTTTTAATTGCAACTATTAAAATCCACAGCTAGTATATCATCCTCACTTGGATAGGCAGTGTGGAGCACTGATCAAGGTCAATGTCAGTATACCTCTAATACTAGTTAAACAACTTTTTCATGAAAAACTTTGAAATTACTAGATAATCATTTGGGAAAATATGAATTTGGTCTATATATTATAAACCAAGATAAACTCCACACATATCCAACACAATGAAAATAAGTAAATTCATGCAAATATTAAAATGAAATATAAATTAATTCCTTTAAAATCTGGACTGTATATGGCCTCTCTAACTAGGTCTCAAAGTCCAGAATCCATTAGGAAATAAATTAATTTGATTAGCTTAATCAAAATTTCTACATTGTCAAAAACAGGAAATATTGATATATCAAAAGATATATGACTATCTTGGAAATAATATTTACATTTATATCACAGATAAAAAGTAATCATCCCCAAATAAAAAGAGCTAAAAATACAGAAGATAATAGCCCAATACAAAAAGATATTTGACGTTTGTAGAATTTCATTGAAAGAGATACAAATAATATTAAACATGAAAAGTTCTTCAAACTCACTTATGCTATGAGAACTACAAACTAAAAACAGTAAAATAATATTTCACAACCATTTAATTTATAAAAATACAAACATAAAGAAATCCTTTATACAGAAAAGAATTTTCCCAAATGAATGAAGGTAACTATGTATTGAATTAGAAACTAAACCAGGGTATAATTTGCAAATGAGAGAAAGCTATACTATATATTTAGTAGGCTGTATTCTAAAGACACAAAAAAAAAACTTCAATAATTTTTAATGTCATTCCGCATTTTTAAATTCTAATTTTTAGGTTTGTAGGAATTGGCATATTTTGTACATTGTGAGAAAGAAATAATTTGATACTGTCAATCAGTAGTTTCAGTAAAAGAAAAAAATAAAATATAAAATCAAACTAATTATGTTATATACTAAAACTGAACAAGAAATATTAAAAACATGACTTCTAAAGTCACATTTCTTGCTCTGAACAATTTTCTTGCAATTAATGCCTCTAAAGTCACATTGTGGACTGCAAAACCATTTACAGCTTAAAATGGCTAGGTCTTGATAAGGAAAAGAACAAGAGCTTTGGATAGCTTATTGTGACAAAAACAAGCTGTTAGAGATTAATTGGGTCATAATAGTAGCATCCTTGTGCCGACTTTAAGGGATCCAGAGTGAAAAAACTGACAATTTGAGAATCAGAAGAACAACGAATGTAATTGACTGAAATGCTTTAAATCTCTGAATATCTGCAAGTTTAAAAGGATGTTCCAGAAAGAGATTGCCTAACAAAGTACCTTTCTCCTCATCTAAGATGACTTAGTCATCTTAGTAAAACCAAAGTTTTACTTTGAAAAAGAAAAAAAAGAAAAATTTAACATAGTCTACTTTCTAGTAGGACTTGTGTTTCACAGTAACTAAATATTCCAAGCTGCTAAGGGGAAAAAATATAGGCTTACATAGAAAAACAGATAGCTAATAAATATGATGACTCATTGGAAAAGACCCCGATGCTGGGAAAGATTGAGGGCAGGAGAAGAGGTGACAGACTATGAGATGGCTAGAGGGCATCACCGACTCCATGGATGTGAGTCTGAGCAAACTCCAGGAGATGGTAAAGACAGGGAAGTCTGGTGTGCTGCAGTCCACAGAATCTCGGAGTCAAACACAAGTTAGCAATTGAATAGCAACAATAAATGTCTAAGAAATGATAAAACTAGAACATGCTTAATATACAACTCTAATAAAACTTACTCACTCAGGTAAGTTTTATTAATTGGAGCTAAAATTACTAGAAAATTGGTTGAGGTGGCCCTGAATATTCAGATACACAACCTAACAACAAAGGGAGGATCTCAAGTTTTCCGCACCCCTCTGTCCATCCCAAACATAACCCTTGATGACTTTCAAAGCTAATGTTTGGGAGGTTACTCGTCCTGGTGCAGGGCCCCCTCCCGCTTGGGGACTCTGAGGTGTGACTCAGATCCCTCAGTCCTTGGGGAGGATCTCTGCAATTGTGACTTCCCTCCCAGTTGTGAGTTGTCAGTCCCTACACTGAGAACATGGGTCCTGACTAAACTGCATTTCTGTTGCTTCTACACATAGTACTGTATCTCCTTGATTAACTGTAGAAAATCTTCTGCTACTCTTCAGGTTGTTCTCAGATATAGCTGCTCTGTAAGCAGTTGTAATTTGGGGGTACCTATGGAAGGAAGTGAGCTGAGAATCTTTCTACTCTACCATCTTGATGCCTACCAAATTTACTTTATATTTGGTCAACTGATAGCCACAGGGTGACAAGGTACAAAATCTAACTTTCCATTCTCAGCAAGAAATCTATTCACCCTGTTTGATATTGAACCATAGAAGGAATAACATAAAAATCCTTACCTATCACAGGAAATGACTAGATGAGATTATGTAGATCTTCTTCATGCTTAAAGATTTATATGAAATATGTAAAAGTGTGTTTCCAACCTAGGCAATAGTCATAACTTTTTTTAAGAGCTCAGAAAAACTATTTCTTCAACTTATATAGTAGCAGCAGTGTCAAGAGAGCTGCTGCTTAAAATTAAAAAAAAAATCAGTAGCTTTCATTTGATTTTTTTAAAGCTGATCAGAATCTTCAGGATAGTGGTAAGAGCCAAGAAATAGTTAATACAGACAACACTCCTCCCATAGCACTGTAAGATTTTTATTTCCCTCACAGCACTTCAATCATTTCAGTGTGTTATTGTCAACCACTAGAAGTTCATGAAAATGCAAAGGCTTAAATCATTTGGCTCTAAATCATAATGTGATATGGCCTTGTCAATCTATTCAAAGAAATTTATATTCCTTGGGATTTTTCAGCAAATTCCACAGAGTTTCCACCAAGGATTAATGTTGACTGCACAAGTTTTGCAACAAGGTTGAAAATACAAAAGGAGGCTGATAATTGGGCTTAATATTAGAGTGTTCTGTTCCAGGCAGTAAACATCTTACCTCAGCTTTTAAGGCTTTCTCCAGTACATGACTGAGCCACAGGGAACAGCATATCACGCACTTGCCGAACTGCTGTTCTCAAAGTCCTTTTCACTTTCAAATACCTTTGAAGTCCTACAGGACTCCATGTTTTGTAAATGATTTCTCCATTCACTTTCAAAAATGATTTGGTGGGGATGAAGCCTAAATATTAAGCACAACTCAAAACTGATTCCTTGAAGCTAAACATAACTAAATTTAAGAATATACAGATACAAGGTGCACTATGGTTTAATAGCTACTGATTTTAGTGGTGGATTTTTATGCTTTGAATGTGGAATTTTAAAAATCAAAGTGAATTTGATTTACAATATTATATGAGTTTCTGGCATAGAGCAAAGTAATTTAGACGCGTGTGTGCATGAAAACACACACACACTT
Source organism: Ovis canadensis (assembly GCF_042477335.2). Lineage (NCBI taxonomy): Eukaryota > Metazoa > Chordata > Mammalia > Artiodactyla > Bovidae > Ovis > Ovis canadensis. The sequence goes on from NC_091262.1 coordinate 52,403,819, forward strand.
ACCCAATATTGTTTTTAGCGTGTGTTAGTTGCTCAGTCATGTCCAACTCTTTGTGACCCCATGGATTGTAGCCTACCAGGCTTCTCTGTCTATGAAATTCTCCAGGCAAGAAGACTGGAGTGGGTTGCCACTTCCTTCTCCAGGGGATCTTCCAGACCCAGGGATTGAACCTGGTTTTCCTGCATTGCAGGCAGATTTTTTTTACCCTCTGAGCTACCAGGGAAGCCCATTATTGTTTATGCATCCTACATATACTAGTTTGGAGAAGGAAATGACAACCCACTCCAGTATTCTTGCTTGGAAAATCCCATGGACAGAGGAACGCGGCAGGCTACTGTCCATAGGGTTGCAAAGAGTCGGACATGACTGAAGCAACTTAGCATTCACTAGTTTGCATCTGCTAACCCCAAATTCCCAATCCAACTTTCCCCTGCACCCTTCCCTGCCAGGAGCCAGCATAGGAGATCCCACCCATGACAAGGTCATGCAGAGAGACCTGACGGGCAAGACGAGTCAGGTCTCAAGGGGTCCTCTGTCTGAGCATCTACCCCGAAACCAAAATCTGTCTGTTTACTGTCTGCTATACTATACTCTTCTGACATTACAGGGGGCTATCCCTGACCACCTTTCTCTGGAAAAAGTTAACTTAGAGCTCCAACTGGTCTCCTGCATATGAAAGGAATGTTTCAGCTCAAATCCCTCTGATTGGCTCTCTAACTTGCCTGACAGGTTCCCCTGGACTTTACAACTTGTGAATCGTTTACAGCCCCCAACCAAGAGAGGCACGAAGCTTAAAGCATCTGAAAGATACAGAGCCTTTTCTAAAAAGCTAAAAATTATATTGGTGATGGGTTTCACTGTTGAGTCAATGACTGCTGCCAGGCCTCCATATTCTTTATCTTTTAGGCACCTGAGGGATATTAATCAATGTAATTGGGATATAGAAAAAGAAATATAGTAGTTTTGATGTTAGCAACACTAGACTTTTGAGTTAGTGAGTTTTCTCTTTGTTATAAATCACTATACTCCTCTTTCTTTGTTATAAATTGTTGTGTCCTTGCTATGTAAGAATGTAACTTTATTTAGTGCTTTTTGAGAGTGGTACCAGACTTTGGAAAGAACAACACTTTTAAGTTTTCTGGTTGACAGACCCTTATCAGAAAAGGGCCGTAAAATGCTAATTGGCCTTCTGGCCAGAAGATGATGTAAATCACCTAAGACTTGTATATACAACTAGGTATGCAGAGAGAAAGCCTGGTCTCAATAAGAGTCAGGGCTGCTGACACTGTATAATTTTGTATTATCCATTGATATCTATGTACAATCAAAAGTATAAAAAGCCTTTCTGGACAATAAAGGATGGACCAGTTTCTCAGACCAGCTTCTTGAACTGGTTTCTTGGAAATCTGGTTCCCCCCACGTCAACTTCCTCTCTCTCTCTTTCTCCCTCTCCCTCCCTCTCCTTTTCAGGCTGAATTCCCATCTGGAGCGTGGAGGCTCGCCGTGTCTACTTACTTGTCCTGGCTTCTAAGACCCACGCGAGAGGGAGCCCAAGGCTGGGCACCCTCCGCTATTCAAGAGGGCACCGGTGGCCTAACATACATGGTGCAAACCTCTTGTCTCGAGGTTTTATTAGTGTTCCACGTAAACCAAGTTATTCAGCCTCTTTTCTCCACTAATTTTCCTACTATACTATTTCTTCCTAATCTCTTTTTGTGTTTCTAAATAAGTAAGTTTTTCCATGCTGATTCCCTTCGAATTACCCTGGATCTACCGGGGCTGGACCCCGGCACTTCCCCCTCTCTTGACAACCACAAATCTGCTCTCTATATCTGAGTCTGTTTCTGTTTCATAGATAATAACATTTGTGTTATATTTTAGATTCATCATATATCAATAAGAGATATCATATGTTATTTGTCTTTCCATTCAGACTTAGCTGAAAATGGTATGGAATTTTTGGATAATTTTAAAAAGTATATCATGTTTACCAGGTGGATTTCAAACAACACTTGACCTCAGTTAAGATGTTTGTATTAAATTGTTGAGAATATGTCTGCAGTAGTAAAACCACCCACATTGTATTATGTTGGGGAAGCATATATTTACATTGTATAAGCAGCACAATTTTAATTATGGAGACTTTATGTTACAATTAGAGCTGGGAAGAATTTAAATTTTAATTCATTCTGCAGTGCTATTTAGATTTCAAAAATATGTCCTTTATCTTCACTCAAAACATATAATTTTCTTATATTTCTATTATATGCCAGAGTTGCTTGTACATGTTACATGCTAAATAAATGTTTTTCAAATTATTGCATGAACAATGATCCTAAAAAAAGGATTTTCAATGTAGATTATGCACATGATTGTTAATAATAAAATATTATTGATATACTATAACAATAAAGATGGAATCTTTATCCATATTTAAAAGATGAGCAGTATTTCTCAGAAAAGTACATGAGTGATTATGTTCTTATAAGTATTATCTAACTGTAGAATAAATCCATATGCAATTTTGAATTTCTTAAAGTATAAATATATAATCAATTTTATATTAAAAGATAAATACAATTACTAATCTCTTTCCAATTATCTATACAAGGTATGTCACTGGAAAAGATGACTGTGTTGATGGTTAATTAGAGAGGTGTATATATGTGTTTGTATTTACATTTACATTATCATACTAAATGGAGTGAGTCAGAGAAAGAAAGACAAATATCACATGATATCCCTTATGGGCAGAATCTTCAAAAAAGACACAAATGAACTTATTTGTAAAACAAAAACAAGTCTCACAGACTTAGAAAATGAATTTATGGTTACCGGGGGAAGGGAAGGGGAAGGGATAGATTGGGAGTTTGGGATTAACATGCACACACTATTTTTAAAATAGATAACCAAGGACATATTGCATAGCACAGGGAACTCTGCTCAAAACTCTGTAATAATTTACATGGGAAAAAGAGTTTGAAAAAGAATGAAGTGACGTGAAGTGAAAGTCGCTCAGTCCTGTCTGACTTTGTGCGACCCCATGGACTATATAGTCCATGGAATTCTCCAGGCCAGAATACTGGAGTGGGTAGCCTTTCCCTTCTGCAGGGGATCTTCCCAACCCAGGAATCATCTCCTGCATTGCAGGCTGAATCACTGCTGTAACCTGAAACTAACACTGTTTTGTTTTTTATTAAAGCACATTATTAATCAACTATGTTATATTGAACACTATACTATCTTATCCAACATAAAATATAAATTTATAAATTTGGGAAGTTGTAATATTTTGACTTTGTTCTAAGATTGTTTTAACTATTCATGCTGTCTTATAATTTTTAATGAATTTTAGAGCTGGCTTGTTCACTTCTCAAAAAATAAAAGACAATTGGAATTTTGATAGAGACTGCATTGCATCTTTAGATTGCTTTGGGTAGTATTGTCATCTTAACAATATTTTTCCTTACCCAAGAATACATCATATCTTTCTATGCATTTATATCCTTTTTATCTCATGCAACAATATTTTGCAATGTCTAAGTCTTGCACTTACCTGGTTAAATTAATTTTTATTTATTTTATTCTTTTTGATGTTGCTAGAAATGTTCTGTCTATTGTAATGGTTTTCCTAATTTCATTTTTGGTTCATTTATTGCAATCATATGCAAATTCTGTTGATTTTTCTATATCCATCTTATACCCCACAGTCTACCTGAACTTGTTTATTAGCTCTAATAGGTTTTTGGCATGATTTAGGATCTTCAGTCTCTAAGATCATGTTGTCTGTGATTAGAAAGAGTTTTGCTTCCTTCTTTCCAATCCAGACTCCTTTCACTTCTTTTACTTCCTAATTTTTGCTGGCTACAGCTTGTACTACAATCTTGAACAGGAGTGACAAAAGCAGACATTCTGGTATTGTTTCTGATTTTAGGGGCACATTAGTCTGCTCAGGCTGCCATAACAAAATATTCAAGATTGGGGTTGTTAAACAACAGATATTTACTTCCTCACAGTTCTAGAAGCAGGTTCACCATCCAAGGCACTAGCAAATTAGGTATCTAGTGAGGGCTCTCTTCTTGGCCTGAAGGCATCCACTTTCTCACTGTGTCTTCATAAGGACTTTCCTCAAGGACTTTCATACAGGGAGAGAATGATTGCTAGTATCTCTTTCTCTTCTAATAGGAACATCAATCCTCTTATGCATATATCCCAACTTTATTATTCTTTCCTTTTTTTTTCTGTTTCTGAATGTGCTTTTGGTATCACTCTTTATCTTTCAAAGAGCTTAAAAATAATAAATCTATCTTGTATATTTATGTATCCTTTGTGAAGATTCATATATCCATCTAGAATTAGTTTTCCTTTTCCTGATGAGTTTCCTTAATATATTTTATACTGTAGTCTTTGAGTAATAAACATTCTCACCTTTTGTGTGTCTAAAAGCATCTTTATCTAGTCTTCAACTTTTCTGAGTAAAGAACTCAAAGATGATAATTTTCCTTTAGTACTTTAAGGACACTGCTTCACTACCCTCTTCATTACAATGAGATATCTGCTGACAGGCCTTTCTTTGTCCCTTTGTATTTTACAGTCTTTGTTTTTTCTCTATCTCTTGTTAAGAATTTTTCCTGAGTACTCATTATAAGATATTGATTATCATAATGTGACTATCTACTTTTCTTCATATATTTTGTGATGAGAGCTTATTAGCTTTCATAGAACTTGGTGTGTATTTTAAACAAATTCAGAAGTTTTTCAACTATTATTTCTTTAAATATTTTTCTATCAGCTCTCTTTTTTTTCTTCATGAGGGACTTCAATCCCATGTATTAATATATTAAGTTGCTTAGAGTTTTCCCTCAGCATGCCAATCTTCTTTTTTAAAACAAATCTTTTCCCTTTGCTTTCAGTTGGTTAGTTTCTTTGTTGTTGTTGTTCAGTCACTCAGTCATGTCTGACCCTTTGCAACACCATGCACTACAGCTTGCTAGGCTTCCCTGTCTTTCACCATCTCCCCAAGTTTACTCAAACTCATGTCCATTGAGCCAGTGGTTAGTTTGTATTCACTAGTATTTCGATTCATGCCAGAGATATGAGTTGATTCCTGGATTTGGAAGATCCCTTGGAAGAGAGCATGGCAACCCGCTACAGTATTTTTGCCTGGAGAATCCCATGGACAGAGTAGCCTGTCGGGCAACAGTCCATAGGTCACAAAGAGTCAGACACAACTGAAGCAACTGAGCACAGCATTTCCTTCTGCCCTTGCTAATCTATTGCTACCCATCAACTGTATTTCTCATCGCAGACTTTGACATTATATCTTTAGAGGCTCATCTAGCATTTGTGTGTGTGTACGCATATTCTACCTAATTTTTAGAATATAGGGAAGGTAGTCATAATAAGTATGTTGACATCAAAGTTTGCTAATTCTAACAGTTCTTTCAGTTCCAGGTCAATTTTGATTTGCTGATTTGATTTACCTCCTCTAACCCTTTTTGGTGGTTCTTTTGCAAGCTCAATAGGTTTTCACACACGGGCTGATGAGTGATCAGTTACATATGTGAGGAAGACCCTTTACAGCTCTGTCTCTGCATCCCTTGCCTATCTGATACCTTTGCCTGAGACCTCTAGCTGTATTTCGTCTTTCCAATCCTTGAAGTTCATATTTTCAATTCAGTGAGTCAGCCAGGCTCTCTGTGTATTCCCCTCCTAGAAATTCTCCCAAGGCAAGAGGTAAAGAACTTTTAGAGATTATCCCATTTATTTACATTCTTGGGACTATCTGTTATTCATTGCCTGTGTCCAGTGTCTTGAAAATCATTGTTCATTTTTTAATCATTGTTTTGGGTGAGATGTTATATCTAGTTTCTATTATTCCATTTTGCCTAGAAGTAGAATTATTATTAGGTAACTTCTTAATTAATAGATTGCATACCAGCAGGAAAAAAAAAATCTTTTAATACACTACAAAGTAGAAAAAGTCAGGAAACATATGATTATATATAGATAGATAAAGATAAGGAAGGAAATATACTACAATTTGATAATAATATTGTTTAAATAACAGGATTATGATAATGTTTCCCATTTTTTCTCACTTTCCAAATTTTTTCTGAGAAGCACAGATGACTAATTTTTTAACTATACAGTGAACAGTGAACTTCTTTGAATGAAGTAATTGGATTTGCCTAGCAAATATTTTAAAAGGTTAGCTTCTGTAAAAAAGTTCTTTTTTAGGGAAATATAGTGCTAATGTATCAAAAGTTCTGTAATTTTTCTCATAGTAACCCAGGAATAAATTACTTCTTCAGCAGTTGAGTAAATTACTACCTCCAGTCTTTGCCATTTTGGCTTCTATAACCCTGTAAACATCTCTAAATATGCCTTTTGCTATCTGTCTTATTATACAAATGTGAAAAAAGACATACATGGCACTTTCTTTAAAAAAAAATACTGTATTAAGAAAAAAGAAAAGGTCACTTACGGAAATGAACTAATGTTAGCTCCAATTAAGTTAAAAGCTTATGTCTTCTCATCTGTATACTTGCCCCACATTAGTCCAAAAGGAATAAAGATGTCTATCTTTGAACAATATATTTCCAGTTCACAACATCAAAAACCATCACACACACACACAAAAAAAAAAAATCAGGATAAAAGTTTATGGTAAAAACAATGTGTAATCACATTGTTACACATTAGAAACAATGTGTGACATTCATCCATTCACTCAACAAGTATTTAGAAACTGCTATGTGCAAGGTCTTGTGCTTGGCATTAGGTATATATCATGCTGAACAAGTCATACATAAATCCTGCCCTCAAAATGCTTCTGAGCCAGTCAGAAATTTTAAAATGCACACTTCAAGTTATTCAGTGCATTCATTAGTTATTCATAAAAAATATTTCTATTGCCTCACTGGGGCTTACTGCAGGCCCTGTGGATGGAGCCACCCACATTCACTTGTTTGCTTCCTGCCTCATCATGGCTAGAGCTCATATTTTCCCATATTGAGCATTATTAGCTCATGCAGTAGTTAAAACTAGATCTAAGTAGAAAACTTTCTGCCTTGATTCTGCTCCTGGATCCACTAAAAGTTCCAAGTTCCTGTGGCTTCCTGAATCCACTAAAAGTTTAGAAGCATCTGTTATTCAGGATATTCCAGCAATGCCTGGTTAGTAATTTCTGCAACTCCCAGCTGGTATTTTCCCAGCATCTCTGGCAACTTGAAAACAATGAAGTATTTCACACAAATTGTCTAGAAATGCATTTAAAATTTAAAATTCAGTTAGGCAGACTTTGCTTACCTTAACCATTATTATGATACAGTTTTATAATGTATTTGTCTCCTTTCTCCTTAAATGGAGGATGTGCACCAGGTTTTACTTGATGGCTCGGAACATCCACTGTGAACTTTAATTACTGCTTTAAAATGTATAATAAAGCATACTTTGTTTTAGCATTCTTAGCTAGCCAACACTTTTTATCTCTCTTTATTTGTACCCTTCTCTGTGTCTTTCAAGTTTTTGGCTTTATATATACACTGTAATATGAAAACTCTATCTCACTTTTACATCATGCGTATTAAATAAAATAAATTTAGCTCTGGGTTAAAAATCCAAGGGTTTGTCTTTAGGTAATAAAAGATAATGCCAGTGCAAGGGCAATCTCATAATGTTCACTGTTTCTGGGGGTTTACTTAAAACCTGAGACCTCAGAAGTTATTGTATTTAAGAGATTTAGTGTTTTACAAACTATACTCTGGAAATAGAATGTTTACACATGAAATATAGAATAGATATTGTTAATTCATCCTTGTATTCTCTTTCTTAAGCATACATATACTGAGATTCTACTATGTGCCCAAATCTTTTGAAAGCACTGGAAGATGCATTTAGAGATGGGGTGTTAACTATCTTTGATTGCACAACTCATTGAGGAGGTAGATAAGAGACAGGCATGCCAATAGTTGTTTCCTTTTTTGTTGTTCAGTCACCTAGTCATGTCTGACTCTTTGTTACCACATGGACCACAGCATGCCAGGCTTCCCTGTTTTCCACTATCTCTAGAGTTTGCTCAAGTTAATGTCCATTGAATCAGTGATGCTATCTAATCATCTCATCCTCTACCATCTTCTTCTCCTTTTGCCTTCAATCCTTCCCAGCATCAGAGTTTTTCCAGTGGGTCAGCCCTTCACATCAGATGGCCAAAGTATTGAAGCTTCAGCTTCAGTCCTTCCAATGAATATTCAGGGTTGATTTCCTTTAGAACTGACTGGTTTGATCGCTTTGCTGTCCAAGGGACTCTCAAGAGTCTTCTCCAACATTACAGTTCAAAGGCATCATTTCTTCAGCATTCAGCCTTTTTTAAAGTCCAGCTCTCACATTCATACATGACTACCGGAAAAACCATAGCTTTGACTACATGGACGTTTGTTGGCAAAGTGATGTCTTTGCTTTTTAATATGCTGTCTAGGTTTGTCACAGCTTTTCTTGTAAAAAGCAAGCATCTTCTAATTTCATGGCTGTAATCATTTTTAACTGGATTTTAATTATAATAAGAGATTCATATTGAGAAAAGAGAAAAGATACCACAATATAAATGGTCACATTCAGGACTAGCTACTAATTTGCAGTATAAGGCCTATGACAAGGAAAAAGACAAAAATGTAGAAAATTGGATGGCAAAACAAAGACTAGAATTTTCACTGTAGGGAATTTGGTTTAAATTAGGGATATTAAAATATCATATTTATCTTTCAGAAATATAACTCTAAAGATAGCACAATCAACTCATGATTATTTCAATGGGTTTGTATATTTTTATCTTAAAGAAAAGGATAAATAAATAATCAAATCTACCCTTATAACTATGTATTACTTCTTTAGGAAATGTACATTGCCTACATTCTGCATGGTTCTCACTTGCCAGGCATCAACACAAGAATTCTTAAATAGCTCCTGGCAGAGTTTCTAAAAATCACTAACAGAAGCCACACATCCAGAAAATGCACGTCTTTTTTGATTTCCCCAAGTCTCAGGTAGGTGGTAATCTCATATTATTTCTCAGAAAAACCTGCTCACTCAGAGTGTTTATGAATTTGCCATATGGTATTTAAAACCTCAAGTCAAAGTAATGTTAGAAATTGTACAGACAGAATCAGAGCATGCTGGTTAATGCTGTTCTCCGTTTGGGACCAGGGAGATTTCTTTGTGTGCCAAAAACTGAAGCCAAAGCATCTTAATATTTGACTTTTACTCTATTTTTTTTAAATCAATTGTACAAACCAAGAGTTACATTAAGAGCCTGGAGGGCTTTTTCCTCACATAAACGTTACTCATACAAACATAATTTTTACAAATCTACCCCATACAAGAATGCTCCCAAACTAATTTATGTAGTACTATGTCTATTCATGTGCCTAATTATCTTCACTGATTATTTGCAGGTGTCAGTGAATGAGAAACCAGGGAATAGATCCATTGATTTATACTAAATATTGAAATGACTTGTAAAATGTATTGTGAAAGAGCCACGTGGTGAAAAAAGGGAAATGTAAACATTTATATAATTCTCCTCAAAATGCTTTTATACAACAGAGATTATAAAAGCAAAAAGCAAAGAACCTGTTCTGATCATCGGATAAAAGAAATCTGTGATGGAATATGGTCTGAGATTATGGGGACTCACTTTCTTCCCTCATGAATAGAAAATACATTTACATTATGTCATGTGAAATTATTGAACAGCTGCTTGGAAAGAGAGAAAAACAAGAACACCAGCCTGCCAAGGAGATGCAGTGCCGACATGAGATCAGATGCATAGAGTAAATAGAAATGGCATTCTGGAAAGGTGATAAGCAATCAAGTAAAGACCAAAGTGAGATGCTCTGACCTTATATTTAGCATCCGTGCCAAATTAGCATAGCTGTGCAGTGTACTAGAAAATTAAGTGGAAAAAAAGGACAAAGTAAGTGTAAAATCAAAGCAGAAGTTGCACATGTTTGGAATATCTGAAATAATTATGCTCTATTTCATATCCAGAGGGCTACACTGTGGTCAGCTCATCTTTTCCTGAGGAACCACGGGTTCAAAAGAAAATACTATGAGCTTGACCTATACTAATTAAACAGAAGCAGTATGCTCTCTCTGGGTCTTGCCCTAGATGAGTCTGAGTGGTCTCAGGGTAAAGAGGTGACTTAAAGAGAGGAACAAAGATCTTTAGCTGCATTCATTATGCTATCCTCATTTTCTTTGCTGCTCAGCCACAGTTCATTAACTCAGCAAGTTTTCTTTGCATGGGACTGCGAGAGACCACTGTACCCAGTTCAACACATATGAACTCTTATTACTAGTCAGATAGCCACAAGGAAAGGAACACTGAGGTAAATCAGACCTTTCTGTTCTCTTATTCCACCAGGATGCTAATCATTTCTTGAGAGTATGTAAATGAATTTATCGGATGCCCTAAAGCTTCCTGAAGTAAGCTATTTGAGCAGAAGTAATTGATTCCAAGAGAGCAAAGGAGGAAGATTCATTCAATTTGTCTTTTACCATCAACATTAAATCAAAACTATTCAGACAGGTGAAAGGAAATCAAAGTCCAGTTCCATTCTAGTAGACAACACCAAGTTCAAATATGATCACAAACCTTCCCTAAGGAAAAGAACCAATGGTGATCTTTCTAACAGACACAGAAAAATAGGCTAGAGATCCCTTAGCAAACTGCCACCTGTCCTCTTGCAGCTGGCTCCTATGGGGAAAAAAAAGTTCATAATGAATATAATCACTTGTCTTTCCCATCATCCTAACATGCAATGGAATCTGCAATAGGCCTCCTACCAAGACAGCATACACTTATTTTCTGTGCAAAAATCTTATTTTTCAAGAAAGAGATTAACTAATCACTGTCAGTTTTTTTCAGCAGGAATCATAGGATGATTTACACTTGAAAAAGACACTACCACTCCAGAGCCAGATTTGCTAGGGGTCCACATTCTGGGGTTCCACTAGGCAAGTACATCCTCTAACAGCATCTGGCTCCTCACAGATTTCTTTTTTCTGTGTATAACAAGTGCTTCCTCATGTGACTTTCAAGTGAGTTCAAAAGTAAAGGGAAAGAACAGCAGATCTATGTGTTGTCTCTGCACTCCAACATCATTTATAAATAGAGCAAGAAAATATTGTTTGTCAAGACAAGGACATGTCATAAAGCTGAATACATTTGTTGTCTTATCGTTTCTCCAAGAACTGTGACATCTCTTTTCATATCCATATCTCTCACTCATTCAACAGGAATTTTCCTGCTTGATTTCCTTTTCCCCCTAAAATCTGGGTTTTAGGAATATTCTGCCAGATATGTCTGTGACAGTGTCCAAAATGCCCAACATCCTTCTCTAGCAGACGCAGTCCTACCTGCAGATCTCTACTCAGTGAAACAGTGAACTTAATTAAGTTAATTAAGTTGAACTTAATGCATGAGTAACCCATGAATGGGTCAGCAGGGCTCCACTTATGCACTCTTATGAGTTTTTTGAAATCAAATGATGCCAATGAGCTGAGCTATTTAAACAATCTCTTTCTTGATTTCCATTGAAGAATACAAAAATAAGTGGACAATTCCACTTACTAGATAGAGAATTAAGAATGAAGTAAAAAACAGATTTATTTTGTGAAAAAGTTCAGAAAGGTTAAGAAACAGCAAGAGAGAGAAGGAAAGAGAAATTCCTGGAGCTACCTTGAATCTTGATCTCTTTCTTATTCTGATCTATACAAGTAATAAGTCATTGTAATAAATTCTCCTTTTTAGCATAGCAAGACCCGTGTGATTCTGTCTCATGATAGAAACAATTTCACACAGAAAATCTATTAGTGGTGCCTATAAATCAATAAATTGAATATAATGACATTTTATCTGGTATAGTCCTGCTACTCTCTACTCCAATTCTTTTGGCATAGACAGTCCTAAGGAAATCCTTAGGGTAGTAGTTCTCAACATATGGCTTCTGGAACAGCCATATCAGCATCACCTGGAAACATATTAGAAGTACAATTTTTTCCAGTTTTATTGAGAAGTAATGAACTTATATCGCTGTATAAGTCTAAGGTATACAGCATGATGGTTTGACTTAAATATATTATGAAATGATTACCACCATATGTTCATATAACATCCATCTTCTCATGTAGAAAAAAAAAAGGAAAGAATAAAGGAAAATATTTTTGTCCTTTAGATAAGAATTTTTGGGCTTACTCTTTATTATTATTATTATTTATTTATATTTATTTGGCTGCACTGGGTCTTAGTTGTGGCATGTGGGATCTAGTTCTCTGACCAGGGATCGAACCAGGGCCCCCTGCATTGGGAATGCAGAGTCTTAGTCAATGAATCACCAGGGAAGTCCCATAGGATTTACTCTTTTAACAAGTTTCGTATATATTATACAGCAGTATTAACTGTATTCATCATGTTGTATATTATACCTTGCTGCTGCTGCTGAGTCACTTCAGTTGTGTCCGACTCTGTGCAACCCCATAGACAGCAGCCCACCAGGCTCCCCCATCCCTGGGATTCTCCAGGCAAGAACAGTGGAGTGGGTTGCCATTTCCTTCTCCAATGCATGAAAGTGGAAAGTGAAAAGTGAAAGTGAAGTCGCTCAGTCATGTCCGACTCTTCGAGACCCCATGGACTACAGCCTTCCAGGCTCCTCTGTCCATGGGATTTTCCAGGCAAGAGTACTGGAGTGGGGTGCCATTGCCTTCTCCGTATTACACCCTAGTACTTCTTTATCTTACAACTGAAGTTCATATCTTTTGATCATCTTCCTTCAATCCACCCATCCCCTACCACCTGCCTCTGATAACCATACATTGGATCTCTTTTTCTATAAATTCTGTGTTTTGTTCTATTTTGTTTGATTACACATATAAGTAAGATCATACAGTATTTGACTTTGTCTGACTTATTTCACTTCACATAATGCTTTCAAAGTCCATCCATGTTGTCACAAATGGTAGGATTTCCTCATTTCTTATGGCTGAATAATATTCTATTATTGTACATATATTCTATTATATATATTCTCTATATATATACACCACAACTAGGAAATTCTTAAGGTCAGCTTCAAACTTACTGAGTAAATTGAATCATGAATTCTGTGAATGGGGTCCAGAAGTTTAACATTTAGAAGGCTTCGCTAAGTATCCTGATACAAACTAAAACTTGAGGCAATACTACTACAGCATTTAAAATCATCAGACTAGATCTGAATTCTATGTTTTACAGTAGAATATGGGCTGAATTATATAATGTTAAATGTTTCAAGAACTGGTCCAGTAAGTTGAAAATTTATTCAATAATACCTAGTGTAAGTCAGTGGATTATGGTCAGGAAATCTTAAAAATGAGTGAGCTGATAATCATAGTCAGATGGAAGGGAAATATATATCAAGAAATAGCAACAATACAGTGATATAATTGAAAACAGAGGTATGTGCAAAGTTTTAGTACACACAGAAGAAGTCATTATACATGTCAGAGAGATGGAATCTGAGGAGGGGAAAAGCAATTTCTATGCACATAGGAAATTTTTATATAATACATCACTTGGCAGCTAATAATATTTTTCCAGTAAATGATGGGATAATCTAGAGAGCAATTTCTCTTTATCCTGACACATGGTTGCAGAACTAATGTGGTATGCCCTTCCATTTTGAGCCAACCACTTTGTGTTTCAAACCAGAAGGGTTTGAGATCAAAAAGGAGAGGATAGTAATACCTTTCTTATAGGAACCAGAATATAATTACAGTCTCCATTATATATAAAAAGTCATTCTGTGGGGATTGCCCTCAAAATATATCTAAGAATCTACATTTTATGTCTTACTGCTTAATTGCTATCACTCTTATCCTACTCACTATTACCTCTCACCTCAAATTTATCTTCCCGCCTCCAGACTTGACCCCCTTTAGTATATTCTCAACCCAAGCAAAGTGTACCAAAATGTAAATCAGATTTTGCTCTTCCTCTCTCAAAATCCTCCAACAACTCTCCATCTGAGTCAAAGCCAGCATCTTTACAATGGCCCACATGAATAGACTTCTGCTGTCTATTCTGTTAATTTTGTGAGCAATTTTTAATGACTCATTCTGTTCATAATAGACTCTTTGTTTCCTAAACATGCCAGTCATTCTCCTGTCACAAAGACAGTCCTGTTCCTTCTACCTGGACTGTTCTTCCAAAGATATCTATAGAGCTCAGTCTTTAGAAATTTGCTTTAAAGATACTTTCTCAGAATTTCTCAGGTAATCTTATTGAAAACATCAACTCACCTCAAAAATTACTGTATCCTTTGTATATTTGATTTCTGCATCACCTGTCAATATCTAGGAAGATCCACTGGAGAAGGGATCGATTACCCACTCCAGTATTCTCAGGCTTCCCTTGTGGCTCAGCTGGTAAAAGAATCCACCTGCAATGCAGAAGACCTGAGTTTGATCCCTGGGTTGGGAAGATCCCCTGAAGAAGGGAAAGGCTGCCCTCTCCGATGTTCGGGCCTGGAGAATCCCATGGAGCTTATAGTCCATGGGGTTGCAAAGAGTTGGACACAACTGAGTGAATTTCACTTCACTTATCAATGTCTAACATACTTTATCTGTTGCTTATTTACCTGAGTCTGTCTGAGTTCCCACATAATAATGTACACTCAATGAGGGCAAAAATATTTGACTCTTCTTCCACTGTTGTATCTTAGAATAGTGCCTGGCTATTGAAGACAAAAAATGTTTGTATAAGAATGGTTAGTATTAAAGACTGCTCTATAAATCTGTCTCCTAAGGTAAGCTCCTTGATACTCTCCCACCATAACAAACATACAAATGTTTAAAAATATATACTTCATCCCTCCTTAGAGATTCATGGCTTGCATTAATACATCTGTAGTAATGAGGAAAAGGTTTTATGAACAAAACTTGCTTTACTTTTATTAACCAATTTTACCCAAACTCATTTGAAAATGGACAATTTCTTTTTTATTTTACTGTTCAATGGTTTTTAATAAATTTTCTGAGTCATGCAACCATCACAGGTCAATTTTAGAACATAGTCACCACCCCAATAAGATCTTTCTTGCCATTACTGTTAATTCCCACAAGGCCCCCACCATCCCCACCCCATTCAAACATCAGCCTAGTTTCCATTTCTACAAATTTGCCTTTCCTCAACATTTCTTTTTTTCATCTCTTGCATCCAATTTTGGGTCCTTTAACCAACATTTTTTTAATATCCCCACCCCAGTCTCTGGTGTGGGGAATCTCTCATTTTAATCTCTGTTTTGACAAGTTGACTTTTTCAGATTCCATATATAAAGTACTATTAAACACTATTTGCTTTCTCTGACTTTATCTCACTTAGTGTAATACTGTAATCATGATATGGTTTGCTTTTTATTATGTGGTAAGGTACACTGATTGCTCTTCAAATGTTAAATCAACTTTGTTCAACCAGTTAACTTTTTTAATATAAAAATCAGAAATGATGTCACTCTTTACAATACTGACATTGGTTTTTATGTTTTACATCAATTATTTCACTTATCAGGTCTGTAAAGAATTTCCCAAATTTATAAAATTTATAGCTTATATTTATTTGGGGATTTAATTTTCTGTTCATTTTATAACTTCTAGAAATTTATAGATTACTGACTTACAGGTTATCTTCCTTTCTAATATCTGAATTTAAAATTATGGATTTTTATCTAAGAACTTTTTACCTGCATGTAAGTTTTCTACATGATATTTTAATTAATTTTTTTTCAAAATATATGCTACATTTTATTTTTCATTTATTCTTTGCAGCAGCAGTTGCTTAGGTAGAAATTTGCTAAGTAAATTACCAAGCCTATAAGAAAAGACTCATTAAATTTAGCTACTAATTTCAAACAGTCCCATCGTGATGAGAATATTTGTTCTCAAAGGTCAGTTACTTGAAATGTTGAGACTGGTATTATTCACCTGTTTTGAAAGCTTCCAAGAATACTTGGAAAAATAAGTTTTCTAAAACTGAAATTTTGGGACTCACTTCATGGCCCAAGCTATGTTCAATTAAGAAACTATTTCAAGTATATTTGAATAACTATGTAAAAGTTGGACAAATAATTCCACATATAATTTTGTTAATCATTTAGTTCAAATATTTGTGTTGTTACTGACTTTTGTGTTGTATGTTTCTGAGAGAGAGGAGTATTAGTCATCCCATTATAATCAACTTATTTTTCCTTAGATTTCCACATAGATTTAGATTTGTTACCAGGGGGCTCAGTTGGTAAAGAATCTGCCTGCAATGCAGGAGACACAGGTTTGATCCCTTGTTGGGGAAGATCCCCTGGAGAAGGAAATGACAACCCACTCTAGTATTCTTGCCTGGAAAATCCCATGGACAGAGGAGTCTGGCAGGCTACAGTCCAAGGGGTCACAAACAGTCAGACACAACCTGGCAACTAAACCACCGCAACCACATATTCTTTATGAAAGAATACTTTTATCTTAAAGAATTTTTATTTCTCTTCATTTCTGGTAATGGTTTTTGCCTTGTTATCTACTATGTCATATAATTATAACTTTTTCAGTCTACTTTTCATTAGTACTTACATAGTATATTTTTTCATTACCTTTACTTTCAACCATTCTGTATTCTTATGTTTTAAAGGTGTCTTTGGGAAGCAGCATACAGTTTGTTTTTTTTTAATATAGTTTGGTAATCTTTAAATTTTACTTAAAGCTTTTAATCAATCTACAATCAAACAAGTGTGCATTTTAGTTTTTTACTTTCTATTTTTCCTAACTGATGTTGGTTTCAGTATAAAAACACAAAATCTCATGACAGTTTAACTCAACAATCCCACTCAACTTATATGCTGTTACACTATTTTTTATTTTCCATATGTTTTATGCAGTACTGAACATTATCATCTTTGTAGTCAATATGCCTTTAGATTTTTACACGTATTTACCCTTTCTACTGAATATCATTCTTTTCTGTATCAACAAATATCTTTTCATAGGAAACATTTTCCTTATCCCTGAAAGTAATACTTCTTAACATTTTTATTAACGTAGTTTTATTGGTTACTAATTCTCTCAGATTTTAATGTTAAAAAACATATTTATTTTGCCTTGAAGCAATAATCTTTGAAGGATGTTTTTCCTGGACAAAGAATTGAGGTTTCCAGTCATTTTCATTTAGGACTTGAAGATATCATGCTATTGTCTTTTAGTTCATATTGTTTTAGTTGCAAAAATTGGTCATTACATTCCTGGGACTCTCTGAATCTATGACATGATGTTCTTTCATTAGTGCTGACAGGTTCTCAGCTATTAACTTGCCTCTGCTTCACTTTCTTTCTCCTTTTCTTCTGGGACTCCAGTGACAAGTATGTTAGAGTCTTCCTGCAGGATCCTTTGCATCTTTTAATCTGCTTTCTATATTTATTTTCTATCCTTTATTCTCTCTGTTTTACTCTGGAAAATTTCTTCTAATCTATGAGATGGTTGGATGGCATCACCAACTCTATGAACATGAGTTTGAGCAAGTTCCAGGAGTTGGTGATGGACAGGGAAGGCTGGCGTGCTGCAGTCCATGGGGTCACAAAGAATCAGACACAAACTTAGAGACTGAACTGAACATTCAAGTTTATTAATTTTCCTTTACTATTAAATCCATTCATTGAGCTCTCTATTTCAGTAACAGTATTTTTCAGTCTAAGATTTTCATTTTGTTCTTTTTATAGCTATCTGAAAACAATCGTTAAGTTTTATTTAACATAGTTATTTTTATTTTTTATTTTTATTTTTTTATTTTTAGTTTTTTATTTTTTACATTTTAAAATCTTTAATTCTTACATGCATTCCCAAACATGAACCCCCCTCCCACCTCCCTCCCCATAACATATTTCTGGGTCATCCCCATGCACCAGCCCCCAGCATGCTGCATCTTGCGTCAGACAAAGACTGGCGATTCAATTCACATGATAGTATACATGTTAGAATGTCATTCTCCCAAATCATCCCACCCTCTCCCTCTCCCTCTGAGTCCAAAAGTCCGTTATACACATCTGTGTCTCTTTCCCTGTCTTGCATACAGGGTCGTCATTGCCATCTTCCTAAATTCCATATATATGTGTTAGTATACTGTATTGGTGTTTTTCTTTCTGGCTTACTTCACTCTGTATAATCGGCTCCAGTTTCATCCATCTCATCAGAACTGATTCAAATGAATTCTTTTTAACCGCTGAGTAATACTCCATTGTGTATATGTACCACAGCTTTCTTATCCATTCATCTGCTGATGGACATAAATCTGCTTTTCTAGGTACTTTGTGAGTCTATATGTATCACTTATTGTTTTTCTTGGTATACTCACACTCACATGAGTATGAGTACACCTTCCTAAATTAGCTAATCTACAGAGTTTTGATTAAGTCATAGATATTGTATTTGAAAATTTGTAGAAACAACACAGGCTTGGTAAGTTATCATCTTTGTCCAGGAAGGAATTACATTTGCCCTTACGAGGAAGATCAGACAATAGCAATATAGGATACTTAGTTTGATTATAGAGATCAAGATTTTTTAAGCATGGCTTTCCTTACTTTAAGAGCAAGTAATTGATGATATGCCTTTTCTCCTAGGATTCTGCCTTTTAGAAGTGGGGATTGAAAGACTATTGGTTTAACTAAGCTATCCGTTCTTGGTGTGCCCTGGACTCCAATATTTTTGCCTCATCCCAGAGATTCACTGAGGCCCAAATAGCTCTGCTTACTTCTCAGGGTCACATACTCAGTAATCTTGCAGGCTTCTGCAAGGGAAAATCTACCCCAAAAGTCAAATTAACCACGTTGGTTTTCTTTTTCCTTTGGAATTTATTGGCTTATGAGCACCCAAATGTCATTACATTATGATCTTTTTCTAGCTATCATTACTAAAAGGATTGAATCACATTTCTTAATCTTTCCATGGAAACTGTAAATACTTTTAAATGTAGATTAATTAATATTGCATTTTCCACACAATAATGTTTCCTGTAGTATGGCTACCACTGATGACGCATTATTTCTTGTGAGTATTTCACTCCAGTTTCTGTGATTTTTTTTTTCTTTCACTCATGCTGTAAGTTTTGATCTGGCATTTTCATACTTTAATAACATGAGATTTTTTTTCTTCTATTGAAATATAAGTCTGTGGAAGTCAAGCAGTTTCTGCTCAAAATTGGCACAAAGTTTTATGAACTGATTTGTGACACACTAATAACTGACTTGTGCCATGCATAAACTAGACAGCAACTTCCAGTGGCTCTGAAATTTCTTTCATTTACTTCAAGGGATTTGATACTTTCACCTACCTTTAATTGGCATAGTATACATAATTGTACTTACTCTATTCTGCTGCTGCTACTGTTGCTGCTGCTGCTGCTAAGTCACTTCAGGTGTGTCTGACTCTGTGTGACCCCAGAGATAGCAGCCCACCAGGCTCCCCCATCCCTGGGATTCTCCAGGCAAGAACACTGGAGTGGGTTACCATCACCTTCTCCACACTCTATTCTAGTGATGAACAAATGAACAGCTCTTAACAAATATGCACAGGAACTGATAGCTTATGATGAACAATGTCAGATTCATGGTCTCCGAAGAAGATTTGGCTTCGGGACAAGGGACCAGGCTTGATCACTCAAGAACTTTTATGTACCAGATTTTTTTTTTTAAGTATAAAAAGGGAAAGAGAAAGTCTCTAACATAGACATCAGAAGGGGGACAGAGAGAGCCCCCACTCTTGAGTCTTATGCATTTTTACCAGACCGACTCCAGTAACATACATCATAAATTAACAAGATTAGAACTAACAATAGAAAGGTTCTATGAGGACCTACAAGACCTTTTAGAACTAACAGCCAAAAAAGATGTCCTTTTCATTATAGGGGACTGGAATGCAAAAGTAGGAAGTCAAGAAACACCTGGAGTAACAGGCAAATTTGGCCTTTGAGTACAGAATGAAGCAGGGCAAAGGCTAATAGAGTTTTGCCAAGAGAACGCACTGGTCATAACAAACACCCTCTTCCAACAACACAAGAGAAGACTCTACACATGGACATCACCAGATGGTCAACACCAAAATCAGATTGATTATATTCTTTGTAGCCAAAGAAGCTCTATACAGTCAGCAAAAACAAGAACAGGAGCTGACTGTGGCTCAGATCATGAACTTCTTATTGCCAAATTCAGACTTACATTGAAGAAAGTGAGGAAAACCACTAGCCCATTTAGGTACGACCTAAATCAAATCCCTTATGATTATCCAGTGGAAGTGAGAAATAGATTTAAGGGCCTAGATCTGATAGACAGAGTGCCTGATGAACTATGGATGGAGGTTCGTGACATTGTACAGGAGACAGGGATCAAGACCATCCCCATGGGAAAAAAAAAAATGCAAAAAAGCAAAATGTCTGTCTGAGGAGGGCTTACAAATAGCTGTGAAAAGAAGAGAAGTGAAAGCCAAGGAGAAAAGGAAAGATATAAGCATCTGAATGCTGAGTTCCAAAGAATAGCAAGGAGAGAGAAGAAAGCCTTCCTCAGCGATCAATGCAAAGTAAATTTATATTTAAAAAGAAAAGAAATAGAGGAAAACAACAGAATGAAAAAGACTAGAGATCTCTTCAAGAAAATTAAATATACCAAGGGAATATTTCATGCAAAGATGGGCTCAATAAAGGACGGAAATGGTATGGACCTAACAGAAGCAGAAGATATTAAGAAGAGGTGGCAAGAATACACAGAAGAACTGTACAAAAAGAGCTTCACGTCCCAGATAATCATGATGGTGTGATCACTCACCTAGAGCCAGACATCCTGGAATGTGAAGTCAAGTGGGCCATAGGTATGGGGAGGGAGATGGGAGCGGGGTTCAGGATTGGGAATACGTGTACACCTGTGGTGGAGTCAGGTTGATGCATGGCAACACCAATACAGTATTGTAAAGTAAAATTTAAAAAAAAAAAAAAAAAGGCGATTTGTTGGTTATTCAGAAGTGTGTTGTTCAACCTCCATATGTTGGAATTTTTAATAGTTTTTCTCCTGTAATTGAGATCTAATCTTAATGCATTGTGGTCAGAAAAGATGCTTGGAATGATTTCGATTTTTTTGAATTTATCAAGTTTAGATTTATGGCCCAGGATGTGATCTATCCTGGAGAAGGTTCCATGAGCACTTGAAAAAAAGGTGAAATTCGTTGTTTTGGGGTGAAATGTCCTATAGATATCAATTAGGTCTAACTGATCTAATGTATCATTTAAAGTTTGCGTTTCTTTGTTAATTTTCTGTGGGGCTGGTGCATGGGGATGACCCAGAAAGATGTTATGGGGAGGGAGGTGGGAGGGGGGTTCATGTTTGGGAATGCATGTAAGAATTAAAGATTTTAAAATTTAAAAAAAATAAAAAAATAAAAAATAAATAAATAAAAAAAGGCATCAATACGGACAAAGCTAGCGGAGGTGTTGGAATTCCAGTTGAGCTATTTCAAATCATGAAAGATGATGCTGTGGAAGTGCTGCACTCAATAGGCAAGCAAATTTGGAAAACTCAGCCACAGAACTGGAAAAGGTCAGTTTTCATTCCAATCCAAAAGAAAGGCAATGCCAAAGAATGCTCAATCTACCGCACAATTGCACTCATCTCACATGCTAGTAAAGTAATGCTCAAAATTCTCCAAGCCAGGCTTCAGCAATATGCAAACCGTGAACTTCCAGATGTTCAAGCTGGTTTTAGAAAAGGCAGAGGAACCAGAGATCAACTTGCCAATATCTGCTGGATCATGGAAAAAGCAAGAGAGTTCCAGAAAAACATCTATTTCTGCTTTATTGACTATGCCAAAGCCTTTGACTGTGTGGATCACAATAAACTGTGGAAAAATCTGAAAGAGATGGGAATACCAGACCACCTGACCTGCCTCTTGAGAAGCCTATGTGCAGGTCAAGAAGCAACAGTTAAAAGTGGACATGGAACAACAGACTGGTTCCAAGCAGGAAAAGGAGTATGTCAAGGTTGTATATTGTCACCCTGCTTATTTAACTTATATGCAGAGTACGTAATGAGAAACACTGGGCTGGAAGAAGCACAAGCTGGAATCAAGATTGCCAGGGAAAATATCAAATAATATCAGATGTGCAGATGACACCACCCTTATTGCAGAAAGTGAAGAGGAACTAAAAACCCTCTTCATGAAAGCAAAAGAGGAGAGTGAAAAATTTTGCTTAAAGCTCAACATTCAGAAAACTAAGATCATGACATCTGGTCCCATCACTTTTGTGAAATAGATGGGGATACAGTGGAAACAGTGTCAGACTTTATTTTTGGGGGCTCCGAAATCACTGCAGATGGTGATTGCAGCCATTAAATTAAAAGACGCTTACTCCTTGGAAGAAAAGTTATGACCAACCTAGATAACATATTGAAAAGCAGAGATATTACCTTGCCAACAAAGGTCCATCTAGTCAAGGTTATGGTTTTTCCAGTGGTCATGTATGGATGTGAGAGTTGGACTGTGAAGAAAGCTGAGTGCTGAAGTTTGTTGCTTTTGAACTATGATATTGGAGAAGACTCTTGAGAGTCCCTTGGACTGCAAGGAGATCCAACCAGTCCATCCTAAAGGAGATCAGTCCTGGGTGTTCTTTAGAAGGACTGATGCTGAAGCTGAAACTCCAATACTTTGGCCACCTCATGCAAAGAATTGACACATTGGAAAAGATCCTGATGCTGGGAGGGACTGGGGGCAGGAGGAGAAGGGGACAACAGAGGATGAGATAGCTGAATGGCATCACTGACTCTATGTACATGAGTTTGAGTGATCTCCGGGAGTTGGTGATAGACAGGGAGGCCTGGCATGCTGTGATTCATGGGGTGGCAAAGAGTCAGACACGACTGAGCGACTGAAATGAACTGAACTAGATCCACTCCCACAACATATATTTTAAGAAGACGGGATTAGTCAGAATGTTCTCGAGAAGGAGAAACATGTTCTCAAGCAGTAAAGGTTGTTGTTACATAATCACTGATACAGAGTTTAAGGAAAAGCATATCCTTTAGCAAGATGAGTCATTTTGTTGTATCATCATCAGCTCTGAGCTTAAACAAACAAACAAAAAGTTTGTCCTTTTCTCCTCCTTGAGAACTCCAGATCCCTATCTCCTCCTCAGGGACTCTGGATCCCTTTCTTCTCCTTGGGGACCCTGGAGTTCTTATCAACCTACCTAGGGATTGACACTCTCAGAACCAAGGCTGTTAAATGATGATTGCTGTTTGAACAATATTGATTAAAAATAAATCTTATGTTAGATAAGTGAAACTGTGGGCAAAAAAAAAAAAAAAACCCTGAAATACATTATTTTTAATGGCATAGTCTATGGAAATCAGAAGACTCTTGAGAGTCCCTTGGACTGCAAGGAGAGCCAACCAATCCATCCTAAAGGAGATCAGTCCTGGATGTTCACTGGAAGGACTGATGCTGAAGCTGAAACTCCAATACTTTGGCCACCTCATGTGAATAGTTGACTCATTGGAAAAGACCCTGATGCTGGGAGGGATTGGGGGCAGGAGGAGAAGGGGACGACAGAGGATGAGATGGCTGAATGGCATCACTGAATCAATGGACATGAGTTTGAGTGAACTCATGTCAGTTTGAGTGAACCAGTCCACCATTCATTTAACCATTTAATCATTGAACACATTTTTACAGAATGCTTGGTCTGAATTAGGGACAAACATAGCCAGTGTGAACAAGGAAACAGTAACTCTCTTGAAGCACAGTTTTTGGATATTCACAGTTTTAAATATTGAAAATATTTTAAAATATTTTGAATATTTTTTAAAAGTAATAAATAATGTTGACACATGGCACAAACCAACACAATATTGTAAGCAATTGTATTCCAATTAAAAATAAACAAATTTATTTTTAAAATTTTTAAAATAATAAACTGGCATTGCTGTTATTAGAATTGCAATGCACAGCTCTGTTTGACATTTTATTGGAATAGTTACCATAGTAAGAAACATATTTAGACAAAGCATTTAGAAAAATAATGTTGATAGGAAGTAGTTAGCTTTCAATTAAACTGGCAGTCGTGTATCATAGTGATTTTGAATTTCAGGAAATCACATTAAATAAGGTAATGGGAGGAGTAAGTTGGAAACTTGTTAGGAGGTTAATCTCAAAAAGAGGTGACACTTTGGCCCAGTTTTGGTTTCATCTGCATGTCTGTAACATAACAAAGCCTGAAGGACTGTCCCTGTTCCTGCTCTACCCTGTCTAATCCTCTTATGTTACCCTTTGGGCACTGAATAAATTACAGCTAATCTACAAACAACAGGAGGATCTGTGCGATTTCAGCTTTTGAGAACATTTTTCTAGGGAGATGACAAGCAAGGAATAATGAACACCAGTCTAAAATGGCTTTTTTTTTTTTTAAAGAAAGATGAAACTATATATTTTGGCTACAGCAAAGCTTTCTGGGGAGGAAAAACAAAACAAAACACTGAAGAACACAGTTTACTTGGTCATGGGTAAATATAAATATTCTGTTCCTTAAAATGTTAAAAGAAGAAAAATGTCCATCTCAGAGAAAGGAGTTTATCGGACTGTCACTGAGGAAGGTGGGTATCAGATATCTTCCTGAGATGGCAAACATATGTCCACATCAAAAGAAAAACTTGTCACATTTAAGTTGACAGCTGGGATAGAAACTTTTCCAAACCCAGAAAAAAAAAGTCTACCCCTGTTGGAATTATTTAGGACTCTGGTTGCCTCCTACATCCACATCTAGCTCAGGAATTATTGAGCTTGTCATCAGGATTCAGTGTTAAGGTCAAAGACAAACACTCTACTATTAATAGAATTCTAGGCTATAGTGATTGTCAACACCTTGAAACATGACCTTTTCGCATGCTACTCATCTCTACGTCTTTTTTATGTTTTGAAACTGCCTATATCTGTTCTTTGCCTGCCTTCAAATAAGAGAGTTGCCTCTTTAATTGCTTGTGGAAGTGTTAAAGGGCTTCCCTGGTAGCTCAGCTGGTAAAGAATCCACCTGCAATGTGGGAGACCTGGGTTCAATCCCTGGGTCTGGAAGATCCCTGGAGAAGGGAACAGCTATCCACTCCAGTATTCTGGCCTGGAGAATTCCATAGTGTTGCAGAGTCGGACACGACTGAATGACTTTCATTTGAAGTGTTAGACCTCTTTACATTCTAAGAGTGTTAAATGTATTCCTAATAGGTACTTGCAAATTACTTCTTTCATTTACTGTTAACATTTTAATAATGCTTATTATGATTTTGTTCATAAACATTTTATGAATTTCCATTTTTATATAGTCAGAATTAGTAATCACTTTCTTCACTATTTCTGCCATTGATGTCTCATGTTTTTTCTTCTCTACTGAGCTTATATAAATATTCATCTATTTTTAAAGAGATAAATATTAACTTCAACTTTTTCAAGATGTTTTAACTTATGTTTAATAAACTTATTTATTAACTTTATTGACTTGGAGTTAACCTTTAAATCTATTCAAAATTTCTTTTTAATGAAATGAGATTCTAATTTAATTCTTAAGGGTAGACTGTTATCAATTAGACAATTCTCTAAACTATGATTTACAGTGTAACCATTATAATATGATAAGTGTATTTCAGTTTTGTCTGGACTGTTTTATTCCACTGTCTCATGCCTGTGCTAGAATGTTTAAAAACTTTGAAATTATAGAAAAGAAATTTAATGTTTGATAATGTATATTAGACTTTTTTGATATTTGAGTTTAACTACTCATGTTGTTTGAGTCGCTCAGTCCTGGTCTGATTCTTTGCAACCTTATGGACTGTAGCCTGCCAGGCTCTTCTGTCCATGAATTCTCCAGGCAATAATGTTGGAGCGGGTAGCCATTTCCTTCTCCAGGAGATCTTCTCATCTTAAGAATCAAACCCTCAGTTCAATTCAATCATTCAGTAGTGTCTCACTCTTCATGACCCCATGGACTGCAGCGTGCTAGGCCTCCCTGTCCATCACCAACTCCTGGAGTTTACTCAGATTCATGTCCATTGAGTCAGTGATGCCATCCAACCATCTCATCCTCTTTCCTCCCCTTCTTCTCCTGCCTTCCATCTTTCCCGGCACCAGGGTCTTTTCCAATGAGTCAGTTCTTTGCATCAGGGGGCCAAAGTATTGGAGTTTTAGCTTCAGAATCAGACCTTCCAATGAAAACACTCAGGATTGATCTCCTTTAGGATGGACTGGTTGGATCTCCTTGCAGTCCAAAAGACTCTCAAGAATCTTCTCCAACACCACAGTTCATAAGCATCAATTCTTTGGCATTCAGCTTTCTTTATTGTCCAACTCTCATGTCCATACATGACTGCTGGAAAAACCATAGCCTTAACTAGACGGACCTTTGCTGACAAAGTAATGTCTCTGTTTTTTAATATGCTCACTAGGTTGGTTATAACTTTTCTTCCAAGTGCCTTTTTATTTCATGGCTGACGTCACCATCTGTAGAGATTTTGAAACTGAAGTCGCTCAGTCATGTCCGACTCTTTGCGACCCCATGGGCAGTGGCCTGCATAGGTAGGCTCCTCCATCCATGGGATTTTCTAGGCAACAGTACTAGAGTGGGTTGCCATTTCCTTCTCCAGGGAATCTTCCCAACCCAGGGATCAAACCCAGGTCTCCCACATTGTAGATAGATGCTTTACCATCTGAGCCATCATTTTGGAACTCCAAAAATAAAGTCTGCCACTGTTTCCACTGTCTCTCCATCTATTTGCCATGAAGTGATGGGACCAGATGCCATGATCTTAGTTTTCTGAATGTTGAGCTTTAAGTCAACTTTTTCACTCTCCTCTTTCACTTTCATCAAGAGGCTATTTCTTCGGTCTCTTCCATGAGGGTGGTGTCATCTGCGTATCTGAATTTATTGATATTTCTCCCAGCAATCTTGATTCCAGCTTGTGCTTCATCCAGCCCAGCATTTCTTATGATGATCAAACCCTGGTCTCTCACATTTCAGGCAGATTCTTTATCATCTTGAGGTGTAATTCGTATATACTGAACTTCACATCTTTAAAGTGTACAATCTGATGTTTGAAATAAACTTCCACAAAATCATGACCATAATGCCAGTAATTTGCATGTTCCTCATCTTCCCCTCATCCCCTGCCAAATTCCCTCATGCTTCTTTGTAAGCCTTTTTGTCTTTCCAGCCCAACTAGTCTTCACTCAACCTTTGGATAACAATTGACCTGTTTTCTCTCTGTTATGATAGATAAGGTTTGAATATTTTAGAACTTAATTTAAAACTAATCATTTAGAATATAACATTTGCGATGGGGCTTTATATCTTGCTCTTTTCATTTATCATAATCATGTTTAGATGCATATACTTTACTGCATGCATCAATAGTTCATTATTTTTTGTTGTATATTATTCTGTTTTCTTTCTACAGTAGAATTTGTATACCCATTTATCTGTTGATGGATATTTGTGTTGTTTCCAGTTTAAGGTTATTACAGATAAAGCTGTTTTGATATTTATGTACAAGTATTTGTATGAATACATGATTTGGTTTTCTTTGGTAAATACCTTGGAGAGAAAATTGTTGGATTTTTCAGAAAACTCTAAAATTATGTCTAAGGTGTTTTTACCATTTTACATTCTTACCACTGGTGTATATGTTCTTTGCAGAAAAACCTATTCAAGTCTTTCTATGTTCTGGATACAAGTTCTTTATTAGACATATTATTTGCAAGCACTTTTTAAAATCATTTTGTTCTTTGTATATTCTATTAACAGTGTTTTGCAGAGTGGACATTTGGAATTTTAATGAAATCTAAAAATTACTTGAGATTACTAATTTTTTCTCAAATGTTGTATCCTTGAGTTTTATAGTTTAACATTTATTTATACAATGTATTTTGAGTTAATCTTTCAGTATAAAATATATCAAGGTTTATTGTTTTGCATATGGAAGCCCAATTATTCCAGCATCATCTGAAAAAAAAAAAACACTGTTCTTTTTCCATTGAATTACCTTTGACTTTTGTCAAAAATCTATTAAACATATATGTAAAGATCTACTTTTGAACAAGCTGATTCTTTATAGTGATAAATTTGCCTGCTGCTGCTGTTGCTGCTAAGTCTCTTCAGTCGTGTCCAACTCTGTGCGATCCCAGAGATGGCAGCCTACCAGACTCTTCTGTCTCTGGGATTCTCCAGGCAAAATTTGCCTATCTATGCCAATATTACAATGATTTAACTACTGAAGCTTTAAAATAAGACTTTAAAAATATAATTAAAGTCCTTCAACTTTATCCTTACTTTTCAAAATTCTTTTTGGCTATTCTAGATCCTTTGAATTTTCACATAAATCTTATTATCAACTTGTCAATCCCCTGTCCTCAAAAAATAAAACTAAAATGATAAATTTAAAAATCTCCTGGGATTGTGATTGGGATTGCATGAAAGATAAATGCTATCTTAATAGTATTTAGTTTTTGGATACATTTACTAAAAACAAGACAGCAAACCCCAAATGGAGTCACTTTGGCTAAATCCCACATAACCAAACTGTGACTTACAGTTTCAGCTCTTCTAGAAATGGAACCTTAAACCAGACAATTGGGAATCACCTAGTCAGCACTAATCAGGTAATCTGCCTGGTAACTCTCTGTCATCCTCTTAAAGAAAGTGACTTTGTCATAATCAATACCCTTTTTTTTGCCTATAATAAGTTCTTTGTTCCCACTCCTTTTCATTTCATTTTATAATGCACCTCAGAGCACCTTTCCATGTGCTAGATTGGATGCTGCTCAATTCATACATAATCTGTTGAATGAAACCAATAAGATTTTTAAGGTTTACTCAGTTGAATATTGTTTTTTAACATTTTGCATATCTCTTTCTCCCACTTATTTAGATATTTAGCTCCTTTTAACATATTTTGCAGGTTTCACTTTACAATCTTGAACATTTTTCCTTAAAATTATCCCAAATGTCATATTTCTGATGGTGATGTAAATGGTAATTTCCATTTCTATTTCCAACTCTTTGCAACCCCATGGACTGTAGTCTACCAGGCTCCTCTATCCATGGAATTATCCAGGCAAGAATACTGGAGTAGGTAGCCGTTCCTTCTCCAGAGGATCTTCTCAACCCAGGGATAGAACCCAGGTCTCCTGCACTGTAGGCGGATTCTTTACCTTCTGAGCCACTAGGGAAGCCCAAGAAAGCTGGAGTGCATAGCCTATTCCTTCTCCAGGGGATCTTCCTGACCCAGGGATCAAACTGGGTTTGATTGCAGGCAGATTCTTTACCAGCTAAGTTAGCAAGGCCTTGTTCCTAGTACACAGAGATAAACTTGATTTTTCCATCTTAATATTATATCTTGAAAGCCCTGCTAATGTATATTTCTAGTAGCTTTTCTTTGTACACTCTTTAGGATTTTCTGCATAGATGATCAACTGCTCTGCAAGTAGAGATTTAGTTCTAGGTTTCAAATACAGATGAATTTATTTATTTTTATTACCTAATTATACTGATAAGATCTTCTATTAATAGTTGAAAGTCGAACAGAAGTAAACAGAACAATTATTCTATTCCTATTTTAGTTTTAGGTTAAAAACAGTCAATATTTTAGCATTTGAATATGATATTAATTATAAAATGTTTTTGGAGCTGTCCCTGCTAAGACTGAGAAAAATCCATTCTGTTCCAAATTTGCTGAAAAATATTACTGGGAATAGATTTTGAATTCTTCTTAAATGCTTTTTCTGCAATGATCATGTATTTTGTTTTGTTCTCACCTTGTTTATATGGTGAGTTACACGATAATAATTGTAGTTTTGTGTTTCCATTTGCAGTTGTATCAATTTTTACTTTATTTACTTGATGCTCTTCCCAGGTGGTTGCTAGTGGTAAAGAATCTATTTGCCAATGCAGGAGACATAAGACATGCCAGTCCAATGCCTGGCTCAAGAAGATACCCTGAAGGAGAGCATGGCAACCCACTCCAGAATTCTTGTCTGGAGAATCCCGTGAACAGAGGAGCCTGGTGGGCTACAGTCCCTGGGGTGGTAAAGAGTCAGACACAACTTATGACTAAGAACATATGCACTTCTTGAAAAATATGATCACTCTAAAGCTGAGCGCCAAAGAATTGATGCTTTTGAACCATGGTGCTGGAGAAGACTCTTTTTTTTTTTTTTTTCTTTCCTACTAATGAACTTTATTTATTTATTTATTTTCAGATTTTATTTTAAAGGAGATCAGTCTTAGGTATTCATTGGAAGGTTGGATTCTGAAGCTGAAACTCCAATACTTTGGCCACCTCATGTGAAGAGTTGATTCATTGGAAAAGACTGTGATGATGGGAGAGATTGGGGGCAGGAGGAGAAGGGGACAACGGAGGATGAGATGGCTGGATGGCATCACCGACTCAATGGACATGAATTTGAGTGAACTCTGGGAGTTGGTGATGGACAGGGAGGCATGGCGTGCTGCAATTCATGGGGTTGCAGAGAGTCAGACATGACTGAGCAACTGAACTGAACTGAGCAACATTTTTTGTGCCTAAATCTACTTTGTTTGATACTAATAAACTACTTCTTTTGATCAGTATTAGAAGGTAATCTCTTTTCTATTTTACTTTACTTTTTATTTTGGCCTTTATATTGAGTTTCTTATCAAAAATATATTATCTTTTCCTCATTTTTTCAAGGGCATTTTGGAATATAAGTTAAAGAAACTATGCTATGTACCACTTTGTTTCAGAGTATTTGTAAGGACAAATAATAATTTGGAGACTCCTTGGCTATCTGCCTAATTTACAAATGAAGACAAAGCCCTAAAGACATTATGCAGCATATTTATAAGAATTCAGGATTCCTGACCCACAGACTAATACTACTCTCTTTATTATAGAATCCTACTACATATCAGCAAAAATATGCATATGTAGATTATTTGTGTTATAGATAAATCTTTATTGATTGAATTCCTTTTATATTTTATATATTTATATATTACATTTGTGATAACTAAGTTAATAAATGAAAATGGCGAAAAGACAAGGAGTGTTTGTAAATTTAGGTAGGAAAGATAAGATTAATACATATACTATAAATTCACACAGGTTTTTCCAGAGGTGAGCTGAAATATATTCTATAAATCTTCTGGAATTCTAATAAAAAAAAAACTGTAGTAAAGATGAAATGTATGTGTGTGTGTGAATTAACATTTATGATACATTAATATGTCTTGTTATATATATGAACATATATACAGTATATAAATATCATGTTAATCATTGACATCCATTATGGAGAAAGACATGGACAGAGGAGCCTGGTGAGCCATAGTCCAGAGGGTCGCACAGAGTTGTACATAACTGAAGCAACTTAGCATGTATGCACACATGATATTTATTATGTTTTTATATGTGTTTTATATGTTTTGCACAGGTGCTATATATGTGGCATTTATAAATGTGCCAGGTGGAACTATTAGTGATAATAAAATATTGAAAATGTTTTATCTTATAGACACAATAATAGATCCTGTGTAATACAAGGAACATATCCATCATTCCCATGTTTTTCAGTATTTTCATGGTATGTTCTTTCACCCATCATTCTTATAATTCATGATTTATATTATTTTATACAATTTTTTTTGCTACATGTAAGCCAATAGCATAATCCATAGTAACTTTTATGCTTTAGCAATTATTACATTTTGAGTAAAGTTTATATGAAGAAAAAAGGGGAAGCTACCCCTTATTTTAGCACCTAAAAAAATAATCATGAAGGCTTTATTGTATTTTCTCAGTTTTTTATATAATATGATGCTAATGTATTTATACTTACATGTATAGAATTGCATATCCCAATTTCCAGTGTATTCTTTTCCATGTAATATTATAATATTCTTAGTATACTCCACATAGGCATAGTCTCCTTAAACAATTTCTAATGATTGAATTATAGTCTATATAATACTGACTTTATGTTTTTTCATAATCAATTTCCTATTTCTAGACATTTAGTCATTGATTTCTTCCAATGTTTCAATATCATATGTAATACTTAGGTGAAAACTCTATAGTTTCTTGTTTTAAATCAAATTACCAACATCTGTTGGATCATAGAAAAACTAAGGGGATTCCAGAAAAACATCTACTTCTGCTTCATTCACTAAAGAGCTAAAGCCTTTTACTCTGTGAATCACAACAAACTGGGGAAAATTCTTAAAGAGATAGGGATACCACACAGACCACCTTACCTGCCTCCTGAGAAACCTGCATGCAGGTCAAGAAGCAACAGTTAGAACCAGACACGGAACGATGACCTGGTTCCAAATTGGGAAAGGAGTACGTCAAGGCTGTATATTGTCACTTTGCTTATTTAACTTATACGCAGAGTACATTATGCAAGATGCTCAGCTAGATGAATCACAAGCTGGAGACAAGATTGTCGGGAGAAATATCAATACCTTGGATATACAGATGACACCACCCTAACGGCGAAAAGTGAAGAGGAACTAAAGAAACTTTTGATGACGGTGAAAGAGGAGAGAGAAAGAGCTGGCTTAAAACTCAACACTTAAAAAACTAAGATCATAGTATCCATTCTCATCACTTCATGGCAAATAGATAGGGAAACAATGGAAACAGTGACAGACTTTATTTTCCTAGGTTGCAAAATAACTGTGGATGGTGACTGCAGCCAGGAAGTTAAAGACACTTGCTCCTTGGAAGAAAAGTAATAACAAATCTAGACAGGGTATTAAAAAGCAGAGACATCACTTTGCTAACAAAGGTCCATATAGTCAAAGCTATGGATGTTTCAGTAGTCATGTACAGATGTGAAAGTTGGACCATAAAACAGGCTGAGCACAAAAGAATTGATGCTTTTGAAATGTGGTGCTGGAGAAGACTCTTGAGAGTCCCTTGGACTGCAAGAATAAACCAGTCAATTCTAAAGGAAATCAACCCTGAATATTCATGGGAAGGACTGACGCTAAAGCTGAAGCTCTAATACTTTGGCTACCTGATGTGAAGAGCTGATTCTTTGGAAAAGACAGTGATGCTGGGAAAAAACTGAGGTCAGGAGGAGAAGGGGGTGACAGAGGACAAGATAGTTGGTTGTCATCATTGACTCAATGGACATGAGTCTGCGCAATCTCCAGGAGATAGTGAAGGACAGGGGAGAATGGTGTGCTGCAATCTACGGAGTTGCAAAGAGTCAGACATGATTGACTGAACAACATAAACTTAGGATGGAATAGTATAAAAGTGTATGTATATTTTTTGATTTTTCTGGATATATATTGTCAATTTTTACTTCAAAGTGATTATTCTGATTTACAGCTTCAACAGTAATGTTTGAGATTTTCCATCTCTCCACACTACAATAATGAATATTAACTGTATTTGGTCATCTAGCTTGGTGTTGAAAATGATGAATGCATTTTTTTGGATACTGTTGAGGCTAAGCATTTTTTTTATAAGATCCTTTTCTTATTTTAACTTCTCTAAATTTTATCTTTTGTCTTTAAAGCCATTCCTTAACTCTGTTATCAATACATATAACAACACAATTTATTGCTTTGTAGTTAGTTATTCAAATCTAGAAATATGGTTCAAGTTCATAAAGAAATCCTCATTTACATGGCAATAGGCACATGAACACTTAGAACTGTAAGGTACAATCAGAAAGTAACTTTAATCCCCACCCTTGCCTTCTCCCAACACATGCATTCAAAACCATCTTGTAAAGTGAACTATTGCCTGCCATTTGGGTGAAACTGTACACAGGTACATTAACATTTCTTTTCACTCTTGGTTAGTAAAAAGTCCTTCAGTGACTTCGAGTGATAAAACAACCTCACATAAATATGATTAACAATTCCATGCAATATTCAAAATTCTGAATTCTTATTTAAAGTTAAAACTATTCTGTACCTGTTCTGACATGCCCCAGGTAGGAAGTCTGCAAAAGGAAAGTAGTACAGATTGGCCTGCCTCCACTAGGACTGAAGTTGAGGTGTGCATTACAAGAGAAAGAGATAATTTAGCAGGCTGCTTAAGAGCATTGACTTGAACCAGATCACCCAGGAAGGAAGCTCAGCTCTGACATTTACTAAATCTATGACCTTGGTAAAATATTTCCTCTTATTAGATGGTTGTCTGGATCAAATAATTCAGTGAATATAAAACATTTGAAAGAATGCCCAGAAGAGAAGGTGTTGCCTATGGATTCTTTTTTTAAAATATAAATTTATTTATTTTAATTGGAGGTTAGTTACTTTACAATATTGTATTGGTTTTGCCATACATTAACATGAATCCACCACAGGTATACACATGTTCCCCATCCTGAACCCCTCTCCCTTCTCCCTCCCCATACCATCCTCCTGGGTCATCCCAGTGCACCAGCCCCAAGCATCCAGTATCATGCATCGAACCTGGACTGGTGATTTGTTTCATATATGATATTATTTCATAGCATTTACTCCTGTAGACATCGCCTCTCCTGCCTAGTAAGCCATAATACATGTCCCCTGGAGGGTTGGAGCAGATACTGGGAGGTAGAAGGGACAGATTCATTAAAGGACAGAAAATATGTATAATGTAAAATAATTTGATTTTCACTTATTCTGTCCATGGTAAATGTTTAAAGCTGACTTTTGCTTTTGTGAGGTTTATATGGCTTTTTCAATGAACATGTAACTAAAAATCTCTCACTACACTTTTCTTGATGCAGGCAAAATGCATCTTGTCAACACAATCATCACAGAGCTCCCAGCCTTTTGCTTTCATGGTTTCACTGCCCTTCTTTCTTACCACTTTGCAGAGTAATAGTAAATGACCCCAGGTTGACTTTCTTGTTTACTTGGTCCATACTTAGTTATCACATACAAATATATCTGACCTGTAGACCATGGGACTGAAGTAACTTCTCAAAACATACCTCTCTGCCTTTTTTTTAAAATATAAATTTATTTACTTTAATTGGAGGTTAATTACTTTACAATATTGCATTGGTTTTGCCATACATCAACATGAATCTACCATGGGTGTACACGTGTTCCCCATCCTGAACCCCCCTCCCTCCTCCCTCCCCATACCATCCCTCTGGGTCGTCTCAGTGCACCAGCCCCAAGCATCCAGTATCATGCATGAAACCTGGACTGGCGATTCATTTCATATATGGATATAGAACTGCCTTATGACCCAGCAATCCCACTGCTGGGCATACACACTGAGAAAACCAGAATTGAAAGAGACACGTGTACCTCTTTGCCTTTTTGCCACAAACTACATTAGCTATTACTCGCCTCCAGATGTTTTATTCAACAAGTGTCATTGATTAGTCAATCCAATGTTACCCAAATAACAGAGGCTATATGGTGGCACAGTTGGTAAAGAATCTGCCTGCAAATTCAGGAGACACAAGAGATGTGGGTTCGATCCGTGGGTCAGGAAGATCCCCTGAGAGGAAATGGCAACCCATTCCAGTAATCTTGCTTGGAAAATCCCAAGGACAGAGGAGCCTGGCAGGCTACAGTTCATGGGGTCAAGAAGAGTTGGACAAGATTAAACATGAACGCATACATGTACAGCTGTCCAAATAGCTATATATTTCTAGAACTTTATCTATTTCTTCTAGGTTGTCCAATTTGTTCACAAGTAGCTATAGTAAATTTTATGACGTTTTTGTATCTTTGTAATATCAGTAGTTATTTCTCTTCTTTCATTTCTTATTTTGTTTTTATTTGGGGGGGGGGGTGTCTTTTGTTGTTGTTCTTGATGAGCCTGACTAAAGGTTTATCAATTTCATTTATCTTTTTTAAAAAACTAGCTCCTGATTTCATTGATATTTTCTATTCTTTTTTACCTCTATTTCCTCTCTGATCTTAGAATTTTTTCTGTTTTGCTGACTTTGGGCTCTATTTGTTCTTGTTTTTCTAGTTCTTTTAGGTAGCAGGTTAAGTTATTTGAGAATTTTCTTATTTCTTGTGTAAGGTTTGTATTGCTATAAACTCTCTTTGAACCGCTTCTGCTATATCCCACAGATTTGGGAATATTGAGGTTCCATTTTCTTTTGTCTTGAGATTTTTCTGATTTTCCTTTTGATTTCTGAATTGACGCCTTGCTTTTTAGTAGAATATCATTGGTCTCTATATACTATTTTCTTTTTCCCCATTTTTTTTCTCTAGTTGATTTTTAGCCTTATACCACTGTGACTGAAAAAAAAAATCTTTGCTATAATTTCTATCCTCTCAAACTTCTTGAGATTTGTTTTTTGGGCTAGCACATTATCTCTCCTGGAGAACATTTCATGTGCACTTGGAAAAGAATGTGTATTCTCTTGTTTTAAAATATATTGTCCTACATGGAAGAAATGGACAAATTCTTAGAAAAGTACAACTTCCCAAAACTGAACCAGGAAGAAATAGAAAATCTAAACAGACACATCACAAGCACAGAAATTGAAACTGTAATCAGAAATCTTCCAGCAAACAAAAGCCCAGGTCCAGGTGGCTTCACAGGTGAATTTTACCAAAAATTTAGAGAAGAGCTAACACCTATCCTACTCAAACTCTTCTGGGAAAATTGCAGAGGAAGGTAAACTTCCAAACTCATTCTATGAGGCCACCATCACCCTAGTACCAAAACCTGACAAAGATGCCACAAAAAAAGAAAAAAAAAAAAAACTATAGGCCAATATCACTGATGAACACATATGAAAAAATCCTTAAAAATTCTAGCAATCAGAATCCAACAACACATTAAAATGATCATACACCATGACCAAGTGGGCTTTATACCAGGGATGCAAGGATTCTTCAATATCCACAAATCAATCAATGTAATGCACCACATTAATGAATTGAAAAATAAAACCCATATGATTATCTCAATAGATGCAGAGAAAGCCTTTGACAAAATTCAACATCCATTTATGATAAAAACTCTCCAGAAAGCAGGAATAGAAGGAACATACCTCAACATAATAAAAGCTATATATGACAAACCCACAGCAAACACTATCCTCAATGGTGAAAAATTGAAAGCATTTCCTCTAAAGTCAGGAACAAGACAAGGGTGCCCACTTTCACCACTACTATTCAACATAGTTCTGATTGTTGTTGGCCACAACAATCAGAGCGAAAAAGAAATAAAAGTAATTCAAACTGAAAAGAAGAATTAAAATTCTCACTGTTTGCAGATGACATGATCCTCTACATAGAAAACCCTAAAGACTCCACCAGAAAATTACTAGAGCTAATCAATGAATATAGTAAAGTTACAGGATATAAAATCAACACACAGAAATCCCTTGCATTCCTATACACTAATAATGAGAAAATAGAAAGAAATTAAGGAAACAATTCCATTCACCATTTCAATGAAAAGAATAAAATACTTAGGAATATATATACCTAAAGAAACTAAGAACCTATATATAGAAAACTATAAAACACTGATGAAAGAAATCAAAGAGGACACTAATAGATGGAGAAATATACCATGTTCATGGATTGGAAGAATCAATATACTGAAGATGAATATACTACCAAAGCAATCTATATTTTTTACAGAGCTAGTACAAATAATTCCACAATTTGTATGGAAATACAAAAAACCTCAAATAGCCAAAGCAATCTTGAGAAAGAAGAATGGAACTGGAGGAATCAACCTGCCTGACTTCAGGCTCTACTACAAAGCCACAGTCATCAATACAGTATGGCACTGGCACAAAGACAGAAATATAGATCAATGGAACAAAATAGAAAGCCCAGAGATAAATCCACACATCTATGGACCCCTTATCTTTGACAAAGGAGGCAAGAATATACAATGGATTAAAGAGAATTTCTTTAACAAGTGGTGTTGGGACAACTGGTCAACCACTTGTAAAAGAATGAAACTAGAACATTTTATAACACCATACCTAAAAATAAACTCAAAATGGATTAAAGATCTAAACGTAAGACCAGAAACTATAAAACTCCTAGAGGAGAACATAGGCAAAACACTCTCTGACATAAATCACAGCAGGATCCTCTATGACCCATCTCCCAGAATACTGGAAAGAAAAGCAAAAATAAACAAATGGGACCTAATTAAAATTAAAAGCTTCTGCACAACAAAGGAAACTATAAGCAAGGTGAAAAGACAGCCTTTGGAATGGGAGAAAATAATAGCAAATGAAGCAACTGACAAACAACTAATCTCAAAAATATACAAGCAACTCCTGCAGCTCAATTCCAGAAAAATAAATGACCCAATCAAAAAATGGGCCAAAGAACTAATAGTTCATTTCAGTTCAGTCGCTCTGTTGTGTCCAACTCTTTGCGACCCCATGAATCGCAGCACGCCAGGCCTCCCTGTCCATCACCAGCTCCCGAAGTTCACTCAGACTCACATCCATCGAGTCAATGAGGCCATCCAGCCATCTCATCCTCTGTTGTCCCCTTCTTCTTCTGCCCCCAATCTCTCCCAGCATCAGAGTCTTTTCCAATGAGTCAACACTTCACATGAGGTAGCCAAATTACTGGAGTTTCAGCTTTAGCATCATTCCTTCCAAAGAAATCCCAGGGCTGATATCCTTCAGAATGGATCTCCTTGCAGTTCAAGGGACTCTCAAGAGTCTTTTCCAACACCACAGTTCAAAAGCATCAATTCTTCAGCACTCAGCCTTCTTTACAGTCCAACTCTCACATCCATGCCTGACCACAGGAAAAACCATAGCCTTGACTAGATGGACTTTAGTCGACAAAGTAATGTCTCTGCTTTTGAATATGCTATCTAGGTTGGTCATAACTTTTCTTCCAAGGAGTAAGCGTCTTTTAATTTCATGGCTGCAGTCACCATTTGCAGTGATTTTGGAGCCCCAAAAAATAAAGTCTGACACTGTTTCCAATGTTTCCCCATCTATTTCCCATGAAATGATGGGACCAGATGCCATTATCTTCGTTTTCTGAATGTTGAGCTTTAAGCCAACTTTTTCATTCTCCTTTTTCACTTTCATCAAGAGGCTTTTTAGTTCCTCTTCGCTTTCTGCCATACAAAGATATTTCTCCAAAGAAGACATACAGATAGCTAACAAACACATGAAAAGATGCCCAACATCACTCATTATCAGAGAAACGCAAATCAAAACCACAATGAGGTGCCATTTCACACCAGTCAGAATGGCTGCAGTCCAAAAGTCTACAAGCAATAAATGCTGGAGAGAGTGTGGAGAAAAGGGAACCCTCTTACACTGTTGGTGGGAATGCAAACTAGTACAGCCACTATGGAGAACATTGTGGAGATTCCTTAAAAAATGGAAATAAAACTGCCTTATGACCCAGCAATACCACTCCTGGGCATACACACCAAGGAAACCAGAATTAAAAGAGACACATGTACCCCAATGTTAATCGCAGCACTGTTTATAATAGCCAGGACATGGAAGCAACCTAGCTGTCCATCAGCAGATGAATGGATAAGAAAGCTGTGGTACATATACACAATGGATTATTACTCAGCCATTAAAAAGAATACATTTGAGTCAGTTCTAATAAGGTGGATGAAACTGGAGCCTATTATACAGAGTGAAGTAAGCCAGAAAGAAAAACACTAATACAGTGTACTAATGCATATATATGGAATTTAGAAAGATGGCAACAATAACCCTGTATGCAAGACAGCAAAAGAGACACAGATGTAGAGAACAGTCTTTTGGACTCTGTGGGAGAGGAAGAGGATGGGATGATTTGGGAGAATGGCATTGAAACATGTATAATATCATATAAGAAATGAATCGCCAGTCTAAGTTCGATGCATGATACAGGATGCTTGGGGCTGGTGCACTGGGATAACCCAGAGGGATGGTATGGGGAGGGAGGTAAGGAGGGGGTTTCAGGATTGGGAACATGTGTACACCCATGGTGAATTCATGTTGATGTATGGCAAAACCAATACAATATTGTAAAGTAAAATAAAAAATAATAGTAATAATAATTAAAAATAAATAAATATATTGTCCTGTTGGTATCTATTAGGTATAGCCAGTCTATCGTATCATTGAAGATCACTGTTACCTTATTAATTTTCTGTCCAATCTGTCTATTGATGTAAGTGGGGTATTAAACTCCCCTACTATTACTGTATTGTTGTCAAATTCTTTTAAGTCTGTTCAGTTCAGTCACTCAGTCATGTCCTACTCTTTGCAACCCCATGTACTGCAACATGCCAGGCTTCCCTGTCCATCACTAACTCCAGGAGCTTGTTCAATCTCATGTCCATTGAGTTAGCAATGCCTTCCAGCCATCTTGTCCTCTGCCGTCCCCTTCTCCTCCTGCCTTCAATCTTCCTTAACATCAGGGTCTTTTCTAAAGAGTCAGTTCTTCACATCAGGGAGCCAAGGATTGGAGCTTCAGCATCAGTCCTTCCAATGAATATTCAGGACGAATTTCCATTAGGATTGACTGGTTTGATCTCCTTGCAGCCCAGGGGACTCTCAAGAGCTCTCCCAAGGAACTCTCAAGAACGCTCCAACTCTACAGTTCAAAAGGATCAATTCTTCAGTGATCAGCCCTCTTTATGGTCTAACTCACATTCATACATGACTACAGGTAAAATCACAGTTTTGACTAGACAAAACTTTGTCAGCAAAGTAATGTTTCTGCTTTATAATATGCTGTCTAGGTTGGTCAAAGCTTTTCTTCCAAGGAGCAAGCATCTTTTAATTTCATTGCTGCAATTAAAAATCTGTTAGTATTTTCTTTATATATTTAAGTGTTCCTGTATTGAGTGGGTATATGCCAATGAGTATAATATACTCTTCTTGTACTGGTCCCTTTATCTTTATATAATGTCTTTTTTTTTCTTTCTTCAAGGCTTTATTTTAAAGTCCACTTTGTCAGTGGTGAATATTGCTTACCCTCAGTTTCTTGTCATTTCCCTTTACATGAACTATTATTTTCCATCCAATCAGTTTCAGTCTCTGTGTGTCCTTTGTGTTGAGTCTCTTGTAGGCAGCATACTGAAGGTTCTTGGGGTCTGTAGGGTTGGAGATAGAGAAGTTAGAGTTAGCCCTGGGTGTGAGGCAGAACTTCCTCTATACTCAGTGGCCATCACCAAATTGCTCTGGTGTTAGCTCTGATTCCAAATTGCTGGGGACAAAAGTCTTGAGGGTTGGGCTCCAGCCGGCTCTATTCTTTTTTATATGTGTTTTTCCTTTCTCTGCAGGATCTTTGAGGTTTTTGGTTTTGTTTTTTTCTCATTTTATTCAAAGAATATCTTGTAAGATGTTATATTTAAAAATTAATTCATCAGAATGGCAGCCATCAAAAAGTCTACAAACAATAAATGCTGGAGAGGATGTGGAGAAAAGGGAACCCTCTTACACTGTTAGTGGGGATGCAAACTAGTACAGTCACTATGGAGAACAGCGTGGAGATTCCTTTAAAAACTGGAAATAGAACAGTCATATGACCCAGCAATCCCACTGCTGGGCATACACGCTGAGGAAAAAAGAACTGAAAGAGACACA
Source organism: Ovis canadensis (assembly GCF_042477335.2). Lineage (NCBI taxonomy): Eukaryota > Metazoa > Chordata > Mammalia > Artiodactyla > Bovidae > Ovis > Ovis canadensis. Next base: position 52,445,465 of record NC_091262.1, read on the forward strand.
TGTACCCCCATGTTCATTGCAGTACTTTTTATAATAGCTAGGACATGGAAGCAACCTAGATGTCCATCGGCAGATAAATGGATAAGGATGTTGTGTGGTACATATACACAATGAAGTATTACTCAGCTATAAAAAAGAACACATTTGAGTCAGTTCTAATGAGGTGGATGAAACTGGAGCCTATTATACAGAGTGAAGTAAGCCAGAAAGAGAAACACAATACAGTATATTAATGCATATATATGGGATTTAGAAAGATGGCAACAATGAGCCCATATGCAAGATAGCAAAAGAGATACAGATGTAAAGAACAGACATTTGGACTATGTGGGAGAAGGTGAGGGTGGGACAATGTGAGAGAATGTCATTGAAACATGTATATTACCATATGTAAAATAGATAACCAGTGCAAATTCGATTTATGAATCAAGGCATCCAAAGCTGGTGCTCTGGGATAACCCAGAGGGATGGAGTGGGGAGGGAGGTGGAAGGAGGGGTTCAGGATGGTGGGACACATGTACACGCATGGATGATTCATGTAGATGTATGGCAAAAACTACCACAATATTGTAAAGTAATAAGCCTCCAATTAAAAAAATAAATACTTTTTTTAATGAATTCAAACTTCAGGAAGTTATATCCATTCATTTATCAGGTTCTTTGTCTCTAATGACCTTCTACTAAAAACTAAAATGTATATAATGACCCTTTCCTTCTTCACTTCCAATCATTTGTCTGAGAATAAGCTGTCTACACAAATTTCAAGATTACTGCCTACATACACAGCAAAATCATATCTGGCAGTCCAAGTAAATAATAAAATGACCTTTTATCACCAATGGAAACCTGCACCCAGTTCTGAACTTAGCAACCAAATTGAGATGGGGAGAAGGAAATTACTGTATAGAAATGCAAGTGAGAGGATAATAATTACAATCATGAAAAATAATTGAGACTAGAACTAGAATTTTTATGTAAGTGAAGAAAATATTGAGGGGGTTACACAAAAATAGAATTTAAATATTGTTATTTTTAGAAAGAACAATGAAAATGGATTTTTATATATCTACTGAGGAACAATCAATGGTCAGAAGCATGATTCATAATTTGTAGAATACATAGATTCATAATGGGAGTTGGAATTATTGATACAGTGGGGATTGGGAATTTATTGCTTAAAAAACAAAATTCATTATTCTGAGGTGGATTGTTTCTACCATTAGAAGGGAAGATTGAATATAAAACAATTCAAATACAAACTTTTTCCATCTATACAATTTGTTTCATGAACTTATATAATTTATTCACTTTTAAGAACCCTACTGTTGCTTTTTCTTGTGAAAATTCTTCCACTATATTTTAAGATCTAATGGCCCATCCAGGACTAAATATTCATTCTGTATATATTACAGAATGTACTTTCATTTCAGTAGTTTCTTATATAAACTTATATAGAATTTCAGTATTTTCTTATATAGAAAAGTATCTTTATGTGCAGGTAAAAATTTTAAATGTATATGATATTTACTAACACAAATTTTTCTCTGTCAATGTCACAAGGAATTGTCAAATATCTTGTTAAACATGTAATATACCATCATTATTAAAATACCTAATGATGCTGCCTTAATATAAAATTCTAAGAAAAGCACTATAACAACAACACTAAAGAAATAGTTTTCCTCAACACTTCAGTCTCGATTATTACTATATTAAATTGTTTATTTTTCAATTAGACTAAACCTAATACAGCCCTACAAACCTATCCTCTCAATAATTTTCTGTTTTGGAGATTAACACTTATTTAAGATCACTATGGTATTTTAAAAATCTTTTGAAAGGTTTTTAAAATGTTCTTTTTCTCTGTCAATTGAAGACTTTCAAAAACATTTTTGTGAAAAATTCAGTGACACCTAACTAAATCAGAATTCAACCAAACAGAATATCAAATCATTCATCAAAAGTCTTCAAAGAAAGAAAAAGTATTTCTTAAAGCACATTTAAAATCTAGCAATAATATGGAACATAAAAGGTTTAGTTCAGGTTGACATGAACTACATAGACCTTGTCTAACTATAGAACACCATAATGAGAACTGATATTTAAACTGAGAGCCTAAAGGCACAATAATCTCTTGCAAAATTAAACAATGCTTTATCTTCACCTTATTACTCTTATTAAGGTTAAATTAGACTAATAAAATTTTGTAACATTTAAAACATGAGAGTTTCCAACTAGAAAGCCATCACCAAAAAACAAAATGTAAAAGAATATTTTATCTACTAAGAATTCTGAATAACTAAAACTTTATTATATTATATTAAAGTTTAGTTTAAAATCATCACAACTATAGTTTGTACTTCCATTGTTAGAATAAAGCCTTGGTTCTTGAGTTCCCAATTTTATTTTTCTTTCCCATTTATGCTTTGCAATTATTTTCAAAATTTTAGCTATCTCCATGTATGTCTGAGAAAAAAGGCTACCAAATATTGATATGTTCATCAGATGATCAGAGCATAATATAGCTGGGCAGACCACCATCCAGCAGCAATGATATTGCATAGGTCTAGGCAAACCACTCCAGTGTTCTTGCCTGGAGAATCCCAGGGATGGTGGAACCTGGTGGGCTGCTGTATATGGGGTCGCACAGAGTCGGACATGACTGAAGTGACTTAGTAGCAGCAGCAGGAAGACTCTCACTCACTTGGCTGGTCCATCTACTTCCAGTCTCCACTGATGTCCTTGCCACAGTTTCTGTGCTAAACACTAAAGAACAAAGAGCCCTCCTTCTGCTCTGCCTCCTTTCTGTCCTTCCTATTTGTTAGTAATCTATCTTGGAATGAAAACTGAGTAATCAAGCTTCTTCAAACTGTCTTAAATAATTAGATTCATTATGAAAGTCTTAGGGTACTTCCCAAAGTTATAAACCATGAGACAAATCATGAGTTTTTCAACGATGTCTTTCTTGGCACTTCAAAGGTATTATTTCCTATTAAATTAACATGTTAAAGATTTTTAGTAATATTGAATTAATAATAACTGAAACAGAAGTTATTACCTTATGAACTGCTTGTTGGGAGGCTGATCAATTTCATAGACATAGTTTCTGAGAATGTTTCTCTAATTGAAAGTAATAACCTCCAAATAAATAGGCTATCTATTCTTAATTTATTAACAATATTTTTAGAGATACTAAACTAAAAATTTTTGCTTGATCATATTTTAGAATGGGAAAAAAAACATGCATAAGGAAAAAATACAACCATTTGAGTAAAGAATGAAAAAAATAATATGACAAAAGATGGCCCATATTTGGATGATGTACACTTTTATTCAAATTCAGACTATCCATGCAAATGATCCAAAGTTTAAACTCTGCCACATGGCAAATATTTGACCAACTCCTGAGCAGGCAACCAGCCAGCCCAGCAGATGGACATGAGAGGATCCAGCCTACGATGAACTTACTACTTGCCCAGCAGCCGTGAAGTGTGTATTAAGGCCATTATTCCCTGATGAAAAACTCAAAACATCTGTTTATTTGGGGCTGCTGTTTCACCAGATGGAAGTTTGTAACAACCACTGAAATAACTGATACTTGAATGACTTTCTAGATTATCAAAGAGCATCTTTTATGGCTGCATGTTGAGATGAAGATAAGTAGTCTTATTTAGAACTTCTTTCATTTAAGTCTTTCTAAAAATAACACAGAATACAACTTAATCTTTATTTAGTGACTTTCATCACTATTTCACTTTCATTAATGTGACTGTTCCTTTTAGTTCTCAAAACTATTATTGTTGGGAGTAAGCACAATAAAAGCCTGACATAGCCGAATGCATATACCTATTAGAATGTTTCTCAAAAATGTCAAATTATCCAGTGTTGTTTGGACCTACCAGTTATCCAATCCATTAGATTAAGCAAGGGTCCCCAGCTATAGCTACCTATATGTGCCAACTCTAAATTCTGTAGTTATGACTCTTGGGAAGATAAATGAGGTTGGAAATGTACTAGGCCCCTCTGTGTATAGGCCTCAACTGAATCTCTGGCCATTTGCCTTGCGAATAGCAGAGTAACTCTAGTGTTCTTGAACCCGTTATTTTTTGTAATATCCAAGGAAATGAACATTAAGAAATGGTTTCCTGGATTGAATTAGGAACTACAAATCAGTTCAGTCTTAATGTTTTGGGGTTACCATGTTTTAAAATCCTTTCATAGCTATACTCAATGATCTTGACTCTCTCTGTTTTATTTTGGTTATGAGGCTATAGAAGCCCACAGCAATTCTTTTCTTCCCATCAGCTGACAGACGATTTGGTGGGTGATAGCACAAAGCTCGGAGAAGGCAATGGCATCCCACTCCAGTATTCTTGCCTGGAAAATCGCATGGACAGAGGAGCCTGGTAGGCTGCAGTCCATGGGGTCGCTAAGAGTCAGACATGACTGAGCAACTTCACTTTCACTTTTCACTTTCATGCATTGGAGAAGGAAATGGCAACCCACTCCAGTGTTCTTGCCTGGAGAATCCCAGGGATGGGGGAGCCTGCTGGGCTGCCTTCTATGGGGTCGCACAGAGTCGGACACGACTGAAGTGACTTAGTAGCAGCAGCACAAAGCTAAAAAGGATATTCACATATTTCAAAATCAGCAGATGCGTGGAGTTGCTGTCTGTTGCCATCCTTTCATTGCTTCAGTAATTAGAATGCTGTGCCTGATAGATACAATGAAGCTCTTCATGGAAAATTCACCTGTAGTTCCTCATCGCTGATGGTCAACTATTCCTGCGCTAGATACAATTCTTCTCCAGGTTCTTCAGTCCAACAGCTAAGTGCCAGTATTAAACAGGTTAAGTATTAATTGGTAATACTTAAGTGTGTGTGTGTGCATGCTTAGCCACTCAGTCATATCTGACTCTTTGTGACCCCATGGACTGTAGCCTGCCAGGCTCCTCTCTCCATGGGGATTTTCCAAGGCAAGAATACTGGAAAGTATAGTGTGCAAGTGTTAGTCACTTAGTCGTGTCTGACTCTTTGTGACCCCATGGATTATAACCTACCAGGCTCCGTGGTCCTTGGGATTCTCCAGGCAAGAATACTGAAGTAGGTTGCCATTTCCTTCTCCAGGGGATCTTCCCAAACCAGGGATCAAACCTGGGTCTCCCACACACCAGGCAGATTTTTATCTTCTGCTATTCTCTTCTCCAGAGTAACTTCCTGACCCAGGAATTGAATAGGGGTCTCCTGCATTGCAGGCAGATTCTCTACCAGCCAAGCCACCAGAGAAGCTTAAGTATCAAGTATTAAATATTAATATTTAAGTGTCAATTATTAATGAGGAAAGTGAAGAAGTGGAAAGGAGAAGAGGTAGAAAATGTGGAATCCCCTTTCCTCTTCCTCACAGCTAGTTGCTTACTCACTCCCACACACAAGGCAACAGGGCATGAATATTCAGTATTTATATAGAGATATGAGTTCACACTAACAGCTTCACAATTATGTCCTAGGACATTTGCAAGAGCCTTCAGCTCTTTGCTATATAGATATTTCTAGGTAATGGAAATAATAGCTATTAGACATTGTAAAATCTCACAATAAGACAGCAGAGTCAATGAGTTGCTGGATTTAGGTAGGACTTGAAAGTGAACGTGTTAGTCACTTAGTTGTGTCCGACTCTTTGTGAATCCATGGACTGTAACCCACCAGGCTCCTCTGTCCACATTCTTCAGTCAAGAACACTGAAGTGGGTCACTGTTCCCTTCTCCAGGAGATTTTCTCGACCCAGGGATGGATCTGGGTCTCCTGCTTTGCAGGCAGATTCTTTACCATCTGAGCCACCAGGGAAGCCTGTAATGCCTGCTTTTCAAAGTGGAGGAACTAGAACCTCAGGGTAGCTAGCAGTTCCTAGAGAGACTTTCAGGCACTTCCCCAGTGGCTCAGCAGGTAAAGAATCCACCTACAATCCATGAGAGACCTCCAATTATGATTTGAGAGGAAGAAAGGAGAGATTCACAGAAGATCCAGACAGCTAGGACTGCGAAAGCCTACCAACAGCATAGTTGGTGCAAAATGGCAGCTATTTCAAAGGCAGGTATTTCACACCGTGATGCGAAATGCTGGTTAACAAATGGTCAGCTTCTTCAAAATATATACTCAGGAACTAGCTGGACAGCTTTAAATTCTAGGTAGGAGACTCAGGAATTATGACAGAAATCTGGGTAGATTCAGAGTCCTTAGATAATATAAATACAAATAATTCTTGCATGTTTATCTTGAGTAAATCCAACCTGAAACAAAAAAAAAAAAAAGAGAATGACAAGTTAACTTAATCCAGCCCCCAATTATTTTGGAATTGAGGGAGCTGTCTCAGAATAGAATCAGTTATAACTCTCTACTTAACAGTTGAAGAAAGGACAGATCAGGTGGTACAAAAATCTGAAATTACACTTACAACCTAGGGCAGTCAAGCTCTGAGCTAACAAGTTCAGGCAAAATTCAAGATCATCTGCCCATTAAGAAGAACAGAGTATTCTAGGGTTTTTACAACAGAGAAGCGTTTGGTCTGAGAGAATTTTAAAAAGAACCTGATGGAAGAGTCTTATATGGGGGCATGAAAAATTTAAGAAAGCATCTTATTTAGAGATTCAAATATGTATTAATATAGACATAAAGTGTTGACTTCAGTTACACTGATGTTCAAGAATGGGCTCTATTCTTATAAAATATTCTGAAAAGGACAAGGAAGGGTTCTCAGTTCTTAGTTCACCAGACTGGCTTTCAGGTGAAGTGAAAACAAATAGAATACAGGACTCCACAACTATGACACAAAGACAAACAGACACCAGAGGGTTTAGAGCCAAATCCCACATTACTAAACTTTTCATAAATGTCTTGATGCTGATTGTTCTAGAAACTTGATGCTATTCTGAAAACTGAAGTCATCTAAGTTGTTAGAAGTATTTATTTATTATAAAGTCTACAAATAAGACAGAGTCTAATATTAATAATCATCATCATTATGAACAAAATTGTAGTCACAGGCGCCCTTCACAAAGCATTTCATACTATTTGAGTCAAGAAACTATCACTGAGCTTTTTCTATATTCAAAAGAAAAAGTTCCACGGCCACTAGAGTGTTGCATGAGTTTGTCACACATAATTAGAAAACTCAACAGAGTTTGGAAACAAAATGAAGATTATGTAGCAGAATATTTAGCACAATAAATTATTTCTTCAATTTTCATGAACATTTAGACACAAAGAAAAGGTGTAATAACTCCCTTTGCAAAAATGTTCCTATTATTGAAAATATAGCTCAATGGGTCAATTTAGAAAACATCAATTTAAATCCACATTTTAAAGAATATGTGAATTATGCAACGTGAGATGCTTTTGATTTTTCACTTAGGTCACACAGGAATCCAGTCTTTTAAAATATTTATGAGTAAATTTCATTTCAAAGGATATCTCTGGACTTGTATAATTTTCACAAGTAAAGGGATTCCAACTTGGGGTATCGCTCCATTACTGTTGGATTTAACTGCCTTTCTAAGTAGTTGTCTGATGGGCAAATTCAGAACATTACTATGTTGAATATTACTAAGTAATTGCTGAGGATAGGGTGATTTTTCCACAGCAAAATCAATCTTACAAACTTCCTCACATACAAAACTCTTTGCTTACCTCTTATTTACTCAGTGCTAAAGAATAACTCACTGGATGGTCTGTTTGAATACTCTCTCACTTTTCATTACACTCCTGATCTATTTGACTCCATAGTCCAGTCCTGGATTCCAATACTGCATACCATTTTTTATATGATAGATTATTGAAGAGAGCAGAAATATATTTTCCTGATAGTAGGAAGTAATATTGTGTATATGCATACATGTATACATAAGGTATGAGCTCTTCATATGTGGTGATTGTATGTTTACATAGCATATATACATTTCACTTGTAATGGTTACATATCCCCCAAATGTGGGAGACTATCTTTGTGCAAACTCAGTGTAGTAATTTTTTTTAATAAGCAGATTCACCTTTTTTTCTCATCATTGGTGATAAGACTCCCTACAGAAAACTAACTTTGATGCTACCAATATAAACAAGCTAGTACAGCTCTTCAAATGGAATCCCTTGTACCCATCAATGACAGAATGTGTGGAAAATTTATTTCATAGCTCAGAGAATTTCTGTGTCATCTTGACTTTTATGTGTCCAGATTCTTTATTCTGCTTTTCAGATTGCTTTGCTTATTCCTATAAGCTTCTTGCACTCAGTAAATGAATTTAGTTTCTCAGCTGGGCTCAAGAGATCTATTCTTATATTTTTCTCATCTATCTTAATTCCTTAAGGGTTGACTACACTTATTCACTGCTAACGTATTATCAGGGGATTTTCACCTTTTCCAAGAGATATCAAGATGTGCATTTTATGATATGCCAATAATACTTATGGGAACAACTATAATTTTATTACTCCAAAACTTGCATGGAAGTTACACTGTATTTCTAATCATTATTCTAAGCATAACCCTTGATTAAAAGTCTCCCTTTCATTTCACAATGCTGTTTTAAATATACAAATTGGGTTAATATTCTGTTATACAGTTTTGTCAATGTAATCAAGTTTCAGTGGGTTATATGATCTAATATGGATTCTTCCTTTCTTCATCGAGTATCTTTCCTTTTGTTAGTTCTCTGAAACTTGGTGCCTTTAGAAGGTGAGCAAGATAAAGACTGAAACTGCTGCTTATCTAATATAATTCACTGGAAGCCCTGATAAGTTTTGGTGAGTGTGGAAATAATTATCTGTGGAAAAGAAGGTTTGAAAGTTATGAAATATATATCTATTTATGATCCAAAAGCTTTCTCCTCTTACTTCAAGTGATAATTTTTATTGTAAATAAATTTAAATGATGTTTATTTCTGTTTAATTATGAATTTAATAGCCACATAACTTGTATGCTTATCAATTCTAACTCCTTGAACTTGAAATATTTAAGTTTTCAGGATTAAAGAAAACACTTTAAATATAATTTATGTTGCACTTGCCCTATTATAATTGATGCATGAATACATAAAAATAAAATAAAATCTAATTTTATGAGAGTACTTTATAGATTGTAATGATTATCCAAAATTAAATCATATAAAATTATATTTGCTACATAACTTTAGACAAAGTTTTAGAATATGCATTGTAAGTAAAGCACCGCATCAAGAAAATGAGAAGACAACCATGGACTGAGACAAAATAGTGGCAAATGAAACATCGGATAAAGGACTGCTATCCAAAATATACAAAGAATGCTAAAAACTCAACAATAAGAAAAAGAACAACTGAATTTTTAAAAATGGGCAAAAAGCTTGAAAATATACCTCATCTCAGAAGATATAAGGATGGCAAGAAATCATATGAAGAGGTATTCAATACTACATGTCATTAGAAATTGTAAGTTAAAACAACAATGAGATACCACTACACATCTATTAGAATGGCAAAAATCCAGAACACTGGCTACATTGTATGCTGATGAGGATGTGAGCAACAAGGACTCCCATTCCTTGCTGGTGAGAATGAAACTGACACTGCTACTTTGGAAGACAGATTGGCAATTTCTTATAAAACGTAACATATTCTTACTATATGATTCAGCCATTGCACGTCTTTGTATTTACCCAAATAAACTGAAAATATTATTTCTACCCCCAAAAACGTATACATGGATGTTTACAGCAGCTTTATTCATAACTACCAAAATTTGAAAGCAACCAAGACAGTCTTCCATAGATGAACGGATGAATAAACTGCACTATATTGAGGCATAAGTGAAACAAAAAGGGATAAGTGACACATAAAGACTTTTTCAGAAAAATAAAAAAGGAACTTATTACTAGTAGACCTGCCTTGTATGAAACAGAAAAAGCAATTTTTAGAGAGAAAGAAAATGATGAGTCAGAAACCTGATCTATGTAAAGTAAGGAAGAGCATCAAACATGGAATAAAGTGGTTGGTGTTTTTGTTTTTGTTTTTGTTTTGTTTTGTTTTGTTTTAACCTTGCTGCACAGCTTACAAGATCTTAGTTCCCCAACCAGGTACCAAACCCAGGTCCTGGCAGTAAAAATGCTGAGTCCAAACCATTGGACCACCAGAGAATTCTCAGAATAAATGAAGATTAAATATACCTTTTGTTTTTTATATTCTTACTTGGTCTGATAAAATTTGTTATATGCTTATGTATACGTGAAATGAATGAAGTAATACAAGTGTTGGAAAGGAAGTGTTAGAATTTTTTGTTATTTTAAGGTTCTTACCCATAAAATGCTATGATTTTTAGAAGGTAGGAGATATTAATTAAAAATATACATTATGAATCCTCTAGAGACCACCAAAAGTGGGGGTGGGCTGGGAAGTACAACAACTAATATTTTAAGAAAGGAGAGAAAAACAGAAACATATAAATTGCTCAATTATAACCACAAAGGAAGAATAAAAGTAGAAGGCAAAAAGATAAAGAAAGGCAACAAATAAAAAATAAAAATAAATATGGAAAATATTAATTGCAATATATAGAAATCCTTTGAATGTCACCAGTTTAATGCACCAATTAAAAGAGATTGTCAGAGTGGATTAAAAACAAGACCCAACTTTGTGTTGTCTACAAGAAACCCACTTTAACTATAAATACTTTTGTAGATTAAAAGTAAACATATGAAGAGAGATATACCATGTTAACACTAATTACAAGACAGTGGAACAGTTATATTAATTTTAGACTGAGCAGGCTTCATACCAAGGGAAGTTTTCAGGGCTAAAGAGTGGCATTACATAATGATAAAGGGGTCAGTTCTCCAGGAAGACATAATAATACTTAATGTGTATACAACTAACAACAAAGCATCAAAACATTAAGATAAAAATTAGTAAAATTACAAGGAAACACAAATGAACCCTCTATTAAAGTTGGAGATTTCAACACACTTCTATCAGAAATGCACAGAGTCGGAAGGCAGAAAATCAATAAAGACATAGTTAAACTCAACAATATCACTAGTTGACTGGATATAGTGGACACCTATAGAGTATTTCATCCAACAATAGCAGAATACACATTTTTCTCAAGCTCACATGGGACATCCTGGGCCACAGGCAGGCCTTAACTTATTTAAAATAATAGAAATCAGGGACTTCCCTAACGGTACAGTGGTTAAGACTCTGCCTTTCAATGCAGGGGACATGGGTTTGATCCCTGGTCAGGGAGCTGAGATCCCACCTGCCTTGAGGCTAGAAAGTCAAGCCAAAAAAAACAGAATACTATTGTAACAACTGCACTAAGTACTTTAAAAATGGCCCACATTAAAAAAAAAAAAAAACTTAAAAAAAATAGAAATTGTATAATGTTTGTTCTCAGACTACAATAGAATTAAACTAGACATTGAAGATAGCTTGGAAAATCTCCAAATACTCAGAAATTAAAACATACACTTCAAACAACGTATGGGTCAAAAAGAGAAATTGCAAGAGAAATTCTTAAAAATACTATATATCATGAACCAAGTGAAATCAGACATCAAAATTTGAAGGATACAGTGAAAGTAGTGTTGGAAGAAAATTTTATAGCATTGAAAGTATGTATTAAAGAATAAGAAATATCTAAAATCAGTAATCTAACTTTCTACTTTAGAGAACTAGAAAGTAAAAGAAAAAATAAATAAATCCAAGGTAAATAGAAAAAAAGAAATAGTAAAAATTAGAGGTGACAGTCATTGAAGCTGAAAACAGGGGAGCAGTGGAGGAAATCAATGAAACCTAAAGCTGGTCCCTTGAAAACATCAATAAAAAAATAAGGCTCTATCAGGTTAACTAAGAAAAAAACAAAGAGTGAGGGTACAAATTACTAATATTTGTAATAAAAGAAGAAACAACACTACAGATTCCATAAACATTAAAAGGATAATAGCAATTCTATGAAAAGCTCTATACCTGCAAATTTGCTAGCCCATATGAAATGTATCAATTCCTTCAATGATACAATGTTCCAAAACTCACATAAGGAAACAGATAAATTGAATAGGACTCTATCTATTAAAAAAACTTAGTAACTTTAGAAACAAACACATATTAGGCCCCAATGGTTCACTGGTGAATTCTACCAAAATTTTAAGAAAGACTTACAGAAATTCTCAGCCTTTACTGTCATCCTTATGTATCCAGGGGATTTGTTTCAGGACTCTGAAAAATATTAAAATGAGACGTTAAAGTCCTTTATTTAAAACTTATTTTCATATAACTTACACACATCATGCAGTATATATTAAATCATTTCTAGATTTAATACCTAATACAAAGTAAATGCTATGAATGCATATACCTTGTTTTATTGTGCTTCAATTTATTGTACTTTGCAGGTATTCTGTTTTTTACAAACTGAAGGTTTGGGACAACCATACATTAAACAAGACTACTAATAGCATTTTTTCAGCATATCTGATCACTTTATAACTCTGTGGCACATTTTGGTAACTCTCAATAATTTTTCAAATATTTTCATTTTTACTTTATTTGTTATGATGATGTGTGATAATTCATCTTTGTTGTTTCAGTTCAGTTCAGTTCAATTCAGTCACTCAGTCATATCTGACTCTTTGCAATCCCATGAATCACAACATGCCAGGCCTCCCTGTTCATCACCAGCTCCTGGAGTTCACTCAAACTCATGTCCTGAAGTAGGTGATGCCATCCAGCCATCTCATCCTCTGTCGTCCCCTTCTCCTCCTGCCCCCAATCCCTCCCAGCATCAAGGTCTTTTCCAATGAATCAGCTCTTCAAATGAGGTGGCCAAAGCATTGGAGTTTCAGCTTCAGCATCAGTCCCTCCAATGAACACCCAAGACTAATCTCCTTTACGATGGAATGGTTGGATCTCCTTGCAGTCCAAGAGACTCTCAAGAGTCTTCTCCAATACCACAGTTCAGAAGCATCAATTCTTCAGTGCTCAGTTTTCTTCACAGTCCAATTCTCACATCCATACATGACCACAAGAAAAACCATAGCCTTGATTAGATGGACCTGTGTTGGCAAACTAATGACTCTGCTTTTCAATATGCTATCTAGGTTGCTCATAACTTTCCTTCCAAGGAGTAAGCATCTTTTAATTTCATGGCTGCAATTACCATCTGCAGTGATTTTGGAGCCCCCAAAAATGAAGTCTGACTTCATTTTTTCCCCATCTATTTCCCATGGAGTGATGCGACCGGATGCCATGATATTCGCTTTCTGAATGCTGAGCTTTAAGCCAACTTTTTCACTCTCTTCTTTCACTTTCATCAAGAGGCTTTTTAGTTCCTGTTCACTTTCTGCCATAAGGGTGGTGTCATCTGCATATCTGAGATTATTGATATTTCTCTCGGCAATCTTGGTTCCAGCTTGTGCTTCTTCCAGCCCGCGTTTCTCATGATGTACTCTGCAAAGAAGTTAAATAAGCAGGGTGACAATATACAGCCTTGATGCATTCCTTTTCCTATTTGGAACCAGTCTGTTGTTCCATGTCCAGTTTTAACTGTTGCTTCCTGACCTGCATACAGATTTCTCAAGAGGCAGGTCAGGTGGTCTATACTACTGCAAAAAGATTATGACTTGCTGAACACTCAGATGATGGCTAATGATTTTTAGCAATAGAATATTTTTTAAATAAGGTAAACACTTTTTATGATAAAATGCAATTGCACATTTAATAGACTACAGCATAAAATAACTTTTATATGTACTGGGAAACCAAAAATTTATAGGACTTACTACATTGCACTTTATGGCAGTGGTCTTAAACCAAATCCACAGTATCTTTGAGGCATGCTTTTAAATTGCCAACATCTGCTGGATCATCGAAAAAGCAAAAGAGTTCCACAAAAACATCTACTTCTGCTTTATTGACTATGACTGTGTGGATCACAATAAACTGTGGAAAATTCTGAAAGAGATGGGAATACCAGACCACCTGACCTGCCTCTTGAGAAAGCTATATGCAGGTCAGGAAGCAACAGTTCGAACTGGACATGGAACAACAGACTGGTTCCAAATAGGAAAAGGAGTACATCAAGGCTATATATTGTCACCCTGCTTATTTAACTTCTATGCAGAGTACATCATGAGAAATGCTGGGCTGGAAGAAGCACAAGCTGGAATCAAGATTGTCAGGAGAAATATCTATAACCTCAGATATGCAGATGACACCACCCTTACGGCAGAAAGTGAATAGGAACTAAAAAGCCTCTTGATGAAAGTGAAAGAGGAGAGTGAAACAGTTGACTTAAAGCTCAACATTCAGAAAACTAAGATCATGGCATCTGGTCCCATCACTCCATGGCAAATAGATGGGGAAACAGTGGTTGACTTTATTTTTTGGGCTCCAAAATCACTGTAGATGGTGATTGCAGCCATGAAATTAAAAGATGTTTACTCCTTGGAAGGAAAGTTATGACCAACCTAGATAGCATATTGAAAAGCAGAGACATTACTTTGCCAACAAAGGTCAGTCTAGTCAAGGCTATGGTTTTTCCAATAGTCATGTATGGATGCGAGTGTTGGACTGTGAAGAAAGCTGAGTGCCAAAGAATTGATGCTTCTGAACTGTGGTGTTGGAGAAGACTCTTGAGAGTCTCTTGGACTGCAACGAGATCCAACCAGTCCATCTTAGATGAGATCAGCCCTGGGTGTTCTTTGGAAGGAATGATGCTAAAGCTGAAACTCCAGTACTTTGGCCACCTCATGGGAAGAGTTGACTCATTGGAAAAGACCTTGATTCTGGGAGGGATTGGGGGCACGAGGAAAAGGGGATGACAGAGGATGAGATGGCTGGATGGCATCACCGCCTTGATGGATGTGAGTTTGAGTGAACTCCGGGAATTGGTGATGGACAGGGAGGCCTGGCGTGCTGAGATTCATGTGGTTGCAAAGAGTCGGACACGACTGAGTGACTGAACTGCACTGAACTGAACTGATGCTTTTAAATAGCTTTAAACCCAGTATAAATGCTATTATATAGTTGCCAGTATGCATAAAGTTCAAGTTTTGTTTGGGGCAACTTTCTGGATTTTTAAAAATAATTTGGATCTGCAGGTACTTGAATCCTTGGATGCAGAACCTACAGATACAAGTTTCTGCTTCAGAGTATTGAAGCAGAGAGAATATTACCCAACTCATTCTATGCAGTCAACATTTCCCTAAAACCAAAACTTGGGACAAATGTAACAAGAAAACAAAACCATAGGTTCACATCTCTCATGTACATAAACTAAAATAAGTCCTCAACAAAATATTAGATATTGATTTCAACAACATATAAAGAGAAATATAATATTACCAACAAGTGGTTTATCCTAGGTATGCAAGACTGGTTCAACATTAAAATATCTATTAACGTAATTCTAATTAACAAGCTGAAGAACAAACACATGATGATATTAGTCAATACAGAAAAGACATTTTACAAAATCCAACACCTGTCCATGATAAAAATCTCAGTAAAAAGAAATAAACTTCCTCAACTTGATAAGAAACACCTATGAAAAACCTAGTCTAATATTACAGTTCATGGTAAGAAACAAGAAGCTTTTCCACTAGTATCACGAATAAAGCAGGATGTCCCTTCTTATCACTGCTTTTCAACATTATGCTGGAAGTTCTAACTAATGTAATAAGATAATAAAAGGAAATAAAATGTACACATGCTTGGAATTAAAAAAAAATGTTTTTGTTCACAGATGACATGATGACATTGTTATCAATGCAGAAAATCCAAAGAATCACTGGAGAAGGCAATGGCACCCCACTCCAGTACTTTGCCTGGAAAATTCCATGGACGGAGGAGCCTGGTAGGCTGCAATCCATGGGGTCTCTAAGAGTCAGACACAACTGAGCGACTTCACCTTTCACTTTTCACTTTCACGCATTGGAGAAGGAAATGGCAACCCACTCCAGTGTTCTTGCCTGGAGAATCCCAGGGACGGGGGAGCGTGGTGGCTGCCGTCTATGGGGTCGCACAGAGTTGTACATGACTGAAGTGACTTAGCAGTAGCAACCAAAAACACTCTTAAACAGTGCTGCGATGAACATTGGGGTACATGTGTCTCTTTCAATTCTGGTTTCCTCGGTGTGTATGCCCAGAAGTGGGATTGCTTGGTCATAAGGTAGTTCTATTTGCAATTTTTTAAGGAATCTCCACACTGTTCTCCATAGTGGCTGTACTAGTTTGCATTCCCACCAACAGTGTAGGAGGGTTCCCTTTTCTCCACACCCTCTCCAGCATTTATTGCTTGCAGATTTTTGGATCGTAGCAACCTAGATGTCCATCAGCAGATGAATGGATAAGAAAGCTGTGGTACATATACACAATGGAGTATTACTCAGCCATAAAAAAGAATTCATTTGAATCAGTTCTGATGAGATGGATGAAACTGGAGCCGATTATACAGAGTGAAGTAAGCCAGAAAGAAAAACACCAATACAGTATACTAACACATATATATGGAATTTAGGAAGATGGCAATGATGACCCTGTATGCAAGACAGGGAAAGAGACACAGATATGTGTATAACGGACTTTTGGACTCAGAGGGAGAGGGAGAGGGTGGGATGATTTGGGAGATTGGCATTCTAACATGTATACTATCATGTAAGAATTGAATCGCCAGTCTATGTCTGACGCAGGATGCAGCATGCTTGGGGCTGGTGCATGGGGATGACCCAGAGAGATGTTATGAGGAGGGAAGTGGGAGGGGGGTTCATGTTTGGGAACGCATGTAAGAATTAAAGATTTTAAAATTTAAAAAATAAAAAACTAAAAAAAAAAAAAACTCTTAAAAAAAACTAGAACTTTATAGCCAAGTTGATGGATGTGAGGTTAATAAACAAAAGTTGATTCTTTTCCTATATATCAGCAGTGAACAAGCGCAAATTGAAATTAAGAATGGTATACCAAAAAATGAAATACTTAGGTATAAATCTAACAAAAAAAGTACATGGTCTATACAAGGTTAACTACAATATCCTGATAAAGAAATGAAAGGAGAATTAAATAAATTTTGATAGTTTACATTCATGAATAAAATGATTCAACTTTATCAAGATGTCTTTTTTTCCAGTTTGATAGGGATTTCCAATACAATCCCAATCAGAATCCCAGCAAGTAATTTTTTAAAAATATTGACAAAGTGATTCTAAACTTTGTATGTAGAGTCAAATGACCCATAAGACCCAACACAATATTGAAGGAGGACTGATGCTATACAACTTCAACACGTACTACACATTAATTAAGACTGTGACATGGGTAAAAGAATAGATAAATAAATCAATGGAACAGGATAGAGTTCAGAAATCGACTCATATAAATATAGTCAACTTTTCTCTGACAAAAAGCAAATGTAATACTATGTAGCAAAGATAGTATAATCAACAAAGGATGATGGAACAACTGCCTATTCAAATGCAAAAAAAAATGAATGTAGACACAGATCTTGCATCCATAAAAATAAACTCAAAACAGATCACAGACTTAAATGTAAGATGCAAAATTATAAAACTTCTAAAAAGTAAATTAGGAGAAAACCTAAATGATCTTGGGTGTGGTGATAACATTTTAGATTCAGTTCCAGAGCCCTATCAGCATGGCACTATAAACATTTTGATTTTGGAATTCTAGCCTCCAAAACTATTGAGAAAATGAATTTCTGTTGTCTTTGTTTTCTTAAGACATCCAGTTTGTGTTATAACAACTAAGAATCTACCACCAGTCAGAGCAATTAGGAGTCTCTTAGTCATATCTCTTAGGGCCTTGTAGATTACCTGTATCATGACAGTTCATTACCATTTGACTGTCTAAAACTACCCCCACCAAAGTATATCATAGTAGAAGGAACTTTCTAGGCATTTTTGTAGACTTTCTTTCACATGCTGAATGAAAGCCTGCAACATCAAAAAAAAAAAAAAAAAGGAAAGGAAAGGAAAAAAATCTTCAATAACTCTCTTAAATAATAATTGACATTTATCAAGGGGTTGTTTTGAACAAACAATTCTTCTGTAACTTTACTTCCATTATTTAACTCAATCTCCAAAGATGCTTGAGTTTAATTTCTCTTGAAAATAAGGAGATAATTACTACTTTATTTCCATGTTAAATAGATGAGAAATTACGAAGCAAACTGTATGCCTTGCAATGACAGAGCCATTGGGACTTGAATCCAGACAGCAAGACTAGTGAGACTGAGCTCTGAATGGCTATATTATAAAGTATAACACTCTTTTTCTGATTAATTTCTCTGTATTCTCTGCACTAAATTTATGTTCCACAAGGGCAGGAATTTTTGTCTCATACATTCACTTCTATAACTTCAAAACGTATATAAGTGCTTGACACATAGTAGGTGCTCAATAAATGTTCAGTGAAAGAATTAATAAATATGCATCAATTTATTAATTTTTTCACTGAATATTTGTTGAGCACCTACTATGTGTCAAGCACTTAAGTCAACAGTATTGCAATGATATTCTAAGATTAATTAATAGAAATAAAATACTCTAGAGCTAAATATATTTGACAGGGTACCATTGCTTCTGGAAGTTTTCATATTATCTTAATGTCCAGGATCTAGTCAGCTCAAAAGGCTTAACTTCAAGTTGTATGTCAGTTACTTACTATGTGATCTTTAAAAAGTCATTTCTCCAAGCTCTGTAATTAGAATGTACATTTCATGGAATTGTGAGAATTAAATGAGGTATTTGTATGTCTTAATTCTTGTAAATTTTAAAATATCATATGTTTCATAACAAAATTTTAAGGCATTTCCTTGTATTAGTTTTACAAGACATAAGATTTACTTAGTTCCCTTTTGCAAAATATTCTCAGTATCCTAACATACTTTTTTGCACAGAAAAATCTTGTTCTTCAGTTTTCATAATGACATTATTGTGATCAGTTAACCAAAACTTGACTTATTCAGAAGTCCTATAATAGTCTTGTAACTACATAGAATATCACAATAAGTAGAATAGTGGTCCAGAAAACTCAATGGTACCACATTTCTTGATATTGCAAAATAGTCTAACTCAGATTTATCCTTTTTCTGACTAGTGTAAAATTTTCATAAAGAATTAGCTAGTCAGAAATATTCTGTGAAAAACAAATATTATCCAGTGATTTACAGAGTATACTGCATGAGACTAGAAATTAGATGTACAATTTATTATTTACAGAATTTTTATTGTGAAGAATTTATTATAACCAAATAAAACATAATTAGCTGGAATATCTGTCTGCTAGGACATGAAGTTATTTATAATTATATCCAAATTGATTTCATATTTATGGTCAAACAGTGGAGAGAACTTTGTTTTCAAATCCTATCTGTATGACCCTAAGCAAATTAGCTGATATATTTGAAACAGCATCCTAATATTCTTAGTGTAAGCATAATGATACCTATTTTGCAAGGAGTTTCTATAGATTAGATAAGGAAGTATATGTAAATGCACCTATCATTGTAACTGTCCTGTAGAAGTCATCCAAAGATATTCCTTTGCTTTCTCTCTCATTCACTATCTCATTCTCTTTCAACATTTTATTTCAAAAGTTAACTATATATTAATGGGTTAGTTTTGAAGTGATTTTAGTAACATTGTCTTTAGGGTGAAATAAGGATAAAATATGTGGCTAACAATAGTTTACCTTTCCCATATTCATCTTGACTACTACCATTTCCAATTCACATAATCTTATAGTTTTCAAGTAAACATCATAGTTATAAGCACTTGTACACATAACTTTGTCATTACAATATCATAGCACTGTGAAATATATATTTAACTACAGGATAAAGAAATCAAAATTAAAGATTTAATAAGAGAAGACACCTTGCAGTGAAATGAATGAGAAAGAGGCAATGGATATAAAGTGCTACTATATAAAGATGTGGTACTTTGTCAAAGAGAACATCTGCCACTGTGTCTGTTAGTTCTACACTTTAGAACTTTTAAATATGTGAAATAAATTCTACAAATTAAGATCATAAGTAACAAAAGCTTGAACAAGATAAATGTTTAGTTTTCTTTCTTCTTAAACAACAAGTAGATGTTTCTGGATTGGTATGGAGTCTCCATGAGTTATCAGAAATACAGTCTTTAGCTATCTTACCATGTTTAGCCCAGGAAGTTTCTTTCTAATGCAGTATTATAGTCTTAGATGACTGTTGAGAAATCCTGTATGAATTCTGAGCACAAGTGGTTTTGGGAAGATGCCAGCACAGTACGCGAACAATCTTAACATCCTTTCATTAGACTATTACCCAATAATTTCTTATCATACTTTACCGTCCACTTTGAATTACATAGGAAGATGGAAAATTATCATTTAACTGAGCACATTGCTCCCCAGATCATACCAGAATCCTATTCAGAGGAAAAAATGCAAAATTGTTATTGTAAAGGCAAGATGACTGTCTCTGAGGATTGATGCTTATTTACTGGAAATGCAAGATATTACAGGGTTCGAAATAGTGACATAAGAAACTTCCATCAAGTAGTATTAAGGGAAAGAATATGGACTATCACCCCAATCAGCCAAGTCAGGTACTACACTTCATTGATTTAGACTTCTTTCCATTACTGTGATTTATTATTCTCCACCATTAAGCATCTTTAATGAAATTGACAGGAAAACTTCATTAACTTTCATTTAATTAACCTTATCTGATAATTAATAAAAAATGTTTCACCCTCCACTTATAATTATAGAATTAGATAATAAAGTTCACTCTGATTTTCATTATTCCATACCATCACAATTCAATTATTTATTAACTTCTAACAATATATATTTCAAACCAGGCTATAACATCAATATTTCTAGAACATGATTCAATAACTTAAAAGTTTGGTTCCCTTATTTGACCTTTATTATGTTATGCCTAACCATTTCTACCTCAGCAATGCAAGCATGCTCAGTCATATCAGATTCTTTGTGACCCAGTGGACTGTAGCTATGTATGCTCCTCTGTCCACAGAATTTTCCAGGTAAGAATACTGGGGTGAGTTGCCATTGCCTCATATGGGGGATCCTCCCAACACAGGTATCAACTCCAGTCTCTTGCATCTCCTGGATTGGTAGGTGGATTCTTTACCATGGAGCTACCTGGGAAGCCTTGAAATAGCGTGTACCGTGAAGGAAATGTACATGGTACATGAGGACAGGGCACAAGCAAAATAAATCTACTTAAATGCAGAAATCAGAGAAAACAGAAAACCTATCCGAGGAGGTAACATTTAAGCCATGATTAGTTCGGCAGTATATTTATCTAATAATAACAATAGCCAAAATATTAATAATAACAGAATTAGTTATCATTTATTGCTTCCTTACTTTCAGCTAGACATTTTATCATTAGTCTTTATAAAAACCTTAAGAGAGTACTATGCTTAGTTGCTCAGTCATGTCCAATTCTTTGCAATCCCATGGACTGTAGCCCATCACTATTATTGTCCTAATTATATAAATGAAGAAAGTTAAGGTTAGAGAAGTTAGGTTATCTGCCCAGGGTCATACATCTAGATAGAACTGGGGCTAAATTCTGAATACAGGAGGACCTATTCCCTTAAACACCACATATCATTCCTAAGTCCTGATGGCATTTAACCCCTACTCTTGGGCTTCCCTGGTGACTCAGTGGTAAAGAATCTTCCTGCAATGTGGGAGACCCAGGGTTTGATCCCTGGGTTGTGAAGATCCCCTGGAGAAGGAAACAGCTACCCACTCCAGTATTCTTGCCTAGAAAATTCCACAGACGGAGAAGCCTGGTAGGCTACAGTCCATGGGGCCACAAAGAGACAGGACTGAGTGACTAACAGTTTTACTTTTACTTTCCAATTCTAGAACCACTACCTCCAGGTTTCAAGAGAAACAGGAACAAATAATTATTCTCTAGGCCATACTGCTTTATCTTATTATTAGCAGTATGATAAAATATATGAAAATACCTGTAGACAAAGTCTATTATATTTATATTACACAGGGTAAAATGTACAATTTAGAAAATGCAAGACAAAGCAGTTTTTATTGTAAATTTCATAACATCTGAGGAAATATTAAGTCTAATTATTAAATAATGATACTTCCAAACCAAAAATGGAATTATATTTGAACACATTTGAACAATGTATTTTTTAATTTGTTCATAGTAAATATCTTACAAAGTTATAGGTATTCAGTCGGTTAAGTTCAGTCACTTAGTGGTGTCCGACTCATTGCGACCTCATGAACCTCAGCACGCCAAGCCTCCCTGTCATCATTAACTCCCGGAGTCCACCCAAACCCATATCCATTGAGTCAGTGATGCCATACAACCATCTAATCCTCTGTTGTCCCCTTCTTCTCCTGCCCTCAATCTTTCCCAGCATCAGGGTCTTTTCCAGTGAGACAGTTCTTTGCATCAGGTGGCCAAAGTTTTGGAGTTTCAGCATCAGTCCTTCCAATGAACACCCAGGAGGACTGATCTCCTTTAAAATGGACTGGTTGGATCTCCTTGCAGTCCAAGGGACTCTCAAGAGTCTTCTCCAACACCACAGTTCAAAAGCATCAATTCTTCGGTGCTCAGCTTTCTCCACAGTCCAACTCTCACATCCATGTATGACCATTGGAAAAACCATAGCCTTGACTAGATGGACCTTAGTCAGCAAAGTAATATCTCTGCTTTTTAATATGCTATCTAGGTTGGTCATAACTTTCCTTCCAAGGAGCAAGCATCTTTTAATTTCATGGCTGCAATCACCATCTGCAGTGATTTTGGAGCCCCCCAAAAATTAAGTCTGACACTGTTTCCACTGTTTCCCCATCTATTTCCCATGAAGTGATGGTACCAGATGCCATGATCTTAGTTTTCTGAATGTTGAGCTTTAAGCCAACTTTTTTCACTCTCCTCTTTCAATTTAATCAAGAGGCTCTTTAGTTCTTCTTCACTTTTTGCCACAAGGGTTGTGTCATCTGCATATCTGAGGTTATTGATATTTCTCCCAGCAATCTTGATTACTTATGCTAATTAGCACCCATATATTTTAAGTAGAGCTTAATGGTATTAAAGAAGTATGAATACCTATATTTTTAAATTAATTTCAGTGCATATCATCAGTTTTCTTATATCTTTGATTCTTTCATTAACTTATTTTGACACGCCAATCTATATCATAAATGTTCTTTGAGGCTTTTTTTTAATGTAATATCTGGATGGTAACTGAGCTGGATGGAAAAAATTCTTGCATCACAATCATTTTTCACTCAAACCTATAAAAGCAGTATTTCATTTTTGTCCATAATTGGCTATTTTTAAAAAGTTCTACCTTTATTTTACTTTCCGTTCAGTAAATTTATTTTTTGCTCAGAATTTTGTACTAGTCTGTACTTTGAGTGTGTGTGAGTGTGTACATCTATGTGTTGCATTCTTTTTCTTTTAATTAGCTTTTAACATAGTGAAACCTGCCCAGAATCTGCCTGGTCTTTGTGAGATTTGGAATATGTTTAAGTGCTGCTGTTTTCTCCAATTAATATTTTTAATTAAAATTTCTATTCCATATTCTCATTTTCTTTATTGTTGTTATTGTTCAGTTGCTAAATCATGTCTGACTCTTCACAACCCTGTGAACTCCAGCATGTCAGGCTCCTCTCTTCAGCCACTATCTCCCAGAGTTTGCTCAAATTCATGTCCATTTACTCAGTGATATTATCTAACCCTCTATTGTCTGTTGCCCTATTCTCCTCCTGTCATCATTCTTTCCCAACATCACGGTCTTTTCCGACTTGGCTCTTCACATCAGGTGGCCAAAACCAGCTTCAGCATCAGTCCTTCTGATGAATATTCAGGGTTAATTTTCTTTAGGAGTGACTGGTTGGATCTCCTTGCAGTCTTCTCCAAGCACAATTTGAAAGCATCATTTGTTTCGCGTTTAGCCTTCTTTACCGACCAACTCTCACATCCATACATGACTACTGAGGAAACCACAGCTTTGACTCTACAAAACTTTGTTGGCAAAGTAATGTCTCTGCTTTTTAATATACTGCCTAATTTGTAATAGGTTTCATTCCAAGCAGCAAGTGTCTTTTAATTCCATGGCTGCAGTCAATATCCACAGTGATTTTGGAGCCCAAGAAAATAAAATCTGCCACTGCTTCCACTTTTCCCCCATCTATTTGCCATGATGTGATGGGACTGGATGCCATGATCTTATTTATTTCAATGCTGAATTTTAAGCCAGCTGTTCACTCTCCTCTTTCACCCTCAACAAGAGGTCATTTAGTTCCTCTTCACTTTGTGACATTAGTGTCGTATCTGAGTTTGTCAATATTTCTCTCAGCAATCTTGATTCCAGCTTGGGATTCATTCAGCCTAGCATTTTGAATGATGTACTCTGCATATAACTTAAACAGGCAGGATGACAGGATACAGCTTTGTCATACTCCTTCCCCAATTTTAAACCAGTCTGCTGTTACATGTCTGTTACAAACTGTTGCTTCTTGTCCTGCATTCATGTTTTTCAGGAGATAAGTAAGGTAGTCTGGTATTCCCATCTCCTCAAGAATTTTCCACAGTTTATTGTGATCCACAGAATGGTGGCAATTTAATCTCTGGTTCCTATGACTCTTCTAAACCCAGCTTGCACGTGTGGAAGTTGTCGGTTCATGTACTGCTGAAAGCTAGCTTGAAGAATTTTGAGAATTATCTTGCTAGCATTTGAAATGAGTGCAATTGTTCAGTAGTTTGAATACTCTGGCATTGCCCTTCTTTGGGGTTAGAATGAAAAACTGGCCTTTTCCAATCTTGTGGTCATTGCTAAGCTTTCCAAGTTTGCTAACATACTGAGTGCAGCTCTTTAACAGCATCATCTTCTGGATTTGAAATAGTTTAGCAGATATTCCATCATTTCCACTAGTTTTGTTCATAGTAATACTTCCTAAGGTCTACTTGACCTCACAGTTAAGGATATCCAACTCTAGATGAGTGGCCACACAATCGTGGCTATCGGGGTCATCAAGATCTTTCTTGTATAATTCTGTGTATTCTTGCCACCAATTCTTAATCTCTTCTGCTTCTGTTAGGTCCTTACCCTTTCTGTCCTTTATCATGCCTATCCTTGCCTTAAACGTTCCCTTGATATCACCAGTTTTCTTGAAGAGATCTCTAGTCTTTCCCATTGTTTTCCTTGATTTCTCTGGAATTTTTAAGAAGGCCTTCTTATCTCTCCTTGCTTTTCTCTAGAACTCTGCATTTAGTTGAGTATAGTTTTCCCTTTTTCTCTTGCCTTTCACTTCTCTTCTTTGCTCAGCTATTTGTAAGGCCTCCTCAGACAACTACTTTGCTTTTTTCTATTTCTTTTTCTTTAGAATAGTTTTGGTCACTGCCTCCTGTAGAATGTTACAAACCTCCGTCCATAGTTCTTCAGGCACTCTGTCTATGAGGTCTGTTCCCTTGAATCTATTCATCATCTCCATTGCATAATCATAAGGAATTTGATTTAGGTCATACCTGAATGGCTTAGTGCTTTTCCCTGTTTAACTTAAGCCTGAATTTTACAATAAAGAGTTCATGATGTGACCTACAGTCAGCTCCAGGTCTTGTTTTTACTGACTGTACAGAGCTTCTCTATCTTTGGCTGAAAAAAACATAATCAATCTGATTTGGGCATTGATCATATTTTGATGCCCTTGTGTAGAGTCTCTTTTGAGTTGTTGGAAACAGGTGTTTGCTATGACCATCGTGCTCCCTGGACAAAACTCTGTTAGCCTTTGCCCTGCATTATTTTTCACTCATAGGCCAAACTTGCTTGTTATTCTGGTTATCTCTTGAATTCCTACTTTTGCACTCCAATTCCCTAAGATGAAAAGGACATCTTTTCTTGGTGTTAGTTCTAGATGGTCTTATAGGTCTTCATAGAACTGGTCAACTCAAACTTCTTTGGCATCAGGGGTTGGGGCATAGACTTGGATTGCTGTGATGCTGAATAGTTTGCCTGGAAATGAACCAAGATCATTCTATCATTTTTGAGATTGCACCCAAGTACTGCCTTTCAGACTCTTTGTTGATGGTGAGGGCTACTCCATTTCTTCTAAGGGATTCTTGACCATAGTAGTAGATATAATGGTCATCTGAGTTAAATTTACCCATTACCGTCCATTTTAGTTCACTGATTCCTAAGATGTCAATGTTTAATCTTGCCATCTCCTGCTTGACAACATTCAATTAACCTTGATTCATGGACCTAATGGGGTTTCCCATGTGGTGCTAGTGGTAAAGAACCTGTCTGTTAATGCAGGAGATGTAAGAGATGTGGATTCCATCCCTGCACTGGGAAGAACCCCTGGAAGAGGGCATGGCAATTCGCTCCAGTATTCTGACCTGGAGAATCCCAAGGACAGAGGAACCTGGCAGGCTATGGTCCATAGGATCTCAAAAAGTTGTACATGACTGAAAAACTTAGCACCAGCAGCACAGACCTAACATTCCAGGTTTCTATGTAGTATTGTTCCTTACAGCACTGGATTTTACTTTTGCTTATTATGTAATAGCTAATATTAACATCTTCACTGTTTGTTCTCTATTGTCCACTATCTCCACTCTACTCTTTTCACTATTCTTCATTTTCTATGTATTTCAGAAGTGTTTCCCAAGTTTACTGTGTATTCTTAGTTTGCTTTTTACTGCCCAAGTTTGTTTCTGCATTTTTGGCCCCATTATTCTTTCCCATAACTTAATCTTTGTTTCCTTTTATTTTGCCCCATTGTTGTGTGAGAATAGGAAGGCAATCTTGATCATGGTTAAACAAAGAGATTCTGAATCCATCTGCACTTACAATTTATATGATAGGGATAGATACCAAACTTCTCTCTATAAAAATTTTCCATATGTAAAACAGAAGACTTAATAGTAATTTCCTTAAGAGTAGTTGAAGATAATTTAACTAATATATATAAAGCTATTAAAAGAAAACCTGGCATACTGTATTATATATAAATGTGCTATCATTAGTAGATACAATGCACCATAGTTTCTGACTGAAAATATTAAATTGTTCATATTTAATATTTACTTTAGTCAGTTCAGTTGCTCAGTCGTGTCTGACTCGTTGTGACCCCATGACTGCAGCATGCCAGGCCTCCCTGTCCATCACCAACTCCCAGAGTTTACTCAAACTCTTTGAGCTGATGATGCCATCCAACCATCTCATCTTCTGTCATCCCCTTCTCCTCCTGTCTTCAATCTTTCCCAGCAACAGGGTCATTTCAAATGAGTCAGCTCTTCCCATCAGGCGGCCAAAGTATTGGAGTTTCAGCTTCAACATCAGTCCTTCCAATGAACACTCAGGACTGATTTCCTTTAGGATGGACTGGTTGGATCTCCATGCAGTCCAAGGGACTCTCAAGACTCTTCTCCAACACCACAGTTCAAAAGCATCAATTCTTCAGTGCTCAGCTTTCTTTATAGTCCAACTCACATCCATACATGACCACTGGAAAAACCATACCCTTGACCAGATGGACCTTTGTTGGCAAAGTAATGTCTCTGCTTTTGAATATGCTATCTAGTTTGTTCATAACTTTTCTTCCAAGGAGTAAGTGTCTTTTAATTTCATGGCTGAAATCACCATCTGCAGTGATTTTGGAGCCCAGAAAAATAAAGTCAGCCACTGTTTCCACTGTTCCCCCATCGATTCACCATGAAGTGATGGGACCGGATGCCATGATCTTAGTTTTCTGAATGTTGAGCTTTAAGTCAACTTTTTTACATTCCTCTTTCACTTTCATCAAGAGGCTCTTTAGTGCTACTTCGCTTTCTGTCATAAGTGGGGTGTCATATGCATATCTAAGGCTATTGATATTTCTCCCAGCAATCTTGACTCCAGCTTATGCTTCATCCAGCCCAATGTTTCTCATGATGTACTCTGCTTATATTTACTTATATACATATATGCTTATATTTACTTCTATTTCCTGAAATAACTATTCTTGAGAAAGACTTTTTAAATAGTGTATTTAGAACTGTTCCTTTTCTTTTTAAATTAAATAATGTTTTCATTAAGCCACATAAACTCTGTGTTTAAGGACCTCTAGTCAATCTGGATTTAGAAGACATAAGGAAACCTGCTAAATTGGTTTATAAAATCAAACCCAGTATTAAGAATAAACAGAGACTCTTCACAGAAGGAGACGTATTCGTAGCTCAGGCCCCACAGTATCCATTCTTTTTTATATTCTCAGTGAAAGCCCCTACTTTCAAATGCCTAACAGATTTGTTGTTGTTCAATCACCCAGTTGTGTCTGACTCTTTGCGACCCCATGGCTGCAGCATGCCAGGCCTCTCTGTCCCTCACCGCATCCCAAAGTTTGCCCAATTTCATGTCCATTGCATCAGTGATGCCATCCAGCCATGTCATCCTCTGTTGTCCCCTTCTCCTCCTGCCTTCAATCCTCCCCACTGTATTTTACAGTGAGTTGGCTCTTCATATCAGGTGGCCAAAGTATTTGAGCTTCAGCTTCAGCATCAGTCCTTCCAGTGAATATTTAGGGTTGATTTCCTTTAGGACTGACCGGTTGGATCTCCTTGCATTCCAAGGGACTCTCAAGAGTCCTCCAACACCATAGTTCAAAAGCATCAGTTCTTCAGTGCTTTGCCTTCTTTATTTTTCAGCTCTCACAACTATGTGTGACCACTGGGAAGACCATAGCCTTGACTATATGGACCTTTGTCAGCAGAGTAATGTCTTTGCTTTTCAACGCACTGTCTAGGTTTGTCATAGCTTTCCTGCCAAGAAGCAAACATCTTCTGATTTCAAGGCAGCAGTCAGCATCTGCAGTGATTTTAGAGCCCCAAAATAGGAAACATGTCACTATTTCCACATTTCCCCCTCTATTTGCCATGAAATTATGGGGGCAGATGACATAATCTTAGTTTTTTTCATATTTTGTTTTAAGCCAGCTCTTTCACTCTCCTCCTTCACTCTTATTCAGAGGCTCTTCAGTTCCTCTTCACTTTCTGCCATTAATGTGGCATCATCTGCATATGTGAGGCTGTTGATGTTTCACCTGCCTATCTTGATTTCAGCTTGTGACTCATCCAGAGCCACATTTCTCATGATGTGCTCAGTGTAGAGATGAAACGAACAGGATAACAGCAGACACTTGTCCTACTCCTGTCTCAATCTTGAACCAACCAGTTGTTGAATACAGGGTTCTAACTGTTTCTTCTTGGCCCACGGCCAGGTTTCTCAGGAGACAGGTAAGATGGTCTGGTATTTCCATCTCTTTAAGAGCTTTCCACAGCTTATTATGATCCACACAGACAAAGGCTTTGATACATTCAATGAAACAGAGGTACATGTTTTTCTGGAATTCCCTAGCTTTCTCTATGATCCAGTGAATGTTGGCAATTTGATCTCTGGTTCCTCTGCCTTTTCTAAACCCAGCTTGGACATTTGGAAGTTCTTGGTTCGCATGATGTTGAAGCCTAGCATGCAAGATTTTAAGGATGACATTACTAGCATGGGAGATGAGTGCAACTGTCTGATGGTTAGCACATTCTTTAGTACTACCTTTCTTGGGAATTGGGATAAGTGCCAAGTGTTATTCTAGGTACTGGTGTTCCTCTTTCCTGGAGCTTAAATGTTAAAGTTTGGAAGAAAGGTAATGATGATACATTTTCATCATCGATAAGTGTTACAAAAATATAAGACCAGGAAATGGAATACAGAATGATGCTAGGGGCCCGGTTTACCACTTTAGAAAAGATGATCATGAAGAAATGATGATCAAGAAAAAATGTCTTGGAAAAGCATCAGTTGACTCAAGAACTGAATAATAACAAGAAGCAGTCAAATCATGGAAACATCTCTGGAGGGGACCTTTAAGTTTCTGATATGAAAATGAGCCTGTGGAGCTTACAAAAGCAAAAAAAAAAAAAAAAAAAGCCAGTATGACTCTCAAAATGGTCAAGGGAAAGACTTTACATGATGTCAAAAAAGATGTTGAAAAGAAAAAATCATGTTGCAAATTGTAGATAAAGACAAAAAATTGTATATTCTGAAATCCTATAGGAATTTGATGCAGAATATGACTATGTCTATTATAGAGAATATAAGTGCAAGTATGGATACATAAAAAACCATTAGGAAGAATGTTACTGCAGCTGAAATAAGAGATGGTAATCCAGATGGGTGGCAATAAAAATATTGAGGGATAAGTTATAAGCCAATAGAAATTTAAACAGAACTCATATGGGAGGCAAAGGAAAGAGAGGAATTAGTACTGACTCATATAAACATACATATGCATACACATAGATACATATATATATAATGGATATATGTATATATAGATAGGTATAAATATGTACACTTAAGCATATTTCTACTATATATATTCATGCTCCACTTTTCAAAATTCTGATCAAGTTCTATGTTCTGTAAGAGAACCCCAATACAGAAATATAATAGAAGTTCAAGTTTCAGATGACTAAGACCTGAAATAGGGTCAGGAAAGAAAGAATTGAAAGTAAAATACAAATGCTAAAGAACGAAGGAAAAATCATTAGGAAATAGTGATTGATTATATTGCAGATTGGCTGATTGGATGGAAGAAAATTACAAAGCTGAGCCAAGATTTAGAGGCTGTATGCTTTGAAGAATAATGCTATCATTAAGAGACATAGGCAAGCCAAGACTAGGTGTCAGTTTGGGGGGAAAGGTCATGAGTTTTGCTTTAGACATGTTGAATAACAAAAAGATAAGCAAATGGAAATTCCTAGTGTTTGGGGGGATGTGATACCATCTTGAAGGAGAGAATAAGACTGTAGATATAGACCGGAGAGTATTTGGGTGAAGCTATGCAAATAAGTGTGGAGAAGGCAATGGCAACCCACTCCAGTACTCTTGCCTGGAGAATCCCATGGATGGAGGGCCTGGTAGGCTACAGTCCATGGGGTTGCTGAGTCGGACACGACTAAGTGACCTCACTTTCACTTTTCACTTCATACACTGGAGAAGGAAATGGCAACCCACTCCAGTGTTCCTCCCTTGAGAATCTCAGGGATGGCGGAGCCTGGTAGGCTGCCGTCTATGGGGTCGCACAGAGTCAGACACCACTAATGCAACTTAGCAGCAGCATGCAAATAAGTGAGGTCTCTATAGGAAAAAACAAAGAAAAGATCAAGGAACAAAGACAACCTTTCTAAGATGGCAATGATGACCCTGTATGCAAGACAGCAAAAAAGACACAGATGTGTATAGCGGACATTTGGACTCAGAGGGAGAGGGAGAGGGTGGGATGATTTGGGAGAATGGCATTGAAACTTGTATACTATCATGTAAGAATCTAATCGCCAGTCTATGTCCAATGCAGGATACAGCATGCTTGGGGCTGGCGCACGGGGATGACCCAGAGGGATGTTGTGGGGAGGGAGGTGGGAGGGGGGTTCATGTTTGGGAACGCATGTACACCCGTGGTGGATTCATGTCAATGTATGGCAAAACCAATACAGTATTGTAAAGTAAAATAAAGTAAAAATAAAAATTAAAAAGAAAAAAAAAAAAGACAACCTTTCTAAAAGTACTTTGCCTCTTTCCTTCCTGTTTATTTTAAGAGGTTTTAAATATCTAAGAGTAAACAAAGGAGTAAATCTGGCATGGGTTAGGTATTTTTAAAATCCTGTTTCTATTTTTTGCCTAAAGCATAACTAGCACCAAATTCATATTCTTTTTTTTTTTTTGCAGAGAGGAAATTTATTTTTTTATATAAGTGTATTTATTTTAATTGGAGGCTAATTACTTTACAATATTGTATTGGTTTTGCCATACATCAACATGAATCTGCCCCAGGTATACACGTGTTCCCCATCCTGAACCCCCTCCCCCCTCCCTCCTCCCTTCCCATACCATCCCTCTGGGTCGTCTCAGTGCACCAGCCCCAAGCATCCATATTCTTTAGAAGTAAGGATAAGACAAGACATGTGAATGGATTTCTCTTGGTAATTTCAATAAGGGCAAGTTGTGTTTTAGATTTTTCTTTTATTTAAGGCATTTATATGCGGCACACTTGCTTTGAAGTCCATTTCTCTGCAATAGCAACTTGTAATGGGGGAACTAAACTGGTGTACAAAATTTGATATGAATTATTACCTTTTTCTCAAAATAAAAGGATGTGGACATTTATGGTCTTCTGTCAGAAGGAATTACAATATGTATTCTTTACTGCAGTAAATTCAGGAGTTTTATATTAGCTTACCTTACCTTCTTCAACAGTTTTGTAAAAATGCTAGCCATCCCTCTTCAGATTTATGGTTTTCAGTAATACTGTCTTGATCTCTCAAAAATGATGGTGGTGGAAGAAATCAATAGAGATAATCTGTCCTATAGGCTACCTTATAAACTGAAATCTCTCAGATAACGAGTATTTACTGTGTGGATCTCAAATTTTACAGTACATCAGACTTTTTCATGATACTCCTTCAAAATACAGATTCTGGAGCTCTGGGCCCAGAGATCCTGACTCAGAAGCCTGGGGAAAGGCAGGAATCTGCATTTATCAGAAGCACCCCAGTTGATGGACTACCCTTTACTAGACACTGGGTTTTACATCTTCACAAGTTGTGTAACATTGTATCCAATGATGTCAGTGAATAGGTAATTTTGTTTAAAGGTCAATTCTGCAAAGATTTTTCTACTTTAGCTGGGTGAGAGAAACCTAGGCTGGATTAAAGACCTCTAGTTGAGTTCCTTCTATAGTTTTCTTAAAATAGAGGTTATCATCCTAATGTGGTCTTTAAGAGAGAATCTAAATTACCTTCACCTTCATAGGACAGCTCAACCTAATTTCTTCTTCACATGACTCATTTTTTCAAACATTCATTAAATTTCTCAAAAATTTCCACTTTCTTGATTATTATAATATTTGTACAATTTTGCCATGGAATTACTTTTAACCCCTTTAACCCTGCTTTTCACAGGTGATATGTCTGATCTTGTATTTTAAAGTTACAAACATGATAGAATACCTGGCCAATGGTTAGTACCAAATGAATATTATTACCTCTAATTCATTTTTGTTTACTTGAATCAAGATTTTATATATATAAAATATTTAGAGTAATAGCAATCTTTTATAATTAATATTCATAAGCCTATCATTTACTACTAAAGATTTAGGCTGTGTGGAGATTTTAAGTCTGCTCTGGTTTTAAAATATTCATTAACCGTTACAGGAAATAGGTTGATTATAAAGAATATCAGTCTCCTAGCAAACTTTTCTGTAAGGCTTTTAAAAAGTCTACTTAGAAATCTATTCTTTCAAAATCATACCTCTCACATAGAAAACCAAATTGAACTAGTCTCTGGCAGCTCTCTGAAGTTGTTAAGCAACGACGTGAGAAGAAGTGTGATTTTGGAGAGTCAGAGAAACTTGTATTTGACATACCTAAATTCATTTAGAGATGCTATGAGTGAATAGTTGAATTTAACTGGCATTTGAAATTAAAAAAAAAAAAAAACTGACTTTGAGTTAAGTTACTGAAGGATTTAATTCACACCTCCTCTTCGTGGTCTGTATATTTTACCCCTAATTGAAGCAAGCCTACAAAATTTCTAATACAAGAATAGTGCACTGAAATAGTAGAAAAACGATCAGTTGTATTTGAGATCTTTCATAGCAACTGAAATGCATCCTGTAGAAACCCTGCACAATTGGTGGTAAGCCTATGTTACTAAGAATAACTCATTTGGGCCTAAACTTATTTCAGAGATTTTGAATATTTTATATAAAAATCTCAACCTTCAGTACCTGCTTACTTTGCTTCCAGAAGCTTCTGTTTATGTTTATAAGAACAATACACTTCAAAGAAATGCTGAGATTATATGGCAGGGGATAAAACTGAGCCACCTGTTTATGATTCGCTATTTATTAGCCAGTACTGTCATGAAACTTACAGCCAAGTGAAACAGGAAGGTTTTATTTTTAATAAATTTTTGAGTTGTCTATGGATTCTTAGAGTACTTGGCTGCTGCTAAGTCACCTCAGTCGTGTCCGACTCTGTGCGACCCCATAGATGACAGCCCACCAGGCTCCCCAGTCCCTGGGATTCTCCAGGCAAGAACATGAGTGGGTTGCCATTTCCTTCTCCAATGCATGAAAGTGAAAAGTGAAAGTGAAGTCATTCAGTCATCTCCAACTCTCAGCGACCCCATGGACTGTAGCCTACCAGACTCCTCTGTCCATAGGATTCTCCAGGCAAGAGTACTGGAGTGGGATGCCATTGCCTTACTTTTACCAAAAAGTTTTCCATAAGAATACAGTAAAAACCTAAACTTCATCCATGAAACCTAATGAGAAAGTTTAATTTCATATATAACTATATGACACCTAATATTAATAGGTGATAGTAAACTGTAGATGTATAGTCTATAAGGATAACCTATTATTTTGGAACTTTACACTTCATGCAGCTATAAAATTTAAGAGGTAAATAATATGAAAAATTTATATTCATCCTTAAGTATAATATAAAATAATTATTTCATATTGCTCTAAAATGCTTTGTCTGATGTATTGCTGATCCTGCTCGTAGCGCCAATTGTCTCGCTGTATCTCACTGTTCTCTGAACCCATGGTAAGCAAGGCGCGAGCTAAGAGGATGGAAGAAAATGCAAGGAGTCATAGGACCTGCAGACGTGTCTATTTGCTCCTGGCTGGTGTAGCAGCCGTAATGGCAGATATAACATAACACAACATAACCACACACAAACCCTTCAGGGCTTTTTCCAGGTAGAGCTTATATCTCAAAAGTAGCCCATGGCCAAGTAGGTACATCGTGATGTGCGTGCGCAATGCTGTATGTGAGCTTAGCTATCACCTGGGCAGAGAGGATGAGAGCCCAGAGGTAAGAGAGCCTGACTGGCGCCATGTTGTTAATTTCCCCACACCTGATTATTAAATTTTAGTAAAGCACATGTTTATACATTGTCTCGAGTCCAGTTAACCTCTGAAATATATTTTAGAAATAAAATCATTGAATTAATTTCATAGTATAAGGGAAATAAGTCTCACAATGAAAAAAAAAATTTTCTCCCGATGACATATTGTCTTCTTCCTTGACAGAAATCAGTTTCTGTACGCAGGTCTCTTCCTATTCTCTGTTGTAGAAGGATATAAATCTCTAGATCCACAAACTGGTTCTTATTCTTATGGTACTGCCTCACAGCTATGCACTCTAATTAGTCAAGGTCATTTAAATACATTTTGCATGAAGTACCTAAAGCTCAATGTGCCATTTTGTGTATTTATCAAATTACTAATCAATATGCTATACCACAGCTACCACCAGCCTTCAGCTACTAGAGGATGTTACATGAATTAAAATTGTTCCAGGCTGTCATCTGCATAAACAAAATTAGTGTCTGCCATTATTTTTCATGATAGAGAGCAATGGAATGCATTCTAAATAAAAACGAATTGCCTTCAGTATTTTACATAAGCCTAAAATGCTTCATTTTAAACTTTTAACAAACCTAGTATTAAACTGGCTTCGATTTCACTTTTTCTCTCCAACGTATTACCTCCACTCTATTGGTAAAGTAATTTATTCTATCTTCTGTGAGTGCTGGGATCTTATTTGCCAGCATATTTATCTTCCCTGCCACTGCACTGTCATTCATCTGCAATCTCCACAAAGGACCAGACCTGTGCCGAATTGCAATTAGGATTGATTCAACTAAATCCAGGCCACAGAACTGATGTTGACAGGGTGACCTCAAGAGAATTTAAGATGCTAGGTTAGAAAACACACACACAAACCCACACACACACAATTTAGTTCCGATTCATTAGGTTTATCATGAACTTTTAAAATTTTGGACCAGAACAGACTTTAAAAAAAAATCAGTAATACAATGAAAAAGTTAACTGCTTCTCAGCAATTTTAAAAACCTAAAAAGAGAAATTTCTTGGAAATCTCCATTTTGAGGCTTAAAGGGCAGTTTGTAGAGAAGAGAAATCTAACTTCCACTGAGATTGTGTGTCTTGAGCTTTCTCTTGGATTTATGCAGAAGTGAAATAAATGCAAAGCAATACAGATAAAGCTGCTCTGTTCTCATTTCTTTGTTGTGACAGGTCTTCAGTAGTTCCATCATGAGCACCAAAAGAGCATCACCTGGGTGTCAGCTTAGAGGTATTCTAATAGAAAGTTCCTAAATAATTTTTGGTTGAGTGTTTTTGTTTGTTTGTTTTCTGGTTTCAAACGGCAGTAGTTGTAAGCAGAAGCGATAATCTAAGAATTTCCCTGACCTATTGTATATAACAAGTCTTATCAATTCTAAGGTTCTGCACTTTACGTTAGGAGTCATCTATTATAGATGCCCTGTCCTCATTCTTGTTACATAGTAGAAGCAAGGAAAGTTTGCCATCAGGGAATGAGTCAAACTTACTCTGTAAAGCAGAAAGGAAATTGGAAACGGATAATAACAGTAGCTGAGTAATCTTCTCTAAGTAGATTTTCTTTACATTTTTCTCTTGGGAGACTGAATTTTGCTCTCCCAAAGGGATAATGTGGGATGGGTAGGAACAATCTGATTTAATCTAATAAGGGAAATGAGAACATTGCAGAAAGCAAAATTCAATAAAGGAAAATCAAACTGAGCAAAGGAGAGGATTATGTAGTTTGGTTAATAGAATAGGGGATGTGGTGTCAAAACTCCTTCATTCTTTTTTCCTGCTTAACCAAATCACTTTAAGGAAAAAAGGTTAGAAAAAGAAAAAGATCTCCCTCCCCAACAGAGTGAAAGTCTATCAAAAAAGTGTCATAATGGGAATTAAGATTTTAAATTTTAAAAAGTGCACTTAAATTAATTTTGGTAGTGAAATAATAATGAATTCCATTCTCCCAACATGAAGACCAGATTTTTACCTTCTTATAGTATGAACTGTAATAAAGAATCTATACTATCTTTCTATACTGGGTCAAGAAAATACTTAAAAGGGCAGCTGACTTTTCCATACAATTCTTGGACTTGTGCATAAGAATGCAAGAAGGAAAAGGTAAAGTTTCATCCAGTATCTCTAAGATACTTTTGGTGTGGGTTTACTGAAATCTTAGTTTTCAGACCTTTAAGCAAAGGGCAAACTCTACCATTTATCTCATATGCACAATAATACCACACATATAAATACCTTTTGGATAAATAATGAGGTAGATTGTCTATGAGTTATATAGCTATCTATATTAATTGAAAAACATGATATTATTTATCATCATACTGTTTTTCATATTTTATTACCACCAATCAGAAAAAGTGTCTTGTAAATACATAAAAAACTTTTGTTCATGTTATTGATCCTTTGATATCCAAAGTAGCAAAAGAAGGAAAATATAAAACATCAGTAAGTTCTAAGTATTCATAGTAGCAGGGGCATTATGACCCTACTTACAAAAGAAAACTATTTCTTATTTCTGTTTATAACTATTAAACTGGTCATAAAGTATTCAGAACCTCCAGTAGAAATTAGAGAGTAGTTACGACACTCAGGCAGTTAGTTAGAAAGAGAGAAGGAAAAAAAAGGCTTCATGAAGTATTTGTGGCAGTAAAGCACTATACAATCTAAGTTTGATTCTCAATTTTACCACAGAAGCTGTTCCATTACCATGAAATGCTTTAAACACAGGTAAGTGAGTCACATTAACCAAACTCCCAAAATATTGATTCATACACCTGATTGTGACTTTTTTTTCCACTGAGACTATGGAATATATATTTCTAGTTACCAAAATACCTCAATTTAATTTTCTATGACACTATTCTAAAAATTAAGACCCCTGGAAAAAAAATCAAACTTAGAACTATAAAGTAGTTATGTGTATAGAAAGTCAGGACAAAAGGTAGTCTAACCACTTTGCCTGCTATTTGAGCCCATCTGTGGTGGTAAAGCCTGGAGATTTTTAATGCTGGTGTCAATCAGATACAGGAGCTGAATAAATGTTGAAAAGCTCTTGCTACCCACTCCAATATTTCTTATCACTCAACAGTATCTTTTGTCATTCGAACACTTCCATATAAAGAACATGTTTTCATTAGAGATGTTTTTAATTAATTATACTTCAAGTGTGTCTTTTTTTCACAGACATAGTTTAAATCCCTCAGGAGATTATAATCTCTAGTCTAATCCAATCACAGATATAAATTACTTCATGGATTTTCTTATGCTTTAGGAGATTTTTACAGGCAGCTAATCCACTTAATATAAAGTGGATAAGATTCTATTCTATTTTTAGGATAGACTCTCTAGAATTCTCTAGAATAGAATCTAGAGATTCTATTCTATTTTTAGCTTTTCATATATTTAAAATTGTAGTTGTTTTTTAAAACCCACAGACTGCTATACACTGGCTGATAGCAAGTATTATTTGTATAGACAGGATACAAAACTCCATAGAAAAAGTTCTTATGCATCAGTAGCTTTTAAAATAACATTATACAGAGTGAAGTAAGCCAGAAAGAATACCTGTGGTGGATACATGTTGATGTATGGCAAAACCAATACAATATTGTAAAGTAATTAACCTCCAATTAAAATAAATAAATTTATATTTAAAAAAAAACTATACTAACGCATATATATGGAATTTAGAAAGATGGTAACAATAACCCTGTACGTGAGACAGCAAGAGACACAGATGTATAGAACAGTCTTTTGGACCCTGTGGGAGAGGGAGAAGGAGAGGGTGGGATGATTTGGGAGAATGGCATTGAAACATGTATAATATCATATATGAAACGAATCACCAGTCCAGGTTTGATGCATGATACTGGATGCTTGGGGCTGGTGCACTGATATGACCCAGAGGGATGGTACGGGGAGGGAAGAGGGAAGGGAGCTCAGGATGGAAAACATGTGTATACCTGTGGTGGATTCATGTTGATGTATGGCAAAACCAATACAATATTATAAAATAATTAACCTCCAATTAAAATTTTAAAAAATAAAATAAAACTTAAAAAATAAATAAAATAACATTTGTTATTTTATTATTGATGATACAAGAAACTCATGTAAGATGAGATATTTCATCTGTAGATAACAGAAAATCTATCTTAAACTGATGTGTAATCTGAGTATTTATTATTTCGTATAGCAAAAACTGTGATTACAAGGCTGGTTTCTTCACTGGTTCAATGACATCATCAGGAATATATTTACTTATAATCTTTCAGCTCAACAGACCTTGATGTCAGTGCTATTCTGCGTGATGGCGGCCAAATACATACAGAGACCTGGAACAATTTGCAACATGTCAAACCAGCCATGAAAAGGTTTATTCCTTCTTGCTCATCATTTTTTAAGAGCAAAAACATGTTTATCAAAGGCTTCCCTACTATATTCCTTCCATATCTCATTTGATTTATATTATATATTATGTCTAAATCAATCACTAACAAGAGCAATGAAGTCAGATGGTTTTAGCAATTGGTGAGTGTCAAACTTTACTGTGTATCAGAACGATGGGACTGTGAAAACACAGATCACAGGTTCCCATGTGTATTGCTATGACTTTGGTGGGTGAGATAAGTCACATTTTCATAAGTCCATAGCTGATATTGATGTTTTCTGTCTTGGAGCCACACTTCAAGAACTGTTGCTCTGGGGGTATACACTGGTCATCTGAAAGAGTATATCTGAGCTCAAAACTCCTCTCATATCTGAACTAGAAATGAAATAAAATCTGTAACAATAATAATAATAACTTCCTACAGACAAAATCCAGGACCAGATGACTTCACAGGTGAATTCTACCAGACATACAAAGGAGAACTGATTCTTGTCAAACTTTTCCAAAAGATTGAAGCGGAGTGTATACTCCTAAAGACCTTCTATGAAGCCACCATCATACTGATACCAAAACCAGACAAAGACACCACCATAATAGAAAATAATAGGCCAGTATCCTTGTTGAATATAGATGCAAAATTCTCAAAAAAATGTTAGGAAACCAAATCCAACAGCGTATAAAAAAAAAAAATCATACACCATGACCAAGCTAGATTCATCCCAAGTTAACAAGGATGACTCAACATATGCAAATCAATCAATGTGATACACCATATCAACAAAAGAAAAAATAAACAACAACGCATGATCATGTCAACAGATGCAAAAAAAGCATTTGATAAATTCAACATCTACTCATGATAAAAACTCTTACCAAAGTGGGATAGAGCAGACATATCTCAACATAATAAAAGTTAGTTAATGAAAAATCCACAGCCAATATAATGATCTATGGTAAAAAGCTGAAAGCCTTCCCACTAAAATCTAGAACAAGACAAGGATGTCCATTCTCATTGCTTCTTTCAACATAGTATTGGGAGTCCAAACTACAGTAATCAGAGAAGAGAAAGAAATATTAGGTATCCAAATTGGAAGAGAAAAGGTAAAACTGTCATTATATGCAGATGGCATGATACTATATATAGAAATTCCTAAAGATTTCACACAAAAACTACTAGAACTGATAAACTCAGCAAGATAGTAAGATATAAGATTAACATATGGAAATTGCTTGCATTATTTTTCCACTACTAATGGTATATAGAATTGATGCTTTTGAACTGTGGTGTTAGAGAAGACTCTTGAGAGTCCCTTGGACTGCAAGGAGATCCAACCAGTCCATCCTAAAGGAGATCAGTCCTGGGTGTTCTTTGGAAGGACTGATGCTAAAGCTGAAAGTCCAGAACATTGGCTGCCTCATGTGAAGAGTTGACTCATTGGAAAAGACTCTGATGCTGAGGGGGATTGGGGGCAGGAGGAGAAGGGGACAACAGAGGATGAGATGGCTGGATGGCATCACTGACTCAATGGATGTGAGTCTGAGTGAACTCTGGGAGTTGGTGATGGACAGGGAGGCCTGGCATGCTGTGGTTCATGGGGTCGCAAAGAGTCAGACACGACTGAGTGACTGAACTGAACTGAACTGAATGGTATATCAGAAAGGGAATGCAAAAAAACAATCCCTTTTAAAATTGCACCCCCAAAAAAATACTTAGAAGTAAACCTGGCCAAAGAGGTGAAAGACTTATATGAGTCTAAGAAATGGAAAGATATTCCATGTTCTTGGATTGGAAGAATTAATATTGCTACAATGGCCATACTACCCAAAGCAATCCATAGATTCAAATGTAATCCCAATCAAATTACCCATGACATTTTCACAAGATTGCCAAAGCAATCTTGAGAAAAAAGAACAAAGGTAGAGATATAACTGACCCAAACTTAAGACAATACTACAAAGTTACAGTAATCAAAATAGGATGGCATTGGCACAAAAACAGACATATGGATTAATAGAACAGAATAGAGAGCCAAGAAATAAACCCACACACCTATGGCCTGTTAATCTTTGAGAAAAAAGGCAAGAATACACAATAGGGGGAAAAAAAGTAGTCTCTTCAGCAAGTGGTGTTGGGAAAGACGGAAAGCCACATATAAATCAATAAAGTTAGAACACACCCTCAAACCATGCACAAAAATAAACTCAAAATGGCTTAAAGACTGAAAAATAAGATATGATACCATAAAACTTTGAAAAGAATATTGGCAAAACATTCTCTGACATAAATTGTACAAATGTGTTCTTAGGTCAGACTCCCAGTGGAACAGAAATAAAAATAAAAATAAACAAATGGAACCTAATTAAACATAAAAGCTTTTGTACAGAAAAGGAACCAAATGAAAAGATAGAGGAGTAGAAAATCTTTGCAAATGATGCAACCGACAAGAGATTAATTTACAAAATATACAAATAGCACATACAACTCAACAACAAAATAGCAAGCATTTCAACTGAAAAATGAACAGAACTAAGTAGATATTTCTCCAAAGACACACATATAACCAACACACACACGAAAAATGTACATCATCACTAATTATTAGAAAAATGCATATAAAAATCACAGTGAGGTACCACCTCACATGGGCCAAAATGGCCATCATCAAAAAGTTTACAAATAACAAATGCTGGAGAGGGTGTAGAGGAAAGGGGACCTTCTTACACTCCTGGTGGAAATGTAAATTGGTACAGCCGCTATGGAAAACAGTACGGAGGTTTCTCAAAAAAAAAAAAAAAAACAAACAAAAAAATGGAGTTGCCATATGACCAGGAATCCTACTCCTGGGCATGTGTCTAGACAAAACTATAATTCATGTCAATGTATGGCAAAACCAATACAATATTATAAAGTAAAAATAAAAATTAAAAAAATAAATAAATAAAATAAAATATTACAAATGAATATTCTTTAAAAAAAAAACTGTAATTCAAAAAGATACATGCATCCATCTGGTCTATGGACCACGTGAGTACTATTCACAATAGCCAAGACATGGAAACAACAGGTGAATGGATAAAGGTCCATCAACAGGTGAATGGATAAAGAAAATATGACATATTTATACACAGTGTAATCCTATTCAGCCATTAAAGAAAGACTGAAATAGTGTCGTTTGCAACATCGATGGACCTAGAGAACCTCATACTAAATGAGGCAAATCTGACAAAAACAGACAGATACCATATGCTATCTCTTATATGTGGAATCTAAAATATGACATAAATGAACTTATCTACAAAACAGAAACAGACTCAACAAACATAGACAACAGACATGTGGTTAAAGGGAATGGAGTAGCAGAGGGACGCAGCCAGAGTTTGGGGTTAGCAGAGTTTCGGGCTGCCCCCCACATGCCTACAAGACCTGTACTTGCTCAGCTTTAAGACTGAAGAAAGAGCCCAGAGTCAGCAATAGAGACGTCAATGATTTAATGGATAGGGGAGCTTATACATCTTTAGCAAAGTCCTAGAGCAACACCTTACCATAGGTGTGTGTGGCAGACAGTGGGCAGGACATGGTGGCAGTCTTCATTCCCAGCGGGAAGGAGAGACCATCAATTAGAGAGGAATGATGTCAGATGAGCTCATTAGTTACCATGGAAACCAGTAGAGGGACAGGCCTCTCTCTGCCCCTTTGATAACAACAATCACTAGCTGGGCCATGGACCAAGTATATAGGAAGGTCAGTCATGTGCTTACTGTGTAAATGAAGGAGGCACTGGTTGGGCAGGGGATGTACAGAAAGCAAGTGGACAGGCATCTCCAGTGGCATGACCATGCAACATAGAATGGATAAACAATAATGTCCTACTGTATAGCACAGGGAATTATATTGGCTATCCTGTGATAAGCCATAATGGAAAAGGATATTTAAAATATTAAAAAGTCCTCATAAAATCATGAAGTAACTTTCATATCAGAAGAATCAAATTCAGTAATCATTATGGTGACATGCATAAAAGTTTTCAGCTAAGGTATACTGAGGAAATTGAAAACGAACTTGACCAAAGACTGGCACTTACAGGAAAAACTTTGTTATGAAAGCTTGTGGCAACTTGTTGAATGCAAATATTAAGAAAAGACATTATATTTTGAACTTGTGCTCAGATTCATACTGGGATCTTTAGAAGCCTAAGAAATGTTAAAAAAAAAAAAAAACTAACAAAAAATCAAATAGAAGTTAAAAGCTTCATGCAATTTTTCCCCCTAGTTTACAAAAGAGA
Organism: Ovis canadensis; assembly: GCF_042477335.2. Classification (NCBI taxonomy): domain Eukaryota; kingdom Metazoa; phylum Chordata; class Mammalia; order Artiodactyla; family Bovidae; genus Ovis; species Ovis canadensis. Next base: position 52,489,144 of record NC_091262.1, read on the forward strand.
TGAATCCATTGCAGATCAATAGTTTCTTTGGGAATAAAACTATCTTAATGAGCATGGGAAGGATTTGCAATGCAACTAAGATAAGGGAAGATGGTATAGGAACAAATGGAATTGACTTTCTTTGACCTCAATAAAATAGATAAGAATACTCAGATTGATGTCAGCATCATTTCAACATGAGACAATCCCTTTGTCTCTCCCTTCAATCTACGAGTAAATCATCCAGTTCAGTTCAGTCGCTCAGTCGTGTCCGACTCTCTGCGACCCCATGAATCGCAGCATGCCAGGCCTACCTTGTCCATCACCATCTCCCGGAGTTCACTCAGACTCACGTCCATCGAGTCCATGATGCCATCCAGCCATCTCATCCTCGGTCGTCCCCTTCTCCTCCTGCTCCCAATCCCTCCCAGCATCAGAGTTTTTTCCAATGAGTCAGCTCTTCTCATGAGGTGGCCAAAGTACTGGAGTTTCAGCTTTAGCATCATTCCTTCCAAAGAAATCCCAGGGTTGATCTCCTTCAGAATGGACAGGTTGGATCTCCTTGCAGACCAAGGGACTCTCAAGAGTCTTCTCCAGCACCACAGTTCAAAAGCATCAATTCCTCAGCGCTAAGCCTTCTTCACAGTCCAACTCTTACATCCATACGTGACTACTGGGAAAATAATAGCCTTGACTAGACGGACCTTAGTCAGCAATGTCTCTGCTTTTGAATATGCTATCTAGGTTGGTCATTAACTTTTCTTCCAAGGAGTAAGCGTCTTTTAATTTCATGGCTGCAGTCACCATCTGCAGCGATTCTGGAGCCCCCAAAAATAAAGTCTGACACTGTTTCCACTGTTTCCCCATCTATTTCCCATGAAGTGATGTGAGCGGATGCCATGATCTTTGTTTTCTGAATGTTGAGCTTTAGGCCAACTTTTTTGCTCTCCTCTTTCAGTTTCATCAAGAGGCTTTTTAGCTCCCCTTCACTTTCTGCCATAAGGGTGGTATTATCTGCATATCTGAGGTTATTGATATTTCTCCCGGCAATCTCGATTCTGGCTTGTGTTTCTTCCAGTCCAGCATTTCTCATGATATACTCTGCAGATAAGTTAAATAAGCAAGGTGACAATATACAGCCTTGACGTACTCCTTTTCCAGAACTCAACAAAGATTTTGCTGCTTAACATAATGAGATGCTGGAGAATTCCACACATCTGTATATCTAAACATGGGTAACTGGAACACCTAGAGAAGGCAGAGCCAGTGGAATAGCAGTGCCTGCTATACTGAACCCCTGGTGGCTGAGTCTGTGGCCTGGGGGGAAGCGCCTCACATGCCTACATCCATGGACAACTAGACAGCAGTGACAGGAGAGCCTGTGACATGCCTCTCAGCTTCAAGGTGCCCACAACACCCACTTACCCCCCACTCACAGTGGCATCACCTGCAAACTCTGCAACCCTTGTCACAGCAGAGACACTCACAATTCCAGCTCCTTTTCCAGCCTAGCTCAACCCCCATCGTGGAGACGCCTGCATCCCAAGAGGTCCAAGATGTGCAGAGGCATCTGGTCACCCAGTACCCCAGGCAGCAACACCAGTCACATTGGCTACAGCAAGGCACCAATGATCAAAGAGGCACAGCAGCATAATTAAGGTACCAGGTGACACCCCCGAGGAAGGCAGTGAAGGGTAGGATATGTCAACTGTCAAATATAACCAGAATTAGTGGAGGTAAGAGGAACCAAAAATGTGTGCTATATTGCCAACTACTGGAAAACAAAAGAAGGCCGCTAATTCTAACCTGCTAAATCATTAGCATCTAGTTAACAAAGGAAAAAGGAAAAAAAAAAAAAACCTTAAAGAAAGTATTCACAGTAAAAAAAAATAAAAGTGTTCACTACTTCAAATATGCCAGTGGAGGGGGGAAAAAAAAACTCATTAAGCACCAATGGAGAACCACAGTAACACAGTTACACAAAGACAATGACAAATGTCCAAAAACTATAACTTGAAGTAGAGGAATTTTCTGACCTAACTGAGAAAGAATTCAAAATAGCAGTGATGAAGAACTGACTCAATAAACTGTTTAGTCAATAAAGAAGTCAAACGAGAAATAAGTACATGAAGACAAATAAAAAGGTCATTATGATATACCAAAATCTATGAGATATAGCAAAATGGTTTAAGAGGAAAGTTTACAAGACAGGCATACTTCAAGAAACAAGTATGATCTCAAACGATCTAAACTTGTACCTGAAGAAGTCTTAAAAAAAAAGAATAAACAAAGCCCAAAGTTAGTGGAAAGAAGGAAAAAATAAAGATTAGAGCAGAAATAAATGCAAGGGAATAGAAAGACAATTATAAAGTTCAATAAAGCTATGAGCTGGTTCTATAAAAAGCAAAATTGACAAACCTTTCAGCATATTCACCAAGGAAAAAGAGAAAAGGCTCTGTTAAATAATACCAGAAATAAAAGGGGAGAAATAAAAACAGATACCACAGAAGTACAAAGGACAACCTAGAATAAATGGATAAATACCTAGTAGCATACACTCTCCCAAGAATGAACCATGAAGAAATTGAATATCTGAATAGACTAGACATGGTAAGGACTTTGTAAAAGTAACAAAATACCTTCTAAAAATCAAGAGTCCAGAACCAGTTGGCTTCACTGGTGAGTCCTACAAAACATTTAAAGAAGATTTAATAGCTATCTTTCTCAAACTTTTCCAAACAAAGAAGAGGAGGGAATACTTTTTAAACTCAATTTACAAGGCCAGCATTACCCTGATACTGAAACCAGACACTGATGACATACACGTGAAAAAAAAAAAAGTAAGAGGGTAAAAGGATGAAAAAACTGAGCTCTTTTAAAGGAAAATAAATAATTGTATATGAAAAATATGATGGGGATTATATACACAAGGAGTAATAATATCTACAAAGATAATCAATATGTGGTAGGGACAGAACAGAAGATATATTAGACTTAGTTCAAATTCCCAGGAGCAAGAAATTTTGCAAACAGTTACACATTGTTAGAGCATTTGGATTTACATTTGCAAGTGTGTGAAGTAGGAAAAAGAAACTAGAACAGATATGCATATTTTTGATAAAACCACCAAACTAAGATGTTTAATGAATAAATTCAGAAACAGCAGCAAAAGCAAGGGATACATTGACATGGTTAAAAGATACTAACAGCCTTAGGAGAGGGGTAAATTTGTTCAGGTTTTATATGAGAGAGAGGGAGAAAGGGGTGAAAGAAAAAGAAATATAACTGGAAATGAGACAACAGGGTAACAATATGCTAAATAATTTTATTTGGAGGTAAAGAAGAGTTCTAATTGATGGAAGGGATACCTGAGGACTTGTTAACATGTGGCTGAAGAAATCCACAGAATATCATGATACTTCATTATATAATGACACTTCATCACCAGGGATAACACAAGCAAGGATACCTTAATACGATTGCCAAAGAGCTGGAAGATATCAACAGGTGACACATGGAACCAAAGGAACCTCGCAGATCCAGCAGTAAAACCGAAAATGACCAATCTGAACTTTCAGTGTTGACTCAGCAAGATACAATTAAATGGGAGTGGAAGAGCAGACCAAGAGGAAGGGAAAACAGCAAAATGGAGCTTCTGCAAAAAATAACATTTTTATTCAGAGTGATTGGAGCAAGGAAAAACTGAAATTAGTTGAAAATATCCCAGGTTAGAGTGTGGGCCTACTTCAGAAAATATAATTACATGCCATAACTATAAAGATTAGATTTTGTTAAAAAGGAATGAGGAAACATCTGAGGAAATTAATGGAGAAGAAAAGCAGAGGACTATAAACTCCCATGAATTTTTACAAATACTAAAAAAAAAAAAAGGTAGAAAATATAGCGATAGAAATAAAGGAGTTAAAGAAAAAAACACATAACCCCCAACACACACACACAAAATATCTTGCAGATTATAGCGCAAAACAGGAGCATGTAAAATAGGTTAAATACAAAGAATGGAGAAATTGTCTGCATGATTAAAGGAAGAACTGGAAAAACAGGAAGAAATGGATGGAATTAAGTCTATTGTTTATATGAAGCACTGTGATATGATTAAATGCATAGGTAAATTTGTTTGGCTTTTACAGTGTCAGGTTGAAGAAGAACTGTAAATGAGTTTCATAAACATGGCATTTTTATTTTTTAAAATATACTGTTGAAAATCAAAGGGGATAATGCAAATGAAAGTGTTTTGATGAAGTTAAGTGTTTTATGTGTGGAAGGTGTTATTATTATTATCTTTATCTTATGATTCCAGTGCTGGTTTTCAGTCCTTATATCCTTGCTCATATCTAATCAATCTGAATTCATTCAATGGCTAAGATGTCATTATTTGAGTCTAAGGCACTACTAAAGTCTAAATATATTTCACCTTAATGTGTGCCTTCTGTCAACTCATTTACAATGCTATCAAGAAAATCCATCAATTTTTCTAGCATAACTTACTTTTGATTAAAAGAAAACTAATTTTTCCATATACTCTTTCTTAAGAATATGCTGATTTTTAAAATATTTCTATTCCTATTTCAACAAGAAAAAGAAGAGGTTATACCTCAAAAGCACTGTTTTAGTTGATTTAAAAATGCAATAAATCAATATTTTGCACTTTAAAATTTTATTGTAAATATTCCTTACCAAAACATAACTCTATGTCCCAATTAGTATTAAAAGTGAAGAACTCTGTAAGTGATAATGTGAAACAATGATTATGATACAATACTAATTACCTCAAAAAATTATAAGAAAATCAGAGTGCTATATATATCTGTGCTACATTTTCTGTTTTCTTAAAATTTAATTTAGAAGATTGTCAGACCATGAAAACTGTAAAAAAATTCTGTGGTTGAACCATATGAAATTACCATCACTTGGGAGGGATTGGGGGCAGGAGGAGAAGGGGACAATAGAGGATGAGATCCCTGGATGGCATCACTGACTCAATGGATGTGAGTCCGAGTGAACTCCGGGATTTGGTGATGGACAGGGAGGCCTGGTGTGCTGTGATTCATGAGGTCACAAAGAGTCGGACACGACTAAGCAACTCAAATGAACTGAACTGAACTGAACTGAACTGACCATGTTTTGGTCTATAAAGTGTCAAATTCTTATTGTGACATTTATATTTAATATCTGTAACTAGGAAAAACCACTAGACCATTCAGGTATGACCTAAATCAAATCCCTTATGATTATATAATGGAAATGAGAAATAGATTTAAGGGACTAGATCTGATAAATAGAGTGCCTGATGAACTATGGACAGAGGTTCCTGACATTGTACAGGAGACAGGGATCAAGACCATCCCCATGGAAAAGAAATGCAAAAATGCAAAATGGCTGTCTGGGGAGGCCTTACAAATAGCTGTGAAAAGAAGAGAAGTGAAAAGCAAAGGAGAAAAGAAAGATATAACCATCTGAGCACTGAGTTCCAAAGAATAGCTAGGAGAGATAAGACAGCCTTCCTCAGCAATCAGTACAAAGAAATAGAGGAAAACAACAGAATGGGAAAGACTAGAGATCTCTTCAAGGAAATTAGAGATACCAAGAGAACATTTCATGCAAAGATGGGCTCGATAAAGGACAGAAATGGTATGGACCTAACAGAAGCAGAAGATATTAAGAAGAGGTGGCAAGAATACACAGAAGAACTGTACAAAAAAAGAGCTTCACAACCCAAATAATCACGATGATGTGATCATTCACCTAGAGCCAGACATCCTGGAACGTGAAGTCAAGTGGGCCTTAGAAAGCATCACTACAAACAAAGCTAGTGGAGGTGATGGAATTCCAGTTGAGCTCTTTCAAATCCTGAAAGATGATGCTGTGAAAGTGCTGCATTCAGTATGTCAGCAAATTTGGAAAACTCAGCAGTAGCCACAGGACTGGAAAATGTCAGTTTTCATTCCAATCCCACAGAAAGGCAATGCCAAAGAATGCTCAAACTACCGCACAATTGTACTCATCTCACACGCTAGTAAAGTAATGCTCAAAATTCTCCAAGCCAGGCTTCAGCAATACGTGAACTGTGAACATCCAGATGTTCAAGCTGGTTTCAGGAAAGGCAGAGGAACCAGAGATCAAATTGCCAACATTTGCTGGATCATGGAAAAAGCAAGATAGTTCCAGAAAAACATCTATTTCTGCTTTATTGACTATGCCAAAGCCTTTGACTGTGTGGATCACAATAAACTGTAGAAAATTCTGAAAGAGATGGGAATACCAGACCACCTGACCTGCCTCTTGAGAAACCTATATGCAGGTCAGGAAGCAACAGTTAGAACTGGACATGGAACAACAGACTGGTTCCAAATAGGAATAGGAGTATGTCAAGGCTGTATATTGTCACCTTGCTCATTTAACTTCTATGCAGAGTACATCATGAGAAATGCTGGGCTGGAAGAGGTACAAGCTGGAATCAAGATTGCCAGGAGAAACATCAATAACCTCAGATATGCAGATGACAGCACCCTTATGGCAGAAAGTGAAGAGAAGTTAAAGAGACTCTTGATGAAAATAACAGAGGAGAATGTAAAGGCTGGCTTAAAGCTCAACATTCAGAAAAGTAAGATCATGACATCTGGTTGCATCAATTCATGGGAAGTAGATGGGGTAACAGTGGAACAGTGTCAGACTTTATTTTTGGTGGCTCCAAAATCACTGCAGATGGTGATTGCAGCTATGAAATTAAAAGACGCTTACTCCTTGGAAGGAAAGTTATGACCAACCTAGATAGCATATTCAAAAGCAGAGACATTACTTTGCCAACAAAGGTCCGTCTAGTCAAGGCTATTATTTTTCCAGTAGTCATGTATGGATGTGAGAGTTGGACTGTGAAGAAAGCTGAGCAGCAAAGAATTGATGCTTTTGAACCGTGGTGTTGGAGAAGACTCTTGAGAGTCCCTTGGAGTGCAAGGAGATCCAACCAGTCCATTCTAAAGGAGATCAGTCCTGGGATCTCTTTGGAAGGAATGATGCTAAAGCTGAAACTCCAGTTCGTTGGCCACCTCATGCGAAGAGTTGACTCTTTGGAAAAGAGTCTCATGCTGGGAGGGATTGGGGGCAGGAGGAGAAGGGGACGACAGAGGATGAGATGGCTGGATGGCATCACTGACTCGATGGACATGAGTCTGAGTGAACTCCGGGAGTTGGTGATGGACAGGGAGGCCTGGAGTGCCGTGATTCATGGAGTTGCAGAGTCGGACACGACTGAGTGACTGAACTGACTGACTTAACATATCAACTGTTTTCATTGTATCATTTACAGTTCAAGATAAATCTAGAACATTAATTTTTTTCTTCATTAAGGTAGTTTTTATTGCTATAAAAGTGTCTCAGTTAATGATAACTTTATGAATACAGGTCAGGCTCTGGGTGAAATGTTGTGGGAAAAGAACTCAAAACAGAAGACCTCCCCCACCCCACCCCACCCCACCCCCAGTACTCAAGACTGTTCTTTTGTAATTTTTAAAATTTTTTATTTGGATTGTTAGCTTTTATTTTCACTTACTTTTGTATTGAATGGAAGATTCTTTCAATTCTATAGTGCTTTACAGATTTCAAAAGTTTCACACATGAGTTCATATAGTCCCATAATAACCATTTTTCTCTCCCTACCCTATATTGCCCCTGCCCACTTTGTACTACCCACTGGTAACCACTAGTTTGTCATTTATATCTGTGAGTCTTCTGCCTTTTTGTTTTATTCATTAATTTTCGTATTTTTTAATTCCACATTTAAGTAAGATAGTATTTGTCTTTCTATATCTGACTTATTTAGCATAATGTCTTCTAAGTCCATTCATGTCACTGCAATTTGCAAAATTTGATTCTTTTTTATGGTAGAGTAGTATTCCATTCTGTGTGTGTACCACAATTTCTTTATCCATTTATATGCTGATGGACACTTGGGTTGCTTCTATGTCTTGGCAATTGTAAATAATGCTGTTTATGAATATAGAGGTGCATGTATCTTTTTGAATTAGTGTTCTTGTATTTGGGGATATATATTCAGGAGTGGAATTTTCCTTTCATGCATGTGTGCATGCTAAGTCACTTCAGTCATGTCTGACTCTTTGTGACTCAATGGACTGTAGCCCACCAGGTTCCTCTGTCCATGTTATATGGTAGTTCTATTTTGAAATTTTTGAAAAACTTCCATAATGTTTTCCACAGTAGCTGCACAAATTTACATTCTTATCACAATGGACAAGTGTTCACTTTTCTCCACATCCAAGTCTACAGTTGTTATTTGTGTCCTTCTTATGATAGATATCCCTGGTGGCTCGGATGGTAAATAATCTTCCTGCAACGTAGGACACCTGGGTTCAACCCCTGGATCAGGAAGATTCCCTGGACAAGGGAATGGCACTCCACTCCAGTATTCTTGCCTGGAAATTCCATGGGCAGAGGAGACTGGTGGACTACAGTCCATGGGATCGTAAAGAGTGGGACACAACTGAGTGACTAAGACACTTTCTCACAGGTGTGAGGTGATATCTCATTGTGGTTTTGCTTTACATTTCTCTAATAATTAGCTATCTTGAGCATCTTTTCATGTGCCTGTTGGTCATCTGCATTCCCTCTTTGAAAAAATTTCTATTCAATTCTTCTGCCCACCTTTTAGTTGGGTTGTTTGCTTTTTATGATGTTAAGTTTTATAAGCTGCTTGTATATATTGGATATTAATCCCTTGTTGGTCATGTCATTTGCAAATATTTTCTCCCATTCAGTAGGTTTTTTCTTTTCATTTGTCAATGTTTTCCTTTGTTGCACAAAGCTTTTAAGTTTAATTAGGTACCATTAGTTTATTTTTGCTTTATTGGAACCTTAATTTTTTAATGGAAAATTCTGAGTTTTTAAAATAACCTCTTAATATATGTGTGTGTCATCGCCCAGTCGTATCCTACTCTTTGCAACCCCATGGGAGGTAGCTCACTAGGCTCCTCCATCCATGGGATTTTCCAGGCAAGAATACTGGAGTGGGTTGCCATTTCCTTCTGCAGGGGACCTTCCTCACCCAGGGATCAAACTCGGTCTCCTGCATTGCAGGCAGACTCTGTACCATCTGAGCCACCAGGGAAGCCCTGTTTAATATATTTATGTAGCATTTATTTTTCAACTAGATTTGGATTGATTTATATTAAAAACTTTTATTAGTACTGCATCTCCTTATGAAAAGTTACAAATACTTAAACTTTATGTGAAAGACAGCTTAAAAAGAAGTTAGCCTCAACGGGTATAGAACTGGAACATAAGGCTTTTCTTTCCTTTTTCAATTTGAAGATGATATAATTGTCTACACAGAAAAAAAATCTCAAGGAATCTACCAAAACCCAAAGGAAAATGACTCCTAAACCTAATAAGTGGTTTCAGCAATGCCATATGATCAACACACAAAAATCAATTATGTTTCAGTGTACAACAATGAACATGTAAAAACTGTAATTAAAAACATAACACTACTTACAGTCACTCAAAGAAAATTAAACACTTACATATATATTTAACAAAACATATTCAGGATCTTTCATTTGAAAATTACAAAGTGGTGATGAAAGAAATCAAACAAGATCTAAATAAATAGTATAATAATTCATGTTCATATATTGAAATAATCAAAACAGGAAAAATGTGCTTTCTCCCCAAATTGACTTAAAGGTTTAATAAAATTTCTGCCAAAATTCCAGCAAAGACTTTTGTAGGTATAGACAAGTTCATTCTAAAATTTATGACCCAGAGAGATGTTGTGGGGAGGGAGGTGGGAGGGGGGTTCATGTTTGGGAACGCATGTAAGAATTAAAGATTTTAAAATTTAAAAAAAAAAAGAATAGATGGTAAGGAAAACAAAAAATAAAATAAAATAAATAAAATTTATAATGGAAAATTTCATTCCCTGGACTAGCTAAAATAATTTTGACAAAGAAAGAGGAGGAGGGATTGCAGCAATATGGATGCAACTAGAGATTATCATACTAAGTAAAGCAAGTCAGAAATAGAAATATTATATGATATCACTTATATGTGGAATCTAAAAATATGACACAAATGAACCTACCCATGAAACAGAAACATGGACAATAGACCGGTGATTGCCAAGAGGCAGGGGGATGAGCAATGGATGAACTGGGAGTTTGGGGTTATCAGATACAAACTGGTATATAGAATGGACAAACAACATCCTACTGTATAGCACAAGAAACTACATTCAATATCATGTGATAAATGGGAAAGAATGTGAAAAAGAATGTGTGTGTGTGTGTGTGCGTGTGTGTATATACACTTGCATGCTGCTGCTGCTGCTAAGTCACTTCAGTCGTGTCTGACTCTGTGCGACCCCATAGATGGCAGCCCACCAGGCTTCTCCATCCCTGGGATTCTCCAGGCAAGAACACTGAGTGGGTTGCCATTTCCTTCTCCAAGGCATGAAAGTGAAGTCGCTCCATCCTGTCTGACTCTTCGCGACCCCATGGACTGTAGCCTACCAGGCTCCTCCATCCATGGGATTTTCCAGGCAAGAGTACTGGAGTGGGTTGCCATTTCCTTCTCTCTCTCTCTCTCTCTCTCTCTCTCTCTCTCTCTCTATATATATATATATATATATATATATATATATATATATATAGCGAGAAAGCTACTTTGCTGTACAGCTGTAATTAACACAATATTGTAATTCAACTGTACTTCAGTGAAAAATAAAAAAGGAGGAGGAATCATTCTACTTGATACTGATATTGATTACTATATAGCCAAAGTAATCAAAATAATGTGGTACTTGTGGAGGGCCAGACGCACAGATCACTAGGACAGAATAAAGACAGGCTTTTCAATAAGTGGTGATAGAAAAATTAGAAATACATAGGTAGAACTGTGAACTTTGATCTAAACTTCACACTTTATACAAAAATTAAATAAAAATGATTATGGATATAAATGTAAAACTATAAAACTTTTAGAAAAAACATAAGTGAAATCTTTGGAATCCAGGGCCAAAGAGTTTCCAGGTTTGACACAAAAATCATGATCATTAAAGGAACGATTGATAACTGATTCTCACCAAAATTAAAACTTTTCCTCTGTAAAATCTCACCTGAAGAGAATGAATTGAAAAGCACCTTAGTACCATGTTCATGAGAAGAGAAAGTGCTAAGCATTGTACTAAGTATGTAAATGAGCCAGAGCTCTTGCTGAAGGCTGTGCAATCAATTTCACTTTTAAGTGAATGGATTATCTTCATGATAGTTTTGATAATGTGTTTGGTACTCAACTGAATTAGTTAAGATAAGTAACCTTTTTTAAAAAAGTACTCTTTCCTTTTTTCTTATTGATAAACTAGTTTTCAGAATTAAATTTAATTCATCTAATCTATTGTCATCAAACTTATTTACAACTCATAGGAAGAAAAAATGAAGACTCTACTCTAACTTCAGTTGATGCTGAATTATGTATAGGCAGAACATCTGCATCATAGACTATGCAGGCATAAGTCCGACTGCACCTGTCTCCAAAATCATCTTTTATCTCCTCTGTAAATTCTAATCTTCACAACAGATATTAGTGGAAAGGGGTACTGGGTAATCTACTGCTTTTAATTATCTAAGCCACTGCCACCCTCCTATCATTACCCTGGTGATAAGTAGACACATGAAGAAATCTATATTCATGATGAATGATTTGGTGTATATCTCAGGGGATGGAGATTAGCCAATTAACTTGTGGAAGGGAAAGTCTAAGCTTCAGTGAAAGCAATTTTAACTGACCTTTCTACAAATCCACAACAACAACTGGCAAAGATTTGTTGTGGTGTCAAACACTTCAAGAAAGAGTAAATGAGTAATAATAGCTTTAAACTAGTTGAAGGAACTTAGCAGACAATCTGAAACAGAAAATATTTTTAATTAGCTAACACTGAAGAACTAAAATAATAATATAAAAAAGCCATACTGTGAGTGGCTTAATATTTCATTGGAAGTTTTTATTTTTCCCCACTTTGGATAATTGGATCATTTCCACATGAATGAAAATACATGTTAAATTATTTACAGATAATTACATGGCTGTGCAATTTCTAAAATATTAAGACATGGTTGTCCCACAGGAAACACTGCAACAGACACAGGCTCATCAAGAAATGAACAACCAAGGGGATAATAAAAGGGCATTATAAGAAAACCCTTTAAAACTAGAGATAGCACTCTTAATATTAATTTGCTTTTCAAAATATCATAGGCACTTAAAATTATTTTTTCATCTCCCCACCTTTCTCTTCAAAAATAATGACTCAAGTATCAACCCCTTAAATTTGCTTAATCTGAAATCTTTTAATAGAAATTAGACAACAAATGCATTTTAATTTGATTTATAAGTAGTATTCCACCCCCAATGAATATGCACTCAACCATGACTATAGAAAGGGGAGTACTACTTTCTATAGTGAGTCTAAACTGAGCCAGCTTTTCACTTAAAGTGAAAGTGAAGTCTCTCAGTCGTATCCAACTCTTTGCAACCCTGTGGGCTGTAGCCCACCAGGCTCCTCCGCCCATGGTATTCTCCAGGCAAGAATATTGGAGTGGGTTGCCATTTACTTCTCCAGGGGATCTTCCTGACCTAGGGATCACACCCAGGTCTCCTGCTTTGCAGGCAGAGGCTTTAACCTCTGAGCCACCAGGGAAGCCCCTTCCACTTAATTATGTCATTATTAATAACAAAACAAGATGCTGTAGATCATATCAGTTCAGTTCAGTTGCTCAGTCGTGTCCGACTCTTTGCGACCCCTTGAATCACAGCACGCCAGGCCTCCCTGTCCATCACCAACTCCTGGAATTCACTCAGATTCATGTCCATCGAGTCAGTGATGCCATCCAGCCATCTCATCCTCTCTCATCCCCTTCTCCTCCAGCCCCCAATCCCTCCCAGCATCAAAGTCTTTTCCAATGAGTCAACTCTTTGCATGAGGTGGCCAGAGTACTAGAGTTTCAGCTTTAGCATCATTCCTTCCAAAGAAATCCCAGGGTTAATCTCCTTCAGAATGGACTGGTTGGATCTCCTTGCAGACCAAGGGACTCTCAAGAGTCTTCTCCAACATATCAGTAAACATCAAAATTAAGTATGTGCATCTTGACTAATAATTAGTGGTAATTTTAGGTACTATACTTTTCAGGTACTGTGGGCACTAATTAAGTACATCTTTTTCATCATTGATCTTTAGTTAACAGTTCACTTGATACCATTTTTGAGCTAATGAAATATTGTGACCTAACACAAGTATTAAGTCACAAATGTAACCTAAAAACAGCAACCTCTCAAAGTAAGTTACAATTGGGCAAAACAAACTTCATTAAATTACACATCTGAAATCCACTCTTCCTACCTTTCACTGCCAACTCCTAAAAATAAGTCTGTTTTTGTCCCAGACTTTGTTGCATTCCTCCATCACTCAAAGGAAGTTCTTGGTCAGCCAGTCTAGTTAAGGGGCTTGTGTGATTTACAATCAGTGGAAAGGACAGAGGGACATAACCCTCTGTTGGCATGTAGAATTTTTCAAAGATATGAGTATCCTCTACTAAAAACTAAATTAAAAAATATAAACAGAATAAAAGTGGAGAAATGGTGGAGGTGAAGAGCCTTCAATCTGTTTTTAGGAGAGATAGAGGGTTTTTGTTTTGTTCTTGCTTTGTTTTGTATCTCATTAGCTATTAATTTGAAAGTAAGGCTTCGAGAGACTTCAGTGAATCTCTAAGAAAAGAAAGATACTGAGGGGTGGGAGAAAAGAGATCATTATAAGAAATTATGCCATCAGTTATGACTATGCTTACTTTTGATACATTTTCACAGAGGCCAAAAAAATACTGGAATAATTTTTAAGTACTTTGGGAACCAATATTAGGTTCCCAGGCCAACAAAGGTCCATCTAGTCAAAGCCATGGTTTTTCCAGTAGTCATGTATGGATGTGAGAGTTGGACTATAAAGAAAGCTGAGCACTGAAGAATTTATGCTTTTGAACTGTGGTGTTGGAAAAGACTCTTGAGAATCCCTTGGACTGCAAGAAGATCCAACCAATCCATCCTAAATGAAATCAGTCCTGAATATTCTTTGGAAGGACTGATGCTGAAGCTGAAACTCCAAAACTTTGACCACCTGATGCGAAGAACTGACTCATTGGAAAAGACCCTGATGCTGGGAAAGATTGAAGGCAGGAAAAGAAGGGGATGACAGAGGATGAGATGGCTGGATGACATCACTGACACGAAGGTCATGATTTTGGTAGGCTCCAGGAGTTGGTGATGGATATGGAAGCCTGGCATGCTGCTGTCCGTGGGGTCACAAAGAGTCGGACACGACTGAATGACTGAACTGAACCTGAAGCCATTTACTTATTACTACCACTTCTACATTGCCTATAAGTAGAAATTCAAATGCCTTTAAGTATGAAAAGGTTATTTTCCTTCTCGATTTTCTTTGAAATTATTAAAGGATTCATTTTCTTTCTGTCCTTCTTCCCAGACCCATCACTGGGGGACCACAAACCTTGGTTTCTTATACCATTCTCCAAAAAAAGGAATAATGGCCCTTGGAGAAAAGGCTGATTCTATGACTTTGCAGGAAATATGCCAAATTTCCTTGGATCCTAATGTAGTTACATAAAATTAAAAAGTGCTCAAAACACAATAATAAAAAACACAGTGATGGTGGTACATCAAAGAGGAAAAAGGAGCCAACTAAAACAGCTTCTAATGACCAAAACTGGAATAATTTGAGCCACAAAATATGGTAGTATTAGATAATTATTCAAAGCATAAAATAAGTGTAGAATCCATACTGATAAAAATAAATGACTGAAGAAAGAAATAAATATAAGAGAGGAGATAAAACTCCCATGCAGAAAAATGGCAATTAACTTGTGCAGACATCTTCTCTTAAAGAGATGGAAGATAACTCCTCACTCTTTGAGAGCTACACACAGTGACATCCTTTCATAGTTTACAGTATGGAAAGGGGAAAAAATAACTTTACAATGAATAAACCTGACAAACTCTACTTCACCCGGTGAAAGGTCAACATCAAAAGTCACAAAACATATTGATAGTGTATCCTTGATGTGGTGTAAGGTGGAT
Organism: Ovis canadensis; assembly: GCF_042477335.2. Taxonomy (NCBI): domain Eukaryota; kingdom Metazoa; phylum Chordata; class Mammalia; order Artiodactyla; family Bovidae; genus Ovis; species Ovis canadensis. The sequence goes on from NC_091262.1 coordinate 52,504,297, forward strand.
GGCATTTTATCTTCCTGAGCTTCTTTCCAAAAACACGTAATAACAACCTAATAATGACAGAACCATCAAACAAATCCCAATTTAGAGGCATTTAAAAAACACATGACTAGTACCCTTCAATAGTTTCAAGGTCATCAATAACAAAGTCTGAGAAACTGTCACAAGTCAGAGAAGCCTAAAGAGACATAACTAAACGCAATGCAGTGTCCTGAGTGGGCTCAGACAACAACTGCAACAAAATGACACTGGGTAAAAATGAAGGAAATATGAATAAAGTATGCACTCCAGTTAATTATGATGTATCCATGTTACTTCATTCATTATACTAAATGTAGCATACTAATTTAAGAAGCTAGTAGGGGAACGGAGTACGGAGTTGTGCTCTATTGGACATTTATTGTCTCAAAGTTATCTTTATATTAATTCAAAGTCAAGAGAAAACTTTATGATTCCAAAATTTTTATATAATATGAAAGAATGAGTCTCCAGAGAGGGACTGAAGGAGTAATGGGAACCCAGTTAAAGTTGCTGATTGTTCCATACCAAGAGCAGCACATTGAATAAGGCAGTTACATGGGATTTTAGAAAATTCAGAAAGATCCTTGCCATCTAGAAACCTGTGGTTTTCAACCATTCAGTTCAGTTCAGTCACTCAGTCATGTCCGACTCTTTGCAACCCCATGAATCGCAGCACGCCAGGCCTCCCTGTCCATCACCAACACCCAGAGTTCACTCAGATTCATCTCCATCGAGTCAGTGATGCCATCCAGCCATCTCATCCTTGGTCGCCCCCTTCTCCCCCTGCCCCCAACCCCTCCCAGCATGAGAGTCTTTTCCAAAGAGTCAACTCTTCACATGAGGTGGCCAAAGTACTGGAGTTTCAGCTTTAGCATAATTCCTTCCAAAGAAATACCAGGGTTGATCTCCTTCAGAATGGACTGTTTGTATCTCCTTGCAGACCAAGGGACTCTCAAGTGTCTTCTCCAACACCACAGTTCAAAAGCATCAATTGTTCGGCGCTCAGCCTTCTTCACAGTCCAACTCTCACATACATACATGACTACTGGAATAACAATAGCCTTGACTAGACGGACCTAAGTCGGCAAAGGAATGTCTCTGCTTTTGAATATACTATGTAGGTTGGTCATAACTTTTCTTCCAAGGAGTAAGCGTCTTTTAATTTCATGGCTGCAGTTACCATCTGCAGTGATTTTGGAGCCCAAAAAAATAAAGTCTGACACTGTTTCCACTGTTTCCCCATCTATTTCCCATGAAGTGATGGTACTGGATGCCATGATCTTCGTTTTTTGAATGTTGAGCTTTAAGCCAACTTTTTCACTCTCCTCTTTCACTTTCATCAGGAGGCTTTTTAGTTCCTCTTCACTTTCTGCCATAAGGGTGGTGTCATCTGCATATCTGAGGTTATTGATATTTCTCCCGGCAATCTTGATTCCAATTTGTGTTTCTTCCAGCCCAGAGTTTCTCATGATGTACTCTGCAGATAAGTTAAATAAGCAGGGTGACAATATACAGCCTTGACGTACTTCTTTTCCTATTTGGAACCATTCTGTTGTTCCATGTCCAGTTCTAACTGCTGCTTCCTGACCTGCATACAGATTTCTCAAGAGGTAGGTCAGGTGGTCTGGTATTCCCATCTCTGTCAGAATTTTCCACAGTTTTGTGACCCACAGTCAAAGGGTTTGGCATAGTCAATAAAGCAGAAATAGATGTTTTTCTGGAACTATCTTGCTTTTTCCATGATCCAGCGGATGTTGGCAATTTGATCTCTGGTTCCTCTGCCTTTTCTGATACCAGCTTGAACATCTGGAAGTTCACGGTTCACATATTGCTGAAGCCTGGCTTGGAGAATTTTGATCATTACTTTACTAGCGTGTGAGATGAGTGCAATTGTGTGGTAGTTTGAGCATTCTTCGGCATTGCCTTTCTGTGGGATTGGAATGAAAACTGACATTTTCCAGTCCTGTGGCTACTGCTGAGTTTTCCAAATTTGCTGACATACTGAATGCAGCACTTTCACAGCATCATCTTTCAGGATTTGAAAGAGTTCAACTGGAATTCCATCACCTCCACTAGCTTTGTTCGGAGTGATGCTTTCTAAGGCCCATTTGACTTCACATTCCAGGATGTCTGGCTCTAGGTGAGTGATCACACCATCGTGATTATCTGGGTCGTGAAGCTCTTTTTTTGTACAGTTCTTCTGTGTATTCTTGCCACCTCTTAATATCTTCTGCTTCTGTTAGGTCCATACTGTTTCTGTCCTTTATCGAGTGCATCTTTGCATGAAATGTTCCCTTGGTATCTCCAATTTTCTTGAAGAGATCTCTAGTCTTTCTCATTCTGTTGTTTTCCTCTATTTCTTTGTATTGATTGCCGAGGAAAGCTTTCTTATCTCTCCTAGCTATTCTTTGGAACTCCGCATTCAGATGCTTATATCTTTCCTTTTCTCCTTTGCCTTTCACTTCTCTTCTTTTCACAGCTATTTGTAAGGCCTCCTCAGACAGCCATTTTGCATTTTTGCATTTCTTTTCCATGGGGATGGTTTTGACTCCTATCTCCTGTACAATGGCACAAACTTCTGTCCATAGTTCATCAGGCACAGTATCTGTCAGATCTAGTCCCTTAAACCTATTTCTCACTTCCACTGGATAATCATAAGGGATTTGATTTAGGTCATACCTGAATGGTCTTGTGGTTTTCCTCACTTGTTTCAATTTAAGCCTGAATTTGGCAATAGGAGTTCATGATCTGAGCCAAAGTCAGCTCCCAGTTTTGTTTTTGCTGACTATGTAGAGCTTCTCCATCTTTGTCTGCAAAGAATATAATCAATCTGATTTCGGTGTGGACCATCTGGTGATGTCTATGTGTAGAGTCTTCTCTTGTGTTGTTGGAAGCGGGTGTTTGCTATTACCAGTGCATTCTCTTGGCAAAACTCTATTAGCCTTTGCCCTGCTTCATTCTATACTCCAATGCTAAATTTGCCTGTTACTCCAAGTGTTTCTTGACTTACTACTCTCACATTCCACTCCCCTATAATGAAAAGGACATCTTTTTTGGCTGTTAGTTCTAAAAGTTCTTGTAGGTCTTCATAGAACCATTCAGCATCAGCTTCTTCAGTGTTACTGGTTGGGGCATAGGCTTGGATTACCGTGATATTGAATGGTTTGCCTTGGAAATGAACAAAGACCATCCTGTCATTTTTGAGATTGCATCCAAGTACTGTATTTCAGACTCTTTTGTTGACCATGATGGCTACTCGATTTCTTCTAAGGGATTCCTCCCCACAGAAGTAGATATAATGGTCATCTGAGTTAAATTCACCCATTCCAGTCCATTTTAGTTCACTGATTCCTAGAATGTCAAATTTCACTCTTACCATCTCCTGTTTGACCACTTCCAATTTGCCTTGATTCATGGACCTGGCATTCCAGGTTCCTATGCAATATTGCTCTTTATCAGTCCCATCCACAGCTGGGTATTGTTTTTGCTTTGGCCCCATCCCTTCATTCTTTCTGGAGTTATTTCTCCACTCATCTCCAGTAGCACATTGGGCACATACCGACCCGGGGAGTTCCCCTTTCAGTATCCTATCATTTTGCCTTTTCACACTGTTCATGGGGTTCTCAAGGCAAGAATACTGAAGTGTTTGGCCATTCCCTTCTCCAGTGGACCACATTCTGTCAGACCTCTCCACCATGACCCTCCCATCTTGCATGGCCCCCCCATCTTGCATGGCCCCACACATCATGGCTTAGTTTCACTGAGTTAGACAAGGCTGTGGTCCCTGTGATCAGATTGGCTAGTTTTCTGCGATTATGGTTTCAGTGTGTCTGCCCTCTCGCAAACACCTACCATCTTACTTGGGTTTCTCTTACCTTGGACATGGGGTATCCCTTCATGGCTGCTCCAGCAAAGTGCAGCCACTGCTCCTTTTCTTGGACTAGACATTGACAAATACTCAGCTTGTCAACAATATTTGGTATGAATATTCTCCAGTTCTTACAAAGTTATCAGCAATTGTCTAGTGACCTCACTTGAAAGATCTCCATAGCCTACGCTGTAAACTTGGTTAATAGTCCCTAATTACTTTACCTAACTCTAGCTTATATTTCACTTAACCAATATTTTGTTCTTTTTGCTAATTTCAGCAGAAAAGAGAGAAAGAAAAAAAAATGTTTTACTTAATCTCCACTACCCTTTTCTATTTTTTTTGTCAGTCCTAAATCCTTTGTACCTCTTGCTCTGAATACAGATTTAAAACTCAATGCATTGGTCCTAAGTATTTTTCATGGATATTTTTTATTTTGGACTTTAGCATTCCTAATGTTATGCTCACAGGTCTATAAAATCATTCTATATAAATCCTTAATTATAGTCTCTCATTCTCTCTCTTTTTGTTTTTTCTTGATGTCCTTTGTAAATGTAAAAACTTTGGCTAGATACAAGTCCTGTCAGATATACTTTTAGCTAACTTCATTTGATATATATAATCATTCAATTAGATTAACCAATTATTACAACAGTATGAAATCAGAAATCAACAAAAAGAGGAAAACTGAAAAATCTACAAATATGTGAAAACAAAATTACACACTTCTGGAAAATCAATGAGTGAAAGAAGAAATCAAAAATTATCTCAAAACAAATGAAAATGGAAATATTTTAACTTATAGGATGCAAAAGAGTAGTTCTGAGAGGAAAATTTATAGCTATACATTAATATTAGAAAGATCTTATATAAACAACATAATTTACAACTCAATACACAAAAGATATAAATTAGAAACTAAAAAGAGAAGAGCAACTTGAGCCCAGTTAGCCAAAAATAAATAAATAATAGATAATAAATTAATTAAGAAATAATAAATGACATGCATACCAGTAAAACAATAGAAAGAATCAATAAAAATAATGGCTGGTTTTTTTTTTAAAGATAAAGTTTACAAACCTTTAGCTAGACTAGATGAGAAAAACAAATAAGTGAATAAAATTAGAAACAAAAGACATTACAGTTGATGCTACAGAAATACACAGGATCATAAGAGACTACTATGAACAATTATATGCCAACAATTTGGATAACTGAGAGAAATGAATACATTTTTAAAACACATAATCAACCAAGACTGAATTAGGAAGAAAGACTAAATAAAGAATTAAAAGATTTAATTAGTAGTCAAAACCTCTCAAAACAGAAAAACCCAGACCAGAGCATAAAGAATAAAAAGATTTAATTAGTATAAAGAATAAAAAGTTTTAATTAGTAATCAAAACCTCTCAAAACAAAAAAAAAACCCAGACCAGATAGCTTCTTTGGAGAATTATACCAAGCATTTAATGAATAATTATTACCAGTCATTTTCAACTCTCCCAAAAACTTGAAGAGGAAGGAACATTCCCACTCTCATTCTTTAGGGCCAGTGTTACCCTGATATCTAAGCCAGAAAAGGACACTTCAAGAAAAGAAAACTGTAGATCAATATCCCTGATGAGTATACATGTAAAAATTCTCAGCAAAATATTAGCAAGCCAAATTCAAGAACACATTAAAAAGGTTATACACCATGACCAAGCGGAATTTATCCCTGGGATACAAGTATGCTTCAACATATGTAAATCAATAAATGTAGTGTATTACATTGGTAAGACTAAAGATAAAAATAACGATTATCTCAATATATACATAAAAAGCATTTGAGAACATGCAACTTCTTTTTACAACAAAAACCCTCAATATGTTAGGTATAGAAGGAACAGAACTCAATATGATAAAGGCTACATATAACAAACCCATAGCAAATATTGCATTCAATGGAGAAAAATTTTAAACTAAGATCAGGAGTAAGATAAGTATGTCCACTCTCATTTCTATTGTTCAATATAGCATTGGAAGTCCTAGCTAGAGCAATTAAGCAAGACCAATGGGGGAAAAAAGATGTGCAAATCAGAAAAGAGTTAAAATTGCAACTATTTGCAAATTATACAAATTTGTATATTAAAAAAATCACACTCAACCAGAAAATTGTTGTCACTAATCAAGATATCAGTAAAGTTGAAGGATATAAAATCAACAAACAAAAGTTAACTATATTTCTATACACTAATAATAAAATATCTGCAAAAGAAATCTATCTTGTTCACAATATCTTCAAAAGCAAACAAATACCTGGTAATAAATTTAACCACAAAAGTAAAAATTTCTGTCTAATGAAAGCTATAAGACTTTGGTGAAAGAACCAAAAAATGCACAAAGGGAGATACCTCATGTTCATAGATTAGAATAATTAAAATATTCATATTACCAAAGCTACATACAAATTCAGTGCAATCTTCATTTTAAAAACCAATGCCATTCTTCACAGAAATAGAAAAAAAAATCCTAAAATTTGTAAGAAACCACAAAAAAACCCAAGTAGCCATAGCAATTATGAAAAAGAAGACCACAGGTGAATGTATCACTCTTCCTGATTTCAAACTATATCACAAAGCTATCATAATTAAAACAGTAAGTTAATGCCATAAAAAAAGAATTGGGATGAATGAATATAATCGAGAGCCAAAAATTAAACTTCACATAAACAGTTAACTAAGAACTGATGCTTTTGAACTGTGGTGCTAGAGAAGACTCTTTAAAGTCCCTTGGAGTGCAAGGAGATCAAACCAGTCAATCTTAAAGAAAATCAACCCTGAATATTCATTGGAAGGACAGGTGCTCAAGCTGAAGCTCCAAAACTTTGGCCCCTGATACAAACAGCCGACTCATTGGAAATGGCCCTGATGCTGGGAAAGATTAAAGGCAGGAGGAGAAGGGTATGACAGAGGATGAGATGGTTGGATGGCATCATTGACTCAATGGATACGAGCTTAAGCAAACTCCAGGAGATGGTGAAGGACAAGAAAGCCTGGCATGCTGTGGTGAATGGGGTCACAAACAGTCAGACATGCTACTGAACTGAACTGAACTGAACTGAACTGAATATTCAACAAGGGAGTTAAGAATGGTCAATAGGGAAAGGACAGCATCTTCAATAAATGGTACATGGAAAACCAGGTAAATATACACAGAACAATGAGATTGAACCCTTACCCTATGCTACTCAGAAAAAATAACTCAAAATGGGTAAAGAATTAACCACAAAAACTGATATTATGAAACTCTTGGAAGAAAATGTAGTGAAGAAGCTCCTTAATGTTGGTCTTGGCAATGATTTTCTGGATATGACACCAAAAATACAAACAAAAGCAAAAAAAAAAAAAACAAAAAAAACAAATGGGACTGCATCAAACTTAAAAGCTTCTGGACAGCAAAATAAATGACTGACTAGGTGAAGAGACAACCTACAGAACGGGAGGTCCTAGTTTCTAAATACCATGTTTCAATAAAAGTATTCAAAATTTCATGGATAAATGGTTGATTCTTGAATACCGGAGTGGGTAGCCTATCCCTTCTCCAGTGAATCTTCCTGACCCAGGAATTGAACCGGGGTCTTCTTCATTGCAGGAGGATTCTTTACCAACTGAGCTACCAGGGAAACCCTGATTCTAAAACAGGGGTAGGGAAATACAAGAGAAGCTTGAAGCATCTTGTAGTACCAGAAAGAAAAGAAGAGCTCAAAAATTAAAAGGATGGTGGTGGGTGAAAGAAAAACAAAAGTCACCTGAAGAGTCCCCAGTGGCCAAATCTGTTATAATTTTGATAAAATAAGTAATTGTAGTATTGAATTGTAACTCATAATATAAAATGCATATATTTTAGTCCATACTGAAATAAAAAAGGTAGGCAGATAGACAGTATTGTTTATGAAACAGTTCCCCCAAAAAATGCAGATATTTCCTTCCTGTAGGAGTTGGAGATTAATTATCCTTCATTCTGCTGCTGCTGCTGCTAAGTCGCTTCAATTGTGCCTGACTCTCTGTGACCCCATGGACCACAGCCCACAAGGCTCCTCTGTCCATGGGATTCTCCAAGCAAGGAGTGGGTGGCCATGACTTCCTTCAGGGGATCTTGCTAACCAGGGATGAAACCCACGTCTCCTGTATCTCTCGTGTTGTGGGCAGATTCTTTACTGCTGAGCCACCAGGGAAGCCCCTGAATCCTAAATGTCACTAAACTAAATGACTTGCTTTCAAAGTATGAAAAATGGAGGGGTTATGGAAAGGGAAAATTAGTAACTGTATGCTACTGGTGAAACCTCTGAAACACTATTCTATCCACATGATCAATATTAAATAACCACACGTGGCTATCATGTGCCTGTAACATAAGTTGAAAGTCATTTCACCTCTGTGGTGCTGTTTCTAATAATTCACAATCCCAGTCTAATAATGAGAAATGTGAGAGAAACCCACACTGAGAAAATTCTACAAAGTGCCTTACCAGTACTCCTCAAGCTATCAAATTCCTATCACCACAAGCCACAGAAGACTAAGATATAACTAGAATCTATAAAAATGTGGATATATGTATATATGATTCACTTTGCTGTGCATCAGAAACTAAAAAAAAAAAACATTGGAAATTAACTATATCCAGTAAAAATTAATCTAAAAAATAAATGTAGTATGGTATCCTGCATTGAACACTAAAATAGAAAAATGGTGTTAATTGGAAAACTGGTGAAAATCTAAACTGTCTACAGTTAAGTTCATAGTAACGTAGTAGTGTTTATTTCCCAATTTTGACAAATGTAGTTTCAAAGAATAGCAAGAAGAGGTAAGAAAGCCTTCTTCAGCGATATATGCAAAGAAATAGTGGAAAACAACAGAATGGGAAAGATTGGAGATCTTTTCAAGAAAATTAGAGATATCAAGGGAATATTTCATGTAAAGATGGGCTCGATAAAGGACAGAAATGGTATGGACCTAACAGAAGCAGAGGATATTAAGAAGAGAAGGCAAGAATACAAGAAGAACTGTACAAAAAGGATCTTCACGACCTGGATAATTACGATGGTGTGATCACTCATCTAGAACCAGACATCTTGGAATGTGAAGTCAAATGGGCCTTAGAAACCATCGCTACAAACAAAGCTAGTGGAGGTGATGGAATTCCAGTTGAGCTATTTCAAATCCTGGAAGATGATGCTGTGAAAGTGCTGCACTCACTATGCCAGCAAATTTGGAAAACTCAGCAGTGGCCACAAGACTGGAAAAGGTCAGTTTTCATTCCAATCCCAAAGAAAGGCAATGTCAAAGAAGGCTTAAACTACCACACAATTGCACTCATCTCACACGCTAGTAAAGTAATGCTCAAAATTCTCCAAGCTAGGCTTCAGCAATACGTGAACCATGAACTCCCTGATGTTCAAGCTGGTTTTAGAAAAGGCAGAGGAACCAGAGATCAAATTGCCAACATCCACTGGATCATGGAAAAAGCAAGAGAGTCCCAGAAAAACATCAATTTCTGCTTTATTGACTATGCCAAAGCCTTTGACTGTGTGGATCACAATAAACTGTGGAAAATTCTGAAAGAGATGGGAATACCAGACCACCTAACCTGCCTCTTGAGAAACCTATATGCAGGCCAGGAAGCAACACTTAGAACTGGACATGGAACAACAGACTGGTTCCAAATAGGAAAAGGAGTACGTCAAGGCTGTATATGGTCACCCTGCTTATTTAACTTATCTGCAGAGTACATCATGAGAAACGCTGGACTGGAAGAAACACAAGCTGGAATCAAGATTGCCGGGAGAAATATCAATAACCTCAGATATACAGATGACACCACCCTTATGGCAGAAAGTGAAGAGGAGCTAAAAAGCCTCTTGATGAAAGTGAAAGAGGAAAGAGAAAAAGTTGGCCTAAAGCTAAACATTCAGAAAACGAAGATCATGGCATCCAGTCCCATCACTCCATGGGAAATAGATGGAAAATGAAAAGATGCTTACTCCTTGGAAGAAAAGTTATGACCAACCTAGAAAGTATATTGAAAAGCAGAGACATTACTTTGCCGACTAAGGTCCGTCTAGTCAAGACTATGGTTTTTTCCTGTGGTCATGTATGGATGTGAGAGTTGGACAGTGAAGAAAGCTGAGCACCGAAGAATTGATGCTTTTGAACTGTGGTGTTGGAGAAGACTCTTGAGAGTCCCTTGGACTGCAAGGAGATCCAACCAGTCCATTCTGAAGGAGATCAACCCTGGGATTCCTTTGGAAGGAATGATGCTAAAGCTGAAACTCCAGTACTTTGGCCACCTCATGCGAAGTGTTGACTCACTGGAAAAGACTCTGATGCTGGGAGGGATTGGGGGGAGGAGAAGAAGGGGACAACCGAGGATGCGACAGCTGGATGGCATCACTGACTCGATGGATGCGAGTCTGAGTGAACTCCGGGAGCTGGTGATGGACAGAGAAGCCTGGCATGCTGCGATTCATGGGGTCGCAAAGATTCGGACAAGACTGAGCGATTGAACTGAACTGAACTGAACTGAATGTAAGATAATAACATCTGGAGAAACTGAATGTAGATGAGAGGGTCTACTTTCAACTTCTCTAAGAAACCTAAAGTCTTTCCAAAATAAAATTTTATATATGCTACATATATTTGAATCTTTGGGTAATTTTACCCTGAAGCCACTTTTTGGAGTAATTCATATGCAGTTTCAATGTGTTGAGACAATTAGAGACATAATGGGAATGCATCTTACCTGTGTGTTATATATTAGCACTGCCCAATAAGATGTTGTAATGTTAAAAATGTTCTGTAACTGTTCTTTCCAGTATAAGAAACAACAACTACATCTGATCATTGGGCACTTATACTGTAACTAATGAGACTAAGTTAATTATTGCTATAGTCACATTATATCTCATGTGACTTAATATATACAGAATAACACAGTTCTAGATATTTCACCAGACAGCATGTTCCCTCAAAACAGGGAACCATCATCATAATTAATTTGATGTTTTTAATAGAGCTGCCTTGTTTTTGTTGTTGTTCAGTGGCTAAGTCAGACTCTTTGCTACCCCATAAACTGCAGCATACCAGGCTTCCCTGCCCTTCACTATATCCTGGAGTTTCCTCAAATTCATGTCCATTGAGTCAAAGATGCCATCCAATCATTTCATCCTGTCACCTCCTTCTCCTCTTGCCCTCCATCTTCCCCAGCATCAGTGTCTGCCTAAACACATTAAGCAAACAAATACTTTAAGAAATAAAGTCACTTTAACACATACAAACAGAATAGTAATTACAGTTGTCAGACAACTGACATTTGAAATTTCAGTGGTATTAACACAGAAAAGTTATTTGATCTATGGATACATATGCTATAATTTTCTTTGTCGAATCCTAAGTAGTTGATGTTTCCTTTTCTCTCTGCTTCTAGATGAAGGATGTTGTTTTGAACTGGCTTATCTTATGTTCTCTGTTTTCTTGAGACACAAGCTGATATAAATTGATGAAATGTGACATGCTTGTCACTTTTCATTAAAACTGACTACAAATAAGAAAATATCCATGTAACTGAAATGTTTCCTCATTACTGGTTCCTGGCAGATTATGGTCTAACAGCATAGTCCTACATGGAAAGGAAAAACAATAAAAGCAGCTGATGCCTAAACAAAAGATAGGCATGAATTATATATTCTCAGGATTCTATCTTGTTTCTCCATGGTTTGATTTGGAAGACTGAATCATGATTATTTCTAAAGCCAATGGTCAGACTATTTATGTGGTATTAGATGAAGAATAGATAGAGGGAACAGATGAACTAAACACCAGTATTCCTTTTTGTGGAAAGCATATTTAGTGAAATGGGACAGAAACTGTGCAGCTAGTACATGATATATGACTGGAAATGTTTCTCATTAGAATGCTTTTCTGACTTGTCCAGGAGGCATTATACTTTAAGCCATGTTCTTAGTGATGCAGAAAATTTCTACTTATAATGCCATATGAATTCCACCTTCTACTATTATGAAAATGAGGAGTAACAGAAAGATACTCCATTTTCTTTCTGTCACTCTCAGAAAATATTAAGTTAATAATATGAAAAAGTATTTATCTAAATGCCTATCTTTTTTAACGTCAATGCAAGGCAAGAAATAGCCCAATGCAATTTGATTTAATTTATACATGGTGGAAAAAAGATAACAGATAGCTGAAAGAATGTATTTTAGCTAGTAAGAGTAAAACTAGAAATCATTTCAAAAGGCCAAATATTCTAGATTTACCTTTAACTGTCACAGATAAAAAGGATTAATTAATGAAGTCTGCACTCAATAGATAAAGGGCTCCATTGGTACTCTGTTAATTTTCTTGAAAGAAAAAGATAGTCCAGGTTGAATTTTCTCTTTAGTTTGAAATGTATTCCAGCTCTTTCTTCTTAATATGAGGAGAAAAAGAAAAAGCAGAATATAAAAGCTAAAATTGAATAATAAAAGATACATCAGTAACATCTTCTAAATTTTTGCTAAAGTATGCAATGTATATTTAAATGCACATTTTAAATTATGGATCTCATATAATTTCAACAGAAATCACCTAGAATTTTTATTAAAAACACCTAAGGCTCTGAAATCTGTCATATATCATGATTTATGATATTATAGAACATTAACATCACCTAGTGCTACATTAATCAAATTAGATTTCATGTACAAATGATGGAATATGAACTCTTATATTACTTATTTATCTTATTTAGTAATGAATAAGTTGCTTATTGTTTCCACAATGCAAAATTACCATGTAAATGTCTTCTCAACACTGTGTAAAACAATCTTAATAGTAACTATGATGTAGGTAGAACTCACACAAAGGATGAAGGTGTTATATTCATTAACAAAAATAACATAAAACTTTGGTAAGATTCACTGGGAAATAGCCTTACAGGTATCGTGAAAATGTCAGAGACAATAATGATTAATAACAATCTATAAAATTAGATTTGAGGTTTAGCATCCAAAATCACTGCAGATGGTGACTGCAGCCATGAAATTAAAAGATGCTTACTCCTTGGAAGAAAAGTTGTGACCAACCTAGATAGCATATTGAAAAGCAGAGACATTACTTTGCCAACAAAGGTCCATCTAGTCAAGGCTATGGTTTTTCCAGGGGTCATGTATGGATGTGAGAGTTGGACTGTGAAAAAAGCTGAGTGCCAAAGAATTGATGCTTTTGAACTGTGGTGTTGGAGAAGACTCTTGAGAGTCCCTTGGACTGCAAGAAGATCCAACCAGTCCATTCTGAAGGAGATCAACCCTGGGATTTCTTTGGAGGGAATGATGCTGAGGCTGAAACTCCAGTACTTTGGCCACCTCATGTAAAGAGTTGACTCATTGGAAAAGACTCTGATGCTGGGAGGGAGTGGAGGCAGGAGGAGAAGGGGACGACAGAGGATGAGATGGCTGGATGGCATCATTGACTTGATGGACGTGAGTCTGAGTGAACTCCGGGAATTGGAGATGGACAGGGAGGCCTGGCGTACTGAGATTCATGGGGCCGCAAAGAATCGGACATGACTGAGCGACTGAACTGAACTGAAAACATGAAGTTTTTGCCTTCAAGGTTAATGAAGCTTCATCTCAAATAATGCTGTAAGAGTTTTAAGTAGTTATTATCAAATGGGTTAAAATTAAGCTGTTATCAAAGTCATTAAAAATTACCTTTATAAAGGGAATTTTTTTTCTACATGTTAAAATGAAGACTCTGACAATACCTCTACAGCAATTTCTCCAGATTAAAGTTTCTTGTGTGTTTATTGGATTCACATTGAACAGTGGGAACAGGGGAAATGGCTGAGAGAATAACAGTAAAAGAAAAAAGGTAAGAAATAGAATAAATGGGATTATAACACTTCAGAAGCAAGACTATAGGTGTTGGAGACCAGAAGGACCTCAAATTGAAAGACTGAACCATTTATACATTGACCATATAATGTATCATCAAAACGGGGACAATTTTCAATATCTAAAAGGGCCATTATAGCAATTATAATGAGAGAGCAGAAGTAAGCCATCACAAAGATCCACAAGTGTGAGAAAGGTCCCCTCCAAACCTCTTATTGGTCAGCTCCCCAGGCACTAACTAAATTGAGTTTAAAAAAAAAAAGAAGGAAGAACCCTCCCACCTTCCTATTTTGGCAGAAAATCTCCTTCAGTTCAGTACAGTCGCTCAGTCGTGTCTGACCCTTTGTGACTGGACCTCAGCACACCAACTTCCCTGTCCATCACCAACTCCCGGAGCTTACTCAAACTCATGTCCATTGAGTTGGTGATGCCATCCAACCATCTCACCCTCTGCTGTCCCCTTCTCCTCCCAACTTCAATCTCTCCCAGCACCAGGGTCTTTTCCAATGAGTCAATTCACATCCGGTGGCCAAAGTATTGGAGTTTCAGCATCAGCATCAGTCCTTTCAATGAATATAACTCCTTAGGTGGTCATGTTTTTCCCTTTCAGCTCCTCTGGGCAAAATGCCCATATAAGAAACATGTCAGAAATACATCCACATGACCCTCTTATGATCCAGATCCCCAAGTGCACAGCTCAAAGTGTGACACGTGACTGTAGGGCCCTAGGGGGACAGACTTGGTATTGAAAAAAAATGAAATTAATATCCAAGGAATAAATGAATGAGTCATTAATGAATGAAACCATTCAATTAATATTGTTACTAGGGGTCATTGCAAGCAAGAGGCTCAGTATTTTAAACCTCCAGTGGGAACAATCTCCTTCAATCTCAGCTCCTACTAAGATGCAGAGTGACCAGAACACTTGGAAGAAAGAAATATGGAGATTCTGTGTTTGGTACTACTATATAAGGAAGGAAAGAGAGAGAAAGAGAGAAAGTAAGGGAGAGATAAGGAAGGAAGAAAAGAAAGAGGAAAGGAGGGAGGGAGGGAAAGGAAGAAAGAAAGAGAAAAATTGTGACATAAAATGACCCTAATTGTGTGCAAGTTTCAAGAATCTTAAAGAAGGAAAGCTGAATCGCTGAGCAATGGAAGATAGTTTATCACTAGCAACTTGATATGCAAAATGAGGAAGAAGAGACAAATGTTTTCATTTCACTGATGCTCTAATTTCCTATAACTGACAAATGGAGCTCAGTTAAACAATTATTTTTTAATTGACTATATTGTGTGGCATGCGGGATCTTAGTTCCCCAACAGGGATTGAACCTGTGCCCTCCTGCAATAGAAGCGTTGAATCTTAACTCCTGGAACACAAGGGAAGTCACCAGTTAAACAATTTTTAAAACTTTCCTAACTACTTTAATTAATGGAGAAATGTCATGGGTAAGAGGCCTCAAAAAACAAAGGAATAATTAAAGAAAGATAATTTTGTTAGGAAATTTAAAAAACATAACTGCTATTTAAGTGCCAACTATGTTTTGGGTACTATCTAAGCAATGTACCCAGTAACAGAATTGAATGAAAGAAGTTCAGAAATGCAAACTGACTTCTGAAATCATATAGGCAATATCCTCTTCAAGACTATTTGAAGATCAAGACTAGAGCACATTTTTTTTTCTTGACTATAGTGGATTTTCCCATAAACTTGATTGATGTTCTATTTCACTGTAGATAAAAATTATATAATTTCTCATTAGAAAATTGACTGTATTCTCCTGGAGACAATTTCAAACACATGTGAAATATTGATCCATGTATCAGTCTTTAGTATCAAAATTCAAATTTTTTGATCATTAGTGTTGGTTGTACTTGCTTTTCCAATTTCTTCATTCTCATTCTCTGGTCCCACTCTAATCAGGACTCATCTCTCCCTATTCTACTAAAACTTTGCTAAATTTGGGGATTAATTTTCCATCACATCTTTGGTTGTTCAGTTGCCAAGTCGCGTCCAGCTCTCTACCACCTCATGGACTGCACATTTCCCTGTCCTTCACTATCTCCTGGAATTTGCTCAAACTCATGGCCATTGTGTCAATGATGCCATCCAACATCTCATCCTCTGTTGCCCCCTTCTCCTCCTGCCCTCAATCTTTCCCAGCATCAGGGACTTTTCCATTAATAGGAACAGATAGTTAATTGTTTCCTTTGTGAAAGAGTCCCATTGTGGCTCTTTCTCAACCTTTGCTTGTTTTTCCTCATCTCCTCACTTTAAATATTAGCTTAACTCAGAGCTCATTCTTTGGTCTTTCTTTTTTCTCCACTCACACCATTTGTGATTACATGTCATTTATATCATGTATTTGAAAATTGTTTCAAAACTTACATGTCCAGGCAGGATCTCTCTTCTGACCTCAGAATCATCAAGGCAAATCATCATGTACATGTTTAATAGATACCTCAGACAGGTAGCTTATTGTATCCAAAAACAAACTTTTGATCTACCTCCCCCCCGCCAACTCACTCTTTTCCATCTTACATCCATAGTCTCCACTATCACAGGAAATGGAGAATCTCTTGAGTTACCATGAAACTCAGGATTTTCCTTGACTTCTTTCTTATTTTCAGATCAAGGCACCCGAGACAGCAGATTCTCCTTCAAATAATATCTAGAATACAACTACATCTCCCCACCTTGACTACTACTATCATTATCTCTCTTTTAACTAATATTGCAATAATGACTGGTTTCATGGCATCTGCCTTTGCTCCACACCTCAGATGTATTCTATTCTCAGTGTAGAGTAATCCTTTTAATACATAAGTCAGATTCTTATCACATCTCTGCTCAAACTTTTCTAGTGACTTTCCAACTCCAAAACTCAAAATCCTTATGATGGCTTGCAAGCACTTACATATTTGAGCACTCCAGTCCTCTAAAGGTCTCATCTAATATTTCTTCCTTTATCCATCTACTTCACACAGAACTTCTTTCTATCCCTAGAACACAGCAAAAACAACAACAACAACAACAACCATCCTTTTCTCATGCTATTCCCATGCCTGGAATGATCTTACCCCAGATACACTCAGTTCAGTTCAGTCGCTCAGTCGTGTTCAACTCTACGACCCCATGGACTGCAGCACATCAAGCCTCTCTGTCCATCACCAGCTCCCGTAGTTTACTCAAACTCGTGTCCATTGAGTCGGTGATGTCATCCAACCATCTCATCCTCTGTCGTCCCCTTCCACCTTCAACCTTTCCCAGCATCAGGGTCTTTTCCAATGAGTCAGTTCTTCACATCAGGTGGCCAAAGTTTTGGAGTTTCAGCTTCAGCATCAGTCCTTCCAATGAATATTCAGGACTGATTTCCTTTAGGATGGACTGGTTGGATCTACTTGCAGTCCAAGGGACTTTCAACAGTCTTTTCCAACACCACCGTTCAAAAGCATCAATTCTTTGACACTTAGCTTTCTTTATAGTCTAACTCTCATATCTGTACATGACTACTGGGAAAACCATAGCTTTTGACTAGATGGACCTTTGTTGGCAAAGTAATGTACCCTATATGGGTTGTTTCATCACTACTTTGAATCTCCTCACAAATATCACTTTGACCATAATATTTTTCTTATTACCAATTTTAAAACAGTATCTAACATTCTTTATCCTTCTAGTCTGCTTTATTTTTCTTCTTAGTATTTTTATCACAGTACTTATATAACATATATACATACTATATATACTATACATATATAACATATATATATATATATATATACTATGTATGTCTATTTACTGCCTGTTTCCCCTAATAAAAGTTCCTTAAAGGCAGGAATTAATATATCTTATATTAGCTGGCTCTATCCCTAGCTCCTGCATAAAATCTTCACCATAGTGGGTACTCAATAATATTTTGCTGAATAAATAATTGCTTTATAAGTAACATATAACCACTTAATTGTATTTTGTCTATCTAAGATATTACACATTTACTGCATTCTCTTCATTCAAGTTTCATATTTAAATTTCTACTTCAGAATCTACAGTAAAATGATCATGTTTGTCTGTGGTACTTGGTTCTCAAGAAAGCAAACATTTGTTCATTGTAGCATATTTTTCAGTAGCAAAAATATGAAAATGACCTAAATGTTCACCAATGGATGAATTTTTTTAAAAAATGGCATATTTATAAAATAAAATATTATTAAGCCACAAAAATAAGGAAATCTTGACATTTGTGACAACATGAATGGACTTTGATGGCATTATGCTAAGAGAAATAAGTCAGAGATATATAAATACCATAGGATCACAATTATATGTAGAATCAGAAAGGAAAGGAAACAAAACAACATCCCATAGAAAAAGAGATCAGTTTTGCTAAAGTTCCCTGAGGCATGTGATAGACAGAGGGAGAATTGGATGAAGGCGATCAAAAGGTACAAAGTTCCAGCACAAGATAAATAAGTAGTAGAGATGTAATGTACCCATGATGACTATCACTAAGACACCTGTATGGTATATATGAAAGTTCTTAAAAGTAACAGCAGGATCCTCTATGATCCACCTCCCAGAATTCTGGAAATAAAAGCAAAAATAAACAAATGGGATCTAATTAAAATTAAAAGCTTCTGCACAACAAAGGAAAATATAAGCAAGGTGAAAAGACAGCCTTCTGAATGGGAGAAAATAATAGCAAATGAAGCAACTGACAAACAACTAATCTCAAAAATATACAAGCAACTTATGCAGCTCAAATTCCAGAAAAATAAACGACCCAATCAAAAAATGGGCCAAAGAACTAAATAGACATTTCTCCAAAGAAGACATATGGATGGCTAACAAACACATGAAAAGATGCTCAACATCACTCATTATTAAAGAAATGCAAATCAAAACCACAATGAGGTACCACTTCACACCAGTCAGAATGGCTGTGATCCAAAAGTCTACAAGCAATAAATGCTGGAGAGGGTGTGGAGAAAAGGGAACCCTCTTACCCTGTTGGTGAGAATGCAAACTAGTACAACCACTATGGAGAACAGTGTGGAGATTCCTTAAAAAAATGCAAATAGAACTGCCTTATGACCCAGCAATCCCACCGCTGGGCATACACACCGAGGAAACCAGAACTGAAAGAGACACATGCACCCCAATGTTTATTGCAGCACTGTTTATAATAGCCAGGACATGGAAACAACCTAGATGTCCATCAGCAGATGAATGGATAAGAAAGCTGTGGTACATATACACAATGGAGTATTACTCAGCCGTTAAAAAGAATACATTTGAATCAGTCCTGATGAGATGGATGAAACTGGAGCTGATTATACAGAGTGAAGTAAGCCAGAAAGAAAAACACCAATACAGTATACTAACACATATATATGGAATTTAGAAAGATGGCAATGACGACCCTGTATGCAAGACAGCAAAAAAGACACAGATGTGTATAACGGACTTTTGGACTCTGAGGGAGAGGGAGAGGGTGGGATGATTTGGGAGAATGGCATTGAAACATGTATACTATCATGTAAGAGTCGAATCTCCAGTCTATGGATGCAGCATGCTTGGGGCTGGTGCACGGTGATGACCCAGAGAGATGTTATAGGGAGGGAGGTGGGAGGGGGGTTCATGTTTGGGAATGCATGTACACCTGTGGTGGATTCATGTCAATGTATGGCAAAACCAATACAGTATTGTAAAGTAAAATAAAAATTAAAAAAAAAAGAAAGTAGACCCTAAGAATTCTCAATACTAAGAAAACAAAACTCTTTTTGCTTCTTAAAAAAAGTTTTCAGTGACTGAATTTAGGAATATTCTTAAAGCTGACTTTCATTTTAATTGAAATCACATCTATTAAAAATAAACTGCAACATCAGAGCATGGGATTAAAACTTCATTATTTATCAATTACTTATTATTGGAGATACATGCCCTATTTGAAAGTTAAAATGCTAGTATTTCTTGTTTCAATAGTAAAAATGCTCAAACTTGATGAAGCAGCCCATGCAACAAAGAGTAGTATAAACTTTTTTAAAGATTAATAAAGAAAAATTTAATTATAAACTGTAGAACTGGTCATTATATAACTTCTCAACTTAAAAAGGCTTTTTAATATTACATAGAAAACATAAGGAGCTCTTGAATTTTGTTCAAAGCAATGAGAATGGGTACTAGTCAGACAATTAACATGACCTGGCATACTGGCTGGAGATCATGGTTGAAGAAGAATAGCTATTTTTTGCTCCTACGTGACCAAGAGATCTGGGTTACTTTTTTCAAAACTTGAAACAAGAAAAAAGTATGTTTAGTCAGGGAAGGTAATGAGAAATTGGGGCCTGTGGATTGTAATATATCAGAATGATGTGGTAAGAATAAAACATCAAACAATGCAAAATCTGGGTCCTAAAGCTCAGGATAAAAATTATTAGAATAGTTGAAAAAAAGAATGCAAATAATCAATATTTATTAAACATAATGCATCAAGTTCCAAGGCAAGAATTTTAAACATACATATTGATTTACCATCAAAGACAACCTTGTAGAATGATTATTGGTATCTTCAATTTATCGATTAGTAAACAGAGAAAAAATACAAGCAAGTTGCTATTGTTATAAAAGTAATTTTTATAAATTGTATATTGTCGCCAACTCCTTTCCAGTGGATGTATTATATATCCC
Organism: Ovis canadensis; assembly: GCF_042477335.2. Lineage (NCBI taxonomy): Eukaryota > Metazoa > Chordata > Mammalia > Artiodactyla > Bovidae > Ovis > Ovis canadensis. Next base: position 52,524,799 of record NC_091262.1, read on the forward strand.
TGCCCCGTGCCATATGATTTGCTATACTACCCTAAGGAAGGAATATATTTCTGCAGATTATGAACATCATGCTATTTATATGACTTGCTCTAGATGTATATAAAAGCTATATTCATTTAAAAACTTCAAGAACAATCACATGAATCTGTTACAACATCATCCTTTCCTTTTGTCCAGGAGATAGGATTTTCTTCTTCAGCCTGGATCCAGGATAAATAAAGCATGTGAAATGGAGTAGAATACATATGATATAAAATATAAGAGAGGAAATAAAGTTTTTGTATTGTAAACAACTTCTGCTTAAGGGTTGATTTTTATGCAGTGTAACCTTGTGAAGGTCAACTAATACAGTGATAAAATATGTAGCTCAAAATCAAACTAAGTTTGCTGCTGCTGCTGCTGCTGCTGCTGCTGCTGCGTCGCTTCAGTCATGTCCGACTCTGTTCGACCCCATAGACGGCAGCCCGCCAGGCTCCCCCATCCCTGGGATTCTCCAGGCAAGAATACTGGAGTGGGTTGCCATTTCCTTCTCTAATGCGTGAAAGTGAAGTCGCTCAGTCATATCCGACTCTTAGCGACCCCATGGACTGTAGCCTACCAGGCTCCTCCGTCCATGGGACTTTCCAGGCAAGAGTACTGGAGTGGGGTGCCATTGCCTTCTGCTTGGCTTTAAATCCTCTATGATGTCTATTACATTACTCTGCCTCTCAAGCTGTGATATGAAAAGCCACAAGTGGAAGATGTAATTCCAAACTGAGTGTAAATGCTCAAGAAAAATCTTGGGAAATCTCTATTTGATGGATATACAAAAAAAGAGATGAGGAGACCAAGAAAAACTATAAAAACGCAATATTTGAATAGTTAGTGCAAGAAAGAATTTCAAAATGGAATAATCTGCAAAATCAAATACTGAAGAAAATGAGAAAGATTAGGACTAAGAAGAAATTGAGAAAAGATTTCTAGTTTCAGAAATCAGACTACCATATTTTTCAACGATTGCTTGGCACATTTGAAGATTAAGATCTCAAGATAGGGCAAGAGTTCCTAACTTGAATCCATTATGCTTTGGTATGGGCCCTTGAATTACCAGAATATGAACCACCAAGTATATAGACTTCATATTGCTTATGTAACAAATTACTACAGAGTCAGCAATTTAAAACAATAAAATTTTACAGACTCATAGTTTGTACATGACAGAAATCTGACACAGGACTCATTGGGCTAAAGTCAAGGTGTCAACAGAGCTACTTTACTTTTTGGAAGCTCAAGAGACGAATCAATTCTAAGCTCATTTAGGCTTTGGTCAAATTCATTTATTAACAGTTGTATGAAAAAGATTCCTATTTATTTGCTGACTGTGAGCAAGAGACTCTCATTACTCCTAGATACTTTAATCCTTGCACATTTGTTGTTGCTCAGTCACTGAGTTGTGTCCAACTCTTTGTGACCCCATGGAATGCAGCACATCAGGCTTCCCTCTCCTTCTCAGTATCTCCCAGAGTTTGCTCAAACTCATGTCCATTGAGTCAGTGATGCCATCCAACCATCTCATCCTCTGTCATCCCCTTATCCTCCTGCCCTCAATCTTTCCCAGCATCAGGATCTTTTCCAATGAGTTGACTCTTTGCATCAGGTGGCCAAAGAATTAGAGCTTCAACATCAGTCCTTCCAATGAATATTCAGGGCTGATTTCCTTTAGGATTGACTGGTCTGATCTCTTTGCTGTCCAAGGGACTCCAAAGCTGCTTCTCTAAATTTCTGTGAACAAAATTCTAGGATAACACACTAGTTTACATTTTAACAAGCCCTCCAGGCAATTCTTCTGCAGAGTAAAACTTAAAAACAGCTTCTCTATGGACTCTACAGTGAGCTTCATTACATCGAATACCTGAAATTTTATGAAAAAGCTGGTCATTGTGTGCATTTTTCTAAAAGATTAGTTTATCTAATTTTTAGAGGCTAAAAAGGCACTGTGACCCATAATACTTAATAACAACACACTTAAGAAATGAGTGAATATTGAAAAAAATCAGGAGGGAAGCTTCCACTTGATATCTTGGGAGCAATGTCATAAAGGAAATGAATGGTATAGTATGATAGCTTGAGAAAGAAGTCCATTTGAGGGAGTATTTTTAGGAGAGGTGAGAATTGATCATTTTGGAAGCAAAGAATTAATGAATAGGAAAATTCAAAAGCAGAAAACTGAAGTAGCATATTACCTGCAGCTATGGTTTAAAGAGGACGGCAGGTAGTTTTAATTTTGTGCAATAGAATAATGCTATTTTCTCTCAAAAGAAATAGAGAACAGGTAAAGTTGGAGAGAATCTCTGAGATAACACGGTTTCAATCTTTTAAGTAGGGAAAGATTACCTGCTCATTTAGGAATGAGAGATCTTGAGCACTATGGTATAAGTTTAGAAAAGAAGGAAAGAGTTGAGAGGAAAAGTAGAGATCAGCTAAAGGTGAAAATAAAATAAATGGACCTTCAATGCTGTGAATTTAGAATAAATAACATGAATTGAAGAAAAACTATTTTCAATAATAAAATTGTTTCTTTTTATTTCAGCATTTCTCTGCTGTGGTCCCATAATTTAAATGACTAAAGAATTTAAAATCACATGTGTGGACACTATTTCTGAAGTGACAATTTAGAGCATATTTAATAGGATACTAACTATGCTGATATGCAAAAGACCTGTATTTAAATCTCAAATTTATTATTAAGTTTGATAAGTAAATTTAGACAAATCTGTTTATCTTAATTTGCTTCAGTTTTCTCATTGGTCAAGTGAGGAAAATACTATTTGACTCAAGTAACCTAAAGGGTAACTCTGTGAAAGAACAAGAGAATGTATTTTCTGAAGTTAGAAGATAAATGAACTGCATTTAAAATTCATTGGTAGCTGTGAGAAGTAACAAAAAGAAAAATAGGATATTAATATAATACAAAAAATCTTCCACTAACAACCAAACAAAGCCTTTTCTGAGTCTAGATAAGCTCTTCAATTAAAAAAAAAATCTGTAGTTTAACTTCCATTTCCAGTAATATGGCAGACAGCTTAATTTTAAACATCCCTTATTTAGTCACCAAAATACAAAATGAAAGTATAAAAAAACCTCATCATCTCTGATAAAATTGTTTTCAACTGGTTGCACTCAAAAAATCATTTACGTTTTTAAAGTATACTTTATATACTTATATATATAACTTGCCTCATTAAAGAGAAAAAGAAAATCATTTAAGTGCAAAAATAAGAAAAACCTACAAAACTGATAGGAAAACAAAAAGACTTCATCTTAACTGTCATTAGGTTTGTCCATCCAACCAAGAAAATAACCATTACAGAATCATGGAAACAATAAACAAAAAGAATAGTTAGCTATATAATTGCATCATTCTAAAATGAAGTAAAGTCTGTCTATTGTAATTATTTCTTAAAAGTTGGCCAAAATCACATGTAAAAACAGTACAATTTATGTTCTTTGTATTCACTCTAAGTACACAGAAAATTACAGACTTTTTCATTTGATTTAACCCTTGCAAGTCTTTTCTGTTCCTTTGGCTTTCTAACATCCTATAATTTACGTAACCTCCCATTTTTGCAATTCAGAAAAGTATAAATGAAAAATAATATGGTATTCAGAGACTCAAAACCTGAATCTATGTATATGGTAAAAACACTATAAATATTTGGTAAAAATGTTATTCATTTTATAGAAAGAGCTACCTTATTCTGGGATGTCAGAGACAAGTTCATTAAACATCTGCTGCTCCTCAATTAAAAATTATACATAGGAAATAAACTTTGCTGACTGTATGTCTCCATTTCTCCCTGCTCTGTTTCCATGCAGCACTCTTCAAAAGACAAGCTCCATAGGCTGCAGCCGATCACAGGGCAGGCAATTGTGCTGCACTAAGCCTTGCCTAAAGCCCAGAGAAGAACTGGGGTGTAAACATGGGATTCCAGTAATTACCAAACCCAGGAAAAGATGTTTATTTAAGAAAAAAAGAAGATTGAGCCCAATTTTAAATAGAAGAGAACATTTTCAGTGAATTTGAAGACAAAATTACCATTTCGGGACAGAGGAGCCTGAAGGGCTACAGTCCATGGTGTCACAAAGAGTCGGACACCACTGAAGTGATTTAACAAGGACACAAATGTAATAAAAAACAAACATTGCCACTTCATATTCAGTCTTCCCTGTGATAATTATTAATGATTGCACTAAAAATCAATAACCTTTTTCAAATTTGAATGTAGAGTCAGGAAACAGTGGTTGAGATGATAGCCTAAGTCTTCACAACCAGTTTCCTCATTGAGTGGCCTTTAATGGAAAAACATTTCTTAGACCTAAAAATCAGCTGGCTAAGGTAGATAAAATTTATACACTTTACAATTTTAAATTTTTTTCAACTTAAATTTAAGCTAATAACATATTAAATTTTATAAATTAAAACTAGTATATATGATATTATTCTAGTTTTTGCCTTCTGTTATTGAAATTAATTCAGTTCGGTGACTATCCATTTATATACCCCATAGCAAATCTCTGATAGCCCATCTTTATGTCAGTCAGATTAACAACCTATTCCAAGTGACCATTTCTTCTTCGAAATATAGAAAGCAAATTTACAACCATGGCAATAAATGATTTTATCTACTTATTGCCAACAACTTTACAAAGTGCTGAATTATTTTGGTAATCATCCAGAATATAATAAGACATTCTACACACACTGTTGTTCAGTCACTCAGTCTTGTCTGACTCTGCGACACCATGGACTACAGCATGCCAGGCTTTCCTGTCCTTCACTATCTCCCAGAGTTTGCTCAAACTCATGTCCATTGAGTTGGTGATGCCATCCAACCATCTCACCCTCTGTCACCCCTTCTCTGCCTGCCTTCAGTCTTCCTCAGCGTCAGGGTCTTCCAACACGTCAGCTCTTCACATCCCATGGCAAAGTATTGGAGCTTCAACTTTAACATCAGTCATTCGAAAGTATATTCAAGGTTGATTTCCTTTTGGATGGACTGGTTTGACCTCCTTGCATACCACAATTTGAAAGCATCAATTCTTTGGTTCTCAGCCTTCTTTATGGTCCGGCTCTCACATCCGTACATAGATACTGGAAAAACCTAGCTTTGACTATGTGGACGTTTGTCAACAAACTGATGTCTCTGCTTTTTAATGTCTCTGCCTTTTATTTAATATTAAATCTTAGGCGCTTTTCTTCCAAGGAGTAAGCATCTTTTAATTTCATGGCTGCAGTCACCATCTGCATGATTTTGGAGCCCAATAAAATAAAGCTTGATCTGGATAATTCTATTCGTTTGTGGATTTCCATTTATGAATAATCTAAAATTTAAGGTGCAACAGAAAATGAACACATACTCCCCAATCTCAACATAAATGAATTGTTATTAGATTTAAATTTTAATATCAGTAGCCACTCTAACCAATGAGTTCATCAAAATGAATAAGGAATGTTTAAAATGTCACCGTTTTGTTTTTTTCATTCAGATGAGTAGCCAAATTCTGCAACATCCCTTTTTTCTCACTACCATTCATGGTCTGCTGCTGTTGCTGCTAAGTCGCTTCAGTTGTGTCTGACTCTGTGCGACCCCATAGACGGCAGCCCACCAGGCTCCCCCGTCCCTGGGATTCTCCAGGCAAGAATACTGGAGTGGCATGCCATTTCCTTCTCCAATGCATGACAGTGAAAGTGAAGCCGCGCAGTTGTGCCCAACTCTTAGCGACCCCATGGACTGCAGCCTACCAGGCTCCTCCGTCCACAGGATTTTCCAGGCAAGAGTACTGGTATCTGAATGCAAATGTATATTTGAAGTCTCTGTTAACTTAAGTCTTAATTAACTTCTGCGTCTTTTCTTTACTTCTGTAACATATCACTTGAACTCTTGTTTGTGTACCTATTCAACTGTGTGTATGTGCTCAGTTACATCCAGCTCTTTGCAGCCCCATGGACTGTAGCCTGCCACTCTCCTCTGTCCATGTAATTTTCCAGGCAAGAATACTGGAGCAGGTTGCATTTCTTTCTCCAGGATATCTTCCCAAATTAGGAATCAAACCCACGTTTCTTGTGTCTCCTGCACTAGCAAGCAGATGCTACTGGAAAGCCCAACTATTTGGCTACGTTTTGTAATAAAATGTGTTTTTACACATAGATATCTTCTACTATCTTGCAAGTTTCATAAAGGCATGAGATACTTGAATATCTTAATGTAGAGATCAGCAAACCAAGTCACACATAATCAAGTTCATCAAGCTGTCTATTTCTATAAATAATGTTTTATTACACAGCTATGTCCATCTTTTTAATATATTATCTATGACGGCTTTCACAACAACAGAGCTGAGTAATTGCAATAGATGCCATATGGCTTATAAGTCAAAAATATTTATAATATATGGATCTTTACCAAAAAAGTTATCCACTCCTGCCTTAAAGAACTTCACACAGTGCCTTTCATGGAGTAGGGAGTCAAATCAATAGTTAGTGAAAGGAAAGAAACAGCAGAAGAATGCTCAAGAAAGAAATAAAGACTGATAAGAAAAGGGATACTATAAAAACTATTCATGTGTAGGTTTTCATGTGGACATAAAATTTTAACTCATTAAGGTAAAAGCCAAGGAATTAAATTACTCAACCATATAGTAAGTATATAACATTGGAAGAAAGTGCAGAACTGTCATCTAAAGTGGCTGTGTACCATTTTGTATTCCCAAAAACAGTGAATGAAAATTCCTGTTGTACCACATCCTCTCCATTATTTGGTGTTGTCAGGATTTTGGATTTTAACCATTCTAATGGGTATACAGTAATATCTCATTCTAGTTTAATTTGCAGTTGCTTAAAGAGCAGAAGCTTTGCAGTCTCACTTATTCATTTTTGCTTTTGAAGTCAGATCCCAAAAATTCATCATTAAGATTAATGTCAATGAGCTTATCACATATGTTTTTCTCTAGGTGTTTTAAGATTTAGGGTCTTAAAATACTTAAATTCAAGAGTTCAACCCACGTTCAATGAATTTTTGTGTGTGATATAAGATAGTAGTCTAGTTTCATCCTTTTACATGTGGCTGTCCAGTTTTCCCAACACCATTTTATTGAAAACACTATCCTTTCCCCATAATATATTCTTAACTCCTTTATCATAATTTAGTTAACCATATATGAGTTGGGGTTATTTCTGGTCTCTCTATTCTGTTCATTGATCTCTATGTGTGATTTTATTTCAACACAATACTGTTATAAACACTGTAGGTTTCTAATATATTTATTTTTTAAACAAAGGCCACCCAAATATTATATTCATCATCAAAATCATGAGCCAACATTTTTACAAGATTCAACCATATGTGTTTCCCTCGAATCTGTACTACTTTTGGTTTAGAACAGATTTGCAAATTGATGTATTTTAGCTATGCAGTTATATTTGATGTTTCCTGCATGTGAGTTGCAACCTAGATTCAGGGGTGACTAGATTTCCCTCATATTGTCTTGGTAACTTCGCTGGCAACCTGGGAGGGATAGAATATCAAGAACTAAGTTGCCTCCTCTCTTACAAGATTTTGCTTGCACTTCAGACATGAATGTCACATGGAAGTAGATTAATAAACATGAAATGAAGAAAGACAATTATACTTACTTTCCAAAACACAGACTCTGTTCACTCATCTAGATACATATAATAACAATAACTGTTAGCTTTTGAATAAAGTACGTATAAGATTCATATACAGAAATAGGCAAAATGTTATATAGTAATCCAGATTTATTTGCTAAAAAAAAAAGAATGAAATAGACTATATATCACCTTACAAATCATCTATCATTTTCTTATGAATGTTAAGGCAATAGCCTATAAAATAGGCTAATAACTCTATAGAAATCACTATATCTGAATACCTCCTAATCTTCCCTAAGGGAACATTTTAATATCTGTTTTTCAGAGATATGACTAAAATCTATTTTGGGGCTTATGAAAAAAGAAGACATAGTCACAAAAATTACTTAAAGAGGGAAAGCAAATTTAGTTAAGAAAAATGTATCCTAGTAGAAAATTGAGAACTTTCGGATATTTTAATGGACAAAATAAATTCCAATTAAAATAAATAAATTTATATTTTAAAAAAATAAAAAAAAGCCTCCAAAACATTTACCATGTTGTAGATTCTGTAAAGTCCCAGATGCATTCTAAAGTTAAAGAACCAAAATTAAGTTAAAATGAGCAATAATTAATATAACACTAATAAATTCTCTATAGCCATTAAAATTTCAAAAATGATTTCCAAACCATTCTTTACTCATATAAAGCAAATTTTAAATGTTCCAGAATATACAAATTACATTGTAAAAATTAGTGCTCTCTCCAAATATTTTGTCACTTGATTACTAGATACTATGAAACTTGGTTTAAATTACAGGTCTAGAGTTATTCATAAAGCAATTTTATGGCAACATGCTTGTTTTTTTCAACACCTTTTATTGGAACCGCCAGTGAAATTATAAAGTAAAATTTTCTCAGAATGAAAAAAATGAGAATAGTTTATCTTTCAAAGGTATATCTGGGCCTTTTGAAAATATAATTACAGTCCAGCTAAGTGCTTCAGGCAAGTTGCTTAATCTTTTCACTTTCAAAAAGTGTGTGTGTGTATGTGTGTGTGTGAAAAATTCTTGTGTGAAAATCGAACTGTTTGTAGGTATGACAACTATCTAATCACCTTCATGTGTTCAGGGTGATTGCATTTGTTGTATATTATAGATTGATACAGTATTGAAGAGAAGTAAGTAAACAAGGGGAAAGGAACAGCACAGTAGATTGGATTCATGGTTTCTAGCACATGAAATATAAATGGGTTTGAGTATATTCTGAATGAACACGAAACCCTGTTTTATAATGAAAATGAAAATTCTGCAAAGTTTTTTCTAGCACAGATATGAAAGACTATTTGGGATTTTTAGCAAACCTGTGATGTTGTTGCTAGAGTAAGTAGTAAGTTCTTAAGGACTGGCAATCGATAACTTCAAAGCAGTTGGAAACTTACATATGGCAAACATGTATTACAAAATCGATTTTTATAGCAGAAATCTATATATCAGGCAGGTTTGTTGGAAGCAAATGATAAAATGAATATAGCTCTAGAAAGGGAGTGCTCAAGACGGTGCAATGAGCTGAAGTGACATAAATTATAAAAGACAACTGAGGTGCAAGGCAAAGGTAGTATAATCAATTTTTCTGATGGGGTACAGTGACTTACTTGTTGTCTTTTTAATATATTGTCAAATAAGCAATGGATATTTATTAGTGAATTTGTTGAACCAGTACCAGTTTGCAAGAATCATCAGTAATTGCTGCAAAATGTTTAGTGTGGAAAAAACTAACAAGTAGGGCAAAGATTTCTTCTATTGTAATTAATTTTTAATACAAATGTACAAGTACATTTTCCTGAGTCTTTTATAATGTCTTTAATTCCTAGTTACGGCAGGATGAATTTAATTTTACAATTTAACCCTATAAACAGAATGCTCTTCATTTTTATAATCAGAGAAAAACCCCCAAATTTTTATAAACTGTCAACATTTGTTTAGCATGTTTAAAAATTATCATCTTACTCTTGAATAGGAAACTTTCAGTACTAATATTTAAATTTATAATAATATATTCTAGAAAGTCATAAAATTGTGGTCTATTTATTTCCTATCTTTAAGTAACTAATGACAAATACATCATGCATTACCCAAAGAAACCAGCATACTGATTTAAGAGGGAAGTGGGTTGTGTTTTTTGTGCAATTAACTTTTCAAAAGTGGAAAGTGGAATGTTCAACAACTAAGAACTGTAAATACAATTGCACCATTAAATCCCCATTGTCTTTCAAGCTAGCAATCTACATTCTGTATGGAATGACTATTTTTATTACAAAGTTCCTAAGCTCTCCAACTTGTCAATAAGACAATATTATAAGAATGTTCTTTATCATCTTCTATCTAAAACTGTAAAATCATTAAGACTTTTTTCCCAACATATTCATGTCTTACAATTTACAGGTAGAACTTTATGGTAAAATTCTTGTAAACTTTATGGCTACTACTCTGTTTCCTCAGTATTTAAAAACACACACTGGATTTGGGGTAAGTTACAGCCATGAAATTAAAAGACACTCCTTGGAAGGAAAGTTATAACCAACCTAGATAGCATATTAAAAAGCAGAGACATTACTTTGCCAACAAAGGTCCATCTATTCAAGGCTATGGTTTTTCCAGTGGTCATGTATAGATGTGAGAGTTGGACTGTGAAGAAAGCTGAGTGCCGAAAAATTGATGCTTTTGAACTGTGGTATTGGAAAAGACTCTTGAGAGTCCCTTGGACTGCAAGGAGACCCAACCAGTCCATCCTAAAGGAAATCAGTCCTGGATGTTCATTGGAAGGACTGATGCTAAAGCTGAAACTCCAATACTTTGGCCACCTAGTGTGAAGAGTTGACTCATTGGAAAAGACTCTGATGCTGGGAGGGATTGGGGACAGGAGGAGAAGGGGATGACAGAGGATGAGATGGCTGGATGGCAACACCAACTCGATGGACATGAGTTTGGGTAAAATCCGGGAGTTGGTGATGGACATTGGAGAAGACTTTTGGGAGTCCCTTGGACTGCAAGGAGATCCAACCAGTCCATCCTAAAGGAGATCAGCCCTGGGATCTCTTTGGAAGGAATGATGCTAAAGCTGAAACTCCAGTACTTTGGCCTCCTCATGCAATGAGTTGACTCATTGGAAAAGACTCTGATGCTGGGAGGGATTGGGGGCAGGAGGAGAAGGGGGTGACAAAGGATGAGATGGCTGAATGGCATCACTGACTCAATGGACATGAGTCTGAGTGAACTCCCGGAGCTGGTGATGGATGGGGAGGCCTGGCGTGCTGCGATTCATGGGGTCGCAAAGAATCGGACATGACTGAGTGACCGAACTGAACTGAACTGAGGGAAGCCTGGCATGCTGCGATTTGTGGGGTCTCAAAGAGTCAGACACAACTGAGCGACTGAACTGAACTGAACAACTGCTTCTATAGTTAACGGAAATGAATTATTTCCATAAATAATACATGGATTTAGAGAATAATCCTGTTGTAATTTTTTAAGTCTCCACTTCAACTGACACTTATTTTTCACTTGTTGGAGGATAATATTATTTCTTGAGAAATCTCTTGGAGGTATTCAAGTTGACATAATACTCTGGCAAATCACTATGAGCTACAGCTCATTGGAGAGTTGAAGTATGGTAAGTTTTTCCAGGTATATAAACCATGATCTTTTTGTTTTAATCAAATATGGTCTGTTAAATTTCACAAATGTGAATGATGCTAGAGAAAAAGTAATTCTTCTTCTTAGTTCAAAATATTTGAAATAAAATTTAACTATATCACAGAATTAAAAAAAATACAAAATGGACTGTTTGAGTTAATACAAATATTTACAAACTGCTGAATTCCTTCATTTGTCCTTAGTCCTAGCACTCAAGCATTACAGAAAGGAGTAAATGAAGATTTTATTATTATATTGAAAGTTTGTATCTTCCTTCTGTCAGTGCATTATTTCTTTGCCAAGTACTGTTACTAGGTTCCATCTGGTATATTCACAATCCCAGTTTAAAATCTGCAGAAAGATTCCAGGTAAGGATGAGAAATAAAGTGAATTGGTGTTTTGTTTATTTCACTTTTAAGCATGATGGTCACTACAAGAAATTCCTAATCAGTTTTCCTAGGCTGCAAAACAGATTGTATATTACAAAAGTCCTATTTTTTTTTTTTACTGAGTTTAAAAAAATAGAAGGTACACATTTTAAGCTAAAATTCATGGTAATATAGTGAGCACACTGTTATAGCATATTTTCAAACGAAGATTTTATGACCATCTGCACTGGGTTGAATGTTTTTTCACTATCTAAAAATTTAAAGAAACTTCTAAAAAAGACAAGAATTATAATAAAAGAGTCATCCCTAACTGTTAACGATGTCAGGACCAAACACATGAAAGAAATTGCCTAAAATGCAAATAATTATGAAAATACAAAATTTTTCAAATGAAGGGATTTTTAGTTGGTATCCATAACAAACAGTAATTGTCATATGTCAGATATCAATTGCCCAAGTGTATAAATAGCATATTGTTACAAATTAATATATTGTACTACTAAAGCAAAGCAAGAATATGAATTTAAGCTACTTAATACTTCACTCAGTGAACCCTATGTCTTGAATAAGCAGCAGGTATATTAATAAGTTGCACACAAAAGAGAAAAAAGACAACCATAGGTGGTTAAATTCAAGACATACAATTCTCTATTCCCATAGGTAGAATGCAGCACCATCTTCCACTAGGTGATTTAGTGCAATAACATCTCACCTACAACACATCTGTTTTCCAGCCGACAATGGGCCAAAACAACACTTCAGACTTGGGGAAAAAAATGCTTTCCTCTCAGAGCAGTGCTGACATAAATCCTAATGACCTGATACTTTTAACTACCTCCTTTTAACAATCTCTTGTACAGTTCTCCAGCAGGGTCTTGAAATGAGCTGAGTGAAATGCTACCCACAGCACTTAAATCAGACTCTGTTCCAGTTTTTTCTCAACCACTCTTTTTCTACTCTGTCTTCCTAATTATTGTCATCAGTGTGCACTTTTTTTTTGCTTGAGAGAAAATATTGGCATTTTTGGAGTGAAATATTGAAATGGTGCATTTGTTTTATTGATGATTCTGAGTGGCTAACACTCACAGAACTAAAGACTGCAGAACTTTGTTGATAAGCCTAAAAGTTAGAAACAAATTAAACAGAGGAGTAGAACATTCTTCCAAATTAATTAGTAAGTTTTGTCTAATCTTCCCTGCATGAGAAAGTAGGTGGGTAAAATAAATCTGTATATCTGGCACTGATTAAAGTTCCAACCTAGCAAATGAATGTAATAACAACTCTTTACTCATATACATTAAATGTGTTTTTAGAAACTTCTGAACCTAAAAGAGAGTTGTTAATTTTTGCAAGTATGAAAAAGCTTTTAACAGTGCAGCATCTACCTCAGCTTCTACCTGAGGCTGATTAATGAGCAAGCGTTAGTAATGAAATGTAATAAGGTACATATTAAAGGAGATTTAGACACCCTATTAAACTTCCAGTCTTGCAGCCTATATACAGCAATTTATTTGTATAAGTTTCTTTAATACTAACATTGCTATAAGGGTCTTATATTTACTAAATTACTCTGATATAATTCATATAATAAATGTTAACCCTAAACTCTTTCATGGACAAGAACTCTCACAACCCTCATCTTGCCCAAGCTTCTGGGTGTTGTAAAGGGGAAGTGAAGTGGAAAATATTAAATGTCCCACATGATACAGAAGGGAACTGATACAAAAGAGAAAGAAGCAGATTATTCCATGAAAAAGTAAACATTTATCATAGCAAACCATAGTGAAGATAGACGGTTAGCACCCTGTACTTCTATCTATAAAGGTATGAAAGCACGCCTTTGCGTTCCCTCAATAGCAAAATAACACTTGCAAAAGGCTTAGAAGTTTTGTATGCCTGTTTTCTACAGCTCTCCCCCTACAAGTTTTTTTTCTTTTTTTTTTTTCTGTTTGTTTGTTTGTTTGTTTTTTTAGGACAGGTCTTTTTTGTTTGCTCATTTGTTTAAACAAAAGTACCTAGGGGTACTTTTGGAAGTACCTAGGGGTAATTACCTAGGGGTAATTATGGAAGGTGCTTCTTTCCTTCAACACTGAGATCTGACCTGTTACAAATCTGTACTATACACTGTGTAAATGGATAACAAATCAATTGCAAACCAACTGAATGTATAAATTTTAGTCTTGTTGCTAAAATCTCTTCTGGTTCTTTGAACATATAAACAAAATCTCAGAAAACCAATAGCCCAAGTCATCAAGGGAAAAAGAGAACTGAGATAAATAAACCCAGAAATGAAAGAGGAGAAATTAAAACAAATATTACAGAAATACAAGGAATCATAAGAGGATACTATGTTATACCAACAAACTAGACAAACTAGGAGAAATCACAGAATTATCCAAGATTAAACTATGAAGAAATAGAAAATATGACCAGATGGATTACTTGATACTGATATTGAATCAGTAATTTAAAAACTCCCCCAAAACAAAAGTACAGGTCCAAATAGCTTCATAGGTGAATTCTACAAAACATTAAAAAAAGAGCTAGCCCACAATATTGTAAAGTAAATAATAATAATAATAAGGGTAAAAAAAGAGCTAGCATTTATTGTTCTCAAGTTATTCCAAACAATTGAAGAGGAAGGAACATTTTCAAACTCATAAGGTCAACATTACCCTGATATCAAAAGCAGACAAGAACAACACACACACACGTCAGGCAATATCCCTAATGAATGTAGATGGAAAAAAAAAAAAAGTAATATTAGCCAATGGGAAAAAAAAATACACAAAAAGAGTCATATACCATGATCATGTGGGATCTATTCTAGGGATACAAGAATGGTTCAAGAACCATATATTAATTAATATGTTACACCACACTAACAAAATGAAGAATAAAAAAAAATCATATGATCATAGCAATACATGTAGAAAAAGCATTTAGAGAACTACATTTCCGCTTAGGATAAAAACTCTTAACAAACTTCTTACAAAGGAAACAGCTCAACATGATAAAGACCATATGTGTCAAATCCACAACTAACATCATACTCAATGGTGAAAAACTGAAAGCTTTTCATCCAAGATCAGGTATAAGATAAGGATGCTTACTCTCATGCTTTTATTCAACATAGTATTGGAAGTCCTAGTGATAGCAATTAGTCAAGAAAAAGAAATAAAATGCATCCAAATGAGAAAGGAAAAAGTAAAACTGTTGCTATTTGCCAATGGCATGATATTATATGTAGAAAATCTCAGTCTCCATCACAAAAACTATTACAACTAATAAATGAATTCAGCAAAATTTCAGGATACAAAAATAATAAATGCATTTCAATCTACTAATAACAAACCATTAGAAAGAGAAATAAAGAACAAAATATCATTTACAATTACAACAAAAAGAGTAAAATATGTAGAAATAAATTTAACCAAGTAGTTGAAAGACATTTACTCTGAAAACTAAAAGATATTGAAGAAAAAAATTGAAGATTGCTACAGGTAAATGGAAAGATATACCATGGTCATGGATTGGAAGAATCAATATTGACAAAATGTTCATACCACCTAAAGCAATCTACATATTGAATGCAATACCTATCAAACTTACAATGGTATTTTCCACAGCAGTAGAACAAAAAAAAATTCTTAAAATTTGTGTGGAACTACAAAATACCGTCAATAGCAAAATAATCTTGAGAAAGAAGGACAAAGTTTGAGATATTGTGCTCCCAGACTTGAAATTTTACCCTAAATGATAGCAATCAGAACAGCACAGAACTGACACAAAAGCAGACACACAAGTCAATGGAACAGAACAGAGAGTCCAGAAATAAATGCACGTCCTTGTGGTCAATTAATCTATGACAAAGGAAGCAAGAGTGTACAATGAGGAGTAAAGAGTCTTAAGTTGGGAAAACTGGATAGCTATGTGCAAAAGAATGAAACTGGACCGTTTTCTCACACTGTATACAAAAATTCAAAATGAATTAAGGGCTTAAATATAAGACCTGAAACTATACAACTCCAGAAGAAAACACAGGCAACTTGCTCTTTTACTTTGGTGTTAACATTATTTTTTGGATCTGTCTTCTCAGGCAAGAGCAACAAAAGCAAAAATAAACAGAAGGGACTGTTTTGCACAGGAAAGAAAACCATCAGCAAAATTAAAAGTCAATCTATTGAACTGAAGAAGAGATTTGCGGTATCAAGAGTTTGATATTTAAAATATACTTTAAAAGACTCATAAGACTGAACGTCAGAAAAACAATCTAATTGAAAAAGTGGTCAGAGGACCTAGAGACATTTTTCCAGATAAGACATACAGATAACCAACAGTCACATGAAAAAGTTTTCAATATCACTAACCATCAGAGAAATGTAAATCAGTAAGCCAGAAAGAAAAACACCAATACAGTATACTAACACATATATATGGAATTTAGAAAGATGGTAATGATGACCCTGTATGCAAGATAGCAAAAGAGACACAGATGTATAGAACGGACTTTTGGACTCTGTGGGAGAGGGAGAGGGTGGGATGATTTGGGAGAATGGCATTGAAACACATACACTATCATGTAAGAAACGAATCGCCAGTCTATGTTCAATACAGGATACAGGATGCTTGGGGCTGGTGCACGGGGATGATCCAGAGAGATGATATGGGGTGGGAGGGGGGAGGGGGGTTCAGGATTGGGAACTCATGTACACTCGAGGCAGATTTATGTCAATGTATGGCAAAACCAATACAGCATTGTAAAGTAAAATAAAGTAAAAATAAAAATTTAAAAAAACACACACACAATGAGATATTACCTCATGCCTGTTGGAATACCTTATTATCAAAAAGATGAGGTAACTTCTATTTGTGTGGATGACCCAGAAAGAGCACTGTTGTGCATTGCTGATGAGAATATAAATTGATGCAGACACTATGGAAAACAGTATGGAGGTTCCTCAAAAAACTGAAGATAGTACTATCATACAATTTATAAATTCCACCCTGGTTATTTATCTGAAGAAAATGAAAACACTAATTCAAAAAGACATATGTGTACTCTTATGTCCATTGTAGCACTATTTATAATAGGCAGGATGTGGAAACAATCTAAGTGCCAATCAGTAGATGAATAGATAAAGAAGATGTTATATATATATAATGGAATATTACTCAGCCATAAGAAAAAAAGAAATCTTGCTGTTCATAGCAACATGGATGAACCTGAGGATTATGATAAGTGGCATAAGTCAAAAAGAGAAAAATACCATATAATTTCATTTACATGTGGAATCTTAAAAACAGGTGAAACAAAGCAGAAACAGAGTCATAGATTACAGAGAGCAGACTAGTGTTTGCCAGTGGGAAGAAAGTTGGGAAACAGACAAAATAGGTAAAGGATAATAAGAGGTAAAAGATTACAACTACAAAATAAATAAATCATGAAGATGTATATATCAGTAATACAGTCAATAATACCAAAACAACATTGTATGATGACAGATGGTAATTGGTTTTATTTAGGTGATCATTTCACAACGTGTAAAAATATTGAATCACTGGGATAAACACCTATGATACTGTATTGTTAATTATAACCTAATAAAAATTAAATAAATCCCACTGATCCATCGAGGGGACAATATGAGTTATGACTAAAATGTAAAACTTTATAGTATACCCTCTGAAGTTAATCATAAAATCTCAAAATGTGATCACAATCCCTACCCTCTGCTTTCTTTATTTCTACCCTTCACCAACTTAGATTTCATGTTAGTATCATTTCAAAAAGTTCTGCCATTAGTATCTACTGCCTCAGTTTCTCTATCTCTTCATCACATTCATCTGAATAAACTCACCCTAAAAGACTCTAGTAGACCACCTTGTCTAAATCAACATTTAGTAGCTCATCACTGCTAAAAGTTGTCACATAACGTGAAGTCGCTCAGTTGTGTCCGACTCTTCACGACCCCATGGACTGTAGCCTACCAGGCTCCTCTGTCCATGGGATTTTCCAGACAAGAGCACTGGAGTGGATTGCCATTTCCTTCTCCAAGGGATCTTCCAACCCAGGGACCAAACCCAGGTCTCCTACATCATAGACAGATGCTTTACCGTCTGAGCCACCAGGGAAGTAGCAAACAAGATAAATTCTTCATGAGCAAACACAAACGGACTCCCAGAAGAGCCCAACAATCACCGAATGGCACAGTCATTCCTGCTACCTCTCCTAGCTGCACCATATTCTACATCTAGTCTATCAGCAACAACGTATTAACTTCTATCATGTCACTTAAAAGCTCACTTGCCATCTTCTGCAACATCACCACCATAGGTCCACTGTCACCATCTCCTTTCTATCTATATTTCCTGTTGTACATGTAATCCATTTTGCACACTGGAGCCAAAGTTATCCATTTAAAATGCAAGTTTAATCTTTCTCTCTTACCACAACTACCGCTACCATGGGCATTTAAATCTTTTCATTAGCTTCCTATCACTGTTATGATTAAGGAGAGAGACAATTATGCAATTTACAAGAACCTGTGTATTTTGGTTCTTACCAATTTCTCTATATGAAATCTGCTTCCACTGTAAGATATTTATATAAAGATGTTTCTTCTGCATTAAATATTGTTTCCCATCTTTTCTTAGTCAACTCCTTTTCATTCATCAGAAATCAACGCAGTTATATCACAACCAAACTTTTATATTTTATTTGTGTGATTATTTGATTAAAATCCATCTCATTGCCAAGATTGTGAGTTATATCATTAAATAATAATATAGATATAAAAGAGAAAAGAAAATATCCTAAAAGAAGATCTAGGTGTCAGTACAATAAAAGGATGAGGGACATCAGTTCAGTTCAGTCGCTTAGTCGTGTCCGACTCTTTGCGACCCCATGAATTGCAGCACGCCAGGCCTCCCTGTCCATCACCAACTCCCGGAGTTCACTCAGATTCACATCCATCGAGTCCGTGATGCCATCCAGCCATCTCATCCTCTGTCATCCCCTTTTCCTCATGCCCCCAATCCCTCCCAACATCAAAGTCTTTTCCACTTTGCATGAGGTGGCCAAAGTATTGGAGTTTCAGCTTTAGCATCATTCCTTCCAAAGAAATCCCAGGGTTGATCTCCTTCAGAATGGACTGGTTGGATCTCCTTGCAGTCCAAGGGACTCTCAAGAGTCTTCTCTTAACACCACAGTTCAAAAGCATCAATTCTTCGGTTCTCAGCCTTCTTCACAGTCCAACTCTCACATCCATACATGACCACAGGAAAAAACATAGCCTTGACTAGATGGACCTTAGTCGGCAAAGTAATGTCCCTGCTTTTGAATATGCTATCTAGGTTGGTCATAACTTTTCTTCCAAGGAGTAAGTGTCTTTTAATTTCATGGCTGCAGTCACCATCTGCAGTGATTTTGGAGCCACCAAAAATAAAGTCTGACACTGTTTCCACTGTTTCCCCATCTATTTCCCGTGAAGTGATGGGACCAGATGCCATGATCTTCGTTTTCTGAATGTTGAGCTTTAAGCCAACCTTTTCACTCTCCTCTTTCACTTTCATCAAGAGGCTTTTTAGTTCCTCTTCACTTTATGCCATAACGGTGGTGTCATCTGCATATCTGAGGTTATTGATAACCTTTTCAATGAGCTCTTTGTATTATAAACGTTTCCAAAAAAAAAAAAAAACTGCTTTTTTTTTGCTTTGCTTACATTATCCTTTGCTGTCTCAACTTGAATTTTACCAATTATATGTCCCTCATATTCTTAACCAAAACAGAAACAGAAGTTATTTTTCAACATAGATCTCTTATAATTGCTAAAATTCAAGTTGAGACAGCAAAGGATAATGAAAGCAAAGCAAAAAAAAAAAAAAAAGAAGTTACTTTTGGAAACATGGTTATAATACAAAGAGCAACTTATGCAGCTCAATTCCAGAAAAATAAATGACCCAATCAAAAAATGGGCCAAAGAACTAAATAAACATTTCTCCAAAGAAGACATACAGGTGGCTAACAAACACATGAAAAGATGCTCAACATCGTTCATTATCAGAGAAATGCAAATCAAACCACAATGAGGTACCATTTCACACCAGTCAGAATGGCTGCGATCCAAAAGTCTACAAGCAATAAATGCTGGAGAGGGTGTGGAGAAAAGGGAACCCTCTTACACTGTTGGTGGGAATGCAAACTAGTACAGCCACTATGGAGAGCAGTGTGGAGATTCCTTTAAAAATTTCAAATAGAACTGCCTTATGACCCAGCAATCCCATTGCTGGGCATACACACCGAGGAAACCAGAATTGAAAGAGACACGTGTACCCCAATGTTCATCGCAGCACCATTTATAACAGCCAAGACATGAAAGCAACCTAGATGTCCATCAGCAGACGAATGGATAAGAAAGCTGTGGTACATATACACAATGGAGTATTACTCAGCCATTAAAGAGAATACATTTGAATCAGTTCTAATGAGATGGATGAAACTGGAGCCGAATATACAGAGTGAAGTAAGCCAGAAAGAAAAACACCAATACAGTATACTAACACATATATATGGAATTTAGAAAGATGATAATGATAACCCTGTATGCGAGACAGCAAGAGACACAGATGTATAGAATGGACTTTTGGACTCTGAGGGAGAGGGTGGGATGATTTGGGAGAATGGCATTGAAACATGTATACTATCATGTAAGAAATGAATCGCCAGTCTAAGTTTGATTCAGGATACAGGATGCTTGGGGCTGGTGCACGGGGATGATCCAGAGAGATGATATGGGGTGGGAGGTGGGAGGGGGGTTCAGGATTGGGAACTCATGTACACCCGTGGTGGATTCATGTCAATGTATTGCAAAACCAATACAGTATTGTAAAGTAAAATAAAGTAAAAAGAAAATTTAAAAAATAAAATTAAAAAAAAGAAAAAATTTTGCAAAGAAAAAAAAGAGCTCATTGAAAAGGTTAAGGTCTATAATGTAAAAAAAAAGTTCATACAAATTACAAAAATGGGACCAAAAATGCTGGTAGTACAGCGGATAAAAATCTGCCTGCCAAGGCTGGGGAAGTGGGTTCAGTCCCTGGTGTGGAGAGATTCCATGTGCTATGGAGCAACTAAGCCCATGCATCACAACTACTGAGCCAATATTTCACAACTCCTGGAGCCCACAAGTGTGAGCTCCACAAGAAAAGTCTCCAGAATGAGAAGCCTGTGCACCACAATGAAGAGTATCTAGAGAAAGCATGCTAGAGAAGAAGCCACTAGAGAAAGCGTGCCACAGCAAGGATGACCCAGTGCAGTCATCCAGTCATAGTAAATATATAAATAACCCACAGTAGATAAATGGGCAAATGGTGCAATGAGTCAAAACAGGAGAGCAAATCCAAGCATCCAAAAACCAGAAAAAGACAAGATGCTTGCATATCTACATCAGGAAAAAGATAAAATAACAACGAACATTTGTATATATTAGCCTGACTAAAATGTTTAAAAAGTGTGAGTATACATTGTGTGGAATGTGAAGAGTGCACACTCTCATATTACTGAAGAAAATATGAATTGCTATCACCTCTATCAAAAGCAGTCTGTAAACATCTAGTAAAATTAAAAATTCAAAGACCCTTTGACCCAGCAAACTCTTTCCTGCGAATTTACTTCATGCTAATAAATTATTTAAAACTAGGGTAAATAAAAGCAATAAGGCAGCTTTTTCAAGTGAGAAAAACAACTGAATATAAAGTAAATGCCTGGTGGCTGAGAGGTTAAAGCATCTGCCTGGAATGCAGGAGACCCGGGTTCGATCCCTGGGTCGGGAAGATCCCCTGGAGAAGGAAATGGCAACCCACTCCAGTACTCTTGCCTGGAGGATCACATGGAGGGAGGAGCGTGGTAGGCTACAGTCCATGGGGTCGCAAAGAGTCGGACACGACTGAGCGACTTCACACACAACCATTTGGAAGTGGTTGAATAAATTACTTTACATCCCTACCATGAAATATTTTGTAGCCATTGAAAGAATGAATTATAGCTAGAATAACTGATTTAGAGAACTTTCCATGTAGAAACTGTTAGAAATAGCCCATTTTTGTAATTTTGCAATGTGGCTTCCCTGGTGGCTCAGATGGTAAAGAATTGGCCTACAATGCAGAAGACAAGGGTTGGGATTCTATCCTTGGGTCAGGAAGATTCCCGGGAGAAGAGAATGGACCCACTCCAGTATTCTTGCATGGAGAATTCCATGAACAGAGGAACCTGGTGGGCTATAATCCATGGGGTCGCAAAGAGCTGGACAGGACTGAATGACTAAGCATGGATACACACATTTTTTTAAAACAATGATACAAATCTTCTACATGTATATAGATGCATTGGGAAGAATAATTAAAAGCACATAACATGTTTTAAACATGAGTTTCTAAGTTTGGGGATGTGGACGGAGAATATGGTGAGATCAAACTAAAAGGCAACGGAAATGTAAAATTTCAAGTAAGTAATTACATTCAAACTACATAAAAAATAAGCAAATAAACATAGCTTTATAAGAGTAGTTTATATTTTCACTACATATGTGGTTAAAGACTAATAACTTCAACCAAAAAAGATGGAATGGATGATTGGAAGAAACGATCTTTATTGTCTTGTTAAGTTGTA
Organism: Ovis canadensis; assembly: GCF_042477335.2. Taxonomy (NCBI): domain Eukaryota; kingdom Metazoa; phylum Chordata; class Mammalia; order Artiodactyla; family Bovidae; genus Ovis; species Ovis canadensis. The sequence goes on from NC_091262.1 coordinate 52,547,179, forward strand.
CCTTATCTTGAAGTGCAAGGCCATACTGCCTGTAGTTTATCCCCCATCCGGAACAACAGAGGCCATTTTTCACTCATTTTTTAAATACATAAATCTCTGTTCTTTAGTCTATTTTAATCAAATTCACTCAGTAATATTTGTTGAACGCCAAATAAATAGGCATAGCTTTTTTCCTTGAAAAAATAAAAATAGAGATACATTAGAGTAAAATAAAAAATAAGTACAAATGTACATTGAATAAGAGGCAATGGAGAATCCAGAGAAAGTCAAATAAAATGAAATGTAAGAAAAAATAATAACAATGATTTTAGAAAATATGATAGGTATGGTAAACATGACTGAAGAAGGTCCTAATATATAGAACAAACAAAACAAATAGAAAAAAAAATATTCTAAAGTAAAGGAGAATAAAGCTTTCCTGAAACAAAGACTTAAATCTGTCAATTGAAAGGAACTACCATATTGTTGGGGAAAAAATTGCTCAAAATAATCAATAACAAGCTCAAGCCCAGTCAAGTTCCAGAAATATATGAAGACCCAAGTAAAACCACTGAATCACATTTAACAGAGTGAAAGAATATTTACTTAAAAATGTTTGAAGACCCTGGAGAAGGAAGTGGCAACCCACTCCAGTATTCTTGCCTGGAAAATCTCATGGACAGATGAGCCTGGTGGGCTAGTCTATGGCATTACAGAGTCGTACACAACTTAGCAACTGAACAACAACAACACACAATCAGGCAGATTGTGATTTGGGGAAATAGTTCTTGATGGAAATGTGGCATACAATGAAGAGTGAAGTGACCTAGCAATATGGAATACAGAGTTTTGTAAGAAATTAATGTTTGTGTATAGAATAATAATTGCAAATATTCAAATAATAAAGTCCATGGCTAAAGAAGCTCAGAAAAAAAAAAATGCTTGAAGAGCAGTATTTAAGGCCAGAAGACAGGACTCAATCTCTACATAATGAGAATAAAGATATAATTCAAAAAATTAATACAAAGCCAAGTAATGTCACAATTATAAAGAGAACAAAAAGACTCAAGCACATAAGACTCAAGCACACAAGAATATGACCCTTCATAAAACAAATATAAAAAAGGACTAGCAACAAAACATTTGCTAAAATATAGTTGAAAAAATCAATATAATGAATGCAGAAACAGAGAAACTATAGCTAAAGGATTGGAGACAAAAATTAAATCAGTTAAAAACTGATTTATATCTATGGTCAAATGAAGTGAAATCAACTGTGGCAATTATGGTTTCACAACCAAAGATAGAAGTAGATAAACTCTTAAAGGAGACTTTGCAGAAGTTATAAGAATTTCAGGGGAACTTCTTGTTTGTACCTGCTGTTGGTTGCTGCTACTGCTGCTGCCAAGTCCCTTCAGTCGTGTCCGTATGTGCGACCCCATAGACGGAAGCCCACGAGGCTCCCCTGTTCCCAGGATTCTCCAGGCAAGAACACTGGCTGCTGCTGCTAAGTCACTTCAGTCGTGTCCGACTCTGTGTGACCCCATAGACAGCAACCCACCAGGCTCCCCGGTCCCTGGGATTCTCCAGGCAAGAACACTGGAGTGGGTTGCCGTTTCCTTCTCCAATACATGAAAGGGAAAAATGAAAGGGAAATCGGTCAGTTGTGTCCGACTCCTCGCGACCCCATGGACTGCAGCCCACCAGGCTCTGCCACCCATGGGATTTTGCAGGCAAGAGTACTGGAGTGGGGCGCCATTGCCTTCTCCAGCCATTGCCTTGTAGAATTACACTATTACAATCGTTGATCATATATTGAACTATACATTCATTCGATCGACTGCTTCAAGTCTAGTCATCATTTCTGTTGAAGGCTCAGTCATATTCTTGGTAATACAAGAAATAATAATCTTGTGAAACAAACAAAATACAAATGGTATAGTTAATAACATTAGTGGAATTAAAAGTAAATATTTTAGCCATGAGCCTCCCACACCAGTTTTTTTTTAAAGATTGTCAAGAGTAAGGAATGGGTCACTTAGAACAGAAATCTGATTTTTCTTGTGGTTCAAATGTGTTACATTAAAGGATTTATCAGGTACAAAAATACAACATTCAGTTTGAATTATAGCACAGATACCTCCCTGAGATGCTGTAAGGTGTCAAGGGTCTTGCAGTAGTATAGCACTGCCTTTCTCATAGAGATCTCAGAATTCAATAGACTAACAGCCGGTTACTATCGTTTAAAGCTTATGAAAGTTGTCAAGGCTTAGATATGGTCAATTACATCCTCCAACTCCATTGAAGGCACACACACACACACACACACACACACACACACACACAAGCTGCTAAATGGCCATACTAGTAGAATACCGATCTTTGACCCATTGGGATCATACCAATGGTAGACTGGTTGGGGTTACCTGTAATTTGTTAACATGTATGACCTTAAATTCATGGGAATCCCAGGCTACACCTTTGTATCATCCCTGTAGATGTCAAGGCCACAAATTAGTGTGACAAATCCACTGAGTTTCATACCGATCACTCTCTCTAAGGGTAATATCAGGCATAGTTCATGAAGCACCCAGCCTTGTCTCATAATTACCACGTTGATCATTTTTAGTATGATTTAACCATTCCCAACATAGAGGAGCCTTTAAACTTAAATGACCATAGCCTGGTATTAACCATGTAGATCCTCCCCATAATTGTAGGAGTTCTCCTTTTAATAGATGAGAAGTTAATTTTTTATTGAGACTTAGCTCATCACTCTGATTGAGTTTAAATGACCCTAAGAGAAAACTTAAATCTATGGCCAGCCTCAGAGCAGGTATTTTTAATTGGCCAGGTGAGAGGATCCTATCTAGAATTGTTATGAATAGATAGAACGGGACTGAACACTCATGTAAAACAAATTTCCTAGGGGGTATCCAATCGGAGCCCTAAAGAACAGAAATCCACCAAGGTAACACAGAAGTAATAGGCACAGGTAATTGGCCACAACCCAACAATTGGATTGAGTTTTAAACTAGCATAGAATCATGTCCACGATAGAAAACTTGTGATTGATAGGCATAGGTCCAAGAAATCAAGAAAACATTATAAAGGATCATAAAAGTCAGATCAGCATCTTGGGCAAGCTGTCTACTTCTGATGTCATTTTCTCACCCTAGTGTACTGTAGTTTCCTCTGTTTGAGCATTGGTTAAAGGTGAGTTTGAGGTCAGCAGGCCTCTCTATGGACCAGTCCAGCTTAGGGGCCTTTGGAAGTGGGAGTCAACTGAAGAGTCAATTTCCCTTCAATTTCACTGGGCATGAGCTAGTTAGAGTACCTGATAGAAAGGTCCTTCCATCCAGGTTGGAGACAGTTCTTTAAATTATGCTAGCCAAGTCCTAGAAGATTGTATGGATATCTTAGGATGTCGAGTTATAATGCCTTATTAAGTTGCCTCTCTGCTGGACTCAAGTAACAACAATCTGTTCCCATCAAATATATTAAGTCCCAAACATGATGTCAAACTCACAGAAGGAGCTAAATGTTACTCCAATGGAAATAATACTAATGAACCACTCTGAACTGAGTGAATTAAGCAGTTTTAACATCAAGGCTCTAGAAACTATAAGAGCGCAATATTAAAAGCAGTCCTCTTCTTCCTACCTTACTCCCAAAGTAAGACACCATAATGATTAAAAGTCTGTTTCTCTGATGGTTATGGCCAAAAATAAATGTAAGGGTATTTACTATTCTTTGGACAGTTGAAAATCCCCAATATTCCTCTGTTGCCGAGTAAGGTCAAAGAGCAGAGTCAGATAACACAAAACAAAAGAATAAAATGGTATTCAAAGATGGTTATCAATTTTTGTGAGGAGGAATAAAAAGAGAACACATACTATATATCAAAAAAACCTTTTTAAAAATGTATAATAAACTAGTAGCAAAAGCTACTTCCAAAAAAGGAACTTATAGATTAAAGAAGACAATAAGAGAAGATTGGTTTCATTGTATATAGTTTTCTTTTAATTTTACTTACTATGTACATATATTAACTGTTCAAATAAATTAATAATTTTTAAATAATCTGAACAAGCAATAGACAGTCCAACATACTCCTTTATGTAAAACTTGTGAAAAACTCTTACAAACCATAGGAGACTAAGAAGACATACATCTAAAGGCAATCTGGGGGCTTCACTAGTGGTCCAGTGGATAAGAATCCTCCTGCCAATGCAGGGAACATGGGTTTGATCCCTGCTCCAGGAAGATCCCACATGGCAACTAAACCTGCATTCTACAACTGAGCCCACACTCTACAGGAGACTCAACTACTATGCCCACACTCTACAGCCTGCAAGGCACAGCTACTGAGCCTAGCTGCTACAACTACTGAGGCCTGTGTGCAAGAGCCCAGGCTCTGCAACAAGAGAAGCCACTGCAATGAGAAACCTGTGCACCAAAAACACAGCAACTCAAAGCAAGCTCACAGTAACTAGATAAGGGCTGCACAGAGCAACGAAGACCCAGCAAAGCAAAAAAATTAAAAAATTATAAAATCTTCTAAAACAAACAATGCAATTTGATATCCTGGATCAGATCCTGAAACAAGCAAGTCAAAAAACATACTCATGGATAAACTAGTGAAATTCAAATAAAGCCTGGAGTTTAATTTGGAAAAAAATTACAATGTACTATTTTTTTCTCACTACAAAGTTCATTTACATCTGGTGTATTGGTGGTATTACTGATTTTGTCTGAAAGAATACACAGCTTAAAGAAAAAGATAAGAAGAAATGATCTCAAAGAAAAAGATCTGAGCTCATCAGCCTTCAGATCCAACAGGTAGGGCTTGAAACTCATCACCCCCATCGTTCAAACATGAAAAAAAGCTGAACAGACTGAAAATCAGTAACTTTTTTTTCACCCAGCAAAAAATCAAGGTCACGGGGCAAACTGCCACATGAAATCTAGAGAGACAGGTGAACAAAAAAATAAAAAATAAACATATATAGGACATTCTGAACTATAGCAGAAGCTGCTAGGGCCACAAACTTATTCAGTTCAGTGGCTCAGTCATGTCCAACTCTTTGCGACCCCATGAATCGCAGCATGCCAGGCCTCCCTGTCCATCATCAACTCCTGGAGTTCACTCAAACTCATGTCCATTGACTCGGTGATGCCATCCAGCCATCTCATCCTCTCTCAACCCCTTCTCCTCCTGCCCCCAATCCCTCCCAGCATCAGTCTTTTCCAATGAGTCAACTCTTCGCATGAGGTGGCCAAAGTATTGGAGTTTCAGCTTTAGCATCAGTCCTTCCAATGAACACCCAAACTGATCTCCTTTAGAATGGACTGGTTGGATCTCCTTGCAGTCCAAGGGACTCCCAAGAGTCTTCTCCAACACCACAGTTCAAAAGCATCAATTCTTCGGTGCTCAGCTTTCTTCACAGTCCAACTCTCACATCCATACATGACCACTGGAAAAACCATAGCCTTGACTAGATGGACCTTTGTTGGCAAAGTAATGTCTCTGCTTTTCAATATGCTATCTAGGTTGGCCATAAGTTTTCTTCCAAGGAGTAAGTGTCTTTTAATTTCATGGCTGCAGTCACCATCTGCAGTGATTTTGGAACCCCAAAAAATAAAGTCTGACACTGTTTCCCCATCTATTTCCCATGAAGTGATGGAACCAGATGCCATGATCTTCGTTTTCTGAATGTTGAGCTCTAAGTCAACTTTTTCACTCTCCTCTTTCACTTTCATCAAGAGGCTTTTTTTTTTCCTCTTCACTTTCTGCCATAAGGGAAATAGATTTAAGGGACTGATCTGATAGATAGAGTGCATGATGAACTATGGACGGAGGTTCATGACATTGTACAGGAGACAGGGATCAAGACCATCCCCATGGAAAAGAAATGAAAAAAGCAAATGGCTGTCTGGGGAGGCCTTACAAATAGCTGTGAAAAGAAGAGAAGTGAAAAGCAAAGGAGAAAAAGAAAGATATAAGCATCTGAATGCAGAGTTCCAAAGAATAGCAAGGAGAGATAAGAAAGCCTTTCCTCAGTGATCAATGCAAAGAAACAGAGGAAAAGAACAGAATGGGAAAGACTAGAGATCTCTTCAAGAAAATTAGAGATACCAAGGGAACATTTCGTGCAAAGATAGGCTCGATAAAGAACAAAATGATATAGATGTAACAGAAGCAGAAGATATTAAGAAGAGGTGGCAAGAATACACAGAAGACCTGTACAAAAAAGATCTTCATGACCCAGATAATCATGATGGTGTGATCACTCACCTAGAGCCAGACATCCTGGAATATGAAGTCAAGTGGGCCTTAGGAAGCATCACTACAAACAAAGCTAATGGATTTGATGGAATTCCAGTTGAGCTATTCCAAATCCTGAAAGATGATGCTGTGAAAGTGCTGCACTCAATATGCCAGCAAATCTGGAAAACTCAGCAGTGGCCACAGGACTGGAAAAGGTCAGTTTTCATTCCAATCCCACAGAAAGGCAATGCCAAAGAATGCTCAAACTACCACACAGTTGTACTCATCTCACATGCTAGTAAAGTAATGCTCAAAATTCTCCAAACCAGGTTTCAGCAATACGTGAACCGTGAACTTCCAAATGTTCAAGCTGGTTTTACAAAAGGCAGAGGAACCAGAGATCAAATTGCTAACATCCGCTGGATGATCAAAAAAGCAAGAGAGTTCCCGAAAAAATAACTATTTCTGCTTTATCTATTTAAATGACTTTATAAGAGATTTATTTTCTGAGAAGAAAAGCTATTAGGGAAATATATCCTCCTCTAGCCTTCTTGACTCACTCAGAAGGAAGAAAAAAAAAAAAAGGTTAAAAGAAAAATCACTCAAAAGTCAGAGCCCAGGCAGAAATAGAGGAGATTAAAAACAAAGAGCAACCAACAAGTATAAAACAGTTAGAAACATGGTAGATATCAAAAATATACTATTGTTCACTTTAAATGCAAGTAATTTAAAAACACCAATTGAAAGACAGAGACTTTCATATTGGATTAAAAAATAAGACTCAACTATAAGTTGTTCATAAGAAAACCACTTTTAATACACATCTGTTGGGTCACAGAAAAAGCAAGAGAATTCCAGAAAAACATCCACTTCTGCTTCATTGACTAGACTAAATACTTTAACTGTGTGGATCACAATAAACTGTGGGAAACTGTTAGAGATGGGAATATCAGACCACCTTACCTGCCTCCTGAGAAACCTGTATGCAGGTCAAGAAGGGAAAATTATAACTGTACCTGGAAAAATGGACTGGCTCAAAATTGTAAAAGGAATATGTAAAGGCTGTATATTTTACCCTGTGCATTTAACTTATATGAAGATTATATCATGTGAAATCCCAGGCTGGATGAATCACAAGCTGGAGTCAAAATTGCTGGGAGAAATATCAACAACCTCAGATACACAGATGATACCACCCTAATGGCAGAAAGTGAAGAGGAACTAAGAATCTCCTGATGAAGGTGAAAGAGGAGAGTGAAAATTTTAGCTTAAAACTCAACATTTAAGAAACTAAGATCATAGCATCTTGTCCCATCACTTCATGGCAAGTAGATGGGGAAAAACTGGAAACAGTGGCAGGCTTTATTTTCTTGGGCTCCAAAATCATGGTGGACTGTGACTGCAGTCATGAAATTAAAAGACACTTGCTCCTTGGAAGAAAAGCTATGACAAGCCTAGACAGCATATTAAAAAGCAGAGACATCACTTTGCTAACAAAGGTCCATATAGCCAAAGCTATGGTTTTTGTAGTAGTCATGCACTGATGTGAGAGCTGGACCATAAAGAAGGCTGCGTGTTGAAGAAACGATGCTTTTGAACAGTGGTGCTGGACAAGACTTGAGAGTCCTTTGGAGAGCATACAGATAAGACTAGCGAATCTTAGAGGAAATTAACCCTGAAAATTCTCTGGAAGAACTGATGCTGAAGTTGAAGCTTCAATACTTTTGCCACAGGATGTGAAGAGCTGACTCATTAGAAAAGACCATGATGTTGGGAAAGATTGAGGGCAGGAGGAGAAGGCAGTGACAGAGGATGAGATGGTTGGATTGCATCACTGACTCAATGGATGTGTTTGAGCAAACTCTGGAAGATAGCGAATGACAGGGGAGCCTGGCATGCTGCAGTGCATGGGCTCAAAAAGAGTTGGACATGACTTAGTGACTGAACAACAACACTTTTAATATAAACATATAGATGCATTAAAAATGAAGTGATTGAAAAAATATACCATGTTAACAGTAATTAAGGAGAAGACAATGGCACCCCATTCCAGTACTTTGGCCTGGGAGATCCCATGGATGGAGGAGCCTGGTATGCTACAGTCCATGGGGTCACGAAGAGTCAGACACAACTGAGTGACTTTACTTTCACTTTCCACTTTCATGCATTGGAGAAGGAAATGGCAACCCACTCCAGTGTTCTTGCCTGGAGAATCCCAGGGACAGGGGTGCCTAGTGGGCTGCCATCTATGGGGTCACACAGAGTCAGACACTACTGAAGTGACTTAGTAGCAGCAACAGTAATTGAAAAGAAACTGAAGTAGCAATATCAATTATACACAAAGAAGACTACAGAAAAAGGAAAATTATCAGGATAAAGAGGGTCACTACATAATGATAAAGAGAATAAGTCTCCAAAATTACAATCCTTAACATATGCACCTAACAAGAGAACATCAAAACACATGAGGCAAAACATATGGAAGGCAAGAAGAAACAGACAAATCAGATATTAGAGTTGGAGACTTCAACATTCTTCTTTCCATAACTGATAGATCCAGCAGGCAGAAAAGCAGTAATTACATAGTTAAACTGAACAACACCATTAATCAACTAGATCTAGTTGATGATTTTGGAATTCTTCACCCAACAATAACAGAAAGCACATTCTTCTCAAGCTCACTTGGAACATTCACAAGATAGACTATATTAATGCCCCTAAAATATAATTTAACAATTTGAAAGAATATTTATCATACATAAATATCTTATTACATCACAATGGAATTAAACTAGAAATCAATAACTGAGAGATAACTTTAAAACTCCAAAATACTTGGAAAACAACCATTACACTTCTAAATAACATAGGGTCAAGAATTCTCAAAAGAGCTATCTAAGTATTTCAAGCTAAATGAATATGAAAATACAGTTTATCAAACTTCATGGGATACAGCCAAAAGAGTCTTTAGAAGAAAACTGATAGCATTGAATGCTTATAATAGAAAAATTAAAAATCCAAAATCAAAAGCTAAGCTTCCACCTCAGGAAACTAGAGATGGAAGAGGAACTTAAGCAAGGAGAAGAAAATAAATATTAAAAATTAGAGCAGAAATAAATGAAATTGGAAATAGAACATCAACAGAGAAAATCAAAGAAACCAAAACCTGGTGCTTTGAAAGGACCAATAAAGCTGATAAATCTAAGAAAGAAAGATAGTACTAAGTCATGTCCAACTCTTGCAACCCCATGAACTGCAGCCTGCCAGGCTTCTTTGTCCATCGAATTCTCCAGGCAAGAATACTGCAGTGGGTTGCCACATCCTCCTCCAGGGGATCTTCCCAACCCAAGGATCAAACCCATGCCTCCTGCATTGCAGGCAGATTCTTTACTATCTGAACCACCAGGGAAGTCCAAGAACACTGGAGTGAGTAGCCTATCCCTTCCCCAGGGGATCTTCCCAAACCAGGGTCTCCTGCATTGCAGGCAGATGTTTTACCCACTGAGCTATGTAGTAAGCCCTGATAAATCTATACCAAGGTTAAAAAATAATATTTTACATTAAAGATAGAAAGGAAAAAAGAGAAAAAGAAATATATTACTAATATCAGACATGAGAGAGAGGCCATCACTACTGATCACATAGACTCTTATTAAGATAATAAAGGAATGTCATGAATAATTCTATGCCAATAAAGTTGGTAACAGATAAAACTGACCAATTCTATGAAAGACAAAAACAACCGAAATTCACACAAAAAGAAATAGATAACCTGAATAGAAATATAACTATTAAAGAAATAGATTAAATAATAAACAAGCTTTCAAAAAAGAAAGTAAGTGAACCAGATGATTCACTACTCAATTCTACATTTATGAAAGAAATACTTTCAATTCTCTACAATCTCTCCTAGAAAAAAGAAGAAAAGAAATATTTCCTGGACTCTTTCTGAGGCCAATATTACCTTAATACCTAACCCAGAAAAAGACATCACAAGGAAGAAAAATTATAGATCAGCATTTCTTATGAATATAAGTGAAAACTTCTCAACAAAATACTAGCAAACTAAACCCCATAATGTATAAACATAAGTAAACACCAGAAGTAGGTGGGATTTTTTTTCCAGGTATGCAAGGCTGATTAGATATTTTTAAATTAATTAATATAATTCTTTGCATCAAAAGATTAAAGAATAAGAATCATAAAATCATATTAATTTAGAAAACAATTTGAAAAAGTCCTACATCTATTGATGACAAAAACTATCAGCAAACTTGGAAGCGAAAGAGATTCTTCAACCTTATAAAGAATATCTACAAAAAACTTATACCTAATATCATTTCATTGTGAGAAACTAGATATTTTTCCTCTAAAATCAAGAACAAAACACATGTTCCCTGTCAACATGCCTATTAAACTTTGTACAAGAAATCCTAGCTGATGCAATAATACAAGACAAGCAAAGGTAAATGGATTGGGAAGAAAACTAAAACTGTCTTTGTTCAAAGATATCATGATTATCCATATGGACAATCTCAAAGAATCTAAAAAAAAAACAACAACAACAAAAAACTCCAGAATAAAATGAGTATGGCAAGTTCACAAGATACAGGTTAACAAAGAAAAATCATTTGCTTTTCTATGTACCAACAATGAACAACAGGAATTTGAAATTAAAGAGAGGCTATCACTTACATTAGTATCAAACAAAGAGAAAATTTAGGTATAAATCTAATGAAATATGTACAAGATCTGTATAGAACTCTGAATAAAAGATCAAAGATCTAAATACATGAAGAGAAATTCAGTGTTCATGGATTAAAAGACTCAATTTGGGAGAATGGCATTGAAACATGTATACTATCATGTAAGAATCAAATCACCAGTCTATGTCTGATGCAGGATACAGCATGCTTGGGGCTGGTGCACAGGGATGACCCAGGGGGATGTTGTGGGGAGGGAGGTGGGAGGGGGGTTCATGTTTGGGATCGCATGTACATCCGTGGTGGATTCATGTCAATGTATGGCAAAACCAATACAGTATTGTAAAGTAAAATAAAGTAAAAATAAAAATTTAAAATTAGTTGGGAAAAAAAAAAAGACTCAATATCGTTGATGTCAACAAGCTGATTGTAAAGTTTCTATGGAAATGAAACCATGAAAAGCTTCTGTACAAGAAAGGAAACCACCAACAATATTAAGAGGCAACCTACTCAATGGGAGAAGATATTTGCAAATCATATATCTGATATGAGGTTAATATGGAAACAACAGAAGTGCCTATTGATGGATAAAGAAATTATGGTATGTATTCATAACAAAATATTCAGTTCAGTTCAGTTCAGTGGCTCAGTCGTGTCCGACTCTTTGCGACCCCATGAATCTCAGCACGCCAGGCCTCCCTGTCCATCACCAACTCCCGGAGTTCACTCAGACTCAAGTCCATCGAGTCAGTGATGCTATCCAGCCATCTCATCCTCTGTCGTCCCCTTCTCCTCCTGCCCCCAATCCCTCCCAGCATCAAAGTCTTTTCCAATTTATTCAGCCATAAAAAATAGTAAAACACTGTCATTTGTGACAACATGGATGAAAATCAAAAACATTATGCTAGGTGAAATAAGTCAAGATAGATAAAGACAAGTACCATATGCTTTCTCTTATATGTGGAATCTAAATATGCACACACATATTTAGAACATGTGATGTACAGGACATTTTCTACAGCACAGATTAACACATAGCCCTTAACACCTTTCAAAAAATACTAACACAAATAGACCATAAACAAAAAATGCAAAATGCAAAAGCATAAACTTCTAGAAGATAACATGTGAGAAAATCTATTGGTGTTTTGGTGAGTATGTGGAGAAAAGGAAACCCTTATGCATTTTGGTGGGAGTGTAAAATGGTGCAACCACTATGGAAAACAGTGTGGAAGTTCCTTAAAAAAAATAGAAATAGATACATATAGAATGGTTAAATGACAAAATCCTCTGCATAGTACAGGGAACTATGTTCAATATCCTGTGATAAACTATAATGGAGAAAATATAAAAAAGAAAGTGTGTGTGTATAATTGAATCACTTTGCTGTACAGCAGAAATTAGCACAATATTGGAAACCAAATATATTTCAATAAAAAGTTACAATAATTAATTAAAATTAAAATAGAACTACCATATGAAACAGTCATTCCACTTCTGGGTATTTATTCAAAGGTACAAAAACACTAACTCAAATATATATATATATATATATATATATATATATATATATATACCCCCTCATGTCCATTGAACCATTATTCACAATAGCCAAGATATGGAAGCAACAGAAGTGTCTATTGATGGATAAAGAAATTATGATAATATTAATAATGAAATATTATTCAGCCATAAAAAATAGTAAAGCATTGTCATTTGAGAAAACACAGATAAAAATAAAAAACATTACTCTAGGTGAAATAAGTCAAGATAGTTAAAGACAAGTACCGTATGATTTCTCTTATATGTGGAATCTAAACATGTACACACATATTTAGAACATGTGAAGTACAGGACATTTTTTACAGGATATATTAACACATAGCCATTACACATTTCGAAAAATACTAACTCAAATGGACCATAAACAAAAATGCAAAATGCAAAAGCATAAACTTCTAGAAGATAACATGTGAGAAAATATATTGACTTTGCTTTTGGCAAGGACTTTTAATGAACAAAGTCAAAAGGAAATTTCATGAAAAATTTAATATGTTGCACATTTGAAAATTGAAAACTGTTCTAAGAAAAACATTATTAAGAGAATGAAAAGACAAGTCACAAAGAAAATCTGGAAAAATACATCTGATAAAAGACCAACATCCAAAGTATGCAAAGACCTAAAATAACAAGAAAAAAGACATTCCAGTAAGAAAACGGACAGAAAATCTGAAGAGGCACCTCAAAATGAATATCAGTTCAGTTCAGTTCAGTTCAATCGCTCAGTCGTGTCCGACTCTTTGTGACCCCATAAATCGCAGCAAGCCAGGCCTCCCTGTCCATCACCAGCTCCCGGAGTTCACTCAGACTCACGGCCATCGAGTCAGTGATGCCATCCAGCCATCTCATCCTCGGTCATCCCCTTCTCCTCCTGCCCCCAATCCCTCCCAGCATCACAGTCTTTTCCAATGAGTCAGCTCTTCGCATGAGGTGGCCAAAGTACTGGAGCTTCAGCTTTAGCATCATTCCTTCCAAAGAAATCCCAGGGCTGATCTCCTTCAGAATGGACTGGTTGGATCTCCTTGCAGTCCAAGGGACTCTCAAGAATCTTCTCCAACACCGCAGTTCAAAAGCATCAATTCTTCGGTGCTCAGCCTTCTTCACAGTCCAACTCTCACATCCATACATGACCCCTGGAAAAACCATAGCCTTGACTAGATGGACCTTAGTGGGCAAAGTAATGTCTCTCCTTTGTTAAATAAGCATATAAAAAGCTGCTCAACATTTTTTGTTTTTAGGTAATCACAAATTAAAACAATGAGAAACTATCAAACACCTATTAAAATGGCTAACATCCAAAATCTGGCAATGCCAATAAGGATGCAGAGCAACAGAAACTGTCATTCATTACTGGAGAAACTGCAGAATAGTACATTCACTTTAGAGAACCATTTGGCAGTACAAAGCCATATATAGTCTTATCATATATTTCATCTATGTAGAAATATGGATGGAGGTTTGTGACGTTATACAGGAGGCAGTGATCAAGACCATCCCCAAGAAAAAGAAATGCAAAAAGGCAATATGGTTGTCTGAAGAGGCCTTACAAATAAGGCAAAGGAGAAAAGGAAAGACATATCCATTAGAATGCAGAGTTACAGAGAAAAGGAAGATATACCCATTAGAATGCAGAGTTACAAAGAATAGCAAGGAGGGATAAGAAAGCCTTCCTCAGTGATCAATGCAAAGAAATAGAGGAAAACAACAGAATGGGAAAGACTGGAGATCTCTTCAAGAAAATTAGAGATACTGAGGGAACATTTCATGCAAAGAGTGGCACAATAAAAGACTGAAATAGTATGGACCTAACAGAAGCAGAAGATATTAAGAACAGGTGGCAACAGTACACAGAAGAACTATATCACTAGGACTAGATCACTCACCTAGAGCCAAACATCCTGGAATATGAAGTCAAGTGGGCCTTAGGAAGCATCACTATGAACAAAGCTAATGGAGGTGATAGAATTCCAATTGAGCTTTTCAAATCCTAAAAGATGATGCTGTGAAAGTGCTGCACTCAATATGCCAGCAAATTTGGAGAGCTCAGCAGTGGCCACAGGACTGGAAAAGGTCAGTTTTCATTCTAGTCCCTAAGAAAGGTAATCCCAAAGAATGCTCAAACTACCGCACAATTGCACTCATCTCACATGCCAGCAAAGTAATGCTTAAAATTCTCCAAGCCAGGCTTCAACAATACGTGAACCGTGAACTTCCAGATGTTCAAGCTGGATTTAGAAAAGGCAGAGGAACAAGAGATTAAATTGCCAACATCTGATGGATCATCAAAAGAGCAAAAGAGTTCCAGAAAAACATGTACTTCTGCTTTATTGATTACGCCAAAGCCTTTGTGTGAATCACAACAAACTGTGGAAAATTCTTAAAGAGATGAGAATACTACACCATCTTACCTGCCTCTTGAGAAATCTGTATGCAGGTCAAGAAGCAACAGTTAGAACCAAACATGAAACAACAGACTAGTTCCAAATCAGGAAAGGAGTACGTCAAGGCTGTATATTCTCGCCCTGCTTATTTAACTTATATGCAGAGTACATCATGTGAAATGCCAGGCTGGATGAAGCATAAGCTAGAATCAAGATTGCTGGGAGAAATATCAATAACCTCAGATACACAGACAACACCACCCTTATGGCAGAAAGTAAATAAGAACTAAAGAGCCTCATGATGAAAGTGAAAGAGGAAAGTGAAAAATTTGGCTTAAAACTCAACATTCAGAAAATTAAGATCATGACATCTGGTCCCATTGTGTGAAGTCGCTCAGTCGTGTGCGACTCTTTGCGACCCCATGAACTGAAGCCTACCAGGCTCCTCTGTCCATGGGATTCTCCAGGTAAAAGTACTGGAGTGGGTTGCCATTTCCTTCTCCAGGGGATCTTCCCAACCCAGGGATTGAACCCAGGTCTCCCACATTGCAGGCAGACGCTTTAACCTCTGAGCCACCAGAGAAGCCTCTGGTCCCATTCTGCAGTAATTTTGGAGCCCCCCAAAATAAAGTCTATCACTGCTTTCATTGTTTCCCCATCTGTTTGCCATGATCTGATCCCATTGCTGCTGCTGCTGCTAAATCACTTCAGTCGTGTCCGACTCTGTGCAACCCCATAGATGGCAGCCCACCAGGCTCTCCCATCCCTGGGATTCTCCAGGCAAGAACACTGGAGTGGGTTTCCATTTCCTTCTCCAATGCATGAAAGTGAAAAGTGAAAGTGAAGTTGATCAGTCGTGTCTGACCCTTAGCAGCCCCATGGACCGCAGCTTTCCAGGCTCCCCCATCCATGGTCCCATTACTTCATGGCAAATAGATGGGGAAACAATGAAAATAGTGATAGACTTTATTTTGGGGGCTCCAAAATCACTGCAGATGGTGACTGCAGCCATGAAATCAAAAGATGCTTGCTCCTCGGAAGAAAAGTTATAACAAACCTAGACAGCATATTAAAAAGCAGAGACATTACTTTGCCAACAAAGGTCCATCTAGTCAAAGCTATGGTTTTTCTGGTGGTCATGTATGGATGTGAGAGTTGGACTATAAAGAAAGTTTAGCACTGAAAAATTGATGCTTTTGAACTGTGGTGTTGGAGACGACTCTTGAGAGTCCCTTGGACTGCAAGGAGTCAAACCAGTCCACTCTAAAGGAAATCAGTCCAGAATATTCTTTGGAAGGACTGATGCTGAAGTTGAAACTCCAATACTTTGGCCACCTGATATGAAGAACTGACAGATTTGAAAAGATCCTGATGCTGGGATAGTTGAAGGCAGGAGGAGAAGAGGATGACAGAGGATGAGATGGTTGGATGGCATCGCTGACTTGAAGGACTTGAGTTTGAGAAAGCTCAGGGCGTTGGTGATTGACAAGGGAGCCTAGTGTACTGCAGTCCATGGGATCACAGAGTTGGACACAACTGAGCAACTGAACTGAACTGAACTAATATATTTTATCTATCACACTTCTAGGTAATTACCTAATTGAGCTGAAAGTTTATGTCAACAACAATGAAAACCTTAAACAAAATGTTTATATAAGCTTTACTGGTAATTGTCAAAAACTCGTAACAACAAAGATGTTCTTCAGTAGATCAATGTATCAACAAATTGTGTGTTGAATTATTCATGATATAAAGAAGTGAACTATCAACTCACAAAAAGACATAAGAAACCTTAAATGAATACCGTTTACCCTGCTAAGTGAAAAAAGCCAGTGTGAACAAGCTACATACTTTAGGAAAAGATAAGTGGTGTCAGGAATTTGGAGGTGCAGGGGGGATGAACATGTGAAGTGCAGGACATTTTCCACAGCACTGAAACTATGTGTGTATGATACTGTAATGTCAGATATATGACATTACACATTTATTAAAACTACAAAATTTTACAACACAAGGATGATGTATGCAAATTGAAAAATAAATCATTTAGACATTTAAAGGATCCCAAGAAAGAATGTGGACTGTAATAAGTAAACTCTAATTATTGCAAATGTATAAAACAACCATACTGAAGAGTGGGCAGTGGGGAGGGACTAATATAATCAAACTCGAAATACAAATGGAGTCTATAAGATTAAATACAAAAGGAAAGTGAAAGTCTCAGTCATGTCCGACTCTTTGTGAACCTGTACAGTCCATGGAATTCTCCACGTCAGAATACTGGAGTGGGTAGCTTTTCCCTTCTCCAGGGGATCTTCCCAACCCAGGAATCGAACCCAGCTCTCTCACATTGCAGGCAGATTCATTACCAACTGAGCTATCAGGGGAAAGGAAAGGAACATAAATCCTATATTTTAGTCAATAAAACTGTTTCTTACATGAGTATAAGTTAATAATCCTAGTACTGCTATACATGCACACTCAGTCAGTCAGTTAAGTAGCTCAGTCGTGTCTGACTCTTTGCAACCCCATGGACTGCAGCACACCAGGCCTCCTTGTCCATCACCAACTTCTGGAGTCCACCCAAACTCATGTGCATTGAGTCGGTAACACCATCCAACCATCTGATCCTCTGTCATCCCCTTCTCCTCCTGATTTCAATCTTTCCCAGCATCAGGGTCTTTTCAAATGAGTCAGCTCTTTGCATCAGGTGACCAAAGTATTGGAGTTTCAGCTTCAGCATCAGTCCTTCCAATGAACACCCAGGACTGATTTCCTTTAGAGTGGACTGGTTGGATCTCCTTGCAGTCCAAGGGACTCTCAAGAGTCTTCTCCAACACCACAGTTCAAAACATCAATTCTTCTGTGCTCAGCTTTCTTTATAGTCCAACTCTCACATCCATATATGACTACTAGAAAAACCATAGCTTTGACTAGACAGACCTTTGTTGGCAAAGTAATGTCTCTGATTTTTAATATGCAGTCTAAGTTGGTCATAACTTTTCTTCCAAGGAGCAAGTGTCTTTTAATTTCATGGCTACAGTCACCATCTCTAGTGATTTTGGAGCCCAAAAAATAAAGTCTATCTCTGTTTCCACTGTCTCCCCATCTATTTGCAATGAAGTGATGAGACCAAATGCCATGATCTTAGTCTTCTGATTCTTGAATTTTAAGCCAACTTTTTACACACATACTAGAATTGAACAATTAAGAATGTAAATGTTTGGCAAGTGATAAGATCTACGCATTTCACCTTGGCGCAGAAATTCATGTATGAACAATGGGTTAGGACTGGGCTTCCCAGGTGGCGCTACTGGTAAAGATTCTGCCTGTCAAACACAGGAGACCTAAGAGATGAGGGTTTGGGTCTTCTTCCTGGGTAAAGAAGATCCCCTGGAGAGGAAATGGCTCCACTCCAGTATTCTTGCCTGGAAAATCCCATGCACAGAAGAGCGTGGGGGCCTATAGTCCCTGGGGTCACAAAGAGTCAGGAAGGATTGAGCTTCTGAGCACAAGGGGTGAGGACTAGAATGATCCATGTGATAATAAATTAGAATTAGAAATAGCAGTAAGAACTTATGTTTAACTTAATAGAAATTCAGACGATTACATGTAGAAACAGCTATAGACTTTTGTATATACATGAATCAACATACACACATATATTTCTCTGCTCTGTTACCCAAGAGGGCCTGAAAGCAACAACAACAACCTACTAGCTAAAGGCACACCTGGCACCCAGATCTTGATTTCTAATACCACTCTCCAATAAAAGAATTCAGGGTTTTTGGAGCAATAGCTGATTTTAAAGCTTTTCAGGGAATGGATAAGGTGAAGCTGGAGTATCTTACAGTCCCAAAAGTTAAGGAAATGCTTTTATAAATGCAAACAGACAGTAAGAGGAGTATATCAAAGGGGCACAGGAACCAAATGAAAGACCTTCCAATGACCTAACCTGGAACAAATTGAACAAAATAATGAAAGTACTATTAGGTTAAAATCTAAAGTATAAAATAGACATCCACTAACCTTTCCCAATATAAATAACTGATTGAATAAATTAATAAATGGGGGAACACAGGGATATCTTCCATGCAAAGGAACTCCAAATAAATTATTCCCAGTGTGTTGTGCATGGTGACTCTCTTCCAAAGAAAATTCCAAAGAGTACAGTGGAGGACTGACTTTACACTGGAGAATCCTAACCAACTACTTCAGCCAAGTGATCTAACTCATCAACAGTCTCAGATCATGACGCTAGTCACAGACCATATCATGACTCTTGACATGATGTGATGAAAATGGCACTTTATTTCTGTAACCTTCCTTCTAAAAGCCCATAACCCCAGTATAGTCATGAGAAAAACACCAGTAAAACTTTAATAGAAAAATGTCCTATAATATATCCGACCAGTACTCAGTTAGTTCATCAAAAACAAAGAAAGCAGAAATCTCTGAGAAACTTACAGTCGAGGAGAGCCAAAGGAGACAGGACAATCAAATTTAACGTGGAATTGTAGAGGAGAAAAAAGGCATTCAGTAAAAATGAGGGAAATCTGAATAAGGTTTGGACTCTAGTTAATATCACCACTGGCTTATAATTTTAACAAATGTACCATATTAATCATATTAATGTAAAATATTTAATAATTGGAGGAACTGTGTATGGAATGGAAGGTATAAAATAAGAATGATCTACTTATGCTCAACTTTTCTGCAATATAGAATACTCTAAAATAGAGTCCATTAAAATAAACAGACAAAAATTTCAAAAAAAAGAAAAAAGATTGCTGGCTGGGAAAATAATCTGTTTACTTAGACTTCTGTCATAAGACTGAGGGCTCTTGGGCTCAAGAGCTATTGTTTGGTATAGCCAGACAATGGGGCTTCTGTGTGGCCACACAGCATTTTAATTTATAACTTATACATGAGATATACATTGGTAGTTTTATTAAAGCCCCTAAGTTTAATTTTAAAAAATCAATGAATTATAAAACATCAATGAGAGGTAACAATTCCCACTATGCAGTCTAGTTTCTGTTGCTCTCTACCAGACTCTAATTATAGGCCCTGACACTTTCTTGGAATGTCCATCACTACTGATCCTGGAAACTGTATATGTCATCTGCTAGCCTTGCCAGAATGGACTCTGCATATAACCTGCCTCTAGGTCACCAGCTTCTGAAGCATGTGTGTCTGATTTGTAGAAACCAGGTCACATGACCATGCTACAGCTACCAAGGAGGCTGACAATTTTTTTCTAATTTTATAGAGAAAAGCTGGAACTCTAAAAGTGGAGAAATTTCTAAGCACAGGAAGAAAATTTAGAGATGGGAAAAAGGTATAAAAAGTGTCCACACGATGGTTATTACTATGGTTAGTATGGGGAAAATTCCCTACTGAATAAGAATAATGACCACTAATGTCTCGCATTTAAGATACTTTTTTATATTATTTTGTAAAGCTCAGAACTGATCATTTAAGATGCTATTTTTCTAGTATTTACAGTGATAAGAAGCACATCACCTTCTACCAAAGAAGTAGCCTTAATATTTTTTTCTCTGTGATGTTAACTGGTGTGAGATGCATTATTACAACATGATAAATTGATAATCATATTTTTGCCTCACTAACACTAAAAGTGTTCAACACTCTGATTTAAAGGTTCTTTCGCAAAAGACCCATTTCCTTTACCCTAGACACCTAGCGCTACTAGAATCTAACAACCCACTATAACACAAATGTGCCCAGGCTGTCCTATAAGAGAAAATAACTGTAAGAAAAGCATCAAAGAAAGAAACCCAAGATGAAAAACATACAGCTTATTGCTCTGTAGAGTATATGGGTAATAATAAAGAGAACAAAAAGTTACATAAATAAAATGGAGTCCTCCCCCTCATCTCTTATTTTCACTCTCTCTCTCTCTCTCTCTCTCTCTCTCTCTCTCTCTCTCTCTCTCTCTCTCTCTCTCTCTCACACACACACACACACACACACACACAAATGCTGCTTGACACTTCTCAGGGTCTGAAAGAGTTTGGAAATTGATATTTGTATGATATTATATCTTGTTTGCAGTCTAATTGGCTAGTCAACTGTCAGCTGTTTGGAGTCACACCTGAATTCTAGAGAGAAAAGGCTCATTGGATTCTCTTGAGTTCTTTCCAGAGGGAAATACTGGTCATTTCTACACAAGCTTCCTCCATTATTTCAATTTCAAACAAAGCTGGGAACTCTGTGTTGCCTTGACCTGAATTATTACCATAAACATCAAAGAAGGATGTCAGAAAATCAGTTAAGTCCATCTCATCTCTATTCCTATAGGACTTCAGTACACAAACTTCCTTGGTCTTTGCTTTTTATTAGTAATATTAAAAAGCAATCTTTCCTTCATAGGACTAGTGTGTGAATAACGTGGGGTAACACATGTAAAGAGCATGAACAGAATCAGGTGCAGTTGACACTTGAGTAACTCAGGGGGTTGGAGGACCCACCCACTGTTGGCCTTCTGTGTTTTCAGTTCCCCATCCACAGATTCAGGCAACCCTGGATCATTTAGTGTTGCAGTTTGTATGTATTGAAAAAATCTGGTGTGTAAGTGGAACTGCACAGTTTAAACCTGTGTTGTTCGAGGGTGAAACTACACCTTGTTTCTTTCACTCAGAGACCAACTCACACTGCTGCAATCTTTAGTCAAATTGTACAAATAAACTCTGTGGTTATTGTATGCTTTGTTGTTTTTTTGTTTGTTTGTTTGTTTGTTTGTTTTTTACTTTGTTTCCAACTTGCTCTCTTCCTCTTTAAATCTTCCCCCGCCCAGAGGCTCAGTGGTAAAGAACCCGCCCACCAGTGCAGGAGACTCAGGTTCCATCCCTGGGTCAGGAAGATCCCCTGGAGAAGGAAACAGAAACCCACTCCAGTATTCTTGCCTGGGAAATCCCATGGACAGGGGAACCTAGTGGGCTACAGTGCATGTGGTTACAAAGACTCAGACATAACTTAGAGACTAAACATCAACAACAATCAAAACTAAGTTTCTGTTTCTTTGTGCTTAATCAATGAATTAATATCTGTTGAAGGCTCACTTTATTGAGTGTTTGGGGATGATTTTTAAATACATAAAGAGCTAAAGAATCATTTTGTGATTGTCCTTTTCCTTTAATATGTTTGTTATCTCACAGACTAACAATTTTTCAAATGGATGAAAAATGAAGTCGATTTCTTTATGACAATTACAGAATAGCCAATTAGCATGGCAAGCACTGAGAGTCCATGATCTGACTCTGATTTTAAGCTTACATTTACTGTGATATATGCCAAGTGCTTTAATAATAATTTTAGAGTTATATTAGCATATTCTAATCCTCACAATGATAAAGTATTTGCTGTTATCACCATGTCATTTTCTCAACTATGAAATTGAAAATTTTAATATAATGCAACCTCCCCAGTTAGGCACAATTAATAGTTAGTGGAACTGCCTTTCAAATCTACATGTATCTAAAATCAAAGCCAACCACCACACTATACAGCCTCAATGATGAAGTCACCAAAGCTAAGTCTAAAACTATCTGCTCATTCCATGAAACTTTTCTTAAGAATGTAGAACAATAGCCCTGAGAATTCCAAAATCAATCTAAAAAGTAATGTCTCCCATCTTCTCGAGTGGCTGCTTTCACAACATATAGCTAATGGTACCCATTACAGCAGCAGGGACAGAGACAGCCAGCAGTAAATCTTTTTCTTTTACAGTTGGCTCTGGTTTAGGAAGATTTACTTTTATAACAGCTGCAGAGACTTCTACCTTATCAACTTCTACTTCTTTAATACCTTTCTCCCAAAGCTTTTTACAGCCTCTCATAGTAATGACAGGTCCTAAGGGTCAGAACTAGAAGTACTTTCTCTGTAACTCTCAAAGCGTTCGATTTTGACAAATTACTTTTATTGTCTTAGCTAAGTTTGGGAATATACTTGATTTTACTTTGAAAAGTTTTCACAAAGTGGATTCCGGTATTTGAAATTAAAGTGATGTTTTTTTGTTTTACTATAAATCTCTAATTCCCTTCCTGGGTCCTTTGCTTGCATCAATGCAAATCTCTTTGTTTGCAGAGTCTAACTTCATGGATCATATATTACTCAAATCTCTTGATCTGATGAAGACTAATACTAATTTCAGAACTTGAGCTGGGTCAGATTCTTTTCCCTTAGGTAAGTGTTGCTTCATTGAGAGATATAAGCTATTAAAAAAAAAAAAAAAAAACTACAGAGGGGAAAAAAAGAGGCTGCTCCAAGTAGAGAGTTCAGGGTTTCAATTTCTCACCCTTCAGATAGAGCTTGCTGCAGCACAACAGGGGGACGAAAAGGTCGAAGCCAACCAGAAGAGATGTGGCACTTTCTACTGAGAATCAAAGTACGTGAGAATCAAAGTATGTTTGTTATGGATTTGAGACTTGCCCTAGATGCCTTGTGCCCTGGAGAGACCACTGAATTGTCCTTCTCAATGGACCAGCTGGATACAGACCTTATTTTTACTGAGAGTTGTCAGGATAGAAGAGACAGGGAAGCCTAATCATGTTCAGAGCAAGCAAGGGTTTAGCACATCAACCACTGGAGCTCCACAGTGAAAATAAACCAAATTTTTCCTAAAAACGTAGCTTGAAACTCATCACCCCTCATTTAACCCTTTGAACTCATAATAAATACAAAAGGCTGTATTATAATTGAATGGCTTTATATCTATGGCTAAATATATTATTATAGTTTTAAAATATTACTGTACTTTAAGCACTAGTTTCGTACTTTAAATATTTCAGTAATAAAGAACAAATTTTCTTGAGAAAGAATAGTCCAAAGGAAGAATATTGTCCCAAAGATACCTTAGCAAGACTTCAAGCAATAAAAACATGTGACTGATTCTTTGTTGTTGTTTTTGTTATTCAGTCACTGTTGTGTCCGACTCTTTGTGACCCCATGAACTGCAGCCTTCCAGACTTCCCTGTCCTTCACCATCTCCCAGAGTTTGCTCCACTGAGTCACTGATGCCATCCAACCATCTCATCCTCTGTCACCCCCTTCCCCTCCTGCCCTCAATCTTTCCCAGCATCAGGGTCTTTTCCAATAAGTCGTCACTTACTATCAGATGGCCAAAATATGGGAGCTTCATCATCAGTCTTTCCAATGAATGTTCAGGGTTGATTTCCTTTAGGATTGACTGGTTTGATCTTGCTGTCCAAGGGACTCTCAAGGGTCTTGTCCAGCACCCCAGTTCAAAAACATCAATTCTTCAGCACTCAGCATTTTTTATGGTCCAACTTTCACATCCATACATGACTACTGGAAAAACTATAGCTTTGACTATATGGACCTTTGTTGGGAAAGCGATGTCTCTGCTTTTTAATACACTGTTTAGGTTTGTCATAGCTTTTCTTCCAAGGAGCAAGCATCTTTGAATTTGGCGGCTACAGTCACTACAGTCACAGTCTATCACAACCCCATCCATACTCTACCTTCTGTAAACCCTCAGCTTCCTTGGTAGAACTGAGCACTCCTTTCAACACAGTAGCTTAACACTTTCTGCATAACTGAAGATATTGAAGCTACTTCAACAATCCTTACTGATTCAGTCTACCTTATTATAATATCTATTGTATTAGAACCAGATGTACCAGATGTATTATGTATAGATGTATCAGAATTTACTAAGCAAAGAAAGTGAATGATGTGATGTGAGGAGAAGCCTAGGCAATCGGAAAAGTGTGTGAGTGGCACAGACAGATGTAGTATAAAGATACTTGATAAGATGGGTAGTATTATATAATATGCATTTGGATATTTTGATGGGTCTGTGGCTTGTAATGAAAAAAAAATTTCTATAAACCAAGTCATGCTAAGCATTTTACAGTTATTACTTCCTTTAATCCTTATAACAAACACATAATGTTAGTGATGATATGAACTTCACTTTACAGATAAGGAGAAAGGCTAAGCAACATTAATTGTCTAAGGTTTGTATAGGATGAAACATGACTGATCAGGTATATCTGATCACAGAGACTGTAACCTTTACCTAATGGGGATCTAGAAAATATTTAACAACTGACTCTTACCACATCTGAGAAATACAAAAGAGAGAGAGACAAAAAAGAGAAAAAAAAAATCCTCTTCCTCAACATTTGCTTACTTTCACTATACTCATACTTTCATTGTGACCAGTATCATGATACCAACAGGATACCATTACACATGGCTTTCAGAAGAGATGCTCATGATGGGCTATCATGAATCACGATGAGCTGACATGAACAGACCATCACCTCTACCAATGTGTTCTTTGCTTCCTATTCCCATTTGTACTCTGCCTTGAATCAAATGCGTACTCAAATATTCCTTGTGAAGAAATGAATAAATATTTATACTTATAAATTAACTACAATGTGGTTAATATACACACATCTTGGTAAAATAATTTCCTGATCTTTGACATTTGGTCTCCAAAAAGGGGTTGCTGATAGTAAATCATTTAGTGGTATAAAAAAAAATTTTTTCAAATAAAATAGAGCAATATATAAGTAGTGATTTATAAAAATTGAAGTCTCCTTCCACTAGGTTCTGTGCATTTTGGCAAAATTAAATGGAGACTTTCAAAATTAATCATATAGTTCAATAAATGATAATGAAAATATACATATATTAGTTTAAACTTTCATGTTCTCCTTCATGTTTCTTCATCTTATGGAAATTTTGCCAATATATCCAAATGCAGGAAGGTCTTCAAATCTCCAGATTATTTTCATGATCATAATTAAAAGCTTTCCCATAAAATCTAAATCACTTTATTAAATCTAAATATCTATAAAGAGTAAGTGGGTCATACAGACCAAGGCACAACTCCTAGGAACAGAGAAATTTTTAACATCAATTTCATTTCTCTACTTAAAAAGAAAAGTATCTGAAAATTACATGAAATTCTATCTAAAATTGACACTTTTTCAAAAAAAATTTTGATTCAAGGATTTCAACATTTTGCTTACCGAAAACTAAGCCAAAAGTTAGAGTTTTATTAAACTAAAAATGTCAACATATTTTTCTGCTCTCTTATATAAAATTCACTCTAGCTGGTGAATAGCTATGCATTCCCTTTGTGTTTCCTTTTGAAAAGCTGAGTGATGAGCCTTGAGACATATTTTAAATGGAAAATGTTCAAGAAAAGCACTCTAAATTTGGAAGAGTTTTCAGTGACAAATATAAATCTTTTCTAAAGTTAAAATTATTTCTCTTATTCATGCCTTTGACTTTAATTATTTATTTTCTGTTTATGCTAATTTATTGGTGTAAAATTTCCATTTGATTATTTGAAGACAATTCTCAATATATGCCTATGAAATGTTCCCTCATTGCAGGAAGTTTCTTTACCATCTGAGCCACCAGGGAAGCCCCCATGAAAGGTTTGCTGTTATTCAGTTGCTCAGTTTTGGGTCCAACTCTGCCACCCCATGAACTCCAGCATGCCAGGCTTCCCTGTCCTTCACTGTCTCCTGGAGTTTGCTCAAATTCATGTCCATTGAGTCAATGATGCCATCCAACCATCTTATCCTCTGTGCCCCCCTTCTCCTCCTGCCCTCAGTCTTTCCCAGCATCAGTGTCCTTTCCAATGAGTCAGCTCTTTGGCATCAGGTGGCCAAAGTATTGGAGCTTCAGTTTCAGCATCAGTTCTTCCAATGAATATCCAGGGTTGATTTCCTTTAGGATTGATTGATTTGATCTCCTTGTTGTCCAAGGGACTCTCAAGAGTATTCTCCAGAACCACTGTTCAAAAGCATCAATTCTTTGGTGATCTGCCTTCTTTATGGTCCATTTCTCACATCTGTACATGACTACTGGAAAATGTTAATGAGTAATAAAGGCAAACTCCAAAATATAGCTTAGTCTTAATCCAAAAGAATAATCTAGTAGCACAAGAAAATTAGTTGTCTTTACTAAATGCTATTGCTTTGACCTGACTGCAGTATTAACAGAATCACTAGGTATGGTGTGTCCAGGACACTAACATAAGGAAACAACCGCAAGCGGAATGATGGACAATATTGCCTGGGAAATCTCTTCCTTGATGAAGCTGTAGGATCCAATGGAATGACACTATAATTACATGGAAAGTAATTGTCATATATTTGCCAACAAATTACATGGTTGACAGTACTCTCTGAAAACTGTTCTGCATTTCTAGTGCCAACAGCTATGTTAGCAGAAAATGAAATTAGAAACAACCACAGGAGGTATTTTTTTCTCATTTAGAAAACTATTTCATTTAAGAAGCAAAATGTAATTTACAAGTAAATATTATAAAACTAAAAATAAAATGGAATGACTTAGAAGCACTTCTAAGAGTTATTGTTAAATATTTAGCCTAATGTTGGCTTTGTGGAAAAAACAAAGTCGTTTACTACATGTCAAGCTTATTATACATCCTATTTTGAAAGTACCAGTACTATAAATCCATCTTTTCCCAGGTTATTCCTTCCAGACAAATGAATGTGTCAGATTCCAAGATAGGAATAACTATATTTTTTACAGCTTACACCTCTCTTCCCAAAATAATATAAAAGGCTTCTTTTATGCATTGGAAGAGTTAATATTGTAGCAATAGTTTTCCATTCAGAGCTATGTTCAAGTTCACAAATGAGTGGTTTTATGTTCTCATAACATCAGCAGTCTTGTCTACACGACAAACTGTGAAACCAACATAAACACACACACACACACACACACACACACACAAACAGAGTTAAATATGTTTTCAAGAATTTGTTTCAAGTTATAATAAATTATCTTCTTTAGCCAATGCATTTGGTTAATATGTTATCATGTGAGATATATATATATATATATATATATATATATACACATATATATACACACACATACATACACATATTTCCTTTTTTGGTTAAGCCAAAACATAGGTCAAACATGGAAGAAATTTAGTATTTTAAAAAATCAACTTTTCTTGTCATATTTTTACTATATACCTTAGGCAGGAAGTTAGTTTTACTGCAGAAAGGTTAAAATGCTTAGTACTGTGGGGGAAAGAGTAGTGTGTGCAAAGTATTATTTATAGTACCTAATATTTGTTAAAGAAAACAGATATACAGAAGATTGCATAATGTACATACATAAAATATCTTCAAGGTTACATAAGGAGTTAGTAATGTTGATTACTTCTCAGAAGGACAGCAGGAAATAAGGAGAAGGGAGACACAAATTCCATATTTTTTTGGCAACTTTAAAATGTTATACTGATTCCATGAATTATCTACTGAAAAATAATTTTAGTGTAGGAAACAAATATATAATGAAAGGATTACAAAACTTGGATCAAAGGCTCAAATTAGAAGACTATAAATAAATAAATTGATAAAAAGAGAAGACTATAGGACTACAAAATAGAAGAAAGTAATTCCCTGGATTATAAGGAAAGCTGGCACTTCTCATTTTGCAAAGTACAATGAAAAAAAGCATATCCTCTAATGGTGCATAAGCAGTTGGAAAATGAGGACCTTGAAAAGACAAGTTCAGACCACATGGAACAAAGATTAATATGGGACATAGAGAAGACAAGTAGCAAACGTATTAACTTAAAAGGAATAAATAAGACTAGACCCCCAGTACTCCACACACACATAAACACACTTGGTCTTCCCTGGTAGTGCAGTGGCAAAGAATCCCCCTGCCAATGCAGGAGACACGGGTTCGATACCTGGGTCAGGAAGATTCCCTGGAGAAGGAAACAGGAACCCACTCTAGTATTCTTGCTGAGAAATCCCATGGACAAAGGAGACTGGCAGGCTATCTTCCATGGGGTTACAAAAGAGTCAGATACAATTTAGTGACTTAACACCACCACCACCTCCTACACACACAACACACACACACACACATACATACACACACACACACACACACAAATTCTATTTCTTATGTGAACTTCTTGGACACTGACTGGCTGGCCTATGAAGATATTACCAACTGTTCCTCTCACAAAGGTGAGCCCCCAGTAGCCAGTTTTGGCTACATGATACCAATTTTGGGGGGAAGAAGCCTGGTAAAAACCTGATCAACCTGATTATTTTGCCAGGAAATGTCAGATTTCAAAAGCCTGGCTGTAGTTTTGCTCTTGGTTTCTGTGAAATTACTCTATTTAAGCTTGTGATTCACTCTAGACCATCCTTAACTGGGACTTCAGGAAAGAATTAAGCCACAATCAACATGCTAAGGCCGTCATTTCATATATGAATTAGGATGGAATTTGTTATATATTATCCTTGGGAAGACTGGGAAACCAGTCTTTCAGATCATTTTCTGTTTGAGATTCAAAGGAGGAGAATCTCACTGAGACTATGTTACACCAAAGAACAGTTTTCATGTTAAAGAAGAAATTCAGAATAACTCAGTTCTCTATTTCAAGTTTTCATACCCTTTGCAAGGGGATATGGAGAACACAACAATACTCTTTGAAATCATACCATCTTCTCCCTTTATTTTCTGTTTCACTCCATAGTTGCTTCAATTTTTAAATGTCAAAACTATTCTGAGAAAATTTCCTTCTTGTCCACATAATTTCATCCAGTCTTACAAGCCAGAGTAGCTAGCAAACAGTTATTTCCACTTCAGTGCTGTACTTTAAGACTGCCAAAGAACCAGCCAATGCATATCCCCAAGTGCACAGTCTGCAGGAATTGTGGTAATTCTATTATTCTAAATTATTCATGAGAACCTGCTGGTATATTTTGTTCTTTCCACATCTATTTCTCTCTCTTAATTTTGGCCCTATAACTTCTGAAACAGTTTTTTCTTTGCTTAACTTCATTTAATTCAACTTTATTTTTATTACTGAGGACAGAAAGTTTATAACCAATAAATACACTTTATATACCTACTAAAAGTTTTGCCTTGAAAAGAGAATATTCCAGTATTTGCAAAGCTTATATTTAAGGTTTTTGTACACAAGGGAAAAAAGTTAAAAGAATATTCAACATTAACTTAATAAAATTTAAATAAAGAAATAGCAAAACATTTTTATGGTATAGTTTGGTTTAGTCACTCTCAATCAATATTTTATAATTATTCATAAAGTCCTGAGTTTGATATATTAGATGAACATATCTTGATTATTGCTTTATCCTGGCTTTTATCACTCAGCAAAATAATTTTGAGCTTGATACATTTTTTATATGATAGTTCGTTTCTTTTTATTATTGAGTAGCACTGTATCGACAAATCAGCTTATCAATTCATCTGATGAAAGATAATTGAATTTTTCCCATTTTAGCTACTTTAAAGTAAAGTATTATAAAAAGTATTATGAGCTTTGACATAAAAGTTTTTTAATGGGCATAGACTTTCATTCCTCTGGGATAAATGACTGGGAGTTAAATGCCTATAACATATGTTAGGCGGATGCTTAACATTTTACGACATCACCAAACTTTTCTGAAATGATTCTACCATGTTTTATTCTATCCAAGCAATGTAGGAGACATCCAGCTCCTCTACAGTTTTTGCCAGCATTTGGTGTATGGTCAGTTTTATAACTTATCAGATCTAACAGGTGTGTCATGTTCAGGTCGGTTCAGTTCAGTGGCTCAGTCGTGTCGACTTTACGTCATGTTATCACATTGCAATTTGAAATTGCATTTTTCTAATCACTAGTGATGCTGAGCATCCTTTTTGTTTATTGCCATATGTACACTGTCATTGGTTAAGTGTGTGCTCAAATATTTTACCTATTTTTAAGCAATTCTTTGTTATATCACTATTGAGTTGTGCGAGATCTTTGCCTTTTCTGTATAAAAACCACCTATCAGATATATACTTGGCAAGATATCAGTTTGCCACTTGTTTTTGCATTCTCCTCATAGCTTTCAAATAAAAATGCTTTTAAATTTTGATGAAACTTTTTTAATATAAATTTATTTATTTTAATTGGAGGTTAATTAATTTACAATATTGTATTGGTTTTGCCATTAAATTTTTATTGGTTGTACTTTTGATGGTGGTAGCTCAGAAATATTTACCTTATCACACATATCATGAAGATATTTCTATGATTTCTTCTAGAAGTTTCATAACATTTGGTTTTATATTTAGGTCTATAATCTATTTTGAGTTGCATTTTACATATGATATAAGGCATCAATCAACTGAGTTATTTTGCATATTTATATATAATTGTTCCACACCATTCTCTTTTTAAAACTGCTATCTCCCCACAAAATTGTTTTTCACTTTTGCCAAAATTAATTTGCACATGTTTGTGTAGGTCTATTTCTGAATTCTCTATTCTATTCCATTGATGTATTTCTCTATATGAATTCCAAACTACACCCTGCTGATTACTGACCATCACAATAAGTCTTGAAATCAAGTAATCCATCTTGCTATTTGCTATCTCTTTGTACCTTCTGTTGTTTGTTTCAATTTGTCTATTTTCCTGACAACTTTTCGACCAAGTATTCTTTACAATTCTAACTTACAATTTCTCCTTTGTTGGCTACTAGTATAAAAACTTTGCAACACTGTATTTCTTCCTAGTCTTTTTTGCTATTGTTTTATATGAAAATTGTTTTATTTTAGGCACTTTTGGTGGTGATTTTCAAGGTGGCACAATGGTAAAGAATTTGCCTGCAAATGTAGGAGATGCAGGAGATGTGGGTTCAATCCCTGGGTTGGGGATGTCCCCTAGAGTAGGAAATGGCAACCCACTCAAGTATTCTAGCCTGGAAAATTCCATGGACAGAGGAACTTGGTGGGCTATAGCCTATGGGGTCGCAAAGAGTCAGACACAACTAAGCATATCACATGCATTTCTTACTAATACATTACTCTGTTTAAAAACATGATCTATTTAACAGCTTTGTTTTTTATTTTTAGTTGCTAAGTCATGTCTGAGTCTTTTGTGACTCTCTTGTACTGTAGCCAGCCAGGCTCTGTCCATCGGATTTCCCAGGCAAGAATACTGGAGTAGATTGGTATTTCCTTCTCCAGGGGATCTTCCCAACCCAGGAATGGAACCCATGTCTTCAACATTGCAGGTGGATTATTTACTGCTGAGCCACCAGGGAATCCCTTTAAACAACTTTATTGAGATATAATTCACAATGCATACTGTTAACCCCTTTAAAGTGTACAGTTGGATATTTTCAGTGTACTAGAAACACCATATCACTATCACTGCAATTTAATTTTAAAACAATTTAAGTAAGGAAGTAAGTGTAAGTCACTCAATCATGTCCAACTCTTTGCAACCCCATGGACTGTACCCACCAGGCTCCTCTGTCCATGGGATTCTCCAGGCAAGAATGCTGGAGTGGATTGCCATTCCCTTCTCCAGGGGATCTTCTCAACCCAAGAATTGAACCCAGGTCTCCTAGATTGCAGATGGATTCTTTACCATGTGAATCAGGAGAAAAGCCCTTCTTAAAAATCCCAGATATAACAGCTGTCACATTCCATCTCTCTCCTGAAGCCCAAGCAAGTCATATTCTGTCTCTATAGGTTCACCTGTTATAGCCATTTCATATAAATGAAATAATAGAATAACTCGTGTTTTGTGACTGGCTTTCTTCACTTAGTACAATGTTTTCAAAGTTCGTCCATGTTGCAGCATGTATCAGCACTTCACTTCTGTTTATTGCCAAATAGTATGCAATTATATGAATATACTATATTATTTTCATCCATTCAGTTGTTTCCACCTTTTAACTATTATGAATAATGCTTCAAGAAACATTCGTATATAAGTGTACATTCACATCCATTCATGTGGATGTATGTTTTCTTTCTTTTTTTTTTTTCATTTCAATAGAAATGTACCCATTTCTTTTGGGTAGAAATGGAATTTCTGGGTAATTAGATAGCTCCATGCTTAATTTCTTAAGTGATTGCTAAACTCTTTTCCTAAGTGGTTACACCATTTTATATTCCCACCAGCAATGTATAAGGCTCTCAGTTTCTCCATATCCTTGCCGAACTTTATTACATGTCTGTTTGATTTTTGCCATCCTGTGCTGTGTTCAGTCACTTCAGTTGTGCCTACTCTTTGTGACCTATGAACTGTAGCCCACCAGGCTCCTCTGCTCATGGGATTCTCCAAGAAAGAAAACTGAAGCAAGTTGCTGTGCCCTCCTCCAGGGGATCTTCCCAACCCAGGAATCGAACCCATATCTCCAGGGTCTCTGCAATGTAGGCAGTCTTTACCCACTGAGCCACCTGGGAAGCCACCCTAGTACATGTAAAGTAGGATCTCTTTATAGTTTTGTCTGCATCTTCTCTAGTGACTAATAAATTTTAGCATCTTCTCATATAATTGTTGGCCATTTGCTCATCTTCTTTGAGCAAATGAAATGTCTATTCAAATACTTTGCTCATTTTAATTGGGTTATTTGTCTTTTTATTGTAGAGTTATACTAGTGCTTAATGTATTCTGGATGCAAGTTCTTTAACAGGTTTGAAAATCAATGTCTATTTAAAATAAACCCAAATGGGGTTTTGATAACAATGCATTGAATCTGTAGTTAATTGGGAGAATATTGCCATTCCAAGAGTATCAAGTTTTCACTCAAAAAACATGACATGTCTTACTTATTTAATTTTTGGTAATGATGTTTTATAATTTTCAATGTACATGCTTTGTACTTCTTTTGTTAAATTTATACTTAAATATTTTATTCTTTTTGATGCTATTATAAATGGAATCACTTTAATTTTACTTTCAGAACACTTATTCCTATTTTATAGAAATGCAATTGATTTTTTAAGTATATTGATCTGACATAGACTGGCAATTCGTTTCTTACGTGATAGTATGCATGTTTCAATGCCATTCTTCCAAATCATCCCACCCTCTCCCTCAGAGTCCAGAAGTCCACTCTACATGATGCTTGCGGCTGGTGCACGGGGATGACCCAGAGAGATGTTATGGGGAGGGAGGTGGGAGGGGGGTTCATATTTGGGAACACATGTACACCCGTGGTGTATTCATGTCAATGTATGGCAAAACCAATACAGTATTGTAAAGTAAAATAAAGTAAAAATAAAAATTTTAAAAAATAAATAAACAAATAAAATAAAAAGGAAAAAATAAATATATTGATCTATATACTACAGTCTCACTAACTTCTTTTTTAGTTACAATAGTGTGTGTGTATGTCTCTCTGTGTGTATTTTTTTCAAGATAATCTACATTACAAGACCATGCCATCTGTAATGATAGTTTACTTTTTCTTTTACAATCTGTATGCTATTTATTTTATTATTTTGCTAGGATATTCAGTACAATGTTAAATAGCAGTGGCAAGAACAGACTTCCTGTCTTGTTCTTGATCTTAACAGTAAAGCATTTTCTTCCACCACTAAGTATAACGTTAGCTGTGGGCTTTTGTAGATGGCCTACTTTTGTATATGACTGAGGAAAGTCTCTTCTCTTCCTAGGTTGTTTGGCAGTTTTATCATGAAAATGTGTTGATTTTTTCCAAATATTTTCTGCATATACTTCTGGTAACCCTTGAACAACTCAGGGGTTAGGGGTGCTAAACATCTGTGCAATCAAAAATCTGCATGTAATTTCACAGTTGTCCTCCATCTCTAGGGTTCTGCATCAACAGATTCAACAGTGTGTCTATTATGTAGCAAGACAGAATACATTTATTTTTTAAAAAAATCTGCATGTAAGTGGACCTGTGCCATCACACCTGAGTTTAAATGGTGGTATGGATTTTAGCCTTTACTTAACTAGAATGATGTACTATACTAATTGATTTTCAGATGTTAAACAAAGCTACCATTCCTGAGATTTACACGGTCATAATGCATAACTCTTTCTATATTTTACTGAATTCAATTTGATAGTGTTTTCTGAGGCATTTAGAATGTATTTTAACATTCATAAGGGATATTAGACTGTGCTTTCCTTTTCTTATGATGCACTTGGTTTTAGTATACTGATAAAAATGGCATTAAATAGTAAGTTAGAAAATGTTCCTTTTTTTAACATTCTGCAAGAGTATGCGAAGGATTGATATTAATTCTTCTTCAAATGTTTGTTACAACTCATCAGTGAAATTATCTGAGCCTGGGCTTTACTTGTGGGGAGTCTTTAAATTACTATTTTTATCTTGACATTTGTGGTAGGTGTGTTAATATTTAATTTTTTAATTTTTATTTTATATTGGAGTATAGTTCATTAACAATGTTGTGTTAATTTCAGTATACAGCAAAGTGATTCACTTATATCTACACATATATCTACAGAGAGGTGGGATGGGGGAGGGAGGGAGGCTAAAGAGGGAGAGGATATATCTTTATATGCATATAGGTGATTCACTCTGTTGTACAACAGAAACTAATACAACATAGCAAAGCAATTATACTACAGTCATAATTTTTTTTAAGTCTACAAATAAATGCTGGAGACAGTACGGTGAAAAAGGAACCCTCCTGTACTGTGGGTGGGAATGCAAATGGGTATAGCACCTATGGAGAACAGTGTGAATGTTCCTCAAAAAATTAAAAATATAGCTACCATATGATTCAGCGATCCCACTCCTGGGCACATATCCAGAGAAAACCATAATTTGAAAAGATGCATGCATCCCAATGTTCACTGTAGCACTATTTATAATAACCAAGACATGGAAGCAACCTAAATGTCCATCAACAGGTGATAGATAAATATAACAGTATATCTGTACAATGGAATGTTATTCACCCATAAAAAAGAACAAAATAATGTTATGTGCAACAACATGGATGGACCCAAAGATTATCAAACAAAGTGAAACAAGCCAGGCAGAAAAAGACAAATAGCATATGATACTGCTTATATGTGGAATCTCAGGGTACATTTTAAACTTCTTTTAAAAAGCCTTAGTAATTCCAGAAGAATTGAAAGCAGGATCTCACAAAGATATTTGTACAACCATGTTTATAGCAGCATTTTTCACATTAGCCAAGAGGTAGAAGCAACTCAAGTATCCATCATAAGAAAGAATAAATTTTAAAAATGTGTCCCATAAATACTATGGTATGTTATTCAGCCTTTAAAAAAACAAAAGGAAGAAAATTCTGAGACATGTTACAACATGGGTGAGCCTTGAGGACATTATGCTAAGTGTATAGTTCAGTTCAGTTCAGTCGCTCAGTCGTGTCTGACTCTCTGCGACCCCATGGACTGCAGCATGCCAGGTCTCCTTGTCCATCATTAACTCTTGGAGTTAACCAAACTCATGTCCATTGAGTCAGTGATGCCATCCAACCATCTCATCCTCTCTCATCCCCTTCTCCCTCCTTCAATCTTTCCCAGCATCAGGGTCTTTAAAAATGAGTCAGCTATTCCCATCAGGTGGCCAAAGTATTGCAGTTTCAGCTTCAACATCAGTCTTTCCAATAAACACCCAGGACTGATCTTCTTTAGGATGGACTGGTTGGATCTCCTTGCAGTCCAAGGGACTCTCAAGAATCTTCTCCAGCACCACAGTTCAAAAGCATCAATTCTTCAGTGCTCAGCTTTCTTTATAGTCCAATTGTCACATCCATACATGACTACTGGTAAAACCATAGCCTTGACTAGATGGACCTTTGTTGGCAAAGTGATGTCTCTGCTTTTTAATATGCTGTCCAGGTTGGTCACAACTTTCCTTCCAAGGAGAAAGCGTCTTTTAATTTCATGGCTGCAGTCACCATCTGCAGTGATTTTGGAGCCCCCCAAAATAGAGTCTAACACTGTTTCCATGGTTCCCCATCTATTTGCCATGAAGTGATGGGACCAGATGCCATGATCTTAGTTTTCTGAATGTTGAGCTTTAAGCCAACTCTTTTACATTCCTCTTTCACTTTCATCAAGAGGCTTTTTAGTTCCTCTTCACTTTCTACCATAAGGGTGGTGTCATCTGCATATCTGAGGTTATTGATATTTCTCCCAGGGACCCCACAGAGACTGAGACAGAACTGTGTTTGAATGTCTCCTGTGGAGGTATGGGTCAGAAGTGAACTGCCAGGGGCTCTGGGTGCAGAAGACTTGGGCATGGCATTAGCCCTCTTGGAGGAGGTCGCCATTAACCTCACCATAGAGCTGTCAGGACTTACACAGGATTGGGAAATAGACACTTGGAGGGCAACCTTGTGCACTAGGACCCAGGAGAAAGGAGCAGTGACCCCACAAGAGACTGACCCAGACTTGCCTGTGAGTGTCCAGGAGTCTTCAGCAGAGGCGTGGGTTGGCAGTGGCCTGCTGCAGGGCTTGGGGCACTGAGTGTAAGAGTACATGCACGGGATCTTTTGAAGGAGGTCACTATTACATTCATTACCTCCACCATAGTTGCCCTCCCCTCCACACCCATCAACAGAAAATTGGATTAAAGATTTACTGAGCATGGCCCCGCCCATCAGAACAAGACCTAGTTTCCCCCCAGTCCGTCTCTTCCATTAGGAAGCTCCCATAAACCTCTTATCCTTTTCCATCAGAAGGCAGACAGACTGAAAACCACAATCACAGAAAGCTAACCAAATTAATCACATGGACCACAGCCTTGTCTAACTCAATGGAACTATGAGCCATGACATGTAGGGCCACCCAAGACGGATGGGTCATGGTGGAGAGTTCTGACACATGTGGTCCACTGGAGAAGAGAATGGCAAACCACTTCAGTATTCTTGCCTTGAGAACCCCATGGACAGTATGAAAAGGCATGTATGAAAAAAAAAGTGTAATAAGCCAATCACAAAAGGGCAAATCCTGCATGGTCTGGCTAGATTTAACTAGAGTGGTCAAACTCATAGAAATAGAAAGTAGAATGATGGGAAATAGGGAGTTATTATTTAATAAATACAGAGTTTCAGTTTCACAGCAGGAAAAGATTCTGGAAACTGGTTGTACAACAATATGAATATATTTAACACTTCTGAACTACATACTTAAAATGGTTATGATGCTACTTTTATGTTGCATGCATTCTATCACAATTAAAATAAAGAAAAATACAAAGATTTATTACATCCTTCATGATCTTACCTAGCTTATCTCTCCAGCGTCAGCTTCATTTCTAACCAATTCTGGGATCCTTTCCTGAATCCTATATGTCAACCTTATGCCAATCTTATATGCGAAAGCAAAAACAACACCCAGCTCTGTATGTGACTGGTGATGGAAGCAAGGTCTGATGCTGAAAAGAACAATAATGCATAGAAACCTGGAATGTTAGGTCCGTGAATCAAGGCAAATTGAAAGATATCAAACAGGAGACGGCAAGAGTGAATGTCGACATTTTAGGAATCAGCGAACTAAAATGGACTGGAATAGGTGAATTTAACTCAGATGACCATTATATCTACTACTGTGGATGGCTTAGATGAAATGCAGTTGCCATAGTCAACAAGAGAGTCTAAAATGCAGTACCTGGATGCAGTCTCAAAAATGACAGAATGATCTCTGTTCACTTCCAACGCAAACCATTCATTATCATGGTAATCCAAGTCTATGCCCCGACAAGTAATGCTGAAGAAGCTGAATTTGAACAGTTCTATGAAGACCTACAAGACCTTCTAGAAGTAACACCCCCCAAAAGATGTCCTTTTCATTATAGGGGATTGGAATGCAAAAGTAGGAAGTCAAGAAACACTTGGAGTAACAGGTAAATTTGGCCTTGGAGTACAGAGTGAAGCAGGGCAAAGGCTAATAGAGTTCTGCCAAGAAAATGCACTGGTTATAGCAAACAACCTATTCCAACAACACAAGAGAAGACTCTACACATGGACATCACCAGAGGGTCAACACTGAAATCAGATTGACTATATATATATTTTTTAATTTTTATTTTTATTTTACTTTACAAAAATATACAAGCAACTTATGCAGCTCAATTCCAGAAAAATAAAAGACCCAATCAAAAAATGGGCCAAAGAACTAAATAGACATTTCTCCAAAGAAGACATACGGATGGCTAACAAACACATGAAAAGATGATTATATTTTTTGCAGCCAAAGATGGAGAAGCTCTATACAGTCAGCAAAAACAAGACAGGGAGCAGACTGTGGCTCAGATCAAGAACTCCTTCTTGTCAAATTCAGACTTAAATTGAAGAAAGTAGGGTAAAACCACTAGACCATTCAGGTATGACCTAAATCAAATCCCTAATGATTATACAGTGGAAGTGAGAAATAGATTTAAGGGACTAGACTGATAGACAGAGTGCCTGATTAACTATGGATGGAGGTTTGAGACATTGTACAGGAGACAGGGAGCAAGACCATCACCAAGAAAAAGAAATGCAAAAAAAGCAAAATGGCTGTCTGAGGAGGCCTTACAAAAGAAAAGGAAAGATAAATCCATTTGAATACTGATTTCCAAAGAATAGCAAGGAGAGATAAGAAAGCCTTCCTCAGTGATCAGTCCAAAGAAATAGAGGAAAACAATAGAATGGGAAAGACTAGAGATCTCTTCAAGAAAATTAGATATACCAAGGGAATATTTCATGCAAAGATGGGCTCAATAAAGGACAGAATAAGAAAAGGTGGCAAGAATACACAGAAGCACTCTACAAAAGAGATCTTCACGACCCAGATAATCAATATGGTGTGTTCACTCATCTAGAGCCAGACATCCTGGAATGTGAAGTCAAGTGGGCCTTAGGAAGCATCACTACGAACATAGCTAGTGGAAGTGATAGAATTCCAATTGAGCTATTTAAAATCCTAAAAGATGATGCTGTGAAAGTGATGCCCTCAATAGGCCAGCAAATTTGGAAAATTCAGCAGTGGCCACAGGACTGGAAACGGTCAGTTTTCATTCCAATCCCAAAGATAGGCAATGCCAAAGAATGCTCAAACTACCACACAATTGCACTCATCACACAAGCTAGTAAAGTAATGCTCATAATTCTCCAAGCTAGGCTTCAGCAATACGTGAAACATGAGCTTCCATATGTTCAAGCTGGTTTTAGAAAAGGCAGTGAAACCAGAGTTCAAATTGCCAACATATGCTGGATCATGGAAAAAGCAAGAGAGTTCCAGAAGAACATCTACTACTGCTTTATTGACAATGCCAAAGCCTTTGATTGTGTGGATCACAATAAACTGTGGAAAATTTTGATAGAGATGGGACTACCAGACCACCTGACCTGCCTTTTTAGAAATCTGGATGCAGGTAAGGAAGCAACTGCTAGAACTGGGCATAGAACAGACTGGTTCCAAATAGGAAAAGGAGTACATCAAGGCTGTATATTGTCACCCTGCTTATTTAACTTCTATGCAGAGTACATCATGAGAAACGCTGGGCTGGAGGAAGCACAAGCTTGAATCAAGATTGCTGGGAGAAATATCAATAACCTCAGATAGGCAGTTGACTTCACCCTTATGGCAGAAAGTGAAGAAGAACTAAAGAGTCTCTTGATGAAGGTGAAAGAGGAGTGAAAAAGTTGGCTTAAAGCTCAACATTCAGAAAACTAAGATCATGGCATCCAGACCCATCACTTTATGGGAAATAGATGGGGAAACAGTGGAAAGTGTGAGAGACTTTATGGTTTTGGGCTCCAAAATCACTGCAGATGGTGACTGCAGCCATGAAATAAAAAGACACATACTCCTTGGAAGCAAAGTTATGACCAACCTAGACAGCATATTAAAAAGCAGAGACATTACTTTGCCAACAAAGGTCCATCTAGTCAAAGCTATGGTTTTTCCAGTAGTCATGTATGGATATGAGAGCTGGTCTATAAAGAAAGTGCAGCACCAAAGAATTGATGCTTTTGAACTGTGGTGTTGGAGAAGACTCTTGAGAGTCCTTTGAACTGCAAGGAGATCCAACCAGTCTATCCTATAGGAAGTCAGTACTGAATGTTCATTGAAAGGACTGATGTCAAAGCTGCAACTCCAATACTTTGGCCACCTGATGGGAAGAGCTGACTCATTTGAAATGACCCTGTTGCTGAGAAAGATTGAAGGCAGGAGGAGAAGGGGATGACAGAGGATGAGATGGTTGGATGTCATCACTGACTCAATAGACATGAATTTCAGTAAACTCCTGGAGCTGGTGATGGACAGGGAAGCCTGGTGTTCTGTACAGTCCATGGGATCGCGGAGAGTCAGACACGACTGAGCAACTGATATGCCAACCATCACCAGCTACTTGCCATTCAGCAAACTCTCCAGACTGTCTCCCATATCTCCTCCTTACCCACCTGAATTGGCAAGCCTTTTTATTTTTAAAAACAGCTTTATTTATATGAAAAAAGCTTTATTGAGATATATTTCACATGCCATACAATTCACTCATTCAAAGTGTATAATTCACTGCCTTTTAGTACATTCAGATAAGTGCAAGCTTCACCATATTAAATTTTAGAATATTTTCATCACCATAGTGAAATCCTAAACTCTTTATTTACCATTCTCCAGTCTTCTCATACCCCCTCTACTCCAGTCCTGGGAAGTGACTACTCTATTTTCTGACTCTATAGGTTTGCCTCTTCTGTGTATTTCATACAAGTGGAATTATGTATATCTAGTCTTTGGTTACTGGCTTCTTGTGGTATACCCTTACCATGGAATTACGGTTTGGCCATAAAAAGGAATAAAGTACTGATACATGCTACAACACAGATGAAACTTAAGAAAAGCCTACTTGAGTTTCATTCCAAAGATTTAAAATCCCTTTCTCCAAAAAGTATTTCTTGGCACCCCTGGCCCCAAATTTGTTTCAGTGATCTTCTCCAAATATTATTTACCTCTATTTTAATCTTTAGTCAGTGTGTCCCCACTAGATGTTAAACCCTTTTTTACAGCTGTAAGATGTTTTACAAATATATGTGCAGGTACTATTTTATTTACCTTTTTTCCTCACAAGGACTCATTGATTTAAAAACAGATACATCAAGATTAGTTATTTCTCAACACTAACTTCACAATAAAGTGACCTGGAGAGATCTTAAAAATTCCATTCGTGCCCCCTGCCTCTGGTCAATTACATCACAACCTCAGGAGGGAAGGCTTTGGACTGAAACATCAGTATTGTTTTAAAATTTCCCAGCTGATGCACTGCCAGAATTGGAAACTACTAATTTGAACACAAAAGCCTTAGTCATCTTCTACCACAATATAGTGTATGTGTCACTTGGCAGTACTATAATCATTAGGTCATGCTTTATAGCATCTATTTCTATATGCTTATTAAATATTGTAAAATAAG
Source organism: Ovis canadensis (assembly GCF_042477335.2). Lineage (NCBI taxonomy): Eukaryota > Metazoa > Chordata > Mammalia > Artiodactyla > Bovidae > Ovis > Ovis canadensis. Next base: position 52,589,306 of record NC_091262.1, read on the forward strand.
ACAGTAACCCTTTATAAAATAATAAACAGAATCATATATAAAACACAGCTGTACTGAACTCTTCAACTTTTTGAGCTTAAACAGGAATCTCTAGCAAATTCTTGCATGTTCAGTTGCTCAGTCGTGTCCGACTCTTTGCGACCCCATGTACTGTAGCCTGCCAGGCTCCTCTATGCATGGGATTCTCCAGGCAAGAACACTGGAGTCAGTGGCCATTTCCTTCTTCAGGGAATCTTCCCAACCCAGGGATGGAACTCACATCTCTTGCATCTCCTGCATTGGCAGGCAAATTTTTTACCACTGAGCCACCCGGGAAGCAAATAGTTAGTTACTCCCAAATCAGTCATTCTGTTGCCCCTACAATGAGACTTGCATCTGTCTCATTTATTTATATGTTTTGTTTTCCATTTGTTATAGGCCATAGATCTTATACACCTCCTAGAGTGTGAGTAGTCAAACCATTTTCTTTAGAAGCCTATTATGTCATTTAGCCAATGAGATCTTTGATTTGTTAACACTTCTGTCAAGTATGGTAATGAAAGCAGATTGAAATGATCTGCCCGTAGATTTTCCATGTAAAGACAGGGGCAGGAAGGGAAGGTAAAACCGAAAAAGCTGTTTCTCGTAGCTTTTACTGAGTTGATAACTTTTTGCCAAGAATATCTCTTTATTTTACTAAACTAACTTGTATCTTTCACATCATGAAATTTGAACACCTCATTCCAAGGAAAATAATGTTACTGAAAGTCAAATTTATTTAAATTTCTTAATGTAAAACACCTCCAACAAACACAGTTGAAGATTATAAATGACCTGGCAGACTGCTTTCTATATACTAAAATTTTCTGATGGCTCTTTTATCCTTATAGTAATAGAGACTCATAGATTAAGGATTGGTTAAATGCCCAGAGGCTGACAGAGAAAGAAAGGAGAATAGGGCACAGAATAGCCCACGTGTACTTGGTTTCATTAATAAATCTAAGTAAGAAATATTAAGGAGCAAACAAAGGATATTTTAATAGTAACACCCATAATATTCAGTCTTTAAAATGAACAATGTTTATTACCACACATTAAAACTTTCTTATAATACAGACACATTTATTATAATACTAGAAATATGTCATTCTGTCTAAAGAAAAAAATAAAATTACCCCCTAATGACATACAGTATAATCTTTAGACATGAGGCATATTCTGTCAAAAAAATCTTTTTCTTAACAATTTCAAATGATAAATAGTCACAAAAGCTTACTCTTACTTGGTGTTCGATATATGGAGTGCCCCCTAGGCATCAACATTGAAATGTAGCAGTTTCTTTCCATCTTTCTTCATTTACTTTAGCAAATAAAACAAAAAACTCAGGTTGAGTTAATTTATACAGAATCTATCAAATGTAGGAAAATGAAAAGTGATTCATGTCAATGTATGGCAAAACCAATACAGTATTGTAAAGTAAAATAAAGTAAAAATAAAAATTAAAAAAAGAAAACTAAATCTCTACCATCCCTCTGTCCTTGAAATGCCCTTTATGAAGCTTTACAAATTATGTTCAATGAAAGACATGTAATAAGGTTTACATCTCTCCACTGGACTTTCTCTTTTATTTTTGTCCTGCATGTACCCTCTTGTCTTTTCAACTTCAATAGTTACATAGGAAAACAAAAGAATGATCCAGAATTAGACATTTCTCCTTTTTTCCTAACCTGCATACCTTTCTAAATAGCTAATGTTGTGGACCTCAGTCACATTATGCATCCCAAGCGATGCAGAGCTGGGCTCTAAACAGGTGGACGCATCTGTTCCAGTCCATCAGACTTGACTTACACTGACTGCGTTCTGTAATCATTATGGTTTTTATCCCAAATTACAGTGTCAATCTGTTCAGAATTAATATGTATTACTCCACCACTTGTTACAAAATTTTCAGTTTATTTATTGGACCAAATCCTGCCCTAATCACTTAGGCACAATTCCCACTGAAAACCTAAAAGAGAGAATGTGTATCCAGAGGTTATGTTTTCATTGCATGTCAAAGATATTTTTGCATAAGTGGATGTTATTGCTATTCCCAATGAATGTTCTTCCTGTGTCAATAGTGAAAATTTGTTTAAAATTTTAGTGCACTGGTTTGGATCATTTTTAATCACTTCTTCCAACACATGTTATATCCCAGTGTGGTTGTTCCCATAATGGAGAGGGGGTTGATGAATTATTTACTTCACTCAGAATGTAGTGGATATATTTAACATTGGGAAATTATAGATTTATATTATAGTTTCCTCTTCTTTTTTGTGTTAGGTAGTTTTAAGGTGATGAGTCCATGACTTTTTGTTATAACATGGTGAAGCATTTCACTGTATTTTTTACCTTATTTATTTTAATTTGGGGAGTTTGTTTTCTGATTGTGGAGTTTTAACAGTACTTTGAATATTTTGCATACAAATATCTCTTCAAATATGTGTCTTGAAAATAGATTCTCCTACTCAGTGGCTTGTCTTTCTATTCTTTGAATACTGTCTTTCACAGGTGGGCATTTGAATTTTAATAAAGTCCACTTTATCCATTTTTGTCTTTCATGGATTGTACTGTTTGTGTTACTTGTGAAAACTAATCATCAAATTCTAACTCATGTAGATTTTACCCTAGGTATCCCACTGTAATTTTTATAGTTTTTAATTTTGTACTTACCACAGTGAGTGACTTTGAGTGAATTTATGTCTAAGACACAAAGCTTGTATCTTTGTTCATTTATTTCCTTATGGTCATCCATTGTTACCCTCATTATTTGTTGAGTAAGAGACTATCTTTTATGTGATAATGTGCCTTTATTCCTCTGAACAAGATCAAGTTGTCTGTATTTGCATAGGTCTGTTTGTGAACTCTTATTTTGCTCCATTTATCTGTGTGTCTATTCACTTTTAAATATCATGTTCTGTTGATTATCGTAGCTTTGCAATAAATCTTGAAATTGGGAAGTGTGAGTTTGTCAATGTGCTTTTCAATAGCATTATCTAAGCTACTCAATGTTTAATTTTGTTGGTAACTACAAAGCAGCTTGCTGAGGTATTTTTATTTTTTTGATATTGCACTGGATCTTTAGATCAATTTATAAAGAATTGACATCTTACTAATATTGTGCCTTTTGGTCATGAACAAGAAATATATCTCAATTGATTTACTATTCTTCCACTGCTTTCAAACATGTTTCTTTTTTCCTTTTTAAAAATTTATTCAATCTATTTAAACTAAAAAAAAATCTTAAAAAAGAAAAACTCATAGACACAAAGAATTGAATGATGATTGTTAAGAGGTGAGGGTAAGGGGTAGGAAAAATGGCTCACTGTGAGTTTACTTCTCTTTCCTCTTCTGTTTTCCATGAAACTAACTAAATACATGGATTTTTACTGAGGAGGAAAAACATAATTAATTCATGTAATTGTTATTCAGTTGCTAAGTCACGTCCGAGACTTTGTGACCCCTTGGACTGCAGCAGGCCAGTCTTCCCTTTCCTTCACTATTTCTTGGAGTTTGCTCAAACTCATGTCTATTGACTTGGTGATGCCATCCAACCATCCCATCCTCTGTTGGCCCCGTCTACTGCCCCCAATAATTCATAATGATTATGTAAAGGTTGATCTGGCTAACATTCTTCAAAAGTTTTTTTCACTAGTTGGTGATTTTATACTTTTTTTTTTCCTGGTTGATAATGGAGAAAGAGGTGAGGCTTAAAACCTGATAAAAACTAAAAGTGAAGTCTTAAAAAGTAACTGGGTCCAAATCTGATGGAAGAAAAAGACTAAATGTCATACTAAAATATGAATGTATACATTAAGTTTTCAAACCAATGGAACATAAAAAGAACAAACAGCAGCAACTAACAGGCACAGTAATAAAATCACAAATGCACTGCCCTTTCACTCCAAATTTGGGTTTAGCAGGTAGGGGTGGTTGCATTATCATGTTTCTAATCAGCATCTCCACTTGCCTGCCATAGCTGGAAATGGCAATAGTGCCTATGGCAATACAAATCCTATTAACTTGATGCATCATACATGAGGAAGTTATAACCCAAGTTGAAACAAGATCAGGGAAGACTGATCAGAATTCAGCTCAAAAAAAAAAAAAAAAAAAAGTCCTCATCTCTGTGTCTCCTTTGGTTTCCCCTCAGTTATAACGGATGACACAAAGGAAAGTTATCCCCAGGTGTTACCGACGGAATACCAGACACTGTCCAATAACTCACTCAGAGTCTATCATGGTAATTAGACAAGGCCTGCCTAAATTATTTGAACACACTGCTTTGCAATTATTAGACATGTTATGAGAAAGTGTGAACAGCTTGACCAGCAAATTTTCAATATATTTTCCCCCTCAGGCAAGACTAAAACTTAAAAATAAAACTCCCGAGACTCTGACATTCTTCTCATCACATAACACATACCGGTAGAGAATAAAAAGAAAAAAAGAGGAGAACATGAATATTTGAAAAGGCCTTTTGAATCTTGCAGGCATAAAGTAGAAGTATATATCATTCTCTGAGACCCAGAGTCCATGCAGATATACACTGAAAGACACGCTTTGTACCATCATCCTCTGCTGATATGTCAGTGGAAAAGCACTCATCCTCACCTTTTCCGGGTGTTGTCATTAGCTACATTAATATGGATGAACCACCACAGAAATCAAAAGGCAGTAAGAGAAGTGGGTTTAAAGGGATAAAGGTTTTAAACTACATTTAAGTTGAGCTTCAGTTTGAAGACTAAACTTTAGGTTTCTATAATTACTTTCCCTTCTCCACATAGTCCAGGAAGAAAAACATACTAATTAGATATGCTCCGAAGTCCATTCGTCAGCATTTCACTAAACATTCCTCAAGTTCTCCAATAAATGAAAGAATTGACTGATGCTGACAAGGGCTGAACAAGAATTCTTTTTTCTGTCAAAACAACTCTTATTTTGATGTATCACATTTGAAAGTGGAACACAAAAGTATTTGCTTTTCCAATCCATTCTATAACTAAAAATAATGCTAACTGAAAATCAGTTAAGTAGCAACCCAAGTGCATTTTATTGATTTAAAAATGATTATCAAGTGGTCAATGACAAGCACAGTTTTGACAACATTGAACATTCAAAAATAAATTTCAGTGGGTTCATATCCCACTCTTGCACACAGTTCAATATTTAGGGCATAATTTACTTAAATAATAACAAGACTATTCCATATATGGTAACATCACTTGGGAAAAATTTTTGTTAATATTAATATCTAGGCAATTAACATGATACAGATTTTAAAGGCAAAGGAATAACGGGAGAGAAGCATGTTATTGAGAGGGCAACAGAGCATAACTTGCATTTCATCCTAAATTCTCCTTATAGATGGAACAAATTATTTTTGGAATTTGTAAGGCCAAATTGTTCCAACAAATCACAATAAAAGAACTTAAATTTTGCTGACTTTAAATTTACAAAGAAGAAGGAGGAGGAGAATAAATTTATGTTTGTTTCCTTTTTGCTAATTTCTAAATCTATGGAAGAGCAGTCAGATTTTGTATTTCTTAATTAAATATAATTCTACAGTATTTATTTTGAGGTTTAGTCTAAAAAGAAATTAGGTTGTTGTAATGACTGATCCCAACAGCTAATTTTAGTAGGAATTATGTCTTTACCCCAAAATGATGAGTAAATTATATTCTTGTATCTGACATACCGCAAATTGAACAGATGTAGGTGGCTCAGCGGGTAAAGAAACTGCCTGCAATACAGAAAATGTGGTTCAGTTCCTGGGTCAGGAAGATCCCCTGGAGTAGCGCATGGTACCCACTAAAGTATACTTGCCTGGAGAATCCCATGGACAGAGGAGCCTAGCGGGCCACAGCACATAGGGTTGCAAAGAGTCGGACATGAATGAAGCAACTAAGCACGCATGTACAGATATTAAATTCCATCCAACGCTCTCTCTCCCTCCCTCTCTCCCCTAGAGTAGAGGTTTTAGAATATCTTATCTGAATCAAATGTAAAATTTTACACAATTTTAAACCATTACTTTTAACTTTTAAATTTTTTATGAAAAATGGTTTGTTAAATGACTCAGGGGGGAATTCTTTCACAATGTATATTTATACCAAAACATCACACTGTACACTTTAAATATCTTACTATTTTATTTGTCAGTTTACCTCAGGAAACTTCGGGGGATGATTTGTGATGGTGACCTCTGTTTTAAAACAAAAATAATTTTAATTTCTCAGACCCCTAAAGAAAGAGAAGTGGCAATAATGCAACAAATAAATAAATGAACAAATAAATGCATTTATTCTTATTGTGGAGAAAAAAAGTTAAATTTGAGCTGGCAGAAGAGAACATTCAAAAAGTGACTTTGTAAGGAAAATTTAAAAACTGGGATGTCTTAGAAGCATTGTCCTTTGCTTTGTCTTTTTACTTGCTGGTATTTGACTAAATCACTCTCTTTATAAGGGCAATATAAGGGCCAGAGAGAGTAAAGGTCCTTCTCACTTTGTATCCCCAGCTTGACACATAGCAGATGCTCAATAAAATACACTTTGAACAAAAAACTAGTATGTGTTACCACCATCCTCTCTCACTCACTATCTAACGTCAACAAAGCAGGCACAGTGATCCCTTTCAGACCATAGTCAGATCACAACATACCTCTGCTCAGAACCCTAACCCTGTTTCTCATCTCACTCAGAAACAACACGTTCATCTAAAGCCCTGTTCTCTCCTCATTGGCCACAGACACTGGCCAATTCACTTTTTCTTAAACATGTGTCTGAGATGTCTCCATTCTTGGGCTTTCACACTGTCTGTTCACCTGACCTAGAATTCTCTTCTTCCAGATATTGGAAGAAGAGAATCACCTCACATTCTTTAAAACTTTGCTTAAATATCACCTTTCAATTAGAATGACCTTTATAAGGCTGACCCCCTACTCTGCTTACTGCAAAGGCCCCCTTTCCCTGCTTAATCATATTTGAGAGAATTCATCACTTCCTAACATATAATAAAATTTACGTGTTTGCTTATTTCATTGTTTGCCTCTCTTCACTGAACTACAAGCTCCATGAAGATGGTAATTTTTGTCATTTTTGCACTCACCTGCCCCAGGCCTATAGTAATCACTAGGTTAGTATTTATTTTTGAATCATTAGAATTAAAATAGTTTTACTGAAGTGAATCTAAAGCAGTTTATACTGAGTATCATAATTTTTAAATAAACTTTTTAATTGGGAACAATTGTAAAAAATTATTTTAAATGTTATAAAGAGCTCCCATATACACTGTAACCAGCTTTCTTTAATGTTAAAGTTTTACATAACCATGATACATTTGTCAAGGCCACAAAAATATATAGACTAACTCAGATTTTACCAGTTTTTCTATTTCTATCTCTTTTCCTGGGTCTAATCCAGGATACCATTATTGCATTTAACCATCAGTGTCATCATGTCTATAACCGTTTCTCAGTCTTTTCTTATTTTTCACATTAGTACTTTAGAAGAGTATTGACCAGATATTTAGGGGCTCGGAGGCGGCGCTAGTGGTAAAGAACCCACCTGCCAACGCAGGAGACATAGAGACATGGGTTGGATCCCTGGGTCGGGAAGGTCCCCTGGAGGAGGCCACGGCAACCCACTCTGGTATTCTTTCTTGGAGAATCCCATGTATAGAGGAGTCTGGAAGGCTGCAGCCCATGGGGTTGCACAGAGTCAGACATGATTGAAGCAACTTAGCACGCTCACACGACCAGATATTTTATGGAATGACACTCAGTTTGAGTTTGTCATGTTTTCTCATGATTAGACTGGGCTTATCAGTTTTGGGGGAAAGAATACCACGGAGATGAGGTCCTCTTCTCATTACATCATATCAAGAGGTATATGATATCAATGTGATGCATCACCATGAATCACGTGGTTAAGGTGGTGTCCACTAGGTTTATACACTTTAGAGTGCCTGTTTTCCTTTCCTTATCCTATGCTGTGTAAGCAGTTCATCAGGTCTAGCCTACACTCAAAGGGAGTGAAATTAAGCTATCTTCCTAGATATGAGTGAGTGAAGTGAAAGTTGTTCAGTCGTGTCCAACTCTTTGTGATACCATAAACTATAGAGTCCATGGAATTCTCCAGGCCAGAATACTGGAGTGGGTACCCTTTCCCTTCTCCAGAGGATCTTCCCGACCCAGAGACTGAACCCAGGTCTCCTTCATTCCAGGCAGATTCTTTACCAGCTGAGTCACAAGGGAAGCCCAAGAATACTGGAGTGGGTAGCCTATCCCTTCTCCAAGGGATCTTCCTGACCCAGGAATCCAACCAGGGATTCCTGCATTGAAGGCAGATTCTTTACCAAATGAGCTATCAAGGATCCAGATATGTGTATACACATATATTATTTGGAATACTTCTTTAAAGAAGTTGGGTTCCTTCTGTTTTATTCATTCGCTCATTTACTCATTCATTATATGAACCCATAGATATCTTTCATATTTTGGGGGTTATAATTGAGTATAGTCAATATTTATTTTAGTGTTAAATTGTTCCAGTTTTGAACTTTGGAGGGGTCTTCAGGTTTTCTTCTGCTTTTTTAAATATTAATAAAAAATTTTCATATCCTCAACAATGTTTCTGAAAATTTCTATGGGCTTGAATTATGATAGTTAGTTACCTTTTTTTTCTAAATTTCCCTCAAGATTCACATAAAAAATTATGTTTAGTGATATTTCCTTCAGCTTTAATGAATAAAGCTGAATAGAATAAATCACTACTTGGCACAGAGGATAACTTGAGATGGGATGTCATACATTCTTGGTCTTGAAACAAAAATCCCCTCAGCCACAGCCAGTATAGACAATTTCCCCTAGATTTCCTTCTTTCCTGATGTTCTCCAATCTTCTTTGGCCTCCTGATCCCTCAAGAGTTTTCTCACATTTGTTCTCTTCTTTTAAACCTCACAATCCTGAAACATCCAATTTATTTTGTAGGCAGTCCGTTTAGCCTTCTCATTGTTTTCAGTGAACTTACAGATAATTCCGTGGGACCTCATCTTTTGCAACAAGCAAAGCCCATCAAAGTATTTTGCTACAAAATTCAATCTTATTCCCTTAGGGGAAGGATATATTGTGGTTAGTTGTAAGTTGAAGTGATTTATTTCTATTATTTATCTTTGTTGAAATATTCAAAGAGACAAAAAATAGTTAAGAAGTCTCTAGTAAGAAGCTATGGACTTCGAATTTCCTAAAATGATTTTTTTAATTAAAAAATACCATCTTTTAGTTTTCCTTCAGCACAATACTAAAGAGATAGCAACAGAAAAGTAGTAAAATGTCTTGAAAATTATTTATCAGAGTAATTATTTTGAATATAAAGAAAAAGATTGTCATTGGGTTTTAATACCTAAATGACCTTTCACTAATTTTCTGTTCTAAGCACTGTAACAAAAGAGCATGGATAGGGAAGCCTATATATACCTCAGAGAGGCCTAAATCCTTACAAATGACATTTCCTATTTAATTCAATAGATTTTTCCCATAAGATGAACTGAAATCACAGTCTGGTGGGAATATGTGATGGAACAGGCTTGGGGAAAAGTGCCGACTGAGCAACTTTCAAAGATTGATGGGATAGTTCTTGGAGTCGATTATAAAAGTTAAGATCTATGGCAAGCCAAACGGGCAAAAGGAAAATAGGTCTGGGAGAGATGCCAAACAGAGTGAGCACTAGGGTGAAGATGGGGTCAACTCACAAATAAGGAAGATGCAATCTGGAACTTAAAGATTTTGTGTTTTTAAAGTATTTGGCAAGGATGCAGGAGGTGAATTTGGAGTTAGATTTCTTCTATGAACTATTTTGGATAGATTATAGGCAGAAGCATTCAGAATCAAACAAAACTACCTAGAAGAGCCTTCCAACCCATAAGAGCATCTTGCTGGCAGTACCTAAAGCAGCCTATTGAAGTTCCCACCATATGCCTGTGAGGATGCAGGAAAATACAAAAACTTACATCCGAATTAAAAAGCAAGATTGAGCGACAGCCTAAGGAAAGAGCAAAGGGTTCGAAGTCTTCACTAAGCTTAAGATAGTTTATTTGGCTTAAAAAGTCAACCAGTTTCCATTTAATGAAGCAACAGTGACAACTTGGGAAAAGGAAGGAAGCCAGTACACACTGCTTCATCTATTCACCTTTGATGCAGAAAGCAAGGGACTATAGCATCACTGACTCGATGGACGCGAGTCTGAGTGAACTCCGGGAGTTGGTGATGGACAGGGAGGCCTGGCGTGCTGCGACTTACGGGGTCGCAAAGAGTCGGACACGACTGAGCGACTGAACTGGACTGAACTGATACCAAAAAAAGTCTGCCAGAAACCAAGTGAGCTGCAGTTGGAAATGACTCAGCAATGCCTGGCTTTTTCGGGGGGATCTGAAGGGCATCTACATTCTGTATCAAAAAGCCTAGCAAAAGAAAGCAACAAAACTCTCCTAAATACACGATAAAAATTCCAAAGGTTTGTGTATGCTTCTAAACACTGAAGAGCTATGGCAATAAAAAGACTGTGTGATACTTGGGAGAGTGTTAGCAGTACTAGTACCAGGAATGCAGTAGTTGTTTTTGTTATGGAATCAACAGAAGGCCTTCTAGAATTGTATAGAATGATAAGAATGTATACATTTCAATGCTTACTTATCAGTGTTGAGTATTAATCTTTGTTTATTTGAATACAAATAATTATATTTGTGTTTTCATATTCACTTTTATTAAATTCCTGGCAGAGTTAAATATATTTTTGTGGCTTTAGGCTGATTCTTATTTTATGAATTTTCTAATCATATTCTTTATACCATTTCCTAACAGAATCTTTGTATCAATTTTAGGAATATTCCATAAATTAAGCAACTTAATTGTTTTCTTATCTCACATGTTCTCATTTGTTCTGCTAGTTTTCTCCTTTGCATTAGCATTTTATCATCTTATTTGACTTTTTAAAAATGTCTGTGTAATCAAGTTTGTCTATCTTTTCCTTTGCGTGCATGTGTGCACAGCCGTGTCCAACTCTTTGTGACCCCATAGACTCCTACCAGGCTCCTTTGTCCATGGAATTTTCCAGGCAAGAATACTGGAGCACATTGTCATTTCCTACTCCAAGGATCTCCCTGACCCAAAGACTGAATCAATGTCTCCTATGTATCCTGCATTGGCAGGTAGATTCTTTCCCACTGAGCCACCTAGGAAGCCCATTCTTCCCTTTAGATTCCTCAAAAACAATATGGACTAGTAAGGTCTTCAGGGAAATTCAACAGTCGAATTTACCATGAGTTGATTGGAATCCAGCCCTGGGGTGGGGTGGGGGGAAATCACTTAATGCAGCTAATTCTTGAGAGTGTCTTATGGACATGTCAAATATCCATTTGTTCCCTATGATATTATCTGTAATACAATAATCATAAATTAGCAAATACGAATCATAACATAAGATTTTTCAAGTTTCAAGGTTCTCGCCATCAGAATTATTATCTTTTAAGGTTTATCTTTTAACCACCTCTTAGAATAGTTTTAAATTTAAGAAAATATTACAAATATATTACAAAGAGTCCTCACATATCCCACATTCAGTATTCCCTATAACATCTTACATTAATTTGCTGCATTGTCATAATTAATGAATCAGTATTGATACTAGTCATCGTGATAATTAGTCATCACAACTCCTTAGGCTCTTGTCCGTGACAGTGTCTCGGACTTTCCTTGCCCTGGATGACGTTGGCAGTTTTTAGACATGCTGATTAAGTAAAATAACCCTCAAATGAGACTTACCTGATGTTTTCCTTACAGTTAGACTGAGGTCATGGGTAGTGAGGGGGAAAACCACAGAGATAAGCTGCCATTCCAGCCGCATCATATTAAGGATACTATCAACATGGCATCGCTGTTGATGTTTTGACCTTGATCACCTGCCTAGGTAATGTTCCTGCTCCGGTTTCTGTACTACCGTTACTTTCCCCCCTGTCCAACCTGACTTTTCTATATTGAATTCTTAGAAAGGAAATCAATTCCATATGTAAGAAGCATGAAGCTATGTTCCACCTCATTAAGAGCAGAGTACCTAATAAATTATCTGGGATTTTTTTCTCGAGGAAACATTTGTCTATTATCTTTCATTAACTTATTTATTTAATCATGTACTTATATCAGGATAAACTCATAGATATTTGTTTTCTACTCTGCAGTATGATCTAGTATCACTTTATTTTGTATCACTGCATTATATTTACTTTCCAGCACTGGCCATTAGGAGGCCTTTCAGAAGCTCCTGTGCTCCTCTGGCATGTTCCCGTCATTGCATGAGGACGTGTGTGCCTCCGTGTGTGCGTGTGTACTGGCACTTTCTTAACTTCCAGCACTGCAACATGATCCCGGCTCATCTTATATTTTCCCTGCCCCAGGATTAGCCATTTCTCCAAGGAGTCCTGGTTCCTTCTACTGGAGGATGGAATTAGAAGCCAATATTTTTGCCTTAATATGTTTGTTGTTACATACACACACACACATATGAAAGTGAAGTAAAAGTGCTAGTCGCTCAGTCGTGTCCGACTCTTTGCGATCCCATGGACTGTAGCCAACCAGCCTGCTCTGTCCATGGAATTCTCCAGGCAAGAATACAGGAGTGGGTTGCCATTCCCTTCTCCAGAGTATCTTCCCAGCCTAGGGATCGAACTCAGATCTCCTGCACTGCAGGCAGTTTCTTTACCAACTGAGCCAAAATAAACCATATCTTTTTTTACAAACCCATCTGTATTTATATTACACTGAACATGAGTTCATACTGATGCCTCCAATTCTAGTCCATTACCTCATAGCTCATTCTATTCTTCTCCGTTTGTTTGTCTATAATCTCCCACTCCGACAGTGAGAAACCTGGCTCCCACCTTCAGATATCTACTACTTAATTTTTCAGTTCCAGCAGACACATATAGAGGTTTCAGATAATTCCACCCACACAGGATATAACTTTACCAACTACAGTACAGAGCTTTCGTGCTTGTGAAGTGCTTATTTTAGAATGCTTTTGCTACCAGCCCTATAGTCCTCACTCATCTCCAGGGCTACTTAGTCAGCACCCTTTTCAAACCAACCCTTTCAATGAGGCTTTTCCACACATTTGTAGTAGCCCTCAAGTCTTCTAGATGACCAATACAAGAAATTTTTTAAATACTTGCATCTTTTGACAAACCAGAGTTGAAAATCACATTATCCATTATGTTTCCCATTGTATGTCTTTATGAAGACAAATATCATCCTGAATTCAGTAACAGATAAAAAATAAAATACCCAGAAGAACATGAAAGCTTTATTTTATGAAATGAAGTATCTTTAAAGTTACTTTATTGGAATAAAATAACGATGTGCCTTCTAGTTTTCTCCTTTTACTTTAATTCATGAATCAATGCTAAATTCAGATCTCAATAAGAAACTCATCCTACAGTGCTTCATAGGTGGCTCAGATGGTAAAGAATCTGCCTGCAATACAGGAGACTCAAGTTTGATCCCTGGATCAGAAAGATCCCCTGGAGAAGGAAATGGCAACCCACTCTGGTATACTTGCCTGGAGAATTACATGGAAAGTGGAGCCTGATGGGTTACAGTCCACGGGGTTGCAAAGAGTCAGACACAACTGAGTAACTAACACTTTTACTTTCATAGTAGCTCTCCCCTAATGCTTTTATCTGGTTATGATTTCTTCAGTGTTTAAATCACTCTGTTTATATCTTATTTATTTTTGAGGGTGCCTCAATAATTTTCATGGATTAGCAGTTTTAAAATAAATAAATATGTGTGTCCAAAATTCTGGACATATTAAAGTCTTTATGTGCATATACAACCTAAAATACATGAAATGAACATTATGAAAAAATAATTTTCCCAAAACAATTTTTGTGAGCCTACTCTGTGCAGAGCACACACAATGGAACACATAAAACAATAAAGGTTCTCAAGTTCTATAATTTTGTCAAGAAAATTACATTTATATGAAAACAGAAGTAATTCTATATAGTTACATATGTTGAAAGCTAAATGAGTCATGTAATCTGTGAAAATATAATGATGTTTGGAGTGGGGAAAACAGTATTGTTTGACAGTATTCTGAAAGGTTTCCTTTGAAGATTCATTTGTTAATTTTTTTTATAAATATTCACTAATCACTCTTGGCATGCTAGAAACTATACTAAATTCTAGAGACTTAAAGATAAATAATACACAGTCCTGGACATCAAGTAACTTGCCTAGACCACAGTGCTTCATCAGTTCAGTTCAGTTGTTCAGTTGTGTCCGACTCTTTGCGACCCCATGGACTGCAGCACTCCAGGCCTCCCTGTCCATTGCCAACTCCTGGAGTTTACTCAAACTCGTGTCCTTAATTTTAATTTTGGTAGATTGGAGGAACGATAAAGGCAGGAAAGAGAAGAGCTTGGGAAATTTTACAGAGACTTACACAATAGTAGTTGGAGAACAGAAAATAAACCAACCTGCCTAACGTCAAAAGTGTCAAAATACAGAAAATGAGTATCTCTAGGTTGAAGATAAAAAAGTCAAGGAGTCAAAAAATGAGCTAAACTTTTAAAAAACTATTAGTGTTAACAGAAGCAGAGAAGGATGTCAGGATAATTACACAGAGGATTGATGCACATGAAGACAGAAATATGGGGACGAAATGTACTGATTAAGTAAACAAGCTGCTCTCTCAGGAGTGAAGAATTTAAAACGTATTTTAAGACTAGAAAAAGAAGTCAAACTGAAAGCGACTGAATATTCTGATAAAAGTTTTAAGAAGACTAATTGTCTATGACATAGAATGATACTTGAAAGAGGTAAGGATTCAAATTAAAATTGTTTTTGCTAATCAGGCACAAAGTAGTGAATAAGAGGATAAAAGAAATGGTAATATCAAAAGAACTAATTGTGTCAAAAATGAATCTAAGGTTTAAGTCTAAGTGGCTAGAATGGTGAAATTAGAAAAATCAGAAAATAGAGATTGAGCTACAAAAATGAATTCTATTTATAATTCTGTTTTATGTTTTTACAAAGTCAATCTGTAAATACATAACAAGAGCATCTGAAAATAGGTTGGGAGATAGAATAATTTTGAGATGCAGACTTGGAAATACCTTGCACAGAGGTGATAACTGGTGCTACAGAGAGCTGTGAGAGCAGAAGTGCTTGGACTAAGGTTCAGAGGATACCAACATTCCACAGCACGAGCAGAAAGAGGGAAGCAAGTCAAAAGTGAACGGAATCCTGAATTCTCACTGCCTTGGTTTGCATTGCTTTATGTTTCTAAAACTAGAAAAAATAGAAATGAGCAGATGAAAATCTGAAAACTGGATGAAAACAGAATTGCTTATTTTCTCTAAAATGTCTAGTTAACAGTTGTCCATTTTTCTTGGTCTGACATTTGCAGAGCTTCTCCGTGAGTTTTAGCACTCAAGATCTGTTTTCTTTTTTCTTTAAGCCTAAGGGGATTTGGACATATGTAAGCCAAGGATTTTCCAAGTCATATTTGCTCACTGCAAATTAAAATAAAACTAAATAAAAATTATCGAATGCCTTCCACTAATTAAGGAAATTTCTCCTTTTGTAAACATACACTAAAAATACCCTAAACTCATTCTAAAAACTTCACCCAGCTCCCCATTTTAGCCTGATCACTGGTCACCAGCTAAACAAACAATTTTCACCGGTTCCTAAAGGACATGTTCAACTTCTCCCAGTCAGCCTGCTTATCTGCCCTTGTGCCTCTTTCTCTCTTTTTCCTCTCTTTCTGCTTTCCTCTTCCCATTCCTATATTATTTCAAGTATCTTCTAGGATCAGAGTAAGGGTTAGTAACATTTACCATCACTTTCAATGTGTTCCTTTGACTATTTGAATTTTAGTAGAATAATTTTAATCAACTAGGATAAAATCATTCAAAGAACATGTGTTCAGAGCACACTACTTATAACACAGAGGTACTAAACTATGTTATAGAAAAACAAAGCTACTGTTAAGGAGCTCTGTTAATTATAAGATATTCCATTTTTCTTGGACACTATTTAAATCATCAGATAGATATGACTGTGAAAACAGTACAGTGAACAGATAAAGAAGGCTAGACGTATCAGAAGATGAGATGGTTGGATGGCATCATCGACTCTTTGGACATGAGTTTGAGCAGCTCCAGGAGACAGTGAAGGACAGGGATGCCTGGCGTGCTGCAGTCCATGAGGTCACAAAGAATCAGACACAACTGAGCAACTGAAGAACAATGACAGACATATCAGGATACCATCTGAAGAAATACAATCCGATGAAGCTCACAGTCAGTACAAAAATGTATGGCTAAATTTTGTTTCCTAAATGTCATGGACATGAAGGGAAACGTTTTATCATGCATACCATCATTTCAAACCATATGTCAATAGTTTATAGCTCCTCTAAGACAAAAATATTTGTTTCATATTGCTTTAATCAAAAATAATTTCTAGCCTTGTTAATTATTTTATATCGAATTCAAATAGAGAATAATAAGGTATTAGCATACTAAATTCTTATAAAAAAATAAACAGCAACATCTTTGGCTATCAGTGAGTCATTTCAGTGTTTGCAAGTAAGTGGCATAAATGTTAAATGTCCTGTCAGTATCTCAAAAAGATTATTTTTAGTATTTCCCATTGTTTAAGAAAATGACATCTAAGAAATTAAGTTACTGATAGAAGATTTCCTCTATCAATACTGAATTGCATAACATATATAAACAATTCTTTCCTGTAAAATAAACATTTTAAATGTTTTCAATGTATAATTATCATTTTGCATAAACTAGGAGTCTACTTATTTTATCTGAATATTTTAATCCTATTTTTACTACTAAATCTCTATGCAGTTGATAATGCATGTACAGTGGTTGTAATTGGTGTGGTTTATAATTATGCATATCCAGATTAAATAAGACAAATGGCAGGGCTGGTAATGGCATCATACTTAAGAATGTAAATATATTTTTTAAATCTATTAAAAGTATAATTGTAAAAAGGGAATGAGAGCTATTTTAAAATCTTTTCTAGGTATAAATAATCACATTTACCGAAGGGTATTACAGAAATCACATAAGCAAAAGATATTACAAAGTATTATTTAGAGAAACAATTGGAACTCAGACTTCTTAATAACTACTTGCTACTGCTGGCCAAATACAAAATGAGTGTAATCTACCATGATTAATTGCTTATGTTTTTTTCCAAACTGTATAATTGAGAAAGAGTGTAATCAATGATATAAATGTAACTCTAATATATTTTTCATACACAGCCTTAATGGCTTTTATTCCCTCCAACTTTTCCTATCCATAAGAGCAAACTATATTTGCAAAAGATTGGTTTCTATTATTGCTCTGATCCCAGGTGACTTGTAAGTGAATTTTTTATCACATCAAGCGTAGAAATATATTTTAAAATGAAACTATATTTTATTTCAATATTCTTAATGGATTAATGTGGGAAATGAGCTTTAAAATAATGCACCAAAGAAATGGAAGATCTTGATAGTATATCTTAATAAAAAAACACAAATTAAATAAATGATCTAACTTCCTCTACTTCTGATCTGCTGCAGGGAAAAACTGGCTGGGGAGCTTCTGCCCTTCGAATTGATGCACCTTTCCCACCATCCTTCAACACAATTTAGGGGCCCACTTGGAATACCACTCAGGAGCCACTGACATCAGGCGAATGACCTTCATCACCTCCAGTCCTCTCTTAAAATTTCCATTAAAGGAGGCCAAAAGCTGCCTAAGAGCCTGTTAGCAGTTCCCACCTGAAAGGCACCCGATTTTCATTGACAATTTGTTAGTCATTTGTGATGTGTTTTTCATCAGTGCCCTTCCTTCCATTTCCAATTCCTTCAGTGTCTTTTCTCCACCTGCTCAGAGAACTTTAGCTGATCAGAAAAGTTAAGTTGATACCGAGAAAAGTTTAATTCACTTCTACTTTTATCCTTTAAGATTCCTTTTCTTTCTGGCTAATAGGTGATGAAACTACATTCCCCACAACAATAAATCTCCTCTTCCTGTGATTGATAAATTCACAATCATACTAGAATACCTGCTTAACATTAAAAAGTTGGTAGAAATCTGTGATATCAGGGACGACTCCTCAAATGAGTGTCATCTTTTCCAAAATAAACCTGTATGATTCTTTTATCTCCTATAATCCTCCATAAGTATAGAAGACATATAAAGAATTAGTTCAAAATTTAGTATTTTCATATTTCAGGGCAAGAAGAGAAAGCTACAAGAACATTGGTATAAACACACATATATGTTACTGTTGTCACCAATATATCTACTGATCTAGGTAAAAAGTAATCTTAATTCATGACTGAAACTCCTATTGTAAGGTGTTTACAAAATAAAAAAGCCACTGCTTTGTACAAAAATAATCTCTGCTCTTATGCCAGCAAAGATAAAATTTATGATGACTCTCAACTGTAAGGCTCTAAATCCTGTACTCAGAATCAATAGTGCTTTCCAACCAATGATCTCCAAGTGCTTTACTAATAAGGGTTATTGAAAGTATTTCACATAAGAGCAAATATGTACAAGTAGCCTTATCAAAGTCATGGAGCAAATTCCAAACCAACTCATGAATTAAACTCTATCTCTCTCTCTGTGTCTGTCTGTCTGTCTGTCTGTCTCTGTCTCCCTCTATACATATATATTTTAAATTTAGTTCTACATATTTAGCTGAATGTTCACATTACAATGGCTACTTCCTCATTTTTTTTAAAAAAAATTAGGATCTATTTATAACTGTCATAAAGCACAACATATGGTTCAGTTCAATTGCTCGGTCAAGTCCAACTCTTTGCAACCCCATGGATTGCAGCACGCCAGGCTTCACTGTCCATCACCAACTCCTGGAGCTTGCTCAAACTCATGTCCGTCGAGTCAGTGATGCCATCCAACCATCTCATCTTCTGTCATCCCCTTCTCCTCCTGCCTTCAATCCTTCCCAGAATCAGGGTCTTTTCCAAGGAGTTACTTCTTTGCATCAGCTGGCCAAAGTATTGAAGCTTCAGCTTCAGCCTCAGTCCTTCCAATGAATATGCAGGACTGATTTCCTTTAGGATTGACTGGTTTGATCTCCTTGCAGTCCAAGGGATTCTCAAGAGTTTTCTCCAACACTACAGCATAAAATCACAACATATGGTTATTCTCCATTATAAAGACCATAAATGTATATCAATACATTACTCAATTTTCTTATGTTAATAACATTTCATTAAAACATGTACGATTCTGCTTCAGTATATGGGTGAAATCAGTTGCAACATACTAAATGGAAAAAAGAAGATGCAGGGGTTATGTCTAAACTTACAATGTTTTAAGTATTGCTATCTCCCTTGAAACCTTTAAAAACTTTGGTGTTTGGAGCTGAAAATACTTGCATTCTGGAGAGACATAATCAGCCAAACAGAATGTTTAGATGGCACTGTAAAGGGAGGACGTGAGCACAGCAGCTCACTGGTCAGCTTTTTTTCACGGGCTTGTTGCCCTTCCTTCCTCATTTCTGTGATGGTTAGATGAGGAATCATCTCTTGGACAAAAGAAAGAAAAGAAAACTCCTTTTTCTTTCCTAGCCTGCATTTTTCCTGGCTACATCATCCCTGTAAGGGAAGTGACATTTACATGTGTTTGGCAGTAGGTTTATCTTTAGTTCAAATCCTCTGGGCTAATAACTATAATTCAGCCAAGGACCATGGTTCTGCTTGTTTGACGGTACATACCATACTGCACCATTACTAGCACTATTCATGTCTGCCTCTTTGTGAGAAGGAATCGCTTTTATCCCCTGTTGTTATCCTCAGGGCCCTGTAAGGTGGCACTCAGTGGGAATTCGAAAATGAATAAAAAAGCAAGTAGAAGAAAGTATAATCACAATTTACATTTGCTCATCATGTCCACTTTGGATCTATTTTCCTCAATAACACCTCCAAGAATTGCAATGACTAGAAAAGTACTCTTTTGGGCCATCTCTGATGCTTAGTCCACACATGTGGGAAGAAGCAGCCCAATATAACACGAGAATGTATACTCTTTCTTTAAAAAAAAAAAATACAAACCAAATGCAAACCCTAAAGCTGCAACCAGTGTAGATATATGCAATGCTAAAGGAAAAAAATCTCACATTTATCCATGCAGAAATCTACTGTATACTTGGTCATGACTTCATTTCATTACAGTACAAGTAAATGCATATCTTGCTTTTTCTTGCTCTTTGAATCCTGAAGTTGAGGGAACTCTTCCTTCTAACCTTCTGTAGGGTGACCAGGCAGCAGACAATCCCAGAATCACATTTCATAACACAACTCTAGCAACCCAGTGGCCACGCAGACACACAAAACTCTTCCTTGTTATTAGTTTCAGGACCTCTGGGACACTAATTCATCATGGCCCTCTCTCATCACTCTATCCATTATGCCTGTCTATATAGCTCACGTGGAGCGAAGAATGACACAGACTCCCACTAAAGCAATAGCATGAGATTACCAACACAATCACTTTCTGTGTGGGTAGGGAATTTTCTATACCCACAGAAATGACTACAATCTGCTCCTGAAATATCCTTGTTGCTGCGGCCTTTTAAAGCTGCTACATAAGTGAGATTAGTAATATTAATCTATTCTTTGGTGAGGAAAGATATTGTATGTGGAAAATTAAATAGGACCATTCATTTCAGAATTGAAATGCTAAGCTAAAACCTTCTTTTGCAGCCTCATCTTTTTTCCAGAGTGTGGTACACATGTCAGTGTTATAGGAGAGCATCCTGGCTCTCTTTCCTTTGTTTGGATTCAGTTTTACAAACAACCGTAGTATCCATTTCCTCGGCTTACAAAATCTGTGAACAAGCAAGGCAAAGAGAACCAGCCATTTTTATTCTTCCTTCAAAATGCATGAAAATATCAGCTGCCTTTTCCATGCTCCCATATAAAACATCAGTGGGCTGATAGGAAGCAAATGAGTGCATCTAGTTAACCAGTTAATAGAAGGTTTGGGTTGTGGATTTTGTGGGGTTTTTTGTTTGTTTGTTTGTTTATGTTCTCATGAGTTAACTTGCAAAATTCAGAGATTACCAACTAGTCTTCGAATGAACTCGAAATGTACTTTTGTCTCTCACAAATACCAGAGGCTTTGTGCTAACAAAGATTTTTCTCTGCACACAGATTTTCATCCCTTAAAATGAATGGTAATAAGTAGAGGCTGAAGAACAAGCCACTCATAGCCTTTTTGAGACAGAAGCCGAGCGCCATCTGCTGGTCTCATGACTCCATGACATCCTAGCATCTTGTAATTCAGAAAAGAATTAAAGGGCTGTAATTTTTTGCATTGTTCTTTTCAGGAGCGAAAACCAGTCTTGACTTAAGCGAAACTTTCTGAACATCAACTTCATATCTGGAGAAATAAAATACTAAGTGCAATGATCCCAAGACACAGCACATTTCTAGATCACTGAATCTGTTCTACTCCAGTTCAGCTATTTGGAAGTTGCATTCTCTGAATTTCCTTTGAAGAGTAGGCAGTCCGGGTACATAGTGTACTGTTAGCTGCTCAGTCGTGTCCGACTCTGTTCGACCCCATGGACCGTAGCCCGCCAGGCTCCTCTATCCATGGAATTCTCCAGGCAAGAATACAGGAGTGGGTTTCCATTTCCTTCTCCAGGGTACAGTGGGAAGGAAAAACACATTTCTGGAACCTCCTCCCCACGTAAGTGGATACATAATAACTCCTACCTTAGGAGCCCATTCTGCACACATTCTTAAATCTCTTTAACTGCATAAATAATCAAAACACTAGAATGTCACCACTTTATACAAAAAAAAAAAAACAACAACAACAACAAATATTCAGAATGCTGTCTTACTGGCACTATTACATCACTTTTCTAATTTTGGTATTTCATCCTTTTGCCTAGATAGTAGATTTTGCACTGAGTCCTGATGTAATTTTGTGCACTGAATTTTCATTTTCAATATTTTTTGTACAGTAAAAGTCTGTTCTTCATCTCAAGCAAAACAACTATACAATAGCTTCGCTTATTCCACATTCATCATATACAAGCATGGTTTTTTAAAAATAGACTGTGTAAACTGAAATTTATGTATTGCCTTATTCCTATGTTAGCAAAAAAAATCCTAGATACGTCAATTATATTAAGGAACAGGAACTAAGCAGATGAGTAACTTTTAAATGTGTTAAAAATAAAATATAATTTGTCTTTCAGTAGCATTTCCGAGGAAATTTCTAAATAGAAGGGAAAAAACATAAAAAGTTTTAGATCTCAACAAGAAAATCCATCATTGCAGTGGCTTGCCTTGCTATCATTCCAGAGTCCAAACCTGTCATAATAAATGCAACCATAAATCCATGGCCAGTGACTCTGAACCTATCAGCTTCACAAGGAAGCATTTCCAAACCATAAATATAGGCTGATTGAAAACCAAGGTCAGGTCTTCATGGCGATTTATAGAGCTATTTAAAAAAACTGTCTAGGACCTTATCCCAATGAAGAAGAACAATTTCCACAAATGTGAATGCATCTTACATGGAACTATTTGAATAAACAGATACATAATGGAGTTTTTAAGCTATGTCCTCTCCATCTCACAAACAAAAGGCAGTGGAGAGAAAGATAAACAAGCAATTTAACATGCCACCAGAAGTAAAGATGGAAGAAATGGGACAATAGCACTGTTCAAGGAGAGAGTGAGAGGAAATTTCTACAAAGACGTTCTGTACTGTGAGGGTCCGCTCATCCCTGTCCTTCTCAGCTCATGAATTCCTTCTCATATAGCTCAATCATTACTTCCTCCTGGAAGTCTCAACTGACCTCCCCTACTAGGTCAAATTGCCCTATTATATGCTTCATGGCACCTGCATCTCGACTTCATAGCTTCTATCACAAATGCCATTTCATGAGGTTATTTGATTAATTTTTATCTCGTATCAAACGGTAGGCTGTATAAAGGTACCATTCCTGCTTGAATGGCAACATCGTGTCTAGAAATTTTTTTAAAATGGTCTCAATGGATGGATGTTCCATAGGTGAGTGAATTGAAGAAGAAATGAAAAGAATTTGACAGTGATTCAAGTATACATCTTATTTGGCTTCGTGTCATTATGTATTATATGCTAAGTTCTTGCTCCCAATCTACAAGTGAAAAACAGAACAGATGAATGACAAATGGGCTTGAGCCAAATTCTCAGAAATGTAAAAAACACCTATATGAAATTAATTAAGTTCTTGAGGCAGCCTATTAAACAAAGTTAGGTCAAGTTGGTGGCATCCCAATATTCCTATGGTTTGTATATTGCTCTTTACAATCTTTTCCCCTACAATAGTATATCAGATGGCTGGTTTAATTTTTTTTTTTCTTTTATCCTGCTGATATTAGTCAGGATAATACAATTTCTGTTTTATGTTAAATGTATTGCTAAACTAAACTCAAAACTCTAAAACAGATGAGTGACCCTGGTATTTACAGAAAATATTATTTCACAGTCCTAAGTATGGGTAGGATAGTGTTGAACAGTAAAAACTGAAGCATCATTTTTCAAAAGCTGAAAGAATAGGATTAAATGAGGGGGAGGGAAGGACAGCAACTAAAAATTACTACATGAAATATTTTCCAAGGTATACTCTTATCTGTGTGTGCTCATAGACAGTGGTAGGAATGGAAGATATAGTTATTCCCTTAGGGCACAATCCGAAAAAAGTGTAAAAGTCATGGGGCTTAAGCAAGGGTCAGCAAACTTTTTCTATAAAAATCCAGATAGTGAAAATGTTACCTTTGTCAGCCGTAATATCTCTATTGCAACAACTCAACTCTGCTTTTCTAGTGTGAAAACAGCCACAGACAATACACAAACAAACAGGTGTAGCTGTATGCCAATAAAACAATGTTTACAGAAACAGGCAACCAGTAGATTTGGCCCAGAGGCTAGAATACCAAAAGAAATGAGGCTCTTTCCACTTAGAGTCTCTACAAATGAGAAAAAAAGTAGATATTAACTTGACACCAAAAACTGATCAAAGGGATTCACATTGGAACAAATGGGAACACAGTGTGACATTTCCAAGTGCCCTACTATGCTCTCCACCTCTCATCTTCCATTTTACCTTTCTTTGGCATAATGTTTCACACCAACCTCCAAGAGATGCCTGAAATAATTTCTATTTTTCCCTACTGAAAGTCCTTTGGGTTACTGATTTCCAATTCATTTCCTAAATCTGCTTCATATGCTTTTTTGGAAGCCTAATATGCCTGGATTTTGCTTTGTTTTGTTTTTCATCTGATCCTCATTAATATTTTGCAACTAATTATATTATCTCAACTGGGCCATCAGTACTTTCCAACTTTAAATTTATCAGACTTGGTATATGGTATATGACTTGGAAGCTTCTCAACATACCATGAAAATAAATAATACTAAAATAAATCCACAGACATGCAGCCTTGACTTTTCTGTGCCTATTTCCCCAGTGGAGACTTGAGAAACTCAACTGGTTCAAGAGAATTATTCATAAGGCCAACAACCTGGCAAGGTTTTCTAGAAAGTCACACATCAAAGATAATGACACTATCCCGTGGATCTTTGGAGGGGCACAGGAAAATGAACCAATGTTCTGAAGTACTCATAATCAGGCCTTAGAAAGGATCCTAGAAAGACTAGAGAAGAGATAAGAAACAGTTTCTTCTATAAAGAAAGTCTTTATAAAATAGATGTTTTGAAAAGTATTCAATAAATGAATTGTTTATCTCATAAAGAATAGACAGCTTCCCTGGTGGCTCAGCTGGTAAAGAATCTGCCTGAAATGCAGGAGACCCGGGTTCAATCCCTGGGTCGGGAAGATCCCCTGGAGAAGGAAATGGTGACCCACTCCATATTCTTGCTTGGAAATCTATGGACAGAGGAGCCTAGCGGGCTACAGTCCATGGGGTCGCAAAGACTTAGGCACAACTGAGTGACTCACGCTTTCACTGTCACAAAGAATAGAGGGTCTTGCAAACATAAATAGGGCTTTAATAGACTCAGGAAAGCTGATTAAGGACTATTAAGAATATTGTGATCTATTCCTCATATTTAAAATGTCAACTCAAAAGAACCCATGTTAAGAGTAAGGAAATTTCTATTTATCTAAAAATAGATCTCCCAAATGTCTTCAGAAAAGACTTGATAAGAAAGTCTTTTCAGAAAAAAACTTAATTTATATCAAATCAATTTCTACCTAATTTCTAATGGCTTACTTCTGTTAACTTCAGTTTTACTCAGAATTGTAATATATGCCACCAAAAACAAACCTGAAAGTATTTTGATACTTAACTAAACATTCCCATCTTTTCCAACACATCATACAAAAAACATTGTAACTATGAACCAACACTTCTTCCAAACTTTTAATCCCAAGCTCAACGGCTAGGAGGAAAGCAAACCTCAGAGTTATGACTGGGTTTATTATTACAGACTTGGTTTCCAAAATGATTATTTGTCAGCTATTTCTAGGATGATGATGTATAACAACCATAACATCTCACTAGAGTGTAAATAGCAAACATACACATCTTGCTAATATATCCCAGATTTTCTCTGCTTCTAAAGGTTCAGTTCACATCTGTGTCCAAGTGTCTCTCACTCCAGGAGCAAGGCCAAAGAAATACACCTATCTAGGATAACTGCTCTTCTCACAATGCAGGATGACAGCACAGGATAATGAGCAGAAACATGTAATGTTTCTTCAGCACCAGCGCACCGAACGTTTCCCGGTATTTCATTGGAAAAAGTAAGTCACGTGGGCACGATAAGCTTTAAAGTCAGTGGAGTGAGGCCATATGCTACACCCAGAGAGAAACCTCAGCAAGGGCATGAAATAATTATAGATGAAAAATACCATCTTCCCAAGACTGTATAGAAAATCTATGAAGACAGATTTTCTATGAGCACTCAATGTGAATATAGAATTTTTATGAAAGACTTTTGTGGCAAGCAAATATAAAAACCAGTGCAAGGAAGGCATCAACAAGACAAATTGCCATGAAAGCCTAAGGATTCTGTATTTGATAATGACAACTCCAAGGAGCACAGCAAGCAGAGAGCTGTTGCAGCATGTAATTCTTTCAGCCTCAACTTGTGTACAGAGAGAGGAGAAGAAATGTAATTTCCATTTCACTGGCAAACTTTATGACAGATTCGTTTTTTTCATTTGTTTTTTAGGAGAGAAGAAAGAAACAAAAATGGTTTGAAGACATTTAAACTGATGACAAATTAAGAGAGTCATTTGGGCATACAAAGACATGTCAAGCTCAATTCAGAGCACACGAAATCTGAGGTGATGTTAGATCAGTCACTTGGATTTTTCTGAAAATATTTTGAAAAATGAGATTAAAGCATGGCTGAGGGCTGAATATGTAAAGGTAGGAGTGAGGAGTCTGAGTGCCATAGTTAAAGCTGTGGGCATAGATGATGTCATCGAAGTAAAATATGGGAAGATGATAATAAATGCATAGACAGGGGTCTCAGTGACACCCACTCTTAAAAGTAGAAACAAAGAAAGCCGACAAAAATGAGGAAGGGAAGAAATTATCTACTATGGACCAAATGTTTGTATCCCCCCAAAATTCATATGTTCAGACCCTATGGGTCAATGTGATGGCATTAGGAGGCGGGGCCTTTGGGACATAATTGGGATTAGATGAGGTCATGAAGGTGGAGTGCTCAAGAATGGGTTTAATGCCCTCTTAGGGTTTCCCTAGTACCTCAATTGGTAAAGAATCTGCCTGCAATGCAGGAGAGCCTGGTTTAATCCCTGGGTTGGGAAGATCCCCGGGAGAAGGCAATGGCTACCCACTCCAGTATTCTAGCCTGGGGAATTCCAAGGACTGTACAGTCCATTGGTCTGCAAACAGTCGGACACAACTGAGTGACTTTCACTTTCACTTTAGGAGTTACAAGGTGGCACTAGTGGTAAAGAACCCGCCTGCCAAAGTGGAAGATGTAAGAGATGTGGGTCCAGTCCCTAGGTCTGGAAGATTCCATGGAGGAGGAAATGGCAACCCACTCCAGTATTCTTGCCTAGAAAATTCCAAGGACTGAGGAGCCTGAAGGACTACAGTCCATGGGGTGGCAAAGACTCGGAAATGACTGAAGTGACTTAGCACGCACACACAGGAGTTGCAAGAGGGCTTCCCCTCCCCATACTCACCATGTGAAGACCCAACAAGAAGCTGACAATCTGCAACCCAGAGGAGATCCCTCATTGGAACTTGACCATGCTGCCACCCTGATCTTGAACTTGAAGCTTCCATAACAGTGAGGAATAAATTTATATTGTTTATAAGCCATCCAGCCACAATGATACACTGTTATGATAGCTGCAACTAAGTCATCATTCAATCAAGTGTGTCCTAAAAGAAGGTACTTGTGAGGCAGCCTAGGAAATAGGATCAAGTACAGTCTGTAGCATCAGATAGACCTGGGTCCTAAAATCTAATACTATCTAATCCTGAGACACCAGAGAAGGGACCTCTGTGAGCTTCTCTCTCTACATAACATGGACCTAACAATATCTATTTAACAGTGAAATTTACACATATATTTCCTTGTCTTCCAACATTTCTCCCTTCTCATCTTCCTTCCAACTCCTGTTATTTTTTAAGTTCAGCTCAGTCACTCAATAGTGTCCAACTCTTTGCAACCCCATGAATCACAGCATCCCAGGCCTCCCTGTCTATCACCAACTCCTGGAGTTCACCCAAACTCATGTGTATTGTGTCAGTGATACCATCCAGCCATCTCATCCTCTGTCATCCCCTTCTCCTCCTGCCCCCAATCCCTCCAAGCATCAGAGTCTTTTCCAATGAGTCAACTATTTGCATGAGGTAGCCAAAGTATTGGAGTTTTAGCCTCAGCATCAGTCCTTCCAATGAATACCCAGGACTGATCTCCTTTACGATGTACTGGTTGGATCTCTTTGCAGTCCAGGGGACTCGCAAGAGTCTTCTCCAACACCACAGTTCAAAAGCATCAATTCTTTGGCGCTCAGCTTTCTTCACAGTCCAACTCTCTCATCCATACATGACCACTGGAAAAGACATAGCCTTGACTAGACAGACATTTGCTGGCAAAGTAATATCTCTGCTTTTTAATATGCTGTCTAGGTTGATCATAACTTTCCTTCCAAGGAGTAAGCGTCTTTTAATTTCATGGCTGCAATCACCATCTGTAGTGATTTGAGAGCCCCCCAAAAAATAAAGTCTGACACTGTTTCCACTGTTTCCCCATCTATTTCCCATGAAGTGATGGGACCAGATGCCGTGATCTTTGTTTTCTGAATGTTGAGCTTTAAGCCAACTTTTTCACTCTCCTCTTTCACTTTCATCAAGTGGCTTTTTAGTTTCTCTTCACTTTCTGCCATAAAGGTGGTGTCATCTGCATATCTGAGGTTATTGATATTTCTCCTGGCAATCTTGATTCCAGCTTGTACTTCTTTCACCCCAGCGTTTCTCATAATGTACCCTGCATATAAGTTAAATAAGCAGGGTGACAATATACAGCCTTGATGTACTCAGGTATCCATTAAATTGAAAGCCTTCCCTAAATCTCAGTCGGAATTTTGTGACCTGTTATTCTCTTTCAAAGTACTCCATTCTTTGCAGAGTACTCCATGAAGCACCTATCTTCATTTATTTATCTACATTTATGTGTCATGTCTGTCTTCCCTTTTAGTCAGTCAAGAGTGAAATTTGTACCATTTTCTGATACCACC
Source organism: Ovis canadensis (assembly GCF_042477335.2). Lineage (NCBI taxonomy): Eukaryota > Metazoa > Chordata > Mammalia > Artiodactyla > Bovidae > Ovis > Ovis canadensis. The sequence goes on from NC_091262.1 coordinate 52,618,182, forward strand.
TCCTTCTCAAGATATGATCCCATTTATTACTCTAGAAATCAGTGTGATCAGATACAAATCCTCTCTTCTTCCCTCCTAAAGAAAGAAATTTTCACCTTCCCTCGTAAAGAAAGTTTCTTTTAATCCAGATAAATGTCTCCCATTCTTCACACTTGCTCTTTATATTGCCTAAATCACAGCCTCCCACCCCTACCCTCTGCCGTCTCTATCTCATTTTCAGGTTCTCTTATTCTCTTCTGGATACTTCTACACAGAGTAAGAATATGCCAAGTCTTTTTCATCTTCATAGAATTTCTCCTTCCAGTTTCCTTTCATCCAACTGTATGTGTACCCCCTTTTTTTAATTTGCATAACTCCACTCCTCTCTAGAATAATCGAGGATTACTGTACCTATTTTTCAATTACTTATTATTCATTGTACTGCCATCTACTGCAGTGAGATTCCATCCAAAACAGTATAATGAAACTGATCTGGCAAAAATCACCAATGATTTATTGGTTAAAGCAAAAATACAAACCTTTCATTTAGCTTTTTTAATCATATAGGAATATTTGACAGTTAAGCACCCTATTTTTGAAACTCTGCTTCACTTGGCTTCTCTTTCCCATTTTACTCCATCTCTGACAGTTCCCTTTGCTAATTTATCTTTTTCTAGTTTTACTTTGTGGCTTCCCAGGTGGCACTAGTGGTAAGGAATCAACCTGCCAATACAGGATTGAGTCCCTGGGTAGGGAAGATCCCATGGAGTAGGAAATAGCAACCCACTCTACTAATTCTGTCCAAGAAACCCATGAACAGAGGGAGCCTGGTAGGCTACAGTTTATACTGTCACAAGAGTTGAACACAACTAAAGTGACTTAGCACTCATCCACTTTTCTTTAGTATTGATAATGACCAGAGTTCTGCTGCTTCTTACCTTAAGAATCTTAAGGTAATCTTATTTTTAAAGATTCTTTCTGAATGACACTGTGGTGTCCAAGACACAAGATAAGTCATGGAAGAGTTCCCAAGAAAGGAATGAAGTTAGAACTGCTGTCCAGAAATTGTACATAAATCAACAGCCTGTCCTTTCTATGTTCTTAATACTTACCAAGGATATGGTTTACAATCTTCATGCAGAAAACAATACCCCACATTCATAATTATAAATGTTACTACTACAACATAGATCTAATACCTAGACCCAGTGTCTAATAGATACATGTACTGTAGTTGACTCAAAAACAATATATCCAAAATGAACTCAACAAATTATCTACAAAATTTATTCTACCTCCTATATACTCTATCTTAATAAATGGGCCACCACTTCTCTAGGAAGTAAAATTTAAAAGTTGGGAGTCAATCTAGACTTCTATTTCCCACTCCCTTTATACTTGTAACCAATCACAAGCCAAGTTTGTTTGACTTCACTGGTATCTCTTATGCTTGACTATGCTTTTGCATGTGTGCATACGTTAGTCATTCAGTCATGTCCGACACTATGCAACGTTAGGGACTGTAGCCTGCCAGGCTCCAAAGTCCATGTAATTCTCCAGGCAAGAATACTGGAGTGAGTGGCTATTCCATTCTCTAGGGGATCTTCCTGACCCAGAGACTGAAGCCAGGTCTCCTGCATTGCAGACAGATTGTTTACCACTGGGCCACCAGGAAAATGTTTGACTATGCTAGACATGGGCTATTTTTGCCAGCCCACCCAAAATGTAAGAACCATCACCTACAAAGCCATAGGTTAAAAGTATTTAACGTTGTGAAACAAGAAGCCATTGGATTTGGCATAAAAAGGGTCACCAAAAAAAAAATCTTCAATTAATTGTTGGAATTACATTCCAGATTTTAGTAAATACCATGGGCATAAACCATTCTTCAAGGGCATTGTGTATCTCTATAGACAAAGGAATATGGTAGTCCCAAACTATTTAAAATGATTATGTTTTTCACTTTGTATATAAGAACTAAACAATAATAATGTATAATCTCAGTTTTAGACTTTTAAAGACCCTATTCAGATAATTTTTTCCAATTAGATTTGTATATGTATAAAATCTATAAGTGCTAATTTATTCAGATTTATAACACATCATAACTAAGGTCAAATATAAACTGTAAAATTTAAGACTTCTTTAGAGCTACTAATAAACAAATCCAGTTGCTGCTATTATTGTTCCAATACTTTTTATGGGCCAGGAACTTTGCTATACACAGATTATTTTCCTTAATCCCTACAAAATCTTGCCTAATGGCTCTTATTTTATTACTATTATCTTATAAAGATGAGGAAATTTAGGCTTAGAGAGGAAGCCAGAGATTTCCTCAATATATATTCGATGTGAAGTTCTATTTTGCGTCTATCAATACAATATTGCTCACATATATTTTGATATTCATTTAACTAACTCACTTTATATTGGTTTACCATCACAGAATAATTAAACAGTGTTGATTTTTAAACTATTTACAGTTCTTATTTTGATTAAAACATGCTAGCTTTTATCTTTTAATTGTCTCCTTTATTGCCTCCTCATTGTTAAAATTAGTTAAATTTTGCTATGTACATTACTATGCTACTCATTTTTGCGGTATCCACTATTCAAGTTTCATAAAATGTAGACTCCAAATAAGCAGAGACATTATGGACTACATAAACCTAAAGAGCTTTTTCACAGCAAAGGAAACAATCAACAGTGAAAAGACAACCTATTGGTTCAGAGAAAATATTTGCAAATGATATATCTGATAAGGAGTTAATATTCAAAATATAAAAAGAACTCATATATCAAAAAAACAAACAACCCAATTGAAAAATGGGCAGAAGACTTAAATAGACGTTTCTCCAAAGAAGATATACAGATGGCCAACAGGTACATAAAAAGAGTCTAAACATCAACAATTATCAGGGAAATTCAAATCAAACCACAATGAGATATCACCTTATACCTGTCAGAATGGCCATTATCAAAATGACAAAAAATAACAAGGGTTGGCAAGGATGTGGAGAAAGGAAACCCTTGTGCACCTTTGGTGGATATGTAAATTGGCACAGCCACTATGGGAAATAGTATGGAGGTTCCACAAAAGAATTAAAAATAGACCTAACATATTATCCAGCAATAATACCATGCCTGGGTATTTATCCAAAGAAAACAAAAACACTAATTAGAAAAGTTATATGCAACCCTCTGCTCACTGCAACATTATTTACAATTGTAACTAATGTCAAGATATGGGAGCAAACTAAGTCATCAACAGATGAATAAATAAAGATGATGTGGTACACACACACACACACACACACACACACACACGTGCACTGGAATACTACTCAGTCATAAACATGAAATCTTGCCATCTGAGACTATACTGATGGACCTAGAGGGCATTATGCCGAGTGAAAAAAGTTAGGGAAAGAGACAAAGAAAAATACATATTGTATGATTTCACGTATATGTAGAATCTTTAAAAAATGAACAACTGTAACAAAACAGGAACAGAGTTACCGATACAGAGAACAAACAGGTATTTGCCAGAGGGGAGAGAACTCGAGGGAGCAAAAAAATAGGTGAGAGAGATTACGAGGTACAAAGCCCATTGCAAAATAAATGAGTCAGAGTATGACAAGAACGGTGTGGGGAATACAGTCAATAACTATGCAATATCTTTGTATGTCAACACATTGTAACTAGACTTATCTTGATCAGCTTGAAATGTATAGAAATAGTGATTTTCTTAGATTATGTAACAGGAACTAACAGTGTTGTAGGTCAAATATACTTCAGAAACAAACTCATAGAAAAAGAGATCAGAGGTGGTTACCAGAGGTAGGGTGGAGGGAACTGGATGAAAGTAGTCAAAATGTACAAATTTCTACCCATAAGATAAGTACTAAGGATGTAATGTACAATATGATAAATATAATTAATACTGCTGGGTGTTATATCTGTAAATGATTAAAGAATAAATCCTAAGAGATTGAATCACAATTTTTTTTTCTGTTTTAATTTTGTACCCATATGAGAGGATGGATGTTCACTAAATTTACTGTGCTCATCATTTTGATGCATGCAAATCAAATCATTTGCAGTATATCCTAAAGTTTTACAGTGCTGTATGTTAATTATATCTCAATAAAACTGGAAGACAAAAATAAGTAGGATATTGTCATTTTCAATATACTCTAATGAAAATCGAGGCTTGTCCCCAGGAGGCACTAACATTTATAGTCTTTAAAGTTATCAGTTAAGTTTTAGTTCTGACTGATAATATCAAATAAGTAGACTGAGATCAATTAGGTAGATAGGTAGGTAGGTACATAGACAGATATGCAGAAATATTTTAAAGGCATGGTGATACTAATTTATCTGAATTAATTAAGATAATTTTATTATCCAAATGTTTGTGTCATCCTTACATCAGGTATCAACAGTGATGGATGGCAGGTTCCCTTCAGATCTTTAAAAAATGGAACAAGCAAATATATTAGCTATAATATTTTCTCATAAGTTAAAAGAATGCTAATTCCATGTGGAACTTAATTTCAGGATCACCTTATTATCCATTTTGAGCATCATTCACATTTCTCAATAGCACCTACCCCTACCCTCACGTCATTCTTCCCTTTAAGAAAGGAACCAGCTCCCAAACACTCCAACTGGTCTTCTTCTGAAAGGATGGGGATTCTTGAAGGGGAATCAACATAGCCAAAGTCGCACAAAGCAAAACTCAGTTTCTCTAGCAGGTGTTAGATTCAGAGAGATTTGGGGCACTTGCCTAGGTGGAGCTGAGCTGTCTATGAGAGTAAATAGCCTGACACAGCAGTGACTACAAAGTGCTGTGGTTTTTTTCTCTGTGCATTGTGTGGGTTGGAATTTTTCATCTCATACTTCATCTGCACCTGCTGAGTGATGCCACTGAATGGCACTATGTTCCATCTCCTAGCACGTAGAAGCAGCACGTTACGTGTAGCAGTGGCACCCACGCCACTCATCAAGGCCCTGGCCTAATCCTTGTTTTGAAGTGTGTAACTATCTTCCTTTTGCAGTCCTGCATGGGTGATAAAAGGAAAGTGCTACGATTTGGTTAATCAGAGTACAAAACAAAAAGTACCCTGCAATTCAGCCTCTCTTAATTATATATATACACCAACGCTGTAGTTTTCATCAAATGCTCTTTGTCAAGAAAAAGTAATATCCTCTAAAATATGGAGAGTAATTAACAGATACTCAGAAAGTGAGGAATGAGAATCACAGTTTTGAAAGGTTGGCGCTTTCCAGGTTCTGACTTGTATGATAAATATTTTTAATTTAAATATTTATCAAATATGCAAACATGATTTGAAAACATGAGCACATTAATGTTCACAACAACCTAACTAAATTTAGAAGCCCCACCTTTCAGTTAGGATATTCTCACATTTGCTAGTAGAGAAGCATGCCTAAATTACTAAACACTGCCTCAAATGTAGGCTTGGTGGAAGATACGTATTATTATTCAAGTTAAATAATTTCTGAAAGAAAGTCAGGAATGAAAATAGAGAACCCAAGTGTAGATCAAAAGACATCTTTAGTCAGCCCAATTTGATGATGTTTGTGTTGTTACTCTTTTTTATTGTTTCTATTTCTCTTTTTTTTTAATGTTTGTATATTGAAATTAAGTTAGGTGAAGTCGCTCAGTCGTGTCCGACTCTTTGCAACACCACAGACTGTAGCCTACCAGGCTCCTCCGTCCATGGGATTTTCCAGGCAAGAGTACTGGAATGGGTTGCCATTTCCTTCTTTTTTTTTTTAATTTTTTTTTTTTAGTTTTTTATTTTTTAAATTTTAAAATCTTTAATTCTTTTTTTTTTATTTTGTATATTTAAAGTTTATTTAGATATACGTACATATTTTTATCATTAATACCTATTTCTGTTGCTCTTCATCCCTTCCTCTATTTCTTTCTCTTAATCTTTTTTTTTTAATTTAATGAACTTTCTTTTTTTTTTTTTTTAGTCTCTCCAATACTTGTTATTTTGCATTTTATTTTTTTTTTAATTTTTAGTTTTTTATTTTTTAAATTTTAAAATCTTTAATTCTCACATGCGTTCCCAAACATGAACCCCCCTCCCACCTCCCTCCCCATAACATCTCTCTGGGTCATCCCCATGCACCAGCCCCAAGCATGCTGTATCCTGCATCAGACATAGACTGGCGATTCAATTCTTACATGATAGTATACATGTTAGAATGCCATTTCCTTCTTCAGAGGATCTTCCCAACTCAGGAATTGAACCTGGGTCTCCCACATTGTAGGCAGACACTTTACCGTCTGAGCCACCAGGGAAGCCTTAAAAATTAAGTTAAAGAACCCCTATTAAATATTGAATTTATTTTAAAAAAAGAAGACATCTTTGTACTCCTGAATGACTCCAATTACATCATTTGTAAACTATCAAGCACTTAAAAATAATAATGATCTACATAAAGAACAAGTGTTCTGTTCAGAGAATTAAATTTACTTAATGCAGGGTTTTCATGGTGGCTCAGATGGTAAAGAATCCACCTGCAATGTGGGAAACCTGGGTTCGACCCCTGCTTTGGGAAGATCCCCTGGAGGAGGGAATGGCAACCCACTCTAGTATTCTTGCCTGAAGAATCCTCATGGACAGAGGAGCCTTATGCGCTACAGTCCATGGAGACGCAGTCAGACATGACTGAGCAACTAAGCACAGCACATGTTAAATGCAATACACAAAGAATGCTATCAATAGTCCTGGGTTGGCCAAAAAGTTCATCTGGATTTTCCCATAAGATGTAATGAAAAACCTGAATGAGCTTTTTGGCCAACCCAATATACGAAATATGTAATTATATAACATGCTGCTTATTGTTATAGAACAGTAGATCATTTCATAAGTAAAAGATGCCTCATGATGAGGTGAGCAAGGATATAGAATGGAATAGAACAGACTTGGAACTTCTGCAAGAAACTCTGAAAGAGAGACAGGAGAATTAATAAATATAATTATTTATTCATGTGAGATGGTCAAGAGATTTGAAATATCTGAAAAACTTAAATATTATGATGTTATAGTGATATGATATTATCATTATTATAGTGACTAAATAGTTGCTAATTCACTAATAATCATGAGATTTAAGTGAACTTTTTTTTAAAGTAAATACAAAAAAGCTGCTGAAACTGCAAATGTCCCTTCACCATTGCATACTAGTATTTTCAATCCTATTGAGAGTGAATCTCAAATATTTGTGGATGCAAGTTCCAATAAAAGAGTATAGTTAGGTCCTAGGAGCACTGTTGTTAATGAAATATTAGTTAAGTGTTTGGGAAAATGTCATCAAACTCCACCAAATATCGATGATCAATATTAAGGAATTAGAATATAATAAAATGAATGGACTTAAATAAAATGAATTAAGGAATTAAATATAGTGAATGCACAATTTATAGTTCACAGTTGAAACTGATGAATCAGAAGTGGGCTCACCATCTTAAAGTCCTTAGGAGAATTATTATACGTTGCTGTAAACTGAAAACTAATATCGGTAGACTACCATCTTTAGCTCCATTAACTCATTTATTCTTTCTTTCAACAAAGGTTTATTGAAGACCTGCTCTATCTCAGGCATTGAGCTGGTGCCTGCAATAAATAGCTGTATTGACCCTTCCCCGACCCTACCCCCAAGGACTTTACACTCTAACACACAAGATAAATGGAAACTTGAATCCATTACTGCAGTTTTATAGGCTTCTAGGGATGTTAATCCATAAATGCTTCTCAAGAAGACTCACACCAACACATCACAACCATCACCGCTTTTGAGAAATATCTGCCGCTCTTTCACAACAAGTTGATTAGGGAATCTCACTTACTATTGTTAAACATCCCAGATATAGCAGATTGGTTTATTAAAATATGAAATAGTATTTGTTTTTCGTCTATATTTCTTTTCATCCTTTTCAATGAGGTTGCTCTTTTTGCTTAGGGACTTTTGCTGGACTGAAAGCAGAAGCTTTTCTCAGAATAAACATTTCTTGCTGCCTTTTGTAAAAACCTAAACTCTTTGAAGAGATTATCCCAAGTGTGCTGACAGGGGAGAGAGAAAACTGATTCTTTTGAGAGCCGTAAGAGAAAAGAAATAGATGGCCCTGAAACAGGGAAATGGCAAGAAATGTGCAGTCCCCTAGAAAGCCTGTGCCAGTCCACTGGGGAGGTGACAGCTTCTAGAAGGTGATAGCTTTGTGATGTGCATAGCAAGATTCCCCCACTATGAGAGTGGGAGAGAAGATGTAACCTTGGGAAACCCGAAGAGGCCATGCAGGTGCCACCATCGGCATTTCAGAGGTAATCGGGGCGGGGAAGCGGGGGACTGACAACAAGATGAGATTCTATCTCGTCTAAATAGCTCACAGAAACCAGAGAATTGGAATAGCTTTGCAGAGAAATGGGAATCTCAGTAACAACTGGGGTTAAACTGCCCTCAGAAAAGATTTAAGTTGATTTAAAGAAAATGAGGTAATGCAGTTCTTGCTACTTGCATCTGTGGGCTAAAATTCATATTCTCTACAGAACTATAACTCATTTCTCCTGGTTCTATTCCTTAAAAAGAATAATGTATTAATCACATGGCACTTGTTTTTTATTTCATTTTTTAGTAGTCAGTTCATGCGCATGGTACAAAATTAAGACTTGGCAAGAATTTAAAATAATGTTCTCCCAGAATAAACCCATAGTTAATGAAGAGGAAATTAAACAAGAGGGAAATTAAGTCTCTCTTTCCTGTGATGCCAGTTTTGGAATTCCTCATTGCTGAATACTTAAATCACAATCTCACCGTCCATTGTGTGTGTGGTTTACTTTCTCATTATTTTCTTGATTTCTTTTTACATATACATACATTGAGGTACTCATTCATTCTTTTCCATATGGTCATATTTTACAAGATGATTTCCAGACTTTTTTCCCCTTTGACAACACAGAGTTGCCAAACCTACAAAGCTTGAAGTGACCTACAACTCTGTTGTAGTTACAGAATTGTCTAATAGGAAGGGATACTCTTCAAGGAGTATGTTTTAATGGTGACCTATTTTAGACAGTTCTACAGCCTAGTAAACATTTTAGGAACAAATTTGAAAATGAATCTAGACTAACAGTCAACATACTAACAACTATAAAAGTGGCCATCATCAAAAAGTCTACAAGTAACAAATGCTGGAGATGGTGTGGAGAAAAGGGAACCTTCCTATACTGTTGATGGGACTATAAATTGAAGCAGCCACTGTGGAGAAAAGTATAGTTTCTATAAAAAACTAAAAATAGAACTATCATATGATCCAGTGGTCTTACTTCTGGGCATGTATCTGGACAAAACCATAATTCAAAAAGATATACATACCCCACTTTTCATAGCAGCACTATTTACTAGAGTCAAGACATGGAAGCAAAGTATCCACCAACAGATGAATTGATAAAGATATTATACACACACACACACACACACACACACACACAATGGAATATTACTCAGCCATGAAATGGAATAATGTCATTGGCAGCAATGTGACTGGACCTAGAGCTTACTATACTAAGTGAATTAAGTCAGATAAAGACAAATATCATATGATAGCACTTAGTATTTATTGAATCTTAAAAAACTGATAGAAATGAACTTATTGACAAATACAGACTCACAGACACAAAAAACAAACTTATGGTCACCAAAGGGTAAGGGATGAGGAAGGTATATATTAGGAGTTTGGGATTAAAATATACATACTACTATGAACAAAATACATAAATAATAAGGGACATACTGTATAGCACAGGGAACTATACTCAATATCCTGTGATAAGTCATAATGGAAAAGGATCTAAAAAAGAATAGACAAATACATATATAACTGAATTCCTTTGCTATACACTTTAACACAAAATTGTAACTATATTGCAATATTTTTTTTAAAGAGTCAGGAAATAAGGGACTCATTGGCTACCTGCAGAGAGGATGGGCAAACTAAATCCCCAGCTATCTATGTTATGACTAAGGATCATTTGCAATGAAACTGCTTTACACATAATTCCAAGAAGGCTGAAAAGGAGTTGCCCATTCTGGACTGTAGTTTACAGAAAGCTTTGACTGGAGTTGCCAAAGAGTTGATCTTACTCAAGTGGAGAGTGAGGGTGTCCAATACATCCCCAAAAGAGCTTTCATGGAAAAGGATGTGGAATGATGGCTGCTCCAAATCATGATAGGCTGAAGTCTCACATGAGGGGAGATGCTTTTGGGAGCCTCATATATACAGGTCACATTCCCAGACCAAATCAGGAATTCTAACTGCTACCCCCCATTAAATGAACCTGAAGTCAAAAATAAAACAGAGACTGGGAAATGGGTGGGCTTTATTTGTAATTTAGAGGCCACTTGATCATCAAAAATGAGTATTAACCACACAACCTTGTGTTGTGAAAGGGAAAGGTTGTTATGTCACCATACCTTCAATCGCCTTAGCGAAAGTGAAGTCGCTCAGTCGTGTCTGACTCTTCGTGACCACGTGGACTGCAGCCTACCAGGCTCCTCTGCCCATGGGATTTTCCAGGCAAGAGTACTGGAGTGGGTTGCCATCGCCTTCAATCACCTTAGAATCTGAGAAAAGTCAAATGCAGAAATGAACCCTTGTCTCAGAAACAGGGTTCAGAATATGACTCTGACTGAAATTATAGGTGCTTCAGTAAAGCTCCCTATCACTGCTTATTTCAAACAATAACTATGGGGTCATATTTATGACACTGACTTTTCACATATAGACTTGGGAAGAAAGGGAGATGTTTCCATATTTGTTTTAGGACCCTAAGGAGGAAGGACCATTGCAGTCCCTGAACAAGCTGATTTTGATGGGTGTGATGACTTTTGAACATTGCACCAGTGGGTGAACTGGAAATTCTGTAAAATAAAAAAAAAACTTCCTGCAGTGTCAGACAGTTAAGCCCTGATCATTGGGTATATAAATCAGAAAACACATGAGTGTCTTAGAACTTACATGTCTGTGTCTGTGCTCAATCACGCAGTCGTATCCAACTCTTGAGACCCCATGGATGGTAGCCCACCAGGCTCCTCTGTCCATGGGATTCTCCAGGCAAGAATACTGGAGTGAACATAAAAAAAAAAAAAAAAAGAATACTGAAGTGAATTGCCATTTCCTTCTCCAAGAGATAATCCCGACCCAGGGATCCAACCCACATCTCCTGTATTGAAAAGCAGATTCTTTACCACTAAGTCACCTCTCCATATCTTTAAAAAGCCAAACTCCAAAAATCACAAATAAAAGACATTTGTCATAAAACACATACACACAAACTTTTCACCTTAAGGAACCATGATCCAACCTCTTCAATGAGCTTTGTGTTTGCCTTCAGCTGGGCAATTAATAATACGTCTAAAAAGGATTATTTGGTGATAATATTGATATCATCACTAATATATAAATTACAAAAAATCCTTATACTTAAAAGATATAGTGAAATTAGCACTTGGTAAATATATTCTAAGTCACAAGAATATTAATACAGGGTTGGAATCAGTCCAGCTTTGTAATCTTCACTAAAATGAAAAATGTTTACAGAGAATAACCTAATTTAATATATGGGAAGTCGCATATAAAATAATAAGCTTCAAGCATTTCTTTAAAGGCTTTGAATCTAGATAAAATAACTGATAATAAAAGCTTTTGTTAAGCCCTTGGTACACATATAAGAAAAGAAATATATTTATAACAGAAGTTGGATAAATTATTCTTAAGAATAAGAAAGCATTTGCTGAGAAAATTGCAGCTTCAGGAATACAGCTAATCTTCACAAAGGTTCCTAGCTGAATTACAATCAGCTCTATCCTTAAAAAAAATAATAGAGATATGTTGGGGCTGTATGGCTTTTTTGTTCAATCAATGGATTTTTAAAGCTACATTAATGGAGGCACTAAGGGAAAAAAATAAAGGATCTGGCAATAAAGATAAATTTGTAAATTGCAGAGTAGTCATTTGGGTTCCTAGTCATTATATGTTTATATAATATTTAATTTAAAGAGTTAATGCAAAAAGGATTTGCAGCATTTTCCTTGAGCATTGAAGGCTCTAGCCATAATTTTTGACATGCAAGACATTGGACAGATATTTGAAAATTATTACTTGAGCCAAGCAAGGACAAAGGAGGAAGAGAAAGAAAGAGAAAGAAACAGGTAGAAATGCAATCTAAATGTGATATTTGTGGATGATTTTGAGTCTTTTACAAATAAAAGTTCTGAGTATATGATGGTGTTTATTCATCAGCTAACAGCCGCTTCCATCTCTGTCTCTCTGCACACATACAAACACAAGGTACCCAACATCTGTAGTCTCTACTTTATTTCAAGTAGACTTATCAAAGGAAGTTGGCATTCATGATGCTAGGGCATTTGTTTTTCCTTGGAAACATAATTTTATATTAATTTGGAATATGATATATTCTTATCAAAAATAAGCACCTTTCAAAAGGGCTGGATATTCTTAACAGGCATATTGTAACTGGTGTCAATTTTAGCTGTTTTTGTTTTAAAGGCTTTCTTAAATAATTCAGACTTATCTAAAAATATAAAAATAGTAAATAAATACCTATAAATTCAAAATACAGCTAAAGAAATAAAATATAAATACAGCTGAAATGCCTTGTGCCCCTCTTCCAAATTATATTCTCCTCCCTCCACCTAAGAAGTAAATATCACTCTGAATTAAATGTTTATCATTTCCATGTGTACCTTTATATTGTCACCACTTATATAATGGCAGATTTTATTTTCCTGGACTCCAAAATCACTTGGATAGTGACTGCAGCCATGAAATTAAAAGATGCCTGCTCCTTGGAAGAAAGGTTATGACACAGCTGCTGCTGCTAAGTTGCTTCAGTCGTGTCCTACCCTGTGTGACCCCATAGACGGCAGCCCAGCAGGCTCTCCCGTCCCTGGGATTCTCCAAGCAAGAACACTGGAGTGGGTAGCCATTTCCTTCTCCAATGCATGAAAGGGAAAAGTGAAAGTGAAGTCGCTCAGTGTGTCCAACTCTAGCGACCCCATGGACTGCAGCCTACCAGGCTCCTCCGCCCATGGGATTTTCCAGGCAACAGTACTGGAGTGGGGTGCCACTGCCTTCTCCGTGACACACCTAGACAATGTATTAAAAAGCAGAGACATCACTTTGCCTAGAAAGGTCCGTATAGTCAAAGCTATGGTTTTCACAGTAGTCAGGTATGCATGTGAAGCCGGACAATAAAAAAAGGCTGAGTGCTGAAGAATTGATGCCTTTGAACTGCAGTGCTGGGGAAGACTCTTGAGAGTCCCTTGGATAGCAAGGAGTTCACCCCAGTCAATCCTAAAGGAAATCAACCCTGAATATTCCGTGAAAGGATTAATGCTGAAGCTGAAGCTCCATTACTTTGACTACCTGATGCAAACAGCTGGCTCACTGGGAAAAAACCCTAATTCTGGGAAACAGTGTAGGCAGAAGGAGAAAAGGGCAAAAGAGGATGAGATGGTTGGATGGCATAACCAAATCAATGGACATGAATTTAAGCAAACTCTGGGAGATAGTGAAAGACAGGGAAGCCTGGCATGCTGCAGTCCATGGGGTCTCAAAGAGTTAGACACAACTTAGTGACTGAACAACAACAATATAGTCTTAAACAACTGTCATAATATTGGGTGTATTCTTTTCCAAGGAGCTTTTTCTCACTCAGCATTAGGTATGAAAGATTTACCCATAATGATACCAATGGTTCTAGCCTAGTTCATTTGTTTTTGTTGCTTTAATATATTCTGTCATATGACCCCTTCCACAGCATACTTATTTATCCTGCTGAAAATAATCATATTATCTCAATATCTTCTGTTTTAAGCACTGAGCTCTAAACATTCCTGTACATATCTCTTTTGTACATACACAATATTGTCTCTTGAGTACATATATGGAAATTCCTGCCTCTAGAAATTGATGGGCTGAATGTACCAGCATAGTCAAGTTTATTAGGTAATAATCAATTGCTCTCTCTCTCAAATGATTTTACTAATTTACAGTCATAGTAGTATTGTGTGCAAGTTTACCTTGTTGCATATCTTTGTCAACATCTTATTTGGGTAATAATCAGCATTTTATATATACACCCTATATGTAATAAACTTTCACAAAGCTGCATGTCATTTCATGTATTTACTGGCCTATGAGATGTCATCTTCTTGTTTCTCATATTCTTTCCCCATTTGCCACTGGAATGTTTCACTCTTTTACTACTGATTTATAGAAAACATTGACATATTCTTGGTAGTAATCCTTGTCAGCTCTATGCCCTACAAATGTCTTCATCTAGTCTGTTCATTTTCTTTTTCTATTTTTCACAGTCCTTTAATAAATATAAATGTTTACCTTTGTCATAGTCCATTTTACTGTTTCCTAAATGTTCTAGGCTTTGTTCCCTATTTAATATATTCTTTGTTATTCCAAAATAAAGCGAGATCTTTCTTTGTTTTCCTCACAAAGTCTTAAAGTTTTGTTCTTATTAAGGTTTTTATTCAGCAGAGAATTATTGTTCTTACAGCTTCTAATGAAAGATAAGAATCCTATTTTTTTCCATGAGAGTAATTTATTTTAAAAATCTATTATTCTTCACTGATTTGATAAGCCTTATTTCTCATCTATCAACTTCAGATATGTAAACACACATACAACTCTGTGTCTGAGCTTTCTATTTTTCTCCATTGGTCTATTAATCTTTGCCTTTATCAATACTGCCTTTCCCTAATTACTATTACTTTAAAATGTCTTGATATATTGGTAAGATATCTCCCCAGTTTCTTCTTCATAACTGTCTGTTTTCTCTTTGTTCTTCCATGAGTCTTAGAATCTTTCCAAGTTCCAAGAAAATATTGGTAAGATTTTATTGGAATATTACAATGAATTTATTCACAAATTAGGAAATCATTCACATGGTTAGTATTTTGACTTTCTATTGCATGCAATATCTTCTCCATATATTTAGTTCTTTTTATTGACTATCAATAAAGTTTTATAATTTTCTCCATAAGTCTTCAACACCTTTTGGTAGATTTATTTCCACTGTTTTACATTTTAGTTGCTACTCTACATGCTATCTTTTTTAAATTATATTTGCAATTTTTTTTCTAGATCTTACATGTAATAAACCTTTAGAAATCACTGATTATTTTTAATAAGCTAGTTAGAAATTTTCTTGGGTTGCCTACTACTCTCAAATATAGAGAGTACTATTTCTTCTTTTTTAATTATTATGTTTGCCTATGTCAATCTCTGGGCTTCCTGGACTGGCCAGTACAAAGCAAAACAGGGCATGCTTTTGTCATGACTGGTTTCAAAAGGAATGCTTCTAATGGTTCACCACTATGAGTGAAACTTGATATACTGATATTAAGAAATTTCTCCTCTCTTCCAACTA
Source organism: Ovis canadensis (assembly GCF_042477335.2). Classification (NCBI taxonomy): domain Eukaryota; kingdom Metazoa; phylum Chordata; class Mammalia; order Artiodactyla; family Bovidae; genus Ovis; species Ovis canadensis. Next base: position 52,633,667 of record NC_091262.1, read on the forward strand.
TTCTAAAAAGTTTTATCATAAAGGAACAGTGAATTTTGTTGATTTCTCTTTGTTTTTATTGAGATAACCCTGTGGTTTTTTTCTTTATTAATATATTAAGGTGATGAATTTCATTAATGTTTTTACCAATAGTAAATCACCCTTGGATTCCTGAGTTAAAACTCTTATGAGCATGATGCATTTTTTAGACATTTTAAAATTTTGGTTATTACTTCATTGATTTAGGATCACTTGCTTCTAAATTGATCCAATAGCCTAGCTTATAATTTTTCACTTACCATCTTATCTTTGGTTATCTTATCTTTGATTATTCTATTTTTTTAAGTTGGGCAACCTTCTTGCTTCTTCCAGTTTGTAAAACAGTATGCATATGGCGATACTACAGTTATCTGTTACTTGAATATTTGATTTGTCTGTAGAACTAGTTTGCTTGGTAGGTGGGTAGAAGGGGCAAGGGGAATAGTTAAGTTAATTAGTGGTAGCTATTTTAAACACTGTTTCAGTTTATTGAATAGTCAGAGGTCTTTCCATGCTTTCCATTTCTTGAGTCAGATTTTGACAGTTTATATTTTCCTAATAAATTGTCCCTTTCACCCAAGTTTTTAAAGTTATTGCGACAGGATGCCTATATTTCTTAATGTCCACTTTGTATGTTATGTCATCTTGGTTGTTTGTTTATTTGTGCCTTCTCTCTTTAGATTTACTCTATGGCTCTCTAACTTCTTAAGTTGGACACTGAGCTCATATTTTTCAACCTTTCTTTTTGTAATAAATTTCTTTCTGAGCATTGTTTAGCCATACCCCATAACTTTTGATATATTGTATTTTCTTTATTTTTCAGTTATATTATCTAATTTCCATTATGATTTCTTCTGATATAGAACCGTGTTTTTTCCAAACATATAAAGATCTTGTTTCCCATAATGTGTTTCATTTTGTGTTTCTGATCAGTTCTTTCATGGAGAAATTAGCACTCTAAATGTACAGGCTTTATTGAGTAAGTTTGATCCAGTGTAACCTCATTCAGTCCTAAGTCCTTGATTCCTTGTCAAGTGTAGCAACCAAAACCCAGTCATCTGTGGACTGACAACACCCTCAAAACAGTCTTTGAAGTTGAACAGGTTATTATTTTGGTTTTCAAATAAGAATATTTTGGCTTTCCTTGGGCCCCTGTGGTCCTTTCTTTCCCATGAGGTTATTTATATTTAATTTATATGTATATATATTTTAAATGTTTCATAGCTAGAAGCTTTCAGACTCTCTAGTCAACCACATTGCCAAGAACAAAAGTCTGAGGATATGCTCGTTACATGTTGTACTTTGGGGAAAGTGTAAGGCCAGGATGTTTTTTCATACTAGTTCTTTTTGCTTAGTAAATGTAATTTTTGGTTAAATACTAATTTACCAATGGGGCCTTTATGCAGAGGACTACATCTATTTTATTTTAGTGGAGCTTATAGCTGATCCTGATTCTCTTGGCTCTTCAGTGTATGTATTGATGTTTTATATCTGTAAAGCTCCTTGGACTCTGGGACCTATACGCTCCTCCCATGTGCCTTAGAACATTTTTACAAGTCAAAAGGGTATTTATGTTTGGCTTTCTCATTAGATAAAAGAGTTTAAATTACTTAGAAAATATACATATGAGGAGAAAATATAAATAACTGAGCAAGATTAAGAAAAGGAATACAGAAGGAATTAGGAAAATAATAAATCCAAGGATAAAATTTGTACACCAGTGAAATGCTATATCTTGCTATACAGTTATTAGAAGTGAATCAAATTTGCTATTCCTACAGGGAAAAAAGTAAAGGTGGAAACATTATCCATCACAAGATAAAAATGCCCTTAGGATTAAAACAGACCAATTGTCAAAGTATTGGATCAAATACAATAATTGTAATAAGGCAAAGCCGCATTTAGCCGTGGGTAAATTCTAACACACTATTATATAAGCCAAAGCATCTGCCTTGAGCAAAAACAAAGAACATTTAGCCAGCAAGTGTCAAAGAAGGAAACAGAAATTATAACTCAGAGATATTATGTTTTCTCTGTCTTCCATTGATTTTAGATGAAGGCATATCTTCTATGGAAAGTTTGGATGTAATTTTCCATAATAGACTCATTAGGTAATCTCTAAAACCCTGTGTCTCTGTATGATATCAATAGACTACTTCATATTGAATATCTATAGGTCATATTGTGGAAGTATTATCAGCTTGGTTTTATGGCAAAAGGTGGTATTCAGGCTTTCATAGATAGAAAATCAAAGCTATATAATAAACACTCTGTTAAATCTTTAATCATTGAGATTTGGGGATGTTCTATAAAGTTTATTGTGTTATATTCTGATATGTGAAAGTAAGGACTAAGTAATTTACACTGGCTCCAAAATCACTGCGGATGGTGACTAGAGCCATGAAATTAAAAGACACTTGCTCCTTGGAAGACAAGATATTACAAACCTATACTGTGTTAAAAAGCAGAGACATCACTTTGCCAACAAAGGTCTGTATATAGTCAGAGCTATGGTTTTTCCAGTAGTCATGTATGGATGTGACCGTTGAGAGCCGAAAAATTAATGCTTTCAAACCATGGTGCTGGAGAAGACTCTTGAGAGTCCCTTGGACAGCAAGGAGATCAAACCAGTCCATCCTAAAAGAAATCAACCCTGAATATTCATTGGAAGGGCTGATGCTGAAGCTGAATCTCCAATATCTTGGCCACCTGATGCAAAGAGCCAACTCATTGGAAAAGACCCTGATGCTGGGAAAGATTGAAGGCAGGAAGAGAAGGGGATGACAGAGGATGAGATGGTTGGATGGCATCATCCACTCAATGGACATGAATCTGAGCAAACTCAAGGAGACAGTGAAGGATAGGGAAGCCTGATGTGCTGTAGTCCATGGGGTCTCAAAGAGTCAGACACGACTAAGGGGCTAAACAACAACAACAATTTACTCTGTACACAGATGTATATAGGAGATACTGAGGAAGAATTAAGTGGAGGTCAACAGACATCTTAAATTTTTTTCTCCGATGGCCTGGAACCTCTGAATAATGCAAATCACACTAATTAAATTAAAAATACAAAAGATTAGAAAACACTTTCAAAAAATCATAAAATATGTAAAACTCTATGTAAGCAGAAGTACATATCAAAAGCAAGCTAGTTTTAGGGACCCAACTAGTTTTAGGGTCCAAACTAGTTTTAATTAGGACCAGACAATAAGGTAACATTTTGCTACTCTGGGTATACATTGAAAGGTATTTACTTTCAAAAAGGCAAGTTTTCAAAAAACTTTAAGAAAGAGATGAAATGACAAAGAGATGCTAGAAATGCATGGTATTCTAAAAATTATATGTGTGAGTATGTGTGCTAAGTCACCTCAGTAGTGTTCAACTCTTTGTGACCCCATGGGCTGCAGCCCACCAGGCTCCTCTGTCCATGGGATTCTCCAGGCAAGAGTACTGGAGTGGTTTATCAGGCCGTCTTCCAGGGGATCTTCCTGACCCAGGGATAGAACCTATATCTCTTGTGTCACCTGCATTGCAGGCGGATGCTTTACCGCTGAACCACTGGGGAAGCCCTATGTAAAGATGGTCAAGAGAATAAATAAGCTGAATGCTAGTAATGATACTGAAACTTACCTTAATTGAATTGTGAATAGAATGCTTGGAAAAAAGTCATAGGGGCAAAGAATGGAAGGCCTTGAGGTTGGGTTGAATCAAGACAGTGATACAATTATAGTAGTTCTTACTACAAAGTAATAATATTTTCCAAGAGTATTTTGAAAATGCATTTTGAATGTATTTTTGAAGTCTAGAAGCCAGTTATTTAATATACCTGGTTGGTATAATAATCACATAATGATCAAAGTTCAATTAAAAGCAATTTCTATGAAATGGACAGAGAAGGAGATTAATCTCTTTAACATTAAACACAAAAAACAGAATTTGCTTCAAGGTAAGGATTAGAGCTATATCCAGAAAAGGAAGGAGAAAAATAAATAATGCTGCCTACGTTTTCACTAGAGAGAACTATGAGGTTGTTGGCACAAATGATAATAAAGAGGAGAGTTCTGGCTGGTGGAGGGACGTTAAATCTGTATTTGCAATCTCCTACTAGCTCATTATCTATTGCAGCAATGTTCAGGAAAGACGAACAGGTTTAATTTTTCAACCAGGGAAAAAAGATAGTAATTTTAAAAATGAAACAAAGGAATCTGCTACCATCTTGTGGCAATGTTGAAAATTACAGTATGCTTTAGTATTTTCACATCTCCAAAAGATTTTTATAAACATATTCCTCTAAACAATTTATATAAAGGATTCTCACAAAGTCATTCTACTCACTTAATTATATGTTTTCTATATTAAAATTAAATTTCAACTCCATTAGTAATGAAGTAGAGAAAATATTAAGGGAACACATATTGCAGTGTACTTTTTTTTAATGTTTACACAAAAATACATAAACCAAGCAAAAATGCATTTCAATAACACAGTTCCTTGTAATCAACTTCATAATCTGGGGCAGAAAAAATAACAGGAACAGGAAATTCGGGGGGCATAAGATAAGGAGACTTTATGCTTTGAAAACTCCATGATGGTACTGGAAACACTGACCTCTAGCTTTACCTTTGTATTTAATAGCTCTGTGACTTAATGAAAGTTATTTAGTGGTTTGATACCTTTCCTTCAAGATCCCCTGGAGTAGGAAATAACAAGCCGCTCCAGTATTCTTGCTTGAAAAATTCCATGGACAGCGGAGACTGGCGGGCTACAGGCCATGAGATCACAGTCAGACACAAGTGAGCACACGCCCACACACACCTTTCCTTCTCTTTGAATCTGTTTCATTGAGGTGAGGTCACATGAGCTGACGCATATGAAATGTAGAAAACGAAAGCTCTGTTTAAAAATCAGAAGATAATGAAACTAACTAGATAAGGCAGAAAATAGTGTTCGATGTGTGCCCAAGTGGGGAAAGAAAAATGAATTGAAAAGAGATCTTTGGCTTCATGTGGAGCTGAATTAGAGCAGCTCAGGATATAGATTGTTTGTTTCTAATAAATATCAAATACTTGTCATGTGAGAAAGCATGAAGAAATTTTAAATGTGAAGAACTGTCCCCAAACCCCTGACAGTCTAATGGGAGATGCAGGCAATTAAAAAATAATTGTAACAAAAAGACATGAAAATGCTAGAATAAACATTCAGTGAGAGGTTCCAACATAAGTATGGATTCATTATTTTTTTATTTATATTTATCATAATAATAGCTTGCAGTAGAAAATGGCAACCCACTCCAGTATTCTTGTCTGAAAAGTCCCATGGACGAGAGATCCTGGCTGACTACAGTCCATAGGTCACAAGGAGTCAGATACAACTAAACATATATTAAGAATATTAGATTGTGGGATACGGCATAGGAATTAATTTCATGAAACAAACATTGACTGTGGCTATCTGATGCTAATGGGATAAAAGGTTACACATTCTACAAGTTATGCAAAAATTCCAACATATCTTTATATTTCATGTAATCAGTGTTGATTTTTTTCTTCAGGGAAAATCATGAATTTCAGTATCTAACACAGGTTAAAGGAAAACATCCACTAGATTAGGTACATTGAAGAACCCAGAGACTCACAAATACTGCCTCATCCTTCACGAAAGGTCTCTGGAACATGTCTACCAAGCAGTATGAGCCCACTGACTTACTTCCAATGTGAATTAGGAGGACAAAACCTAATCTGATTGACAATAATTTTTACTTAACATCTGGGGCAAAAATAGACTCCGATATAAAGGAATGTAAAAGAGTATATTGATAGATTAAGATGATAATATCTTTGGGAAAATAAATCATGTCTAGACAATGTCTAATAAAACTAGTCTTTTTATGCTCTGGCATTTATGTAAGACAGTGATGCTAGGAAAGACTGAGGGCAAGAGAAGGGGATGACGGACGATGAGATGGTTGAATGGCATCACGGACCCAATGGACATGTTCAGTTCAGTTCAGTCACTCAGTTGTGTCCAACTCTTTGCGACCCCATGAACCGCAGCACACCAGGCCTCCCTGTCCATCACCAACTACTGGAGTCCACGCAAAGCCACGTCCATTGAGTCGGTGATGCCATCCAATCATCTCATCCTCTGCCATCCCCTTTTCCTCCTGCTCTCAATCTTTCCTAGCATCAGGGTCTTTTCAAATGAGTCAGCTCTTCACCTCAGGTGGCCAAAGTATTGAAGTTTCACCTTCAACATCAGTCCTTCCTATGAACACCCAGGACTGATCTCCATTAGGATGGACTGATTGGATCTCCTTGCAGCCCAAGGGACTCTCAAGAGTCTTCTCCAACACCACAGTTTGAAAGTATCAATTCTTTGGCGCTCAGCTTTCTTTATAGTACAACTCTCGCATCCATACATGACACTGGAAAAACCATAGCCTTGACTAAACGGACCTTTGTTGACAAAGTAATGTCTGTGCTTTTTAATATGCTATCTAGGTTGGTCATAACTTTCCTTCCAAGGAGTAAGCGTCTTTTAATTTCATGGCTGCGGTCACCATCTGCAGTGATTTTGGAGCCCAGAAAAATAAAGTCTGACACTGTTCCACAGTTTCCCCATCTATTTTCCATGAAGTTATGGGACCAGAGGCCATGATCTTAGTTTTCCGAATGTTGAGTTTTAAGCCAACTTTTTCACTCTCATCTTTCACTTTCATCAAGAGACTCTTTAGTTCTTCTTTACTTTCTGCCATAAGGGTGGCATATCTGAGGTAACTGATTTTTCTCCTGGCAATCTTGATTCCAGCATATGCTCCCTCCAACATAGCATTTCTCATCATGTACTTTGCATTTAAGTCAGGTAAGCAGAGTGACAATACACAACCTTGATGTACTCCTTTACTTATTTGGAACCAGTCCGTTGTTTCATGTCCAGTTCTAACTGTTGTTTCCTGACCTGCATACAGGTTTCTCAAGAGGCAGGTCAGGTGGTCTGATATTCCCATCTCTTGAAGAATTTTCCACAGTTTATTGTGATCCACAGTCAAAGGCTTTGGCATAATCAAAAAAGCAGAAGTAGATGTTTTTCTGGAACTCTCTTACTTTTTTGATGATCCAGTGGATGTTGGCAACTTGATCTCTGGTTCCTCTGCCTTTTCTAAAACCAGCTTAAATATCTGGAAGTTCATGGTTCACATATTGCTAAAGCCTGGATTGGAGAATTTTGAGCATTACTTTAGTAGTGTGTGAGATGAGTGCAACTGTACGGTAGTTTGAGCATTCTTTCAGAGAAGGCTTGCCTGGAAAATCCTATGGATGGAGGAGCCTGGTAGGCTGCAGTCCATGGGGTTGCACAGGGTCGGACACGACTGAGTGACTTCACTTTCACTTTTCACCTTCATGCATTGGAGAAGGAAATGGCAATCCACTCCAGTGTTCTTGCCTGGAGAATCCCAGGGACGGGGGAGCCTGGTGGGCTGCTGTCTCTGGGGTCGCACAGAGTTGGACACGACTGAAGCGACTTAGCAGCAGCAGCAGCAGTTGAGCATTCTTTGACATTACCTTTCTAAGGGATTGGAATGAAAACTGACCTTTTCCAGTCCTGTGGCCACTGCTGACTTTTCCAAATTTGCTGGCATATTGAGTGCAGCACTTTCGCAGCATCATCTTTCAGGATTTGAAATAGCTCAAGTGGAATTCCATCACCTCCACCAGCTTTGTTCTTAGTGATGCTTCCTAAGGCCCACTTGACTTCACATTCCAGGATGTCTGGCTCTAGGTGAGTGTGAGTGATCACACCATTGTGATTATCTGGGCTGTGAATATCTTTTTTGTACAGTTCTTCTGGGTATTCTTGCCACCTCTTCTTACTATCTTATGCTTCTGTTAGGTCCATACCATTTCTGTTCTTTATTGAGCCCATCTTTGCATGAAATGTTTCCTTGAAATCTCTAATTTTCTTAAAGAGATCTTTAGTCTTTCCCATTCTGTTGTTTTCCTCTATTTCTTTGCACTGATCACTGAGGAAGGCTTTCTTATCTCTCCTTGCTATTCTTTCGAACTCTGCCTTCAAATGGGTATATCTTTCCTATTCTCCTTTGCCTTCCACTTCTCTTCTTTTCATATCAGTTTGTAAGGCCTCCTCAGATAGCCATTTTGCTCTTTTGCATTTATTTTTCTTGGGGATGGTCTTGCTTCCTGTCTCTACAATGTCACAAACCTCCGTCCATAGTTCATCAGGCATTCTGTCTATCAGATCTAGTCCCTTAAATCTATTTCTTACTTCCACTGTATAGTCATAAGGGATTTGATTTAGGTCATACCTGAATGGTCCAGTGGTTTTCCCCACTTTCTTCAATTTAAATATGAATTTGGCAATAAGGAGTTCATGATCCGAGCCACAGTCAGCTCAATGGACGTGAGTTTGAGCAAACTCTGGGAGACAGTGAAGGACAGCGAAGCCTGGCATGCTGCAGTTCATGGGGTTACAGAGTTGGACATGACTTAGTGACTGAACATACATACATGGTAACCCTTCTAAAAGAAACATAAATCCAGTGCTAGAACTTGAAGAAAAATGTTAATTTATATGCAAAAAATGTTAAAATGGGCATTTTGACCAGCACAATAAGACAATAGATATCAGACATCAAAATGAGGTGCTCAATCAGGATGCAAAGATTCAAAGAAAAAATAAATCATTGCTTCTGTGCAGCCACAAAGCCTCTTTTCTGAAATATTTCAGGAAGGCTGTTGTGCTGGTCAGGGTTCTCCAAAGGAAACGGAACCAATAGAATATCTTGGAGGGAGAGAGAGAAGGAAGGGTAGAGAAAAGAATTTATTATACAGAATTGGCTCACACAATTATGGGGCCTAAGAAATCCCATCACTTACCATCTGCAAGCTGGAGGCTCAGGAAAGCCAGTGCTACACTTTCAGTTTAAGTCTAAAGACCTGAGAACCAGGTTAGCCACAGTAGAGGCCTGATCGAAGTGCAGGAGAATATTGATATCTAGCTGAAGTAACCAATCAAAGTGAACCAGTACTCTCTTCCTCCACCTTCTCATTCTCTAGAGCTCTCAAAGGACTGGATGATGCCCACCCAAACTGGGAAGGGCCATCTGCTTCACTTGCTTAGTCTGCCAGTTCAAATGGTAACCTCACTCAGAAACACCTCACACACACAAGGAGATAAATTTGGTGAAATCTGTGGATGGCTTGATTCAGTCAAGCTGATACATAAAATTAACTATCTCAGATATATATTTCATTATTGTTTTTTGATTTTCAAAAGGTAGTATACTGTATTTTATAATACCCTTGGTGTATATTATATATATCAATATTTCTGCAGCAAAATGTATGCATATTCTCAAGTAGAATAAGTTTATAAATAGCCTCAGGTTAGTTTCAGAGGGGTATTATTGCCAAATAAATATGTAAGACAGATAGACATCTATATCTATATATATTTGTACGTGCTGTGCTAAGTTGCTTCAGTCGTGTCCAACTCTTTGTGACATGATGGACAGTAACCCTCCAGGCTCTTCTGTCCCTGGGATTCCCTAGGCAAGAATACTGTAGGGGATTGCCATGCCCACCTCATATATTTGTGTGTGTACACACACACACACACACACACATACACACACACAGATGTTTGTTCATTCTTTACTTTTTTACAACTTCTTAAATTTCAAAATTATAGATAATTATAAACCAGTAGTTTAAAGCCACATATATAATACTATATCTTTTATCAACATAGGAAGAAAAAAAAACATTTGAAGATGGTTTCTTTGGCAAAGCAAGAGAAATGGGATAATACTTCCTAAATCAAAATCTAATCAGAGAAGTTTCCACAACAACTCTCAGGAAATAAGCCCATTTCCTTAGGAGGATATGATGGACTGGTGCCTAGCTCTTGCCTTGAGAACCCAGAAAGGAAGAGCTAAATCATCTAGCAGAAGAGGTGGTTGCATAGAATTCACTCTGCACCCCCCAAATGTGTCAGGACAAAGTATGCACAAGGACATGAGATATTTCTAGGCCTAAACAGCAAAATCACCTAGAAGTGTGCGTCCGTGATCTATTGCTGTGTAACAACCCCAGACTGTTGCTTAAAATAACATCTTCATTTATTGAATCTCCCCATCCAGGCTGGCACATAACATGAAGCAGAGTTCCATGTGCTTTGCAATAGGTTTTTGTTGGTTATCCATTTTAAATATAGCCAATGTATGTGACATATATATGTATGGCTGAATCCCTTCATTGTTCACCTGACACTATCATATTGTTAATTAGCTATAGCACTGAAGAATTGATGCTTTGAACTGTGGTGCTGGAGAAGGCTCTTGAGAGTCCCTTGGACTGCAAGGAGATCCATCCAGTCCATTCTGAAGGAGATCAGTCCTGGGTGTTCTTTGGAAGGAATGATGCTAAGGCTGAAACTCCAGTACTTTGGCCACCTCATGCGAAGACTTGACTCATTGGAAAAGACTCTGATACTGGGAGGGATTGGGGGCAGGAGGAGAAGGGGACGACCGAGGATGAGATGGCTGGATGGCATCACCAACTCGATGGACGTGAGTTTGAGTGAACTCCAGGAGCTGGTGATGGACAGGGAGGCCTGGCGTGCTGCGATTCATGGGGTCACAAAGAGTCGGACATGACTAAGTGACTGAACTGATACCCCAATACAAAATGTTTTGGGTGTTAAAAATAAATATATAAATAAGAATTTTTTTAAAGTCTTATTTCCTCAGCTTTGTGGACTGACTGGGAAGTCAGTTGTCTTGGATGGGGCAGGAGAGTGGAAGGGTGGCCTCACTCATGTCTAAGGAGCTGCAGCTGAAGTGATAGAAATGTTAGAATGGCTGACCTGGTCTTCGTCTCTCCAAGCTGTATTTCATCTCAGGCTTCCTCACATGATGACAGAAGTATTTCGAGAGAATGAAGCCAAAGCTTAGAAGTCACATAATGTCACTTCCAGAACATTCCATTCTATCAAAGCAAACCACAAAGCCAAATCAGGTTCCTAGAATAGGGAGGCAGATTCTGCTTCGTGGTAAGAGGAACTTAAAGAATTTAAGGTTGTATTTTGTATACCACAAGGGGCAAAACGAATTCTGCTGAGAGAACATGCAAGCAAATCACGAAATTTCCAAGGGCCAAAAAAAAGCATAAGCGATAAGTCCAAGAAGAGTTCATCTACCTTAATCAGAAAAATGGATATTGAGTTTCCCCCAAAATGGCAGTCTTCCAAGAGCCAATCAATGTAAACACCAAGAGAAGCGACAACCAAAGCCAGAATCCAAAAACACCCCTGCTTCTCTTCCCCACCCTTTCTTCCCCTGCCTTAACAGGGTTGGAAAAGTCAGTAAAACAAGAAAGTAAGGGTGAAAACAAAGGCTTGCATGCAAAAGACCCCAACTGGGGAGAAATTTATCTTTAACTCAAAGTTTGAATATAACATGGCACCAGCGAGACAGCATATTAAAAAGCAAAGACATCACTTTGCCAACAAAGGTTCAGTTCAGTTCAGTCACTCAGTCATGTCCGACTTTGCAACCCCACGCACTGCAGCATGCTAGGCCTCCCTGTCCATCACCAACTCCGAGAGTTTACTCAAACTCATGTCCATTGAATCAGTGATGCCATGAACCATCTCATCCTCTGTCATCCCCTTCTTCTGCCTTCAATCTTTCCCATCATCAGGGTCTTTTCAAAAGAGTCAGCTCTTCCCATCAGGTGGCTAAAGTATTGTAGTTTCAGCTTCAACACCAGTCCTTCCAATGAATATTCAGGACTGATTTCCTCTAGGATGGACTGATTGGATCTCCTTGCAGTCCAAGGGACTCTCAAGAGTCTTCTCCAACACCACAGTTCAAAAGCATCAATTCTTCAGCACTCAGCTTTCTTTATAGTCCAACTCTCATATCTATACATGACTAATGGGAAAACCATAGCCTTAACTAGATGGACCTTTGTTGGCAAAGTAATGTCTCTGCTTTTTAATATGCTGTCTAGGTTTCCAACAAAGTTCCATCTAATCAAACAAAGGTCCATCTAGTCAAAGTTATGGTTTTTCCAGCAGCCATGTACAGATGTAAGAGTTGGACCATAAAGAAGGCTGAGCACCAAAGAATTCATGCTTTCAAATTGTGGTGCTGGAGAAGACTCTCGAGAGTCCCTTGGACATCAAGGGGATCAAACCAGTCAATCCTAAGGGAAATCAACCCTGAATATTCATTTGAAGGACTGATGCTGAAGCTCCAATACTTTGGCCACCTGATGTGAAGAGCTGACACACTGGAAAAGACCCTGATGCTGGGAAAAACTGAAGACAAAAGAAGAGGGAGACAGAAGATCAGATGGTTAGATAGCATTACAAACTCAGTGGACATGCCTTTGAGCAAACTCCAGGAGATAGTGAAGGACAGGGGAGCCTGGTGTGCTGCAGTCCATGGCATCGCAGAGTCAGACATGACCTAGCAACTGAACCATAACAACAACCAGCTACTTTTAATTACAGGATAACAACTATAATTGAAATTTTAAATGACCATGATTTTTTTCCCAAAAACAGAGCTGAAAATTATGGACCTGCCTGAATTTTCATTCATGAGAGGGAATAATTGCCTCTACTGAATAAATGCTAAAGGGAAGGTGAATGACAACAGTAAAGCTACTTTCCAGGTGACTGTTTTTGTTACTGATCTTGAGATTAGAGCTTCAACATGTGTTTTTAGTAGTGAGAGGTATAGTCCATATCCCATCAGATCTGTTGGTTCAACACATTTTCTTGAAGAAATAGTGAAGGATGAGAGTCCCTCATTGCTTAAAACCACAAAATATCTTGAAAATTAGCTTTATCTTTGTCCTCTCCCATAGTTTTAAGTCTCAAGATTCTTGCTCAGCTCTCCTCTGCCTTAACTCCATAAACATTGTGACTTCTTTTTCTCCTGACTATCCTGTTCTTAAAACTAGTATCACCTTTTTCTTTCAGGGATGGCTACTTGCCAAGCACCCATCAACAGCCGCATACATCTGATTTATAAAACAGAGATTCTACAAGGGTTTAATCGGAAGGAAAATATATCGTGCTACAAATTTTGAAACCAAGCTCTATAAGTACTGAAAGAAATTCACTGAATACATTAAGAAGGTTATTCTAATGGCCATGTGCAGGATAGCTTCAATTAGAAGGTTTTAAAAGATAACAGAAGAATTCAAAGTGACCTAGAGAGAATAGGGAAGATATTCAGTTACAGGCAAATTATAGAAAATTATAATTAACTTAAACATGGAGAACCATGTTCTGCAGATAAAAAGTGATAAATGACTAGTCAGAGCTAAGGAGAAAAGAGTCTAGTTTTAGAACACTGTAATACTCATGAGCAAATATGATTTGAAGAAGGTATATTTGCATTAATCAAAGTTTTAGAAATTCAGGCTTTTTCAAATCTCAATATATTGTGACAGATTAGAAAACGATAAGGCTGCAATTTGAAGATGCTATCTTTATTAACAAATTATTTTAAATAATTGTCAAAATACTCCAGATGGGCAAAAGTGAGATCCTAATGTGTCAAATTCGGAGAAGGCAACGGCACCCCACTCCAGCACTCTTGCCTGGAAAATCCCATGGACGGAGGAGCCTGGTAGGCTGCAGTCCATGGGGTCGCGAAGAGTTGGACATGACTGAGCGACTTCACTTTGACTTTTCACTTCTATGCATTGGAGAAGGAAATGGCAACCCACTCCAGTGTTCTTGCCTGGAGAATCCCAGGGACAGGGGAATCTAGTGGGCTTCTGTCTATGGGGTCGCACAGAGTCAGACATGACTGAAGCGACTTAGCAGCAGCAGCAGCAATGTGTCAAATTATCAAAATTGGCCATTTACACTGATAAAATTGTCAAGCTCTTCATTTAACTTAAATTGTCTATAATACACATTCAGAATTGTTTATATTTATAGAATAATACTGTGCAAACTCTTCAGCATTCAATTCCCTTAGAAAGTACTAATAGAGCATCAACTATATCATATGCTCTTTATTGGGCACTAAGAGATATTGGTTACAAAACGGAAATGGACCGTGACTTGATATTTTGTAGTCTGGGATTCCGACAAATAAACAGAAAATTATGAAGCTCCAAGACATGTACTGTGATAGAGGAAGTACAAGTTGAAGTGGGAGCATATAGCAGAGAATTTAATCCATATTTGAGAGAAGAGTGGGAGTCAGGGATACTTCCAGGGGGAAGTTATATTTAAATAAAAACTCTAAGACTCAACATGTAAAAATAATGATACAAATGAAAAACAAACAATAATTTACATCAGATGGGATGAAGATACATCTTAAGAATTGAATCAGTGAGAAGAGAACAGGGAAACGTGACAAGAGACCATGCTAGAGAAGACGGAGCTGCTTCGTGCAGTTGGGCTAATCAGTCACTGGGGATACTAGGCAAAGGTGTGAAACCATTTGATAGGAAGTCTTGAAAGATCACTCCAGTTTCAATGTTGAGGACAGAATGCAGAAAGCCAAGAGAGGAAACTAAGGTCATGAGAGGAGGTTGTGACAAAAAACAAGGTAGAAGATGGTAATGACCTGGGCTAGCCTGGTGATAGCCGGGAAAGGGAATGGAGGGATACAAAGATAGGGATACCAGAAGCAAACAATGTACATCTGCACTGTACTGTGTCCCAGATAAAATGAGGCTGTATATGTGAAGTATTAACAGCGCTCTGGTGCATATATTATTTGCTTTATAATCATGACTTCAGTATCATGGGAAACGATGAAGGACACTAGAGAAAGGGTTGGGCATCTGCTGTAACACCAAAAAAGCTAATACCATATCTGAAAGTTTTAAGCCTCAAATATCAAAGTTCACAGAAGTATACTTCATTTTTCCAGATGTTGTATTTTTTAAAATTCACAAATAGTTCAGTCTTCTAACTTAATGCCTGAACATAGGAAAATGGAGCAAGAATCTAGAGTTTCTCTTCTTGCTCAGTGGTTCTTATTTTTCAATCAGGTGAAAAGAGTAAATGACTACTGAGGATTATTGTTGTCACCCTGTTTACTTCCTTCACCTTCAAGATCTCTTGAATCCCCTCTAAACCCTTTCCTAACATTTTCCCCTTTGAGGTGTTTCCCATGCGTTAGTTATCCTTTGAACAAAAGTAATTTTTATTTCCCTTTGTTCCCAAGTAGGAACCTGACTGTTGCTACTTGGGAAAGAACAGTCCAATGAGGTTGAAATGAGCAAAGACAAAGAATAAGTAACACCACCATGCCACACATTTAAGCCATGTCCTCCAATCCATGTCTGAATTTTGGATGTATATCTCTCAGTCGATTTACAGTAGGGAAGGAAAGAGGCTGTGATTGGTCTGCCAAAACCATACAATATACATCAAGCAAAATATTGGAAGAATAGTGCATGTTTTAAGGATATTTCAAAATTATAACTAAACATTTTAAAATTATATAAATAAAATCAAGTAGGTGGTTTATAAAATGTATTTGTTTGACAACCATTCGCTGAGTCCCCACCACATGTGAAGCGTCAAGGATAAAAGGATGAGAAAAACAGACGCAATCCCCATTGTTTAGTGGGAAAGACAAACATTAATCCAATAACCAAAAATAAATGTGAAACTGTAATGGAGACACTCATTAAAAAGGAGTGTTATATTGTATTTTGAAAGCACGTAAGAGGGGGACCTGAGCTAGTCTAGTCAGGCTTCCCTTTGTTGTTCAGCCGCTGAGTCATGTTTCATTCTTTGTGACCCATGGACTGCAGCCAACCTTCCCTGTCCATCACTATCTCCAGAGTTTGCTCAAACTCATGTCCATTGAGTCAGTGATGTTATCTAACTATCTCATCTTCTGTCACACCCTTCTCCTCTTGCCCTCAATCTTTCCCAGAATCTGGGTCTTTTCCCATGAGTCTGCTCTTGTATCACACCTTCCTAAGGAAACAGAAATGGAGTTCAAATCTGAAGGAAACTTTCCACCTGAGGGGACTAGCATATAGTCAGTGCCCAGAGTGTAGACTCCATTTATATTATTTCAAAGTTCTGATTTCTTCCCTCCTGTATGAATTCATTGAAAATGAAAACAAAAGCAGAGATATATGTATACAGATCCCATAGGACTTTAGAAGTTCCTTCCCAAAGGAGCTAGCAAGGCAGAACATATAATCTTGAAGCTAGCTAAGAAAAAAATCTGACTTAAAATATCACCATCAAAGGACCAAAACCTCAAATGTCAGTATGGGTCATCAGCCTGGAATTATAGGGGTTAGAGTATGAGTGTTAGGAAAGCAGAATACTGTAGCTACCAACAGGAATAAATAAAATATTGGGAGATAAATGTTTGATTAATTTCAGCCTTTCTGAAATATATGTGGTTTCTGAATTTCAGCTATACCTCATTTTGGGACACAGCCTTAAAGAATGTTTTCATTAACTTCTACAAGCTTATCCTGACACATAAATACTAAGCCATGGTTATTTTCCAGGATGAAACAGCCTTTGCATCTGCATGTGCAGCTGTATCCAGCAAATCACAGAACCCTAAAGCAAACTGAAGAAAAAAAAAAAAAAAACCATGACCTCTGCAGAACAGAACTATAATCTTTTTCCAACAAACTCACACTTACCAAACTTTTAAGTGTGATATATGCTAGGGACATGCTATGGTTCAATTATGGTATTTATTTGTTCCTTTAAGACATTGTTAATTTCCCTATTTCTGAGGTCCCAGTGTAGTTGTAGACTGCAAGATTATTTTGATTATATAATAATTTGTAAACGCAATAAAATGCTGTTCTGAAAGTACTGTGCACCCTGCCTGTTACTGCTCCCCAAAGGACCTAAATAAACTTTATCAGTGAATACTTTTTCCAATTGCTATTTACCAAATGTGAAACTTGAGCTAAAAAAGAAACTTTAATAAAGCCAAATTTAAAACTACCATGCTTCATTCTATGCAAGCATGACATTTAAATTAATAGCATCCATCTCCATCCCTTAGGACATATAACTTTTAAACTAAAAATGGTGTATATTTATTTTTTGCCTTTTTTCCTCTGATCCAGATACAGTTACTGGAAATTTTGAGATAATGTCATTATAGCTGTTCTACTTCATCACCACGATGTTGAAGTGAAAAATTAACATGGATTTAAGAAAACCCATTATATCATAAAGGAACTATCAAGAAAATAAATAGGTGATGTGTTATCTTTACTCCATGAGCAAATAATGCTCAGATAGTGCCCTCGACACTTTTTTAAACCACTTCTGATCACAAAAAGGGAAACATGTAAAATGTGTTTAACCTGTGCCAAAAAGTATCTCAGCTTCTGGGACATTTGGTAAGCTTTATAGCAAGAGAAATATTGCATATAAATGATATCACACCCTGTGTTTTAGCTCCTTATGCCTAAATCCTTTGTCGATTATAAGCCATATAACTTCAGGAAGACAAAAGAAAAATAATCCATATCACGTTGAATGCCAGGCTGTGGTGTTTATGAGCACCTCCTGCTGTGTTAAATGACGTAAACATCTGTCAGGTGTGCTACATTATAGCCATAGGAAAACCTCAGTACAGGTTGTGTGCCAGGCGAAATGCTTTGTCTAAGAACTTGTCAATCAGGCTGACGGATGAGTTCAATATTCTAATGAGTTAGACTCTAAATATGTTTCTACTTTGCCAGATCTCTGGATCACATCAGGAGGCACAAAGCTCAGGCAATTGGAAGGAATAAGATCATTTTTAAAGGACAGTTCTTCTCCTGACTCATACAAATGTGTGGGTTTTAAGCTATCCTGGTGAGATGGTCTCCTACCTCTTTGTAATCCTTTTTTACATGCTTCATTTAACAGACTAATTTCCGTTTACTCAAAACAAATTAATTCCAAACAATTTGCAAAGGCTACCATACTTCTGAAAAGCATTAGTTACTGTTAGCTTTACATTTTGCATTGTCAATGTCTACAGTCAGTGGGTTTGCAGACATATTATTTAGTGAGTTATGTTTGAGGGTGTGCTAACAGTAACCAAATCAGATGAAATTATTTTGGTGGGATAGTATATATGTGTTTCATTTAGATAACTTGTAAGCAACAAATCCAACCACTTTTCTCATGACCTTTCCTATTCTAATATTGTTGTTCAGTTGCTAACTTGTACCCAATTCTATCCTAATATAAAAACTGGTTTTTTTAATTGACTTTGGAGAGAACATTATAGTAAACATCTCTCATGATATAACTATTTGCTTTAAAATTGCATAATACTTGTATTAGACTCACAAAGCTATGTCCTGTCCTAAATAAAAATTTTGTAAAAGGGTTTCATATTTTATAAAATTGATATTCAAAGTTTACTATTTTTAAGCCCTACATAACATCTGATATGAATCCTAGTAAATTCTATTCCAAAAAGGCAAAAACACATATTTAAAAGAGATATAGTAAGGTGAACAATGATAATAAAAATGATAAGCCATCAGCAATTAAAAATCAATCTCTTCTCTATTTAAAATGCTATATTACTTAACATTTGGAAAGACTCAACAAGGACATAATTTCTTTCCAAGAATACAACAACCATTTCAGTTAATGCCCTTAAAAATTATATAACCCATATATTTAACCTTTACAATTAAGCTAACACAGATCTGAGGCCAATGATTTAATATTACATTAAAAATAAATATTATAATAGTACTTATGGGTAGTAAATATCAAGATTATTCATTAATCACAAAAGGGGATTTCTCCAAGTCATTATTTACCCATGAATTCATACATTCATGTTATCACAAACACTGTAAAAAGAATACTGAATAAAAGATGCATAATTCCTCCTCTTGTCATCTTAAAAATTTTAAATCTCTAGCCCAATTTTATGATGCTGCTGATTGAGTCAATTCATGGATCAAAACCAGAGTGTACATATCAATATATATCAACAAACAATATTTGACAAGACAATTTTTAGTTTTTAAATCTTTCTGTTAATTAAAGTTATATATATTCATTATAGAATATTTAGGGGAAAACTGAAAGATAAAAGAATTAAAGTCATCCATAATCCTACCATCCACATTTACTGAAAAAGACAGCCCCTCTACTACACTGTAGAATCTTAAATTAGTTGACATATGTACATATGCAGTCCGTATCTGATCTTTGTATTCTGTACCAGTCATGAAAATATAAACAAAATGCCAGTTGTAGAAATATGAATAGAAGACTTGATTAGGCAATTTCAAAAAGAGGCTAACCAAATACCCAACATGTAAAAAAGTGGCCAACTTCATGAGTCAGGAGGTAAACTTAAAGCAATTTAACATTCCCCAGAATGGCTTAATGGAAGGAAGAGAAAATCCCAAGTACAGTAAGAATTTAGAGAAACGGAAACTAGCTTACATTGCTAATAGAAGTGTGTATCAGTGTAAGGACTCTGAAAATTGTTAGGCAGGGTTTCCTGAAGTCCCAAGTTATATGCACAGCAAAGTATTCAGTAGTTTATCTCATAGATATAAATATGAGCCCAGTCACTCCGTCATGTCTGACTCTTTGCATTTCCATGGACACAGGACACAGCCTGCCAAGGTCCTTTGCCCATAGAATTTTCCAGGCAAGAATACTGGAGTGGGGTTGCCATTTCCTGCTCCAGGGGATCTTCCTGATCCAGGGATCAAGCCCATGTCTCTTGTGTCTCCTGCTTTGACAGGCAAATTCTAGGGCTTCCCTGGTGGCTCAGATGGTAAAGAATCACCTGCAATGTGGGGAGACCTGGGTTTGATCCCTGGGTTGGCAAGATCTTCTGGAGAAGAGAACTCCAGTATTCTGGAGGGAACTCCACTCCAGTATTCTTGCCTGGAGAATTCCATGGACAAAGGGGCCTGGCAGGCTAGAATCCATGGGGTCAAGAGTTGGACACGACTGAGCAACTTCCACTTTCAGTGCCAACTATACTCAAGAAATAACATATATATGTTCACCAAAACTCATGTACAAGAATATATACAGCAGCTCTATTCATAACAGACCTGAACTGGAAACACCCCAAATATCCAATAAAATCTATTCAATAGAACAGATTTTAAAAATAGCAGCATATTGAGCATTGATACATTATATTCTCTTCAGCAAAAAATAATCAACAAACTATACCCAAAACAACATGAAATTATTTCAAACACACTGCTTAATGAAAGAAGACAGATACAAACGGTTAAAACAGACAAAAGTACTGCACAAAGGGAATGATATTCTGCCCAATGCTTCTCCCTATTTTCCTTATGGAACAAAAACCTTAAAATGCTAGGTAAAAGGCAGTAAACTCTCTTGTCCTTTACACCATTTAGTGAAGATGCACTCTTTAAAGTACTGATGTATCTGAAGGAAGGAAAAGGGACAATCCCTCTGCCCCTGAGGGAGAAGAAAAATAAATTCTGGTCTGGAAACTTCAACAAGAGGAAAGAGGGTGGATCAGTGAGAAGACACTCTTGTCCCCAAGGAGAGCTGAGGACACAGTTCCTAAGGAAGACTGATGTTGAACCAAAACAATGGAGAATGCCTGTGTCTTTCTGCCCCCACCACCAGACTAGCAAGCATTCAGGAACAGCAGTTTTCTGTCTGGAAAAAGCGGAAAAGGGTAAAGAAAATCCCTGTCTGATGTGTAAGTTCAAAAGGAAGACCTGAAGCTGAGAAAAAAAAGCAAATATCAAGAAAAATCCTGTGGCAAGACAAGCCTCACCTTAAACACAAAGAACTGAGAGAGGACTTTAAAGTCTGTGGTGTAGAGGCTAACCATAGCAACAAAATAAACCAAGCCCACCACAATTCCTGATTGACTCAACCCTTTGTACAAGAGGCCTAAACAAACAAAAAAAAAGCATTCATTTTTAAGCATAGGTGGGGAATTCTGTAATGGGTTTGGTTTAGCAGGATTTCTTGGGAATGGAGAGGGGGCCTAGCGGAGGAAGGCATAATGCGGTGAAATTGGTCCCTGAACCCCGGTCTCTCAAGCAGAGCACAAGGCACCAGTACAGGTAACTCAGGTAGAGGAAGACAAGGTGATGGTGTTGATGGGTAGGTCCCTGAAGCTGGTGAGCCCAGAGGGGGCCCCAGTCTAGAGGCTTTGAACTCCAGAGATCCCCATGATTGAAGCAGTGGAGGCCGGGGCTATGGTCGTCAGTCGGCTCCAGGCCTTCTAGAAGCATGGAGTGCAGGTGTGGGCTCTAGGCTCAGACCAGCTGCTGCAGGAACTCAGAGACACCACCCTCACCTTCCATCTGCTTGGCTCCCCTAGGCATGTGGTGGAAAACACGCCAAGCAAGTGACCCCACTGCCCCCAGCAACCTCTACATCCAGGAATGAGTCCCGAGGAGGTGTTAGGTACCAGTCTCTACACCTCCCTCCCCCGACGGACACACACCCCTGATCCTGGCATGCCCTGGTCTCCCAATAAACGTGGCTTCAGTTTCAGAAATCATTTTTTTTTTTCCAAAGCATAAAAATCTGTTCACTTCCATCTATATTTTCCTACACAGGATGTCAGTTTTCAACAAAAAAGTAAAGATATAAGAAGAAACAAAGTCATTTTCAAGGGACAAAACAATCAACAAAACAAGAGTTCCCAAGTATGAGAAGTGTAACAGAAAATTTTAAATAACTATGATTAGTATATAAAAGCTTCAATACAAAAGGTAGAGGACATTCAGTATCTGATAAGAAAGTTCAGCAGAAAAAGGAAATTAAAAGAAATTTAAAGGGACATGCTTGAAATGAAATAATGGAAACAAATGAAGAGTGCCTTTGATAAATTCATCAGTAGATTTGATACAACAAAGAAAAGAATAAGTGAACTTGAAAACAAATCAATAGAAATAATCCAGACTAAACCACAAGCAGGAGATAAGAACAGCAATAACAGAGGAGTACAAACCAGAGCTAAGAGACAATATTAATAGCCTAGCATCTATGATATTAAAATCTTAAAAGAAGATAGAAATAAAACTAGGAAAAGTAAATATTTGAAGAGATAATGGCTGACAATTTTCCAAAACACAGATCGAGAATCTCAATGAATATTAGGCAAGATAAATATAAAATATATGCACATTTAGACTTTTCAAACTACTCAGATGAGAAGTAGAATACCTTGAGAAAAGCCAAATTAAAGGCACACACACATATCATATGTTCTCTCTTACAGGTGAAATATTAAAATGATACAATGAACTTACTTTTAAGATAGAATCAGACTCACTGACTTAGAGAACAAACATGTTTACCAGGGGGGAACAGTGGAAAGGAGGGATAGATTGGGAGTCTGAGACTGACATGTACAGACTACTATATTTAAAATAGATAACCAACAAGGACCTACTGCATAAAATAAATTACTGTGCTCAATACTCTGCAATAACCTAAATGGGGAAATAATTCAAAAAAGAATAGATATACGAATATGTACAACTGAATCACTTTGCTATCCACCTGAAACTAACACACTGTTAATCAACTATCAGGTCAGTTCAGTTCATTCGCTCAGTCGTGTCTGACTCTTTGCGACCCCATGAATCGCAGCACGCCAGGCCTCCCTGTCCATCACTAACTCCTGGAGTTCATTCAGACTAACGGCCATCGAGTCAGTGATGCTATCCAGCCATCTCATCCTTGGTCATCCCCTTCTCCTCCTGCCCTCAGTCCCTCCCAGCATCAGAGTCTTTTCCAATGAGTCAACTCTTCACATGAGGTGGCCAAAGTACTGGAGTTTCAGCTTCAGCATCAGTCCTTCCAAAGAACACCCAGGGCTGATCTCTTTTAGAATGGACTGGTTGGATTTCCTTGCAGTCCAAGGGACTCTCAAGAGTCTTCTCCAACACCACAGTTCAAAAGCATCAATTCTTCGGCGCTCAGCTTTTTTCACAGTCCAACTCTCACATCCATACATGACCACAGGAAAAACCATAGCCTTGACTAGACGGACCTTTGCTGGCAAAGTAAGGTCTCTGCTTTTCAATATGCTATCTAGGTTGGTCATAACTTTTCCTCCAAGGAGTAAGCGTCTTTTAATTTCATGGCTGCAATCACCATCTGCAGTGATTTTGGAGCCTAAAAAATAAAGTCTGACACTTACTCCAATATAAAATAAAACAATTTTAAATAAAATAAAGGCACATAACAGAGGAATAAAGATGAGAATTACAATAAACTTTTCATCATAAACCATGCAAGCCAGAAAACAATACAGTAATGTCTTTAATGTGATAAAAGAAAGAAAAAAAAACCGTTAACTAAGAATCCTATCCTCTAAAAATATTTTTCAAAAATAAGAAGGAAATAAAGACATGATCAGAGAAAGAAAGCTTTAGAGAATTCACTGCTAGCTGATTTGTACTTTAACAAAAGTTAAAGGAAATGTTCCAGGCAGAAGAAATATGATACTAGAGAAAAACCTGTATCCACATCAAGAAACAAAGAACACTGGAAATGTCATAAATGAAGATAAAAATAAAATTCTTTTTTTTCTTACTGTCAATTGTTCTAAAAGATAAATTACTAACCAAACAAAAATAAGGATAGTGTACTGTACAAGCATATGTACACGTTTCTATAGTAAGAGCTGCTGCTGCTAAGTCACTTCAGTCGTGTCTGACTCTGTGTGACCCCATAGACATCAGGCCACGAGGCTCCCCTGCCCCTGGGATTCTCCATGCAAGAACACTGGAGTGTTGCCTTCTCCGATAGTAAGAGCACAAAGGACCAAAGGAAGAAATTCAGAATATCCCCTTTTATGGTCTGTATACTACATTTGAAGTGTTTAATACTAATTGAAGATAAATTCAGATTAATTATATATATATAGTAAATTCCAACCAGAGAAGGCCATGGCAACCCACTCCAGTACTCTTGCCTGGAGAATCCCAGGGACGGGTGAGCCTGGTGGGCTGCTGTCTATGGGGTCGCACAGAGTCGGACACAACTGAAGCAACTTAGCAGCAGCAGCAGCAGTAAATTCCAAAGCAACTTCTGGGAAAAATGTAAAAGGCATTTGAATAAACTGACAATAACAATAAAGTGGAATCATAAAAACACTCAATCCAAAAGAAGTCAGAGAAAAAGAGGGGAAAAGGAATCAGTATCCAATTAAGCCAACAAAAACTGTTAAAAGGATGGTAGATTTTCATCCAGCGACATTAAAGTACATTAAAGTAAAAGTACAGGTAAAGCTATCTCTAGCAAACACTAATCAGAATAAAAGGGTGGTTATATTTATATATAATAAAAGCAAATATCCAAAACGAAGTAATAATTCTACATATTTATGGGCCTAACAAAAGTGCTTCACAGTATGAGGTACAACTAATAAAACTGAAGAGAATCCACAGCTACAGTTGGAGACTTCACAACTCCTCTCTCAGTAATTAACAGAACAAATAGAAATTCAGTAACTACATAACATTAAAATGTGGGAGATTCAGGCTAAAGCAGTGCTTGGAGTGAAATTTATACATTAAATGCATATATTAGGTTAGAGAAAATATCTTAAGTCAACTTTCCAAAATCTCTACTTTAAGAAATTTGAGAATAAAAGAAAATTAAATTCCAAGCAAGTAGATGGAAGAAAATAAAAGCAGAAATCAATGAAATTGAGAACAACAAAAAAAAAATTGAGGAAATAAATAAAACCAAGTGCATGTTCCTTGGGGGGAAAAAAGTCAATAAAACTGATAAGCCTCTAGTCAGGCGAACCAAGAAAAAAGAGAAAATAAGCAAATTACAAATGTCAGAAATCAAAAAGACCATATTGTGATATGTTAACAAGAAAATACTACGAACAGCTCTACACCCATAAATTCAAATACCTAAACAGTAAAATTCTTTGAAAGACTCAAACTCCCAATGCTCACTGAAGAAGAAATAAACTCAATATTTCTAGATTTATTAAAGAAATTCAATTTATACCTAAAAACTCACCAACAAAGCAATCTGCAGACTCATGCGGTTTCACTGGTAAATATTTATCAACAAATTAATATACAACTTTATGTGTGTTTCTGTTTTAAGACCCCTTCCTTAGTATGTTGTTGATCCATTAACACTGACTTCACAGTGAACAGCACTATAGCTCATGCCTGAAACAAAAATTATCTCACACGTGTATTTTTTTCTTTACTGCATAACACTTAGGAACACTAGATAGCACTTGAGCAGTATGCTTGGGAGCCATTTTAGTAAGTAAAACTACCAATACAGAGCTCAAAAAAGTGGAAAAGGTGGCAATAAAGAGGCCATGAAAATGATCCTTAGTTACAGTGTGACAGCTGAAAAATGGTAAAGCATCACTTTTTTTGGACCATAGCTGGGACCATGCACACTAGGAGATTCAAACTGTTTGCTGCTTTGTGCACATCTACAAATGCTGCAAAATCACCACAAATGTTGATGTGGGGATTAGAGAAAAATTTTAAGAAGTAGGCAAATTCAGAAATACAGAATCTATGACTAATGAAGATTGACTGTAATTCACCATATCAACAGAATATGAAGAAAAAACTAATAGTTATCTCAATAGACACAGAAAAGCTCTTTGAAAAACTCTACATCTCTTCATGATAAAGCTCCAAGCAAACTGGTAATAGTAGGGATCCTCATCAAGTTTTAAGAAAGTAGAAAAAGAAATTAAGGAAACAATTCCATTCACCATTGCAACAAAAAGAATAAAATACTTAGGAATATATCTACCTAAAGAAACTAAAGACCTATATATAGAAAACTATAAAACACTGATGAAAGAAATCAAAGAGGACACTAATAGATGGAGAAATATACCATGTTCATGGATTGGAAGAATCAATATAGTGAAAATGAGTATACTACCCAAAGCAATTTACAAATTCAATGCAATCCCTATCAAGCTACCAGCCACATTTTTCACAGAACTAGAACAAATAATTTCAAGATTTGTATGGAAATACAAAAAACCTCGAATAGCCAAAGCAATCTTGAGAAAGAAGAATGGAACTGGAGGAATCAACTTGCCTGACTTCAGGCTCTACTACAAAGCCACAGTCATCAAGACAGTATGGTACTGGCACAAAGACAGACATATAGATCAATGGAACAAAATAGAAAGCCCAGAGATAAATCCACACACATATGGACACCTTATCTTTGACAAAGGAGGCAAGAATATACAATGGAGTAAAGACAATCTCTTTAACAAGTGGTGCTGGGAAAACTGGTCAACCACTTGTAAAAGAATGAAACTAGATCACTTTCTAACACCGCACACAAAAATAAACTCAAAATGGATTAAAGATCTAAATGTAAGATCAGAAACTATAAAACTCCTAGAGGAGAACATAGGCAAAACACTCTCAGACATAAATCACAGCAGGATCCTCTATGATCCACCTCCCAGAATGCTGGAAATAAAAGCAAAAATAAACAAATGGGATCTAATTAAAATTAAAAGCTTCTGCACAACAAAGGAAAATATAAGCAAGGTGAAAAGACAGCCTTCTGAATGGGAGAAAATAATAGCTAATGAAGCAACTGACAAACAACTAATCTCAAAAATATACAAGCAACTTCTGCAGCTCAACTCCAGAAAAATAAACGACCCTATCAAAAAATGGGCCAAAGAACTAAATAGACATTTCTCCAAAGAAGACATACGGATGGCTAACAAACACATGAAAAGATGCTCAACATCACTCATTATTAGAGAAATGCAAATCAAAACCACAATGAGGTACCACTTCACACCAGTCAGAATGGCTGCGATCCAAAAATCTGCAAGCAATAAATGCTGGAGAGGGTGTGGAGAAAAGGGAACCCTCCTACACTGTTGGTGGGAATGCAAACTAGTACAGCCACTATGGAGAACAGTGTGGAGATTCCTTAAAAAATTGCAAATAGAACTACCTTATGACCCAGCAATCCCACTTCTGGGCATACACACCGAGGAAACCAGAATTGAAAGAGACACATGTACCCCAATGTTCATCGCAGCACTGTTTATAATAGCCAGGACATGGAAACAACCTAGATGTCCATCAGCAGATGAATGGATAAGAAAGCTGTGGTACATATACACAATGGAGTATTACTCAGCGGTTAAAAAGAATTCATTTGAATCAGTTCTGATGAGATGGATGAAACTGGAGCCGATTATACAGAGTGAAGTAAGCCAGAAAGAAAAACACCAATACAGTATACTAACACATATATATGGAATTTAGGAAGATGGCAATGACGACCCTGTATGCAAGACAGGGAAAGAGACACAGATGTGTATAACGGACTTTTGGACTCAGAGGGAGAGGGAGAGGGTGGGATGATTTGGGAGAATGACATTCTAACATGTATACTATCATGTGAATTGAATCGCCAGTCTATGTCTGACGCAGGATGCAGCATGCTTGGGGCTGGTGCATGAGGATGACCCAGAAAGATGTTATGGGGAGGGAGGTGGGAGGGGGGTTCATGTTTGGGAATGCATGTAAGAATTAAAGATTTTAAAATGTAAAAAATACAAAACTTAAAAAAAAAAAACTAACCCCCCCCAAAAAAAATAAAAATAAAAAATAAAAAGAAAAAAGAATATGAAAAGGCAAAGGGGTAAGGGGAAAAGACTTTCACCAGAGGTAAATGATTGATTTTATCAAACATTGATTATCTAAATTGTAATTCATTCACATTAATGTACAATGAGATCCAATAAAAAATAAATAACTAAAAGTATAGTGTTAAAAAAAAAAAAACCTACAGCTAAAATTATACTGAATAGTAAAAAACAAATGCTTCCTTCTTTATGATTGGGAACAAAGGCAGGGATTTTTGCTCTCACCAGTCCTAGCTGACATCTCATTGGTTGCCGTACTCAGAGTATTGATAAGACAAAAAGAAAAAGAAACAGATTAGAAAGAAAGAAAACTGTCCCCATTCTCTGAAAACAAAATTGTCTACATGGAAAATTCTAGAAGAATCTTAAAAAAAACAGCTAGCACTGAAAAACAGGCTTATCAGGACTGCAAAAATAAAAAAAAGGACAATATGAAAATATCAATATTATTCTATATAGCAGCAATGAATAACTGGAAATTGAAATAAAAATTATAATTTACAATGACACCAAATGTCTTATACCACAGGCAAAAATCTTACAAAATGCATGCAGTCTTTATGTACAAGAATATAAAACACTAATTAAAGAAATTAAATAAGACCTAAATTAATGGTGCAATATATACCATACTCCTGCATTGAAAAAATTCAATATTGTTAAGATGTCCATTCTTTCCAAACTCACATACAACGTAATTCCAATCAAAACTGCAACAATTCTTTTATGTATTTTTTTTTTAGAACTCGACAAATTGTTTCAAAAATCTGTATGTCCAGGAAAAGGAACTACAATAGCCAAAACAATTCTGAAAAAGAATAATTTGAATGACTTACACAACCTGATTTCCATACTTATCATAAGGTAGACATGTAGTATGTGGTCTTCAAAAAAAAAAAATAGCCTATCAGATTACACATGAAGGCAGTGCAATAAAAAGTCCAGTAATAGATCTACACTTAGTTCAGTTCAGTCGCTCAGTCGTGTCTGACTCTTTGCGACCCCATGAATCGCAGCACACCAGGCCTCCCTATCCATCACCAACTCCCGGAGTTTACTCAAACTCATGTTCATTGAGTCAGTGATGCCATGCATCTCATGCCATCTCATCCTCTGTTGTCCCCTTATCCTCCTGCCCTTAATCTTTCCCAGCATCAGGGTCTTTTCAAATGAGTCAGTCCTTCACATGAGGTGGCCAAAGTATTGGAATTTCAGCTTCAGCATCAGTCCTTCCAATGAACACCCAGGACTGATCTCCTTTAGGATGGACTGGTTGGATCTCCTTGCAGTCCAAGGGACTCTCAAGAGTCTTTTCCAACACCCCAGTTCAAAAGCATCAATTCTTCAGTGCTCAGCTTTCTTTAGAGTCTAACTTTCACATCCATATGTGACTACTGGAAAAACCACAGCTTGGACTAGACAGATTTTTGTTGGCAAAGTAATATCTTGCTTTTTAATATGCTGTCTAGGTTGGTCATATCTTCTTCCAAGGAGGAAGCATCTTTTAATTTCAAGGTTACAGTCACCATTTGAAATGATTTGGAGCCCCCAAAAATAAAGTCTGTCACTGTTTCCACTGCTTCTCCATCTATTTGCCATGAAGTGATGGGACCAGATGCCATGATCTTCATTTTCTGAATGTTGAGTTTTAAGCCAACTTTTTCACTCCCCTCTTTCACTTTCATCAAGAGGCTCTTTAGTTCTTCTTCGCTTTCTGCCATAAGGGTGGTATCATCTGCATACCTGAGGTTATTGATATTTCTCCCGGCAATCTTGATTGCAGCTTGTGCTTCATCCAGCTCAGCATTTCTCATGATGTACTCTGCATAGAAGTTAAATAAGCAGGGTGACAATATACAGCCTTGAAATACTCCTTTCCCAATTTGGAACCAGTCTGTTGTTCCATGTCCAGTGCTAATTTGTTGCTTCCTGACCCACATACAGATTTCTCAGGAGGCAGGTCAGGTGGTCTGGTATTCTCATCTCTTTAAGAATTTTCCACAGTTTGTTGTGATCCACACAATCAAAGGCTTTGGCATAGTCAATAAAGCAGAAGTAGATGTTTTTCTGGAACTGTCTTGCTTTTTGATGGATGTTGTCAGGAAACTCCTAGCACCCACCCAGGACCCCGGAGCAGCTGTCATGGATCCAAGTAAGCACCGGAGTGGCAGCTGTGTGGTGCTGGAGCGACTTTGAGGAGATACCCCATGTCCAAGGGCAAAGAAGAAGCCCCAGCAAGATGGTAGGGGTGGCAAAATTACATTTAGAATTAAACCCCATATCTGTCAGAGACGCTCAGAGGGCTCAAACAACTTTGAGCCCTTTGTGCACACCAGGACCCAGAGACCCCACAGAGACTGAGACAGAGCTGTGTTTGAGTCTCCTGTGGAGGTATGGGTCAGCAGTGGACTGCCAAAGCGGTAGGGGCTCTGGGCGCATTAGACCTGGGTGGAGCATAAGCTCTCTTGGAGGAGGTCGCCATTAACCCCACCATAGAGCAACCAGAACTTACACAGGACTGGGGAAACAGACTCTTGGAGGGTACAAGAAGGTTGTGCATACTAGGACCCAGGAGAAAGGATCAGTGACCTCACAAGAGACTGACCCAGACTTGCCTGCGAGTGTCCAGGAGTCTCTGGTGGAGGCGTGGGTCGGCGGTGGCCTGCTGCAGGGTTGGGGGCAGTGAGTGCAGCAGCGCATGCATGGGGCCTTTTGAAGGAGGTCTCCATTATCTTCATTCCCTCCACCATAGTATGGCCCCAGGTAAATAACAGGGAGGGAACACAGCCCTGCCCATCAGAACAAAACCCAGTTTCCCCCTGAGTCAGTCTTTCCCATCAGGAAGCTTCCATAAACCTCTTATCCTTCTCCATCAGAGGGCAGACAGACTGAAAACCACAATCACAGAAAACTAACCAATCTAATCACATGGACGACAGCCTTGTCTAACTCAATGAAACGATGAGCCATGTCATGTAGGGCCACCCAAGAAGGACGGGTCATGGTGAAGAGTTCTGACAAAATGTGATCCACTGGAGAAGGGAATAGCAAATCACTTCAGTTTTCTTGCCTTGAGAACCCCATGAACAGTATGAAAAGATCTACACATAAATAGTTACTTAATTTACATAAAGATGCAAAGTCAGTTCTATGTAGAAATGGTTTTCTTTTCAACATGTTTCCAGCATAGACAGAAGATTGAATTTCTCTTCATATCTCACATTCAGTCTACCCAAGCTGCATCATAGACCAAATAAAAAACCTAAAACTATACAGCATTATGGTGCTTCATGTTGTTATTGTTGTTCAGTTGCTAAGTTGTGTTCAACACTTTTACAAACTCATGGGCTTTAGCCCACCAGGATCCTCCATCCATGGTATTTCCCAGGCAAGAATATTGGATTGGGTAGCCATTTCCTTCTCCAGGAGATCTTCCCCACCCCTCAGCAATCAAACCCATGACTCCTATATTGGAAGGTGGATTCTTTACCACTGAGCCACCTGGAAAGCCCATGATATTCAACAGAATTGGTGAAATAATTTATGTTCTTTGTTAGTTCTTTGTTGAGAAATTGTTCTCTGGATAACTGAGAGAGATGTGTTCAGATGGTCAGTTTTGGGGCTTCTCTGGTGGCTCAGTGATCAAGAATCCGCCTGCCAGTGCAAGGGACATGGTTTCGGTCGCGAATTCGGGAGGATCCCACGTGAAGAGCAACTAAGCCCGTGAGGTACAACTACTGAACCTGTGCTCTTCTTTTCCTCTTTTCCTGCTTTGGTTTTTGTTACTCAGACTTATTTTTAGTATTCTTCTCTTTTCCCAGCTCTATTCCTCTATTTCATTTTAGTCTTTGTCAGAAATTATAACATTCATCTTTAATGCATCACAGTTTTCTTCAGTTCAGTTGCTCAGTCATGTCCAACTCTTTGCGACCCCATAAATTGCAGCACACCAGGCCTCCCTGTCCATCACCAGCCGGAGTTCACTCAAACTCACGTCCATTGAGTCAGTGATGCCATCCAGCCATCTCATTCTCTGTTGTCCCCTTCTCCTCCTGCCCCCAGTCTCTCCCAGCATCACAGTCTTTTCCAACGAGTCAACTATTTGCATGAGGTGGCAAAAGTATTAGACAAAGAACCCCCAGGACTGATCTCCTTTAGGATGGACTGGTTGGATCTCCTTGCAGTCCAAGGGACTCTCAAGAGTCTTCTCCAACACCACACTTCAAAAGCATCAATTCTTCGGTGCTCAGCCTTCTTCACAGTCCAACTCTCACATCCATAAATGACCACAGGGAAAACTGTCTAGTCTTGACTAGACGGACCTTTGTTAGCAAAGTAATGTCTCTGCTTTTCAATATGCTATCTAGGTTGGTCAATACTTTCCTTCCAAGGAGTAAGAGTCTTTTAATTTCATGGCTGCAATCACCATCTGCAGTGATTTTGGAGCCCAGAAAGATAAAGTCTTGATGCTGTTTCCACTGTTTCCCCATCTATTTCCCATGAAGTGATGGGACCAGATGCCATGATCTTAGTTTTCTAAATGTTGAGCTGTAAGCCAACTTTTTCACTCTCCTCCTTCGCTTTTATCAAGAGGCTTTTTAGTTCCTCTTCACTTTCTGCCATAAGGGTGGTATCATCTGCGTATCTGAGGTTATTGATATTTCTCCCAGCAATCTTGATTCCAGCTTGTGTTTCTTCCAGTCCAGCATTTCTCATGATGTACTCTGCATAGAAGTTAAATAAGCAGGGTGACAATATACAGCCTTGACGTACTCCTTTTACTATTTGGAACCAGTCTGTTGTTCCGTGTCCAGTTCTAATTGTTGCTTCCTGACCTGCATACAGGTTTCTCAAGAGGCAGGTCAGGACAATCTTTTAGAGCTTAAGTTTAATTATTTAATACAAAATACTAGAAACGTGCAGCAGTATATCTATAGTTAGCTCCATCCCCTGTGTTATTGTTACCATCTATTTCAGACAGAGGAGCCTGGTGGGCTCTAGTCCATGGGGTTGCAAGAGTCGGACATGACTTAGCAACTATACCACCAGTGCCATATCATATTTACATATATTATAAACCCAATAACTCAGTGTCTTAATTTTTGCTCAGAGTCACCATATGTCTTTTAAAAAATTAAAGATAGAAAAAGAAAGTGCTGTGGTTTTATATTTATCAACCTATTTATCATTTCCTATGTACTTTATTTCTTCATGTAGATCTAAGTTACTGTCTGTGTCCTTTCCCTCCAGTCTAAAAAACTTCCTTTGGAAATTTTAGAGCAGGCATGCTAGATTTATTGGATATATAATTCTTGGTGGACAATTTCATCAATTTGAACATGTCACCCTAATGTTTTCCAGATTCTTTTTTTCTGATGACAGGTCAATCATCAATTGTACTGCTATTCCCTTGCATGTAAGGTCTTATTCTTTTTCAGCTGCTCTCAAGATTTTTCTTGATCATTGACCTTTCTCTCCCTTCTCTGCTTCTGGAACATAAGTTGCACATATATTGGGCTGCTGGATATTGTCCCGCAGCCTTGTAAGTCTCTCTGTTTTATTTTTGTAAAAACAATAATAATTTAAAAAATAAATCCTCTATTAAATAATTTTTATTGATCTAATTTCAAGCTTACTATTTTTTCCTCCCACTCCCAAATTCTGTTGAGACTATATGTCAATTTTTCCTTTTAGTTAATGTAATTTTCAGCTCCAGAATATCTTTTTTTTTGCTTCAGTTTCTCTCTTGATTTTCCTCCAATTCTTCACTCACTTTTTCTTATTACTTAATCATGTGCCTTTTAATTTTTGAACACACTTATACTAGCAGTTTGAATCTGTTATCTTCTAAATACAACTTCTGGACCCACTCAAAGTCAATTTCTATTAATTGCATTTTCCCCCCTACATGGAGGTCATTCTTCTCTGTTTCTTGGCAGGTACAGTGTTTTAAAAGTTGAAAACTAAGACAGTGTAGATGTAATCTGTTGGGTTCTTCTGAGGTTTGTTTTTTACTACTGTCTTGCTATCATTTTCTTGTTTTCTACTGTGTTTCATTGATGTTACTGTAATAGGGAATTACCTACTCCAGATTCAAAATGCAAATTCTGTCTACCTTTAATTTTACAAATCTCTGCTTAATTTTTACAACTTCCCAGTGCTACATTTCATAGCCTAGAACCCTGAGAGTGTTCCCTACATCTGCACAGCTCAGCAGGCAACCAATATTTGAGCAGAGTTTATACACAGATTTGGGGACTTATCCTAGGGTCACCTTGCTTTGGGGAATTCTCCCCTTAAGTTTTAACTGCTCTTCCAGCTTCTAAATCTGTTCTCTGATACCTCAAACCCATAAGGCTTCAGCTGTCTACCACCAAGCTGGACATTGTTTTGGAAATATATTCAGTTAAAATATCTGTGGACAGTGACTGCAGCCCTGAAATTAAAAGATATTTGCTCCTTAGAAGAAAAGCTATGACAATCCTAGACAGCATATTAAAAACTAGAGACATCACTTTGCTGACAATGGTCCGTATAGTCAAAGCTATGGTTCATACAGTAGTCATGTACACATGTGAGAGTTGGACCATAAAGAAGGCTGAGCACTAAAGAATTGATGCTTTCAAATTCTGGTACTGGAGAAGACTCTTGAGAGTCCCTTGGACTGCAAGGAGATCAAACCAGTCAATCCTAAAGGAAGTCAACCCTGAATATTCATTGGAAGGACTGACACTGAAGCCGAAACTTCGATACTTTGGTGACCTGATGCAAGGAGTCGACTCATTGAAAAAGACCCTGATGCTGGGAAAGATTCAAGGCAGGAGCAGAAGGGGGAAACAGAGGATGAAACTGTTGGATGGCATCACCAATTCAATAAACATGAAATTTGAGCAAACTCTGGAAGATAATGAAGGACAGGGAAGCCTGGCATGCAACAGTCCATGGGGTTGCAAAGAGTCAGACATGACTGAGCAACTGAACAACAAAAATACCAGCAAACTCACAAATCCCATCCACAGGAGTTCTAATTTTCAAGGCTAATTTTCTCCCTGGTCTCTACCTCTTTGGTGATAATCCCACTAGATCCTTCCCCAAAGATATGTAAATTAGCTGTCAGTCAGAGATTTAGGCAAGTTATTCTCAGTCTGAGGTCTTTTGCATTCTGTAGCTCTCTCACAGATCATTCTCTTAAACTTCCAGAAATCCTTCCAGCCCTAAGCTGTTTTGTTTTGTTTCTACACCTACAGAAAGTAGGTAGTTTTCTGCTGTTGTAGATAGCAACTGATGAGAACCTACAGGAAAAATAGCTACAGATTCTGTTCTTACCCTCTATGGATAGTTTTTCAAGAGTGAAACCGCCTACAGATTCTAATTTTAGATGCTTTCTAGTGCCTTTATGTTTTTTTCATATTTTATACAGACTTTACAATGGCCACCTATCCCCAGAGTTTACGTTAATATTTAATTCTATCCCAGGTGGCACTAGTGGTAAATAACCTGCCTGAAGGAAATGCAGGAGACATGGGTTCAATCCCTGGGTTGGGAAGATCCCCTGGAGGAGTCCATGGTAACCCACTCCAGTATTATTGTCTGGAGAATCCTATGGACAGAGGAGCTTGGTGGGATACAGTCCCTGGGGTTGCAAAGAGTCAGACATGACTGGAAGCAACTTAGCACACACACAAGCCAATACTCTTAATTCAGTTTAAACATTGACCTTTTAAAAAGAGTTGTTTTTGCTTATCATCAGAGACAAAACATGTTTATTGCAGTAAATTTATAAAATATAAGTATGCAAAGAAATAAAAAGGCAAATTACTTGTAACTATCTCCAGGTAATCACTGATAATATTTTGCAATGGGATTATCATTCCTCTAATGGGATTATTGTATAGGATAGCTGATTTTCAACCACTAAATTCCTGAAAGGTGTGCAAAAGTCGCACAGTGATGACCCAGAGAGATGTTATGGGGAGGGAGGTGGGAGGGGGGTTCATGTTTGGGAACTCATGTACACCCATGGTGGATTCAAGTCAATGTAAGGCAAAACCAATACAGTATTGTAAAGTAAAATAAAGTAAAAATAAAAATTAAAAAAAAAGAATGACTTTCATGTTATATCAAACCTAGAGATATTTTTTAAAGTAATAAGAAAAAAATTACAAGCAATTGGATGCCAAAAAAAAAAGTGACAGCCTAAGCAAGATGGCCTTATACTCTGAAAGAAATATATTACAAAGGTCTCCAAAATCTGGGAGAAGAGAGATAATCAGTTTTATGCATTTAGGCAATCGCAAATGTGTCTGGAAGTTTATGGGACAAATCAGGGCTGTATTTATAGATATGAGTTATCAGCAGCTAGATAATACTGGATAAAGAGACCAAATCCTGATGACCTTTGTAGGACATGTGAAATAAGTTTGTCTGTATTCTGAGAGCATTGGAAGTCACTGACAGATTTTATACAAGAAGATAACATTGTAGGGCTTGCCATTTGAAAAGTTCAATAACTACACTGCAAAAAAACTGATTGGAGGAAAGATAAAAGATATGTAAGAAGATGAGTTTAATGGCTATTTCAGTAGTTCAGATGAAAATGATGGTAATGTGGACTACAATGATTTTGGT